>NC_046186.1:4108469-4708469 GCF_011004875.1 Balearica regulorum gibbericeps | reverse complement strand
CCAACACGTCAGCTGAACATGCTGACACTCTGCAGGAGACCAAGTGTCTGCTCTTTAGTAGCATGGAAATTGGAGGTCATGGAAAGTAGAGGGCTAGTGAGGGTATTAAGGCAGGCTTGAGAAACTAGGTGGAGAGATTTGGGGCAGAGGGAAGGAAGTGTCTCTGAAAGCAAGGAGAACTGGTCATTTTAATTACAATTACAAAAATAACTATAATAGCAATGAGACTAATAACAAAAATAATAACTATAATAATAATGGTACTAATAACTATAACAACAACAAACAACAATAATAATAGCTATTATTCTCGACTTCAAGGAGAAAGAGAACAGATGCAGGGCTTAGATCAAGAGTCCATTAAAGTCAATGGGTACATCTACATTAGAAAACATATATCTATACTAGAAATAACAAGCCTTGGCACTGAAACTTGACCACTTCTTCTGTTTAACTGTCAGTCCATCACAAGCTGTGGTCCAGGCTCAATAGCTAAGTCCAGGAGAAGTCTCTAATGTTCTGGGAGCTAATACAGTCAGAGAACATTCTCACTTGACAGTTTGGATGAGGACACCCTGAAATGGTGGGTGAGATAATTTAATTTTATGGACATAGACTGATCCATATAATCTGACCTTGGTGCCAGAGAACAGTCCCTGACATATTTAATTTCCTAATAAATATAGGCAATGAAACTAATTGAACATTTAGTCTGGGTATATCTGCAATGCTAGTGTTGCAGCATCAGTATATCCTTGGAAAGGGAAGGAGATTGGGAAGATTTTGAGGAATGAATAATATGTCAAAATGCATCACGGTCAAGCCAAAGAGATTTTTTTTTTTTTTTTTTTGGGTCTTGAAAAGATGGTGATTGCTGGTGAAGAGAAGACAGGCTACAAGAAAGACGATGCTGTAGTGAAGACAAGAGATAGGTGAGCTCAAGACTTGTGTAAGGCAAAATAGGTGCAAATTCATTAGAAGGGCAGTCAGGATTTTAGTATCATTGGGTGAAAAGTGTGTTCTCATGTCATGTGGTGATGAAGTGAGCCAGACACCAGGTACCTATGCCCTCTCAGCTGCACTGTTCAGAGCTTTATCTCCCCCTGCAGATCTTATCATTATGTAATAGAGACAGGGAAAGAGAGACACAAGCACTAGAAGATGTTGAGGACCTGGAGATCATTCCTAATTTAAGCTAAAGGAATATCCAAAGCATGACTTTTATTTCCACAGATGCCTAAGTTTTCCCATGGTGTAGAAAGACATCAAAGCTAGAGGAAATAAACTTTAGAGGAAAGCAGGCTTCAGCTTTCCTTGACAACAGAGAAACTATAAATATGTAATACTGATCATATGTCCTTCTGAGCACCAGACCAAACAGGACCCGTGGTGTCAGATATTACTGATGTCTCCCTTCTTTCATGTAGGTTGAGTCAATAAGACCAAAATTCAAACACCTAGGCACCTACATGAATATTCTGGACAGCACCAGAAGGGAGCTTTGAACGAAGCCATGTGCCCACTGCCCTGGAGGTCAGATGCTGTGATGGCAGAAAGCTAACAAGAGAACATCTAGTAGTGCGGAGAAGTAGCAAGGGGTCCTAGGTTGACGGTGAACTGGGATAAGAGACAAGTAACTGAATTGCCTCTGTGAGCAAGGCAGGACAAGAGGAGTATGCTGTTTTATCTAATCATTGTGAGGGTTTCCTTTCATAAAGAAAAGATGCTTCAGTCAGAAGCTGGATATTTTGTGTCTGTTGAAAGCATCAGATAAGTTGGCTAGACTGAAAAAGTTCTGAAAAAGAAGCCCAGTGCATACTCTCTTAGAGTATGTTTTAATCAAAATACCCAGTCTTTTTGACCAACTTCTTCTGACATTATTTTTTGGGGCACTACCACCATCAGATCTCCATTTCTCCATTTCCTAGAGACTGTTCAAGCTCCAAATGGCTCCTAATCCAACTTTCAGGATTTTTTCCCCCTATTTTACAAATCGGTAAATATAGTCACAGAGCACGAACACAGCTCTCCAGGAACACACAGACATGTCTCCCCCATAAGGCCAGTCTTCCCCCCTTGCTCAGACAACTTTCATTTAGCACTTTTCAATCCCAATGACACCAAAAGCTGAAGGCAAGCAGCTGCCTGGTGGATGTAGCTGGTGGAGTCCAGATTCCTGCAGTCTGGAATGATAAGACACCTTAAAAAAATAAAAACAGGGAGACTGGAGGGACTTAATGGATCCACTCAAGGGTGAGGTGGGTTCACCAGGAGCCTTTAGAAGGAAAGGGACAGAGCTGATGCATCAGATAGGAGAGAAACATCCTCCAGCTTCATTAGTGACTTCCATTAATTGCTGTAGATGAGTGGAAATACCCCTACTTACAAAGCCGCCTGGTAGTGGCATGGAGCTAAGCCAGGCCTCCTCCGTAACACACTCCTGAAGTTTACTGTCGGAGAAACGTCTTTTATTAAATGTAAACAGCATCCCGCCGGAGGTCAGAGCCTTGCCGCTGCTGCGTATCCCAAGGTAATACCACTTTAAGCTCCACATAAACTCTTAAACAGTTTCTATCCTAAAACCAGACCGTAGGTGGTACAGTTTTTTACGATATGTTATAATAGTGCAATAAATCTGTTAGCTTAAAATCGAATCTCCGTGGCCTTTTAGAGAAATCATCATTAAATGCAAGGCCCTGTTAATGATGCCATCCCAGTGAAATTGTTTAATCTGCTAGGGGGGTGAAAGGTCACCAAATGAATTTTTTATAATACATCAACTTGACACGCAATAGGGAAAACTGTAATAGATAAAAGCAAAGGAAAAGGGCACTGTCTTCTTCTGATAGGTCAATAGCAGCCAAGAGAGTCACTCATCCACTTTTCCTTCACTACCGTGCTCCTTTTCCATTTAATATGGACACCCAATTAATACCTCAGCACCATAGACAACCTCATTTTAGGTGAATTATAGCAATTTCTTCCCCCTTCTCTGAAATGAAAGTGATCACAATACATCATAGCATTGTGCGAATTAACGTTAATTGATTCGAGTTACCAAGCATTGATGGGCCACTTCTATAATCTGGTCCTTATTGGGAGCTGGAAGGGATGGAGGGAAGATTAGATTGCATCCTCCGTTGCTTTGACGACGGCGGTCACCTGATGGCTTGTTAGACAGTTGTACGCTTCTATTGCTGGCCCCAGTGGGGTCGTCAGTAAACTGGAGTGATGTCCAAACATCATTACACGCTGCTCCGATATTAAAGCAAAGGGATTAGCACCTTATTGCAAGCAACCTGGATTTGTCATTGTGCTGTCGTTATCCAATTTCCAGATGATAATGTGACTGTGGCCTGCGGGCGCAGGGTCCTACAGCCAAACCAAGGTGTGTGTGTGTGTATCTATCTATCTATATACATGTATACATATATATACATGCATACACCCCCACAAAGACCCAGCACCCGAACCCATTTAACTCTTTGCTCACCAGGCTCCTGCTAACAAAGCATGTGGAAGAATTTTTCTCCCTTTCCCATCCAACGAACAGCAGCAGTCAAGAGTGCGATGCGACGGCAAAGTGGGCTGACCTGGGAGATGACACGGCCGTCACTCACTCAAATGTCACGCCAGACAAGCTCTGCTGATAAAGGTGACACCGCTCACATGTTAAATAAGGCAGAGTAGGGAAAGGATCAGTCCCTCAGAGACATGGCTGGCAGCTCCTCTCTGCTGTGTGCACGTGTCGTGTAAATCATCGCTTTTACTGCAGGTCCCTCTAATTGTTAAGGGGGAAAATGGACAAGCACATAACATGAGCAAGGCAGGTTTTGTTTGACAGCACTGAGGCACCAGCGCTGGGACCAGATCTCTTTCCACTCCCTGAGAAAGACAGTGGGGACACTGCTGGTTCTCCTGCATGTGTCTGAACATCCGTAACTTCTGGGGAACATTGGGGAATTGGGAAAAGCTCCTCTTGAGCTGATCGCTCCATTTTTAACTGAAATTTAATAACACAAACTCCTCCATTTCAAAGATCCACACTGATGTGGGGAATATATGGCAATATATCCTTCCTTCCCTCCACTGAGACCTGCAAAGCCTGTTAGCACTCCTTTTCCCAAGTCCCTCCTACCCTCTTCATCTTCCTCCTCTGCTCTCTCCTGGTCTCCTTTACTACCTCCTGCTCCCTTCCCACAGAGGAACCAGTTGGTTTCTGGAAGATGATTGCCAGAGCAAGCTGTGGTTTCCACCATGGTTACAGTGGGGATTAGGACTTCTAATTGCCTGGCAAATTTTTAGATAGGTTTACCATGTACAGCAGAAACTAACAGAAATGTAGTTTAAAAATAAGGCTCAGAGGGGGAATGTACCTTGGGGAATTGGTATCAGTGATATACCCTTTAATACCTGCACTGCCAGAAGGATTCCAGTCCAGGAGAGCAGTGGTGAGAAACTATTATTGTCTGATTTGCAGTGGCAATGTGAAGCTCCATGATTTTTGTCCAGAAGGGTATTTTGGAGATTTGTTTGCAAACTTGCAAGGGAAATGTTGGATTCACACAAGGTTCATATACAAAGGGTCAGACTACTTTGAATGTTTTGGGGTTTTTTCCCCCCAAAGACAGACACTCCATCTTATGGACAGTCATCATTGTAATTAGCAGTAATCTATATTGTGGCACTACTTTCAACCTGCACAAATGACTTATATACCTACTCTGCAAGGTATATGTTGTATTTATTTAAGTCCCTGAATAAAAAGCATTTCTGCTTTAAATTTCAATTTAATTCCTTTACTGATCACAGATGGGAGACATAAGACATCTCCTCAGTTTCCCCACTCTGAATTCAATTTGAAGGAAAATGCTAAAATAGCAGACCTGGGCTCTAACATCTACACAGTCAAAGACCTTGTGTGGCATCATCATCACCAGTATGACTGATATATATATGCTGATAGTTCAGTTTTGATGCCCATTCAGTTCCTGTGTTTTCTGCTAAATTGCCATCAGAAGCAAAAAAAATTATCAAAAGGCTTTGTGATAAAAAAAAGTCACCTCTGGGATCCAGAATTACTTCCCTCACACTCTTCACACACACTCAGGCCTCCGTTGCCACCATCTTCCATGCAGAAAGATCTGCCTGAGTCTCTGAGTTTTTGCTGACCCTCTACCTCTTGTTGACCGATCCCATAACTACCCAGTTTCCCAGTTTGAAAAGAATTATAAGCAGAGAACAAAATAGTGAAGTTCATTCTTATTCCTAAAATGAAATCATAGAATCATAGAACCATAGAATGGTTTGGGTTGGAAGGGACCTTAAAGATCATCTAGTTCCAGCCCCCCTGCTGCGGACAGGGACACCCTCCACTAGACCACGTTGCCCAAAGCCCCATCCAACCTGGTCTTAAACACTTCCAGGGATGGGGCATCCACAGCTTCTCTGGGCAACCTGTGCCAGTACCTCACCACTCTACGGTAAAGAATTTGTTTCTAACATCTAATCTAAATTGACCCTCCTTCAGCTTAAACCCATTACCTCTTGTCCTGTCACTACACAGAATATGATCACACAATTTTATATGACATAACACTGTTTATACATGTATTAGCCTCCACTTTATTCAGATGAAGTTTCTTATCCCATTGCTCCTATAAATAACCCAATACAGAATTCCATTCCTCTGATTAGAAACCTTCACTGTAAATTTTTTCACGTGTTGCCAAGTTAAATACACTGAGATCTTTTATTCCTTACATCATAAACTCCATTTCCATGATCATCTTAAATGTCCTTCCCTGTACCTACCTGAATTGAATTTATCTTTTTTGTACATCAACAAGGACTCAAGAATATGCCCTCTATAGTATCCCTATGAGCATGTGACTTGAAATTATGTAAGCTTAATTTTAAGGTGATACTCAGGACCTTAAACTGTAAGGTCCTGAGTATCACTTTTTCGAGCCTCAAGTGCTGCAACAGCTGCAGCTCCGAGGTCAGGAGTTTTAGCATCCTGCCTGTGCTTACCCACTGGAGGAAAGGTTGGATCCCTACACAGGAAAAAAGCTGTAATCTCCCTTTTTTAAACCCCTGTGCAATTACATACAGCAGCCGGCCTGAAACCTGCATGAAGGTTATCCAGCCCAAGCACTTTGGGGTGAGGATGTGTTAGAATTAATCTAGTTTGGACCTCTAACCCTGCCTGTGTATATGCCATGTGACAGAGCGAATTAGTAGTAATTTCTCATTTAGTCCTCTGCATAGATGAGCAGTTCTTTGATGATTTGCTTCACTTTTATTGCTTGCTGTGAGTCTCAATCGTCGTTATTTCATGCACCCACACTCTATTTCACCCCAAACCTAACTCTTAATAAAGAAATATTAATGCCTGAAAATTTCAGTTTGTAGCAGGTTAAAGGTCCATCAAGAAGGAGCAAAGCAAAGCACCCTGCGCTAGTCCAGATATGCACTAAATAGCTTCTGGATGACTGTCCGGCTTTATATTTCTGATTTTGCATAAAAGTACCCACATCATAAACACATAAAATACATTTGCTGTTGTGCTGTCTTGTTCTTTAACTTTTATATTTATATTGCTATTAGGCTACCTTTGCAAAACAGAGATTTCTATGTGTAAATACATTGCAGTATGTATTGATATACAGGCATTCACAGGAAGATGAAGCTATGTGATAGCTATTGCTCTGATTCTCCAGCTGTGCAACACTATAACAGTCACAGCAATCACCTCCGTCTTTCCTTGACAAACCAATGAGCTGTGCTTGAAGTGACCCTAACAAAGGAGTTAGTTAAATTAAAATCATGTAAAAAAACATTTCAACTCATAACTGACAAATATTTTTTTTAAAGTCTTGGCAATGTGATATACAGACTTACTGCCTTGCTACCTGACCACAGCAAGGTTTCCAAGGCTCCCTTCAGCTTCACTGTCCTGGGCTGCAAAGATGAACACCCAATCTCTGCTAATCAAAGATTTTTTTGTCATTGTCTTGATGTAAGAGGAGCCACTAGTTTGAAATCACAGGGAGACTGGCCCAGCAAGAGTGCAGGTTCAGTGTGTATCTGACAGCCTGATTGGATTTTGCACAACTCAGGAGTGAAAATATTTCCCTTTTCCTTCCATGGAAAAATACACAGGAATACTTAGCCTGACATCATCCCAGCCCCTTTATCCTTGCCTGTGCTAGCATGTGCTGCCTAAAGAGAGACAGATAGACGGTGGGGATACTACATGTCCCAACAGGAAAACCCTGATTTCATTTCACAAGTTATCTGTAGCCTTATTGCATCAGAAATGTCATCCATGAGTAATTCCAGAAAAGCTATGACTGATGGGGAGTAATAAATAACACTGCAGAGGACCCCAAGCAGCTAAGGGTGGATGAGCTCTGAGCTGGTCCTATGATCTGGTGATGTTAGTACTCTATTGAATATACATTCCAGGTCTTCCCCTATTGAGACAGTGCATCTAGGGCTTTAAGCTAGTGTTTCTCTTGTCCCTGTAATAAACCAGCCTCCTTCCTAGGGACATCTCCTGATCCTTGCTGCTCGGACTGATTTCACAGAGCATGCACAGATGGCAAGGCAAGCCCCAGCTGGGAGAACAGTCCCCAGTGTGGAGAAGATGTCATTTCTGCCTGAAAAAAAGCAGGCACAAGGTTTCTTCCCTGGCACACAGAAGAGGATGGTCCTGTCCTTTAGGTGATCTCTGCTTCCCTCCCCCCATGACGTTTCACTGATGCATTAAGGAACCTATAGGCATTTAATAGGGTTCTGATGAACTTGTTCTGAAAAATCTACACCTTGTGCTGTTCCCACAGTGTAACTATTGTTCCTCCTCCTGTTCTGATCATCAGTAATGAACACACTGAACGAGGGGTCCTGTACCCGTCACACTCTGCAGGCTACGGCATGTCTTGGGATAGTGTAAAGACATGATAACATTTCCTATCACAGGCTATAAAACTTCCTGCAACGTTTTTTGCTGTCTCATTTTGTAGCATCCTACATCATAACACAACCCCCCCACACAGTGACAGCAGTGATGTTAGTTCTCCTGATAAAAAATATTGGGTATCTTCAGAGTTTGGCCCTGATTTAAGATTTGATCTTGCAAATAATAATTTCCCACTGTTCTTAATACAACACAACTTAAAAAAATAACCCAAAACCAAGAAACCAAAACCAAACAACAAAACAAAACAAATATTCCTATGGTCACAGACTGATGTTCTTTCTGTGGGTGCTTCACTACCATAAGCCACACGGTGCCTACTAGAAAATTTAAGTGTGCGAATAGTAGCTTGTATCACTAGCAGCCAACAGACATCAGGATGGTAGAGGGGTCAGTGGCAAATGTTAGAGGATATGGTATTAATTAGAGAAAGTAAGTCTTAGACAAATCCAATTTCTTTCTTGCATAGATGGAATATGCTTATACTTGGGTAAGGCTCAGTAGTGCACAACATCAAAAAATAATATTATGCAATATCAAGAGAGTACACAATAAGGTTGCCAAACATCAAATCCCATGTCCCCTATTAAAAACAGATGGGATATTACCTTTTTCATATTTCCCATATGCTTTTAATACAGATTCAGGATCTGAGGCTGAAATATACTGTGGTCTGTTCCCTTCCCAGCCTTGCTCCTCACAGCCTTCTCTGCAGATAAGGGCTGCCATCTGGTCCATGTAAATAGTGGCTGCAAGAGGCTGAAAAGAGCAAGACAGGGACAGAGAAAGGAGGGACAGAAAGAGTTGTTTGTTGCTGTGGAGGAGAGGAAATAAAATGACCTTCAAAAAACTGAGTCTTGGTACAGAACATCGATAAAAAATTAGTACATACGCATTTGACCAAAAACTAGGTAACTGACAGAGCTCAAAAGGTAACTCCCATTGGAGGGTGTCCTGTGTTGTTCTGTCAAGATCAGCTGCTGCCCTGATGTTTTATCTACATCAAGACACAAATATAAAGATAAAATGCACGGAAGGGTTGGTAGGCTGATACATTATGGAGAGAACGTGGGCACCTAGACCATGTGGTGTGTTGAATCCGCGCAAACAAACCAGATGGATTGGGTCCTGGAAAGCTAGAACTGAAAAGGAATTAGCGAATATTGTGAGCAGAGGATCGTGGGCTCTCCTATTTCTGTGGAAAAATGGACTAATGGGATCATTGAATTCTGTCGGCAGAAAATGGGATTTAGTACTACTTTTGCATATGGCACTGATATGGAGGACAATTGTTGGCTTTTCAGACTTACACACTTCAAAAAGGATTCAGAAAACACAGACAGAGAAAGCAGGAAACACTCTCCAGAACTCAAAACCTTCAATTTATTAAAAAGCAGACAGCTAAGTGATTTGATTACTCTGGAGGTATCTGGAGGAGGAGGAAGAGTCAACGCCCAGAAACTCACTGATGTAACCGTGAAGGAAAGAACAAGAGATTCACAGGAAGCTGGAGACAGAGAGGCTGACAAGAGAAAGTGGGCAAGTACTTGTGACAGCAAAAATGTTCAGGTAGTATTGGATGTGTCCACATCTTGTACCTTCAAGACCAGATGGTTTTCTAGAATAAGTATTTTAGCCAAAAAGAAAGGTCAATGCTGAGGTATCGAAGTGAACAGCAGTGGCCTGTGTCAGGCAGGAGATTGAAATCAAAGATCAAACAGTACTTTCTGGCCTTGAAGTTTAAAACTACATGAATAAAGGTTTAGATCTGCAAGTTAGTTAAGGCAATAACCTGTCTTTCATAACACATCTCTGGTGTTACATCACTTCATAAACATTTGTAGATTTAATTATTTAAAATTTAAGAGCTATTGTAGTCTGAACTTCTTTAGAAACATTGACTTTATCTAATACTTTATAGTTTGAGGGCAAACATACAGGAACTCTGTTCCTGGTTTAAAGCATCATGGACACCTCTGCACTACAGAGATCCATGAGCACCAGCAGAGCAACATGGTAATTCACACTCAGGAGTCCGCTAGTACTTGGGCATAGCTCTGTCAGGAAAACTTTACAGTGTGTTTTACTACGGTTAGTCATATTTCAGTCAACGGAGACATTATTTCCTTATCTTAATAAGCAGATCAAGTGATTAAATTGCCTCACTACTAAATCAGTATCTGCTGATGCTGCATCCAATACTTACCTCTTGTTAGCTTCTGCTGGAAAGAGTAAGGCAGGCTGAGTCACCATTAAGGTATCAACCGGCAAGCCAAGGCCTCTCTGAAGATCTCCAGTTTGATGAGTGTTGATAATTGTTCTGGCCAAACTCTTTAAGTTGTCACTTGTCAACTCATTTCTTGGATGGCCTGGTGGATCACCAAGTTCAATGATGAGCACTCTTGATGGAGTAGCCATATCAGATGGCTGCAGAGCTCGGGTACTCACTGGTCCTCTCTCCACTTTCTGCGAGCTAGACCTGCTATGAAAGGCTGTACAAAATGCCATGTTAGGGCAGTGATATTTCTTTTTGTTATCATTGGCCGAGATTACCTTCAACATGCTTTCACCTCCCAGCACATGGTGGACTATTCTGACTTGGTCATGACCAACCTTCAAGAAATCAGCTAATCGACGTATTGTACTTGCTTCAATCTCTTCACCAACAGCCTCGGTTACAGTGAAAGCCACAAGAAAGGAAAGGCCAGTAACTATTTCTACAGGTTCCTTCTCATGCAGGAGAACATAGAGAAGATTGTCCTCAAAGCTAAAGTAATTGGCTCCTGCCCCTTCACTCAGTGAGAAAGAAGATGGGGTTGGAGAGACATATTTCCCTTGAATGAAAACACGAAGGCTGAGTGGTTCATTGTAGAATATAGCAAGGGGCAGTCTGGTTGCATTTTGGCCACTGAGGAGGTAGAGTCTGAAAGTCAGAGGTGCTAGGTCTGGGAAGCAAATCGTAGTAAGTTTGGTGGATGGCAACACAGAAAAGAAAGTAGAACGATGCTCTGCAGGATAACATGATGCATGTGACGTCATATCACTGAAGGTGTCCATAAAGTTGCCAGTCACTGATACCACTGGAAACAGTCTTTGGCTGACCATGCTGGGGTCCAAGATTTCTAGGATGACAAGTGCATGATCTGCCTGTTTGCAGAAGTAGCCTTGTACTGAGGGCTTGAAGATACACTTGCTGTCATCTCCATAAATTCCTGGAGGAGAATAAAGGGAGATGGGAAGAGAAAAAAAAAAAAAAAAAAAAAAAAAAAGAACTGTTACAGACATAATCTCAACAGTTTGTGGTACAGCTGCTTATTTTCCCATTCAATGCTGAAAGTCACTTTTGTTGGTGCTAAAATTTTACATAGTTTTAAGGGAAGCCTGAACGCTAAGGGATGTTAAATAGGCAGAAACCACATCTGCCTCAAGATGTCCTTGAGCTGAAAATGGTTGAAGACTGCTAATGAATGACAGAGAAGTACCATCCACACTTGCCTTGTTCCTTTTAGATATCAAATTATGGCCACTGTTGAAAGAGCAGACACGCTAGATAGACCTTTGGTCTGACCCACCACTATGTCCCTATGTCCTTAAGTCTTCTACCTTCTCCTGCTTCTAAGCCTGTAGCAGGGTAACAAATCAGGGCATCACTGCAATTCTTTGGAAAGATAATTTAACTCTAGATGAAACCCTCTCATTCCACTCACAGGGATCGCATCTCAAACAAAAAAACCTAGAAAGCACCAGAACATCATTAATCTACTCCAGCAGTGAACCATCTCACCAAGTTTCAGAGCTAGAAGAAAGCACCAGATTCAGACACCTACAAATAGTGGAGATCCTTACGTGTGCTCCAAGAGTCTAAGCTCCCATTGCAGTCAGTGGAGATCCGGAGTTTAAATCGTTTTGCCCACAGGCAGGAATCTAGTATCGCATGGGATGCCCTGAGGCATCTGGGAGACGTGACACAGAGTCTATAGAAGACCTATGCGCTTCAAGGGTGGCAGCTGGAGGCCTGGTGGGACATCCCACATTACGTGAAATAACACTAGATGCACATTTACAGTAACTGAAACACCTCCAGTTCCCCAGTTATCAATACAGACGATGCAGTTTAGAAAGCAATGAAGTTTGCCCTAAAATACCTCTGTTTCGTCAGCTGTATTGCCCTTTACTATCCTCTGACTTTACTGACCAGAGGTAGGAACCTGTCCCCTAAACACAAGCGCATAACATCACCTGGACTTCTTAGGGTAGCTACAACATCTGTAGATGTAACACATGATCCATAGGAGTGCAAAAGCCACTTTAGGGAACGCAGGAGGTATTCTTGCACTGAATATAACAGGAACTAAGACAATTCCATGCATGTCACAATTTGCCACCAAATCCCATCCAGTCAAGAGGATGCTTTTATGGAAGGATCTATACAGAAGAGATGTAATCTATACAGTCTTCTGAGCTAGGGTATGCTCCATCTGACCAAATATAGGTCTCTGCTTTAAGATGAGAGAAACTGTGCCTCAGGCTGTAATGATGAGATCATCACTGATTATAAAGAGAGAATAAAAGTAAATGAGTTCAGATACGGGCACCAAAAACATAAACATTTCTGCCTGGAGCATCTTAGGAAAAGATGTGTGTTTCTGTTTTTCCTTCCTCCCTTCAAAATAAAATCAAAGGAGGAATTTGCTGCTGTAGCCAGCTATAATCCTGCCCTCCCCGAGCCTGCTCCTTTGCTAGTTAGCTGAGCTCATGAACGTGTTAGGCAAAGCATGGCCAATGTCTAAACGAATTCTGCGTTCCTCATTCAGCGGCTTTGGGGATGTGCGTGCAGATTGGCAATGCCTGAGGCTAGTGATAAAAAGAAAGGGACAGCAATGTCCTTGAGAGTCACAAACTTTTGGATGAATAAAAAGTCACTCCCCTTACCAAGGAAACGTTAATAAATGTGAAAGTCACTGTTAGAAGAAAATAACAGACTCCTGGAAAAGAAACGAGCTATGAGGAATCAGTCTGGGCTCTGCTTATAGTTACACCTCGATGCCTGGATCCTGTGGACACCTATGATTTATTTCAAGGGGATTCCTCATGTGCAGACTGCTACCCAGGTCTGCGAGCGTTTCCCAGAATGAGCTCTCGCTTCGCACATCACCGAGGAAAGCAATGAAATTACATAAATGTCAAGCTCTGTTCAGGGAGGAGGTCCAAGTGAGATAGGATCTGTGCAAAAGCCCTATTTTTAGACACCAGCTTACCATTTTTTTTCCCTTTTTCTTCCCTTTCCCTTTTTTTTTTTTTTTTTTTTTTGCTTTATCAGTGTAAGTATTTTGCTGTCGGTGTGTGCTGGGGGCAAAGGGAGAGGGAGCACCAACTCCATTCAGAAGCAGCAGTGAAAACGCTGCACTCAAAGACGTTTGGTATTGTCCTGGAGCGCTGGGAGGATGCACCCTGCAGCAGGCAGCCAGCCCACAAAGGCTGACATCTCATCGTCTGCTCTCCCAGAAGCCCCCCATCTCCCTCCAGTGACATTTCTTTTGTCTACAAATGGGATTTGCTGATATTTTGTGATTTCCCAGGACTTTCCTTTGCCCTGTGTGCCTCGCAAAGTGGGTTTTCTAGGTTTCCTGCACACCCACCCGTGCATGCACACGCATCGTTGCTTGTCTCCTTCCAAATGGCCTTATCTGCCAGTCACAATTTCTGCAGCCTGCAATTTCGATCACTTTTAAATGAAACCCATGCTGGCCTTAGTAATCATAATGTCATTTACAATTTACCACAAAACACGTTTATTCAGTTAGTAGCACATTGGAGAAAGAGAACTCCATATGAACTCGCCGCTGAAGCCCTAATCTGATTATTTCCTCATGAAAATCCAAGCAGGGGTGCTTGTAAGAGGGGTCTGAGAGGAGAAGGAAAAAGTGAGTCCTGGCCACAGCTGACTCTCATAATCAATGCGAATAGATAAGTGACGCGGCGTGTCAGGGCCAGCAGCTAATCTGCCCCGGGGCTTTCCTCTAAAAAAGGCCAGAGTGGACAGGACTTAATAAATACTGAGTGACCACTGAATATTGAGCTGACATGTGCTATTTACATTGGCGATGAACAATAACAGTGATAAATTCCAGAAGCATCCCTCCGCAATGGGTGAAATTATATTAAACGGGTTATATTTGCATCTGTGTTTGCACACACACGTGTGTGAGAAGGAGGAAAAAAAAATTGGGGGAAAAAGAAAGAGAAACCTGGCATGTGCGAGTCAAATGGAGACCCTAGAAATGGGTGGGAAAGACAAAGAAGATGTTCATGTCTGTAGCAATGGGTACACAGGTGTGTCTGAACGTCACGCCAGGAGCTGCGAGCACCTGAGCAGAGGAAGACGGCAAGTGTGTGTTGGGTATTTGCGTGGGCACGTGTGCCGTGTGTGTGTCCCACTCAGTGCACGAGAGAGATATAATACTTGGAGAGTGCGTGTGTCCACCCTCTGCAGCTGTTTCCTCAGCCTCAGAGAGCAGGCTTTGCTATCTGCAGATTCCCCCATCATGAAGTCAAGTTTATTATTTAATTATATACATGCACACACTCACATAGACACACAAACATATATATCTATATGAGATTTTAGCACTCAGGTTGCTTCTAGGGCTCCTGACAAATATTAACTTTGTGTCAATATTTGTCCTTCCTGTCGTGAAATGAGGATTTTCCACCTCATTTCACATTTGAAAAGAAAAATGCGCCGAGGGGGTCCTCTTTGCTTAGGAAAAAACCACCACCAACAACAACATCTCATATCCTTTATTTAGAAAAATGGAGCAGGAGGGAAGAGTGTTTTTAAAATAGATGTTTTGACTTAAAGGCACACAGAGTCTTTTGCAAGTCTCCTGCCTTTTCCCTTGTTCCCCAATGCCAAATAAATAAAATAAAATAATAAAATGAAATAAAATAAAATAAAATAAATTCTACATTTAAAATTGAATGAAATACATCAACATTAATGATTTTCCCCTTCAGGTTAACACCACCATTTCCTTCAATAATTTTTACCCATTTCATGATAGATTTCACAATTCATGGTTCAAGGAAAAATATACTAGTTTTTTGACAAAAACAAAAGGCAACGTCAGTTTTTTATCAAAATAAAATAAATCTCCTGCAATTTTCTTTCCATCCGACTGGATTTGCCCATCAGTTATTTCTAATTTAACTACAATTATAGTTACAAATATATAAAAGCAAGTAGGGGAGGAAGGGGGAGGGGAGAGATAAATGGGACACTGTTTAGAAATTGCGATTCATTGGCCTTGGGCTGGCCAGCACATATCTTTGCTGAGGGGGAAATATTCATCAGCATTAACTGTTCCTTTTGACCTGCTGACATTCAAATGTGAAATGAAAAAAAAAAAAAAGGCCCAGCAATAGGACCTTAGAAATCTAGCAAAGGTAAATTATTCTGAGGTCAGTCGTTTTTGCTATACAAAAGGTTTTCAATGTTTCTTGAGTTCGGATGTTCCCCATAAATAATTTTGGCCCCAATTCTCCTGTTTAATCCCTGACACGGGGTCCTCATGCCAACGCACTCATCCTTTGAAAGCAATGGCTCTGCAGACACCGATCTTATAAATCTTTATGTAGGCATATGAAAACAAGCCCGTTATCTTCAGCAGATGCTGATACGAGGCATCCCCCATCATTTTTAGAAATCCCACTGACTGTAAATTAGAGATGCCACTCAATTGAGTTTACTGATGTTCCCGTGGGGGATAAATACATAGATATGCAATGTCAAATAACTTATTTGTGGCAGGCTTCTCGCAAGGTGCGTGTCGGGAACACACACATAGGGATGTGTGCTTGCTCATGTATTTGTGTATGTACGTGTGTGAGAGAGACATGCACATAAATATATACTCATAGCAGGGACTGTGTAAATAAAAAAAGGAGTGATTGCTTTAGGCTGTTAATTCTTTCTTTTAAAGAAAATGATTTTCAAAGGAAATGAGTCTCATAAGATCACACTGTTTGGGTTTTTATACTCTCCTGTTTATCGCTCCTCCATAAAAAACTTTGAAGCCCCTGGCCAATTTCAGTCACATTTGTGGACTCAAAGACACCATGTTCCTTCAAGTTTTGCAAGAGTAGGGGCCGAAGTAGAGAAAAAGCAGTTATTAGTGGTCCCACTGAAAGGAAACACT
Source organism: Balearica regulorum gibbericeps (assembly GCF_011004875.1). Taxonomy (NCBI): domain Eukaryota; kingdom Metazoa; phylum Chordata; class Aves; order Gruiformes; family Gruidae; genus Balearica; species Balearica regulorum. The sequence goes on along the minus strand of NC_046186.1, from coordinate 4,692,290 downwards.
GTGGTGCAAGCTCACCCTTGTTGCACTGGCCCTTATCTTTCATGTACCAATCTATAGAAACACAGTTGTAGTACGTGAAATATTTCTTCTTGCATTCATTGTTTGCTTGCATTGATATGGCCACACACATTGCTAGTATTTATTTGCTATGAAATCAAGCACTATTTGCATCTGCCATACAGTTATATTTTTTTATACTAGCACCAGCCCTTCAGAGCTTCCTCTGCCTAAGAGGTAAGGCATATATGTTAGAGATGATAGTATTTCTTTCCAGGTTATGAATTAAAAATTGCAAAGTTTTCCAGTTCCCAGAGACCACAGCAATAAGTCATTCTTGTCCTTAAAGCATAAGTACACAAATCAAGTCCTAAGAAGAGAGACCAGAAGCTCATCTAGACAAGAATGGTCTCCAACAGTGATCAAAAAGAGTCAGATATAGAAAGATCATGGGAACAGGACATGCATATAGCAATGTTCACCCAAGATTTCAGGGATTTACAGGTCAGGAACCTCTTGAGTCAGAGAGACCATCTTTGGTCTTTGTGTTTGAGAGAAAATATCAAACCTGTCTCATAAAATTGGGAAAAGCCGAGGAGGAGAACAACCCAGCCAGGAGAATATATCTTGAGGCCTCTCAAAGGAGGTACGTCAGTAAATCTGAAGTGCCCTTTAGTGAAGCACCCCAGCCCAGGCCATGTGTCATGGTTGAATTAAGAGATGTTACTTATACTGCCACAATGCCCTGCTGCCACTGCAAGGTGACCACATCTGGAAATACCTTGGCTGTCTGTGCCCAGAAGACTAGGCTGGAACTGAGCTGCTATGGCATTGCATGCATCAAAACTAATAAAATAACTCATGCCAAGGCCAGTTCCTTGTCCCTGAGGCCAGCTGGCATGGCACTCCCATAGCCTTAAACCCTCCAAAAGATGGTTGCAACCTCTGAACTGGGTCTTGACTTGTGCTAATTTCTGAAAAGTTCCCAGAAATTGTCTTGGACACTGCTGGGTTGCCTGGGACCAAACTGGGCTTGGACGTGTTCTCCTCATGTAGCAGGAGTGACCAGAAAGCTCCAGTGTCCATAACCAGCATTGCTTGACTCAGCAGACGTTGGGTCTGCTATGGTCAGCACTGGCCCAGAGCAGCTTGTCTATCGTTTTGTTACACTTAATCAGAAAGACACAATCAAGGAAGGTGTTTGTCCGCATTAGCATTAATGATTAAGGAACTTTGGTCATTTTAGCCATCCTGACGACACAAATTTCCCCATAATGCTTATTTAGGGAATAAATCCAATGTGGTGACAAAAGAAGCATTACCTGACATTATATTGTGCATGGAGACAGAAAGGATTAAACAGCATAATTGATCTATACTTCATGATTCCGTGCATTTTCAGGAAGTCCCCAAAAGTGCAGTAAATTAAGCACCCTTAAATTGTAACCCTGAATGAAGGAGAAAAAATATTGCGAGAGTCATTACCTTAAACCTTACTGTAATGCAATCAAAAGTGTTGCGTGGGACAGGAGTGAACGAGACAGAGCGAACCCTTATAGGACAGCATGGGAGAGAGAATTTGCGTCTCCGCACCCTTCCTGAGGGCTATCTATACACAGCTAAGGAGTGGAAATAATGGCTTTCTGTACAGCACCTAGCAAAACAGGACCCAGGGTCCTGACTGGAGCTGTCAGATGCTCTCATGAAGCAGATAATATAAACAAGCCATTCCCACAAACCTCTTGAATTCATTAACCATCATTGAAGGAGCCAATAGCCGGGTGCGAGAGGGATCCAGTCTCCCAGGAAAGAAAATTAAAAGAGAAAAATGCAAAGAGAAACAAATTTTTGGTCCAAATTATTTCAACTTCAAAAAAACATGTTATTCTGCAAATAATACCAATTTGTTTCTCATGTTGCTACCAAAGCTTTTCCCATTATGTTTCCCCTTAAGATATTCCTAGTTTCCTTGAGGTGTATTTAAAGCCCAGAGGGATTTTTCTCTCCTTCTGACCAGCAACCCCCTCGTCCAAAGCTTTAGTGAAATTGATACCAAGGGCTCAACATAAAGGCGAGGGGCAGCGAATTGCAGAGCCTTTGCTGATCCGGTTCCAGTCACCATCTCCCTGGCCAAGGAACGATAAAACTGCCACCACCACCCAAAAGCAGAACAGCAATTTCATCAGATGCCGGACCTAAAAATGAATGTCGCCGTGCCATGCACTGCTCTGAGCTGTGGATATAATGAGTTTTGAATGGGAAGTCCCGGACACAATAAATCTGTGCCATATGTGACCATTTCCTGTGTCAGTTCCTTTCTCATAACCAGTGGAGGCTTTGCCCTCCCCCTCACTTTCCCTTTCATGACCCCACACCAGGGCTCTGCAATCTTTCAGGGCTGCTTATGGGCCCCAGGCTTTTCCACAGCAGTTGCATAAATAAATGAGTTTGACAGCAAACATCATAAAGGTTAGCGTTAATGTGTGCTCCACACAAGTGCTTGTGCTACTCACTGGAGAAATGGGGGAGGAAAGAGCTCGATTTGTTACCGCAAACAAAAGTATGTTCTCTGACAAGTGGTGAAAGAATTAGTCAAATAAACTTGAACTCTATTAAGACCATCGCTGCCAGGTTTTGTTATGGACGGGAAGGTTCTCAGCTTCTCTTTCCCTCCTTGGCCTGCAGTCACTGCAAGACAAATCATCCTTTTCTTCTGCAAAAATAAAGTTAGGGGATAAAATGAACTGCCTCAAAATAAAATTTGCAGGCAACTCCACTTTGCTATTATTATTATCATTTCTTCCCAATGAGAACAGTTCTTTGGTCCTGGGAACAGACTCACACAGAGATTGAATGATTTTTCCATTAGGAGTGGGCCAGAAGGAAAATGCCAAATACCTGCAGATTTTGGAAGCATTTGGGTTAGAATTAAGTTTAAAAATGAGAATTTTTATAAGACATAGGTGAAGGAGAGAAGAGAACAGAATGGAGCTCAGCATTTGCCCTAAAATTATTTTCCCTTTTATTGTTCATTAACAAATAAAGCATTTTGACTAAATAACAAAATTATACAAAGTTTTCAGCTTTATATGAGAAATGGTAATGGGTTTGGACCATTGTCCAGGTTTTGGTTGGGATACAGTTAATTTTCTTTCTAGTAGCTGGTATAGTGCTGTGTTTTGGATTTAGTATGAAAACAAAGTTCTTAAAGATGACACTGAGAGCAATGGGTGCTGGGACCTTCAAACATTGGGATACACATTTAGCAAAGGCCACCTGGTTAGTTAACACAAGGGCGTCTACCACTTGAGCTGGCCCTGCCCAACCAAGAGTTTCACGTACCATAGAAGGGGATGGGGAAGTCTGATGTGTACCTCAAGGGGATTTGATTTTGGGTGAGAATAGACAATGATTTGAATTGTATGATGTTAATTGTTATATAATACTGTACGTCATCACTAGTATGGTTGCTATGTGCCATATCAACAGTATTACAGTAAGGATCACCCACATTAATGAAAAATGAACTTGGATGAAACCAAGCAAAGTGCAGCAGTGATGGAACCAGAACTGGCTTCAGCATGCAACAACCCAACACCATACACCATCACTCCTTCCCTGAAGGACTGTTATGACAGATGGAGCCCAAAGTCATGGACTAGATGAACTCAACGGACATTTGAGAGTGATGGCCTATAGACTGAAGGAAGGATATCTGTGTCTATATATCAAAAGACAGGAAAAGTGGTGGTGATTAACTGGAATGTATTGGAAGGTGTGGGACCTAGGCATGATGTAAATGGTATCAAATAAGGAGTGGGTATTGTCCTGATTTCGGCTGGGATAGAGTTAATTTTCTTCCTAGTAGCTGGTATAGTGCTGTGTTTTGGATTCAGTATGAAAATAATGTTGATAACACACTAATGTTTTAGTTGTTGCTAAGCAGTGTTTATGGTTAAGTCAAGGACTTTTCAGCTTCCCAGGCCCTCCCAGCGAGGAGGCATAAGCCTTCTGCAGGAGATGGATACACAAGAGGCTGGGAGGGGGCACAGCCAGGACAGTTGACCCAAACTGGCCAAAGGGATATTCCATACCATATGATATCATGTTCAGTATATAAGCTGGGGAGAGGTGGCTGGGGAACCCCACAGCTCAGGAACTAGCTGGGCATCAGTCAGTGGGTGGTGAGCAATTGTGTTGTGCATCACTTGGTTTGTATATTGTTATTATTATTATTATTATTATTATTATTATCTTCCTTGTATGTCCTGTTAAACTGTTTTTATCTCAACCCATGAGTTTTACTTTTTTTTTTTTTTTTCTGATTCTCTCCCCCATCCCACTGGCTGTGTGTTTGTTTTAGCTGCCTGCTGGGTTAAACCACAACAACTGTAATTAATTTTTCTGTGAAACTATTTTATTGAAAAGTCTTCTTCCCCCAGCTATACCATTTAAGCAAATATTTCAAAGAGCCCAAGTTCAGTCCAGAAAGGATGCAGACATCTCAACTAGTATATTGAAAGAGTATAATTAGCTTATAGAAGTTTCATAAAAAATATTAGGAAGGAAGTTTGGTTTCCTATGTGCAATGCAGAAAGAAAAAAAAGGTATTAATATTTTAACCAGGGAGATTTAGGTTAGAAATTAGAAAACCATCTTTCAAGTAAAAAAAAAAAAAAATAAAATAAAAAATTAAATTGCAAGGCCTTGAAACCAACCAGTTAAGAACCAGGTGGAACTAACACGACTAAAGAGGTTTTTTTAGCAGGTTATATTAATTTCTTTTGGGACTATTGTAATTATAGATATCACTTTGGAGCAAATGGATGGGTGAGGTGACTTCTTGAGCTCTACGTCCATCCTTCCCAATGCCTCCAATATCTTTTCAGCAGCAGCCTTGTCTTCACTTTCATTCTTTCTTTCTTTCTTTGCCCAGTTAAGTTATAAAAAATGTTAAAATCTTATTTGTACCTGCCTTGGCTGAAGGCACAATCTGAGAGCCTGTGCTCGTGACAGAAATGTTCGCAAGCACAAGAGTCCCTGTGACATTATTAGGGTGATTTTCAGCAATATTAGTCCTGTATGGGCAATGGAGTTGAATCTTAAAGCAGAAGGATTTCATTACAGGTACAGACAGCTATATTATGCCATGACATATTTATGACAATGAACAGTAATGGGAGGGAAGTATTTTAAGCCTTAGAAGTCAAAATGAATCTGAAAGCACAGCGCAGAATCTGAACACCTATGAAAACATATTGAAGAGCTAAAATTTGAGATACAAAGGCTAGAGTCATTATCTAAGCACATAGAATCATATTCATCACATTAATTTTAGCTGCCTAAATGTTAAGCATCTAGTCTAACCTAATTGTCTGGTCTAAGCTGTTCATCTAGACAATAGTCATTAGAGAGAGAGAGAGAGGAGAGATTTTTAGAGGATCATTCATTTCTTCTTTCCCTTGAATGGATTGTTTCACTTCTGGAGATATCTGTCTCTGCTGACCATATGGGAAACCTAGACAGCTAGTTTGGTCTGAAGGCCTCTATTCGGATAGCTCAAGATAGGCGAAATGAGTCCAACTCCTAATGATATAGCTAACGAGGCTTGCAGAACATCTAGAGTAATAGCTGAAATAAGTGGGAAATGATAGCTCCGTATGCACCTCTAAAGCAATCATCTTCTCCAGTTATGAACAAGGGGAAAGACAGAAAGAAGGAAGATGAAGCCACTACCATGTTAATCTAGAAAATAATAAAGAAAGCACCTCTGCCTCTGACAGAGATAAGCTGGATGCAAACAACTCTTTTGGAAAAACCCTGAAAATGAGCAAACTCTGCATTTGGCATTCGTTGCTAGACTGGCTAAGCCCCTGGATCCAGATACTCCCACCTCACAGCATCACTGGTAGCCTGGTGCAGTCACCCTGCAGACCACGGCTCGCTCTGCTCCTGAGCAGTACAGCTCACATTGGAAATGGAGGGGGCACTGCGCAAAATACCTCGGAACGCACAGAAATAGAGAATTTATTGCAAAAGAGACATCTGAACAAACACAACGAGAGCTTGTAAAAGTAATTTCTAACCTCTCGAGCCAACACGATTGCAGGGATATAAGGAGACTGGTTTCAAACACCACTTACAAGAAAATCAAATGTGTCTGTAGGCATAGTCCTAAAATACCATGCCTACATCGAAACTTAAGAAAAAATAGGTCAGAGGAGATTTCTGGATGTCATTTATTTCAACCTCTTGCTCAAACCAAGGCTAACTACAAACTTAGATCAGACTTCTGAGGGCTTTACCACAAATCAGAGTATATCTACATTCTAGGCTTTTATATGTTTACTAGGACAAAACTCCCAGTTTAGAGTATGTCCAGAGAAGCTGCCAGGGTTGAAAATGTCTTGAAGAAGGTCTGTGGTCATTATGGCACCCTCATACATAACTTCACACACTTGCAAGGCCGTTTAAAGAAGCTTTGAGGATTACTTTTGCGAATAGTTGTTATACTTGTGTGTGCTTGTTTTAAATAGTCCAAGGCCAGTTCCTTGTCCCATCAAAGTCTTCTGGACAGCTCCAGCAGGGAAAAAGTAGGTTTGGAGCTGGAGCATCTCTTGTACTTTACCAGATGTGTTCTTCATCTTCATATAAATGTGAATTGACTCTGAGTCACATTGATCCTGGTTGTGTGGTATGGTGTCCATGAAGAAAAATAATAACTACATTGGTGGAATACTGCAAACACCCACGCAATCCTGACTGTCCTGCTTTAACTAGTAGGCGTCATTCCCTTTGCATTTTATTCCAGACTTACTAGTGAGCTGTTTGAAATTTCAGACAGCCCTTGGAGTTATTTTGGCCAGGGAGTATATTTAAAACTCATTGTGCCTAATGTTGTCTTTCTACAATTGAGAAGTAATCAGGAAAGACGTGAAAATAAATAGACAAGTGAGAGGCGAAATGAAATATGAAGTGGCTAAAAAGGAGTCTGCTCTCTAATGTATTTTTTCTGCTTATTATTGTAAAAGCCCAGAGCAAAAGAATAGCTTTGAAGAGTCTTTTGTTAATAGTGGAAAGGTTGTCTTTTTATTTTTCTTAACTTTTTATTTATTAACCATGCTGCACAGGGTACTTCCATAAATGATGGCTGGGTTTCAGGTTACAGGGACTTGTTTAATCTGAAAACATCCCAGCCTGCAATGGGAAACAGAAAAGAGAAGTAACGGCTCATTGTATGGTGCTTGAAGGGACTAAACCCAAAGCCCATTTGTTCTCTGCTTTTCCCTGTAATTTCTGGTGGTTGAGCTTGCAAAGGTTTGGATGTCTCTGTTTGGATGGTTAAAATGCATTCCCAGCAGGCCACTTCCTCAGGTGGTCTATTTGATGACAGCTTGATGCTTAGGACAATATAAAACAGCTGATGTTTTGACCCTATCTGAGAATAAAATTATAAAGCTGCATTCCTACATGGGGCAATGATTTCATCCTCCAGATTGTTGTGGAAAAAAAACCACCCACCAACCCACAAAACAATATTGAGGGTGCTTACCTTATGCTCAAGCCCTAAAACATGACAGTCAATAACATTTTTGGGACTCTTAGTGTTGGGGTACTATGTATTTATTTATCATTGCCCTGAATATGTGGTTAAGCATACAAAATATTCGATTGCTACAAAATTTCATCCAAAGCTATCATGAGGGAATACACTAGCTGTGCATAGGAAACCAGACAGGTGCAGTAAGCAGATTTGTTTCTTTGAGATGTTTTAGTGCTTTAGCACTGACGAAAAATGAGCACTAAACCAGAATTAAGACAGGCAGAGCAATATAGGATTCCCAAAGGCTGCTTAACTTAAACATCCTGCCGGTATTTAAAGGATGTCCTCCACACATAATAGTCTATATTATTTAACTTTTATGAAGAGAATTGTCAGTATGGGCAACTTTGGGAATAGTTTTTCGGTATAACACCAGCAGAGCCAGACAGATACATAAGATGAGCACAAGCATCATTTTTATTTGTTTATTCCATGGCATCAACAATATCAGAATATATATATATACACCAACTGAAGAGCTAGCTGGCAGGCTCTCAGCAGGAACCTGCATGGGCCCTTCTGCTGGTTTGGGCTACCAGAGAGCATCTCTCAGCTCCCAGAGTGCCACGAAGAGCCAAGCCAGTTTGAAGAGTGTACAAAAAGCCCATCTGGCAGAGTGTGCTCAGTTATCACATCCTCACCTGGCAATTGCAGGGGGCAGCAGGCTGAAGCTTTGTAGGTCATGTTTGCATCCCACTAGCATGGAAAGGCTCATTCCGGAGTCAGAGTACACTAACTACTGAGTACTAAGTACTAAGGGTAATCCAGCATGTAGAAAATTAGTCCAACTCGGTTCTAAATTTGCATTGCCCTATCAAGACATCTGGGCGATAACTGCTCTCCATGAAAGCCAAGAAAGGAATTCTATTTATGTATCATTTCCCTAGGGAGGAGCTTTCAGCAGACATCTCACTTTCCGACCCAAATCCTGCCCAAGAGGGTGGTATGTTATGTCAAGTACATGTTGTCATTTGTCAAAAAAGAATTCATATTTTCTTGCACGCTATGTTTTCTTGAGGTCCAAAAAGGGTTAATAATTCTAGCAGCACTGCAGCCTATAACCTGAATACCCAACCAGAAGGATGTGCTGTGGAAAGGATCCCTGTGCTGCCAAGGACGTTGAGGGGAGGAGGAAGATAAGGGAATCTTGCCGTTTTTTTGTTTTTTTTTTTTTTTTCTTTTGTGCTCGGTGGCTCACATGGAACAGGAGCTCAGACACAGAGGCCTCAGAAGTAGAGATCTGAATTTAATAAAGCTGTCTGGAGGGGGAGGGAGACAGAGAAAAGAAGATCATGGAGATAAGAGAGGCAGAGATAGGGAGAGAGGAAAAGAAAGAACATTACAGTTGACTGGTGATGGCTGTGCCCTTTCAGACTCAAGTGGGCAGAAGTGAAATATTTGTTTAAGAGGTGGGACATCTGTTCACTGTGAAAATAATAACAAAGAAAAAAAGAATATTTTATGATTAGAGCATATATTTTCATGCCACTGTAATGAGGACAGGCGAAAGGCAAGGAAAGGCAAGGAACATGGCAATGTGCAGCAGGACAATTAATAAAGCTGCTTGATTTCATTGCAATTTTGGGGGGTATTGGAGTGATCCTTTAAATTCAGTTCAGCTACACCTACAGTCTGCAGGCAGAATTAGGCCCCTGCTTAGGAAAATAACCTCTTTCAAGGTAACAATAAATTCCACAGTTTAGCAAAATGAGAAGTTCTATTTGCTTCACCACTTCTGCAACCTTTCTCCCATTTCTGCTTGGAGAATAAAAGTTAATTGAGGGATAGTAGGGAGGAGGAGGCTCATCTAATCCCCTCTGACACCGACACGCCACTCCGCCAAGGCACCAAGCTGACTTTTTTATAGACAGTAAATTTTTTAAGGGATTTTTTTTCTTTTTTTTTTTTTCATAAGATTCTGTTTGTTAGAAAAACCAAAAAGACACCAGAGGGAAAATAAATGCAGATACATTTTTAATGCATACATTTCATTTTCAGAACATGGTGGGCACTTCAGTGCTGGGTGCTGGAACTGCAAGGGGGAATTTAGCTAATCAGTTCTCCGTGTCCCCGCTTCATTGACATAATGTGGTCCTGCCGATTAAAGTGCTGGAATCATAGCTCTGCATTTTCCTTCTCTTTCATACTAAAATTATTGATGTGCTTTGTACAATGTGTAATTGCCTTTATTGTATATGCGCCTAGAGCATGTGCAGAGCTGAAATTGAAATAAATAAGCAAACAAAAATCATGCGATAGGAAGTCTCTGATGGTATGGTGGGGGGTGGTGACATAGCATCACGAGCTGAAAATAGGATTTGATACTGCTGTGACTGGTTTTGATAGAGTGAGATTCGATAAGACTAGAAGAAAGGCTGCTGTGATCCTCTGGTCCGACCTCCTCTTTTTCTATAGCACAGACCCTCAGCAAACACCCAAATCAAAGTACCTCTTTTAGCATCCCGGGGCTGAGCCGCACCATCCAGAGAGTTCACCGGAGCAGTCCTGCTTTACATCACCTGAAGATCTTGCTCAGTATCATACATTCTCTTTTGCTCCCTCTCTTTCTCTCCCTCTCATACACACGCAGTAGATTTGTTCTTTACATTTAATTTATGCAAGTGAGGCACAGAATACATTTCAGTAACACCAATTAGATACGCACTAATTTCTTCTCTGTGAAATAGCAGTAAGTAATTAATCAGAATTTTGATCACAACTCAGTTGGCAATTCTAATTGCACTTGCCATTTCCACAGCAAATACGGAATCATTATCTTTTTTGCCTAGTCCTCTCTTCCTAATCATCTAGGGTGCTAGGAGCAAAACATTTCCAAGAACTAGATGTTGTCTCTATCAACCAGCAGCCTTAATACCTTTGGACTGAGGGTTAGTGGGTTCAGTCCATGGCTGTGTTTTATTTCAAGCTTCATCATAATTTTAAAGTGAATACCTAATGGCAGGCTGGCTGCTTGCCTGGGGGAGGGGGGATTCTGCCTCATAAAATTATGAGAAAGGATAAAAGCTAGCAGCTCACTCCATTAGAAACCTTCTGGGACAGCACTAAAGATACCTGACCTTTGCACAAGCATCCAGCAGGCATCTAAGGAGCATACGGATGTTGATCAGATCTGTATCATCAAAGCTTGCTCCACATCTCTGAGGTACCACGACCACATTTTAACTCCAGGCATTACCAACCATCTTGGTACAGAATAGGGTGATCAGGGGAGATGAGTACCCCGTGTTTAACCGAAACAGTGTTTATATGACCATTTTTAGTGATCATTCTGCTGATATGTGCAAACTGACAGTGCTGGACTGGAGCAAGAACGGCTTAACATGATCTGCTTGGAAAGTGTTATGGCCAGGGGTCTACGGAGATAGGCCTCCAAAAAAGCTGACAGTGAAATACTCCTTAGATAGCTTAGAGTTGAAAGAGAGTAGAAAGAGAAAGGGAGATTTACCATTTAGGAACTGAGCCCTACAGGGAGCTGAGGGTGTACCTACACCAGGTCCAGCCTTCATATCCGGCACGGCACTGCTCCTTCTCCTGCTGCTGGAAGAAAGGTTTCCAAGGACCTGACAGCTGCAGTCTGGTTTAATAATTAGATTCTTCATATAATTCATAGCCCAGATAGTAAATATTTTCCCAGGTAATCCCAACAGTGTCCCAATCCAAACAGTAAATTTGGGAATAAACACCAAAATTGAGTATCAATTCTGTCCACTTAATAACTAATGAAAAGAAGTTTACAAGAAGTGTAAAGACACTCTACTTTATGCAAGAAGTCTCTGCATAGAATACGTTGTGAAGCAGAATAGTTCTGGTTCTTACATACAATTTGAGCAAGTAGCATCAGTGAAAACTACTCTTTTAAAAACTGTTTAAGCATCTCCTGTACTACCCAAATCTGTCTGCTCCCTGCTCTAACCAACAGAAATCACTGTAAGGACAGGAAGGCATCACTCATCCCCTTACTTTTGCTTCCTCGGTTTTTGGTTGGTTTTTTTTGGTTAATGCTCTTGCTTTTATTCCATATCTGAGAGAGCAATAGGAAGGATTTGAGGAGAAATGTAACCTTTCAGAGTCCTTCTCCTCCCAGATACCAAACCTCTCTGATAGAAATGGGGAATCACTCTCAACTTCAGTGATGTTAAAGGGGACTGAAGAGGGACAAAGCATCTCAGAACCTAGCTATGAACATTGCAGCCAGGATCAACAACATCTGAGATTTTGATGGGTTGGATTTCTTTCCTTCACAGAGGGCAGAAAAATACAAATGGAATAAAAGTCTGAACTGCCACAGAGACATTTCTTTATCTGGAATTGAGGAAGGGACAGCATGTTAAACATGCTACCCATGATGAAAACTCTCAAAAGCTTTAACCATGGATTTTCCAGGCTCAACTCTACCTTCTGGGACACAGTGGGACACAGAAGTTTTCCACCAGCCTTAAACAGAGGTAGGCTGAGCCTATGTCTACACTTGTGAAGGCTTATGTCTTCGCCGTGGTACTCAGTCACACATATTTTACATTCTTAGAGCAATGTCTGGCATGTTTTTTTGTCTAGGTCAACTAACACTGACCAAAACAGTGTCTAGGAGCTGTCTGAGGGTTCGTGTGATTTGTGACCATCCCGGTTTGGATGCCACCAATCTGGTCTGGAGGATAATGTAGTTTAATAACTATGCATGTTGCCACACTGAAATTTGGCCCTAGGCCATAAAATTTGTAGTTTACCAGCACAAAGGCAGTCAGAACGTTTGAGAACTTTGCAGCCACATTGTGCAGAGCAGTACCACCATGATCCCCACTGTTCTTATGAGAAATATCTCACTCCAAGCAGCTCAGGAGCATGGGAGGCACTGGTAGAGCTAAAAATGAGGTGGCCATCAGCTGATTTTTTCCTAACCAACTATCCATACTCGTACAGTCAGCAATGACTGTGCTATCTAAACATATCAGAGAGAAACTAAAAAGGGAGCAAAGAACAAAAAACTGTTCAAAAAATTTAACACAGGCTGAAAAAGAGAAAGGATGCCTTTTAATTGACTATAATCAGGGTTGCTTAATCACCTCAGAGTGGAAAAGAAAACAACCAGCAGCTCTTGGAATCTAAGCATCTTTGAAAACTGAGTAAATCGACACAGCACAGATTTATGAAGACAGCAGATCACGTCTCAGATCAGCTACAGCAACCAAAAGAAGAAATAAGAGCTTTAAAACCAGAGGCAGTGGGATACAATCAGAGTAGTGCAAAAAACATTGACTTTGACACAGATATGTAAGTAATGGATGGTCCTGAAGAGACATTCTGGATACATCTTCACTAGTAAATTAAATGTGCCCAGGAGTATTCCCAGACACCGAGGCCAACTGACATGGCCTGGCTGCATTCATCTATTAAACTCTCTCAGCTTTCAGAGCAGGATGGATTCATCCAACAGACCAACTGGGACTGTTCCTTGGCACACGTTAACTCCCAAACTGCACCCAAGAATCATCTGGGACACCATTAATTGGCCCAGGATAAAAGCATGCCAGGGGCTGTTGTAACCGTTTTTGCAGAGCAGAGGATTGCGTTTCCGTGTCTGTGGCCTGGCACCACTTTATTTATTTTAGCATGGGCATAGCCCCTATCCACGTTAACATCTGCCCCTGGAGAGTGCTGCTGTGACCACAAATTTACCTGCAAAATTGAACAGAGGGCACAGGCCACATCAGTTACAGAGGTACCTCGAGCCAAAGGAAATGAACAGGGAAACCTGCAGCCAGTATTAATTCTGGGCCCATTCGAGGGAGGAGTTCACACCCAGAGGCAAAGACCAAGCAGACATCGTTTGAAATATTTGGCCTTCTCACAGCATTGTTGGAGGTTGCTGAATTTTTTCACACTTAGATCTTTTTAATTTGTTGCATACTTGTTGCAAACAAATTATTACTGTTCACTTAGCAGTTTACAAGGCTGAAGTTGCTGGGGTTTTGTACAAGAAAAATGTTTTAAGTGGAGAAAAACAATTTGAGATGAGTATTAAAATGATAAGACAGGAAACAAAGTTGTTGCTGTGTGCCTTCTGTTTGTCACAGCAGCAGGGTTCAATCTTGAGTGGAAGGAAGGGACAATCTAGTCACCTCCTAACTTATCTCCCTTCTGGAAATGAGCAATAGATTGATAGCAGCTGAAGAGAAACATGCCTACTCACTGCACCTTACTACAGGGAGGATGGGTTTTGAAGGATTGAAGTCACCACAGGAACAAACCTGGGAATAATTTCCTGTCTCCACTCAGCTAGCATCTCTCTGGGTTGATGCAGCTGGACCCAACTCTGGTCTTCAATAGTTGTAATCTTTGAGTTCAGTGAGGTTATGGCCTCATGTGATTCTGCCCCTCTACTCCACTCTCGTGAGACCTCACCTGGAGTACTGCATCCAGCTCTGAGGCCCCCAACATAAGAAGGACGTGGAGCTGTTGGAGTGAGTCCAGAGGATGGCCACGACAATGATGAGAGGGCTGGAGCACCTCTCCTATGAGGACAGGCTGAGAGAGTTGGGATTTTTCAGCCTGGAGACGAGAAGGTTCTGGGGAAACCTTATAGAATCTTCCAGTCCCTAAAGGCACCTACAGGAAAGCTGGAGAGGGACTGTTTATCAGGGAGTGTAGTGACAGGACAAGGGTTTAAACTAAAAGAGGGTAGATTTAGTTTAGATATAATGAAAAAAAATCTTTAATGCGAGGGTGTTGAGGCACTGGAACAGGTTTCCCAGAGAAGCTGTGGCTGCCCCTGGATCCCTGGAAGTGTTCAAGGCCAGATTGGATGGGGCTTTGGGCAACCTGGTCTAGTGGGTGTCCCTGCCCATGGCAGGGAGGTTGGAACTAGATGGGCTTTGGGGTCCCTTCCAAACCATTCTATGATTCTATGATTCTATGTAACTGTGGGAAATAGTCTGATGTACGATGACATTGAGTAACTCAACACATCATGCATGGACATCCCTCTAATCAAGATGCTCTGAGAAACAGCGGGTGAAACACATGTGCATAAAGCTCCCCCCAGAAAACCGAACTAGCTGTGGAAATCCTGTGTAGCTGTGGGGAGTGGCTACACCACCAGCACTCTACCACCTGCCTTTGCCTTTGCTGACAACTGTGGACCTCAGTAAAACCTCTTGGTGTTTCTTTTAACAGTATGGCATAGTGTGCACAGAAACATTTGCTCTGAGCACAGGCTCAGAGATAGACAGAGCTGATCCACAGAGCACATCAATGCCAGCAGGAGTCAGAAGCCTGAGCCAAGGCTATGTTCTTTCAGAGACCAAGAAGAGCAGGAGCATGAGGTCAGCCTTCTCAGAAGGACCCCAGGCAGCTCTGGTGTCATGATCATCACCTCAGCCAACATACGTCTGTGCACAAGCACAGAAGGAACAGGGCAGGAGCACATCTCCCAGCCGAAGTGGAGGCAGAGCTGATGAGAGAGGCAGCTACCGCTGCCCAGCCTGAGCTGTGAGCTGGATCCTGTGAGCTGCCCTCACAGGGACCACAGGATGTTTCAACATCCCTCCCTCTTTAGATGTTCCGCCAGTGGTTCTTTTGCTGCTGTGGACAAGAGTCCATTGCGTATCCACAACAGAGAAGTCTGAAATTATTGTGGCCTCTCATTTGAGATTTTCTTTGCATCTTCTGTCTGCTTTTCTCCACGCTGCTCATGCTAATGTCTGGATTTTCCATGGACAGCCATCTAGATCAGGCTCATTATCACTCTTTGCCAGGTGACTCGGGAGTTACACACACCTGAAAAGTGAGTGGAGGGCTGAGCTGATGCCTCCTGGCCTGAAGACATGGGGACGTGCAAGGGCATAGCCAGCGTCAGGCTGGGTGACTCCAGAATGCAGTGCCGTTACAAATAGCACTTTGCCTGGAGGCCCATCCAGTTGAATTAGAAAAAAAAAGAACCATTAATTAACTTGACTTAAGAGAGGGCTGATGCAGGGCAATGTGACCTTTTCTCTATGTCACATGCCACACGGATTTTAGCCTTCTTCTGATGCTTTGTCACCACCAGTCCTTGTTTTTTAGATCACTGGATTGCAGGGGGGTGATGGTGACCAAAGGGTTTGGGGCAGTAGGAGAAAAGAAAGAGATGGCTTCACTGTTTCAGTGGTCTATACACCAAAGACAGCAGCATCCCATTATCCATCTTCCATTACCTTGCAATGCAAATATGTGTGTGTGTGTGTGTGTGTATGAATGCACACTTTATTTCAGGTATTACAAAAACATGACACATCATGTGTACATTCAGTTAATACACACTTAAGGTAATTTTGGCAATATTTTACAGAAAAAAATAAGAATGGTATCATGGTATCCGTTTACAAAATGGACAACCAAATTATTTAATGCTGCTCAACTTTTGCATAAAGGTGATGGCAACAGAAAGAGCTTTCTGCAGCTTCCACCAATCAACTCAGTGCATTGCTGCAATAGCCCAATCTACTTGAAATTTGTCATTGAATTAATCTACCTCAGTGATGGAAGGGAAAGTGTGGTTAACAGCCTTAATACGAGCTGATGAGGGTAAAGAGATATTGGGTGACTAAAATAAAGGCTTGCAGCAAGGAACCTCCTCTCCCTTTGGCTGCAGTACATACACACACTCCCTGACACAGATGATTTCAGTTTGGGAGTCCTGCATGTTCAGGAAGACAGAAGTGAACCAGCATGCCTCTAACCCACTGTGAGATTTCCCTCTGATATCCCTGGGGTCAAGACAGACAGGCAGGTCTGCTAGTCTCTCTCTGTGGCTGGAACAGGTTGGAAAACAGGTCTTCTGAGGCTTCTGCAGATGAAAAGTCACCTCATTGTGGAGTGTAGTCGTACCTGGGTTCTAACACAACATGTAATTTCAGCTTTGTAAAGCAGGAGGAAGGACAGTTCTAGGGTCAAGAGCACATGCAGGTCAGGGATGGCACGTCAGTCCTTCAAAAATGCAGACACGTTCTTCTTTTAGGATATGATGAGCTCTGTTATTTTAAAATGGGTAACCTGAAGCTGAGGGTATTTTTAATATTTTTTTTTCTTTTTAGCTGAAAATTAGGCTTTTTACTGGGTTTCTTGTGGAAGCAAGACTTCTGCAGTTGCACCATGGATGTGTTCCTCTACCCCTGCCTTCATGTATCCTAGCATTATATAGTTCACTCACTGTCTTCACTTAAAGGGGTTAGAGGACATGTCTTAGAAACATCTTTTGATAGTAAAACCCCTTCTATCATGAAGTCCTTAAGCTGGAGGAAAAGTTTCTTTCAGAGCTTTTAATTTCTTCAACATCAATCAGTCACAAAAGACAAAGCCATAGGAAATTACAGTTCCCAATTATTCATACTCATAGGACCATCTCCTAGTTTGGAAAACTGAAAAATTTCACATCAATATTAATTTTCTGAGGTTTTGTTTTGTTTTCTTTTTTTTCTTATTTTTTTAAAACAAACCAGGATATATTTTAAAATAATCAGTTGTATCTAATTTCAGATAATATTTTTGGGACTGCTATGTTCGTATTCCTTTTACTATTACTTTCAATGAAAAAAAGAATGACAAAGGGAAGAAAGAGAGATGAAAGGTTCCTTTAAACATAAAAATGAAAACTCAAGTTTGCATGTGAAATCAAAAAAGATGTTTTTTTCCTACATAAAACTGGAAAAAAATTAAATTTTATTTTAGACACTTGAAAAAGATTTTAAAAAATACAACTAAAATTAAACAACTCTAGGTATTGACATACTACACAAAACACAGAGGCCACATAATGATTGAGGCAAAGAATCAGAATCACTGTTATGTTGCCAATATTTTTTTTCTTTTGCATCATCTGCCAGATCAGAGATCTAACGGTGAGTCTAGCAAAGTTTCAATGATAGCTACCTGCTGTCAGGAAATTTCAGTCAAAAAGGGTTGAATCTCTCTTCTAGATCTTGCTGGAAAACCCAACCTCGATGCCTAGTGCCATTCCTAGAAGGCTATCGTTTTGCACTTCTATATTTTCATCAACCTAATTATGATGGAGTCTTACAAAACCGGTTCAGAGAACATCTCCATTGAGCACATGGGAAATGGTGTCCATCCAATTCTTTCTTTCTGAAAGTCCCCTGCGTCTGGCTTCTTATCTGTGTTACATGTTTATATGTTTAGACATGAGCATCTAAGTCTGAGCTTGGCTACTTCAGCTGAGAGAAATCAATACCTTGTGAGGGAAATTTATACATCTTAGGCACCAATTTTAGGGTGAGATAAATTATTTCAGTTAGGCAAAGTGAAACTTTTGACTATAACTTGAATCTCTCTTTGAAAAGGCAAGCTAATCTAACTCTAACCATGACATTCAGGGTACATCTACCTTACCATCTACCTTATCTACCTTACCATCCTTAGCGCACCACAAGGTCTCCCTCCAGACCTGACCCACAGCCCACAGCAACAATAAACTGACAATTACAGGCCCCAGGAACAAGGAAAAACCAGTTTCCATAGCACAAGTGATGGCGTGAGCCTCAGTCTGCCTGATAGCTTCACAGACGGTGAGGCACCACCTGGACTGGTCGTCCCTGGGAGGCTGCAGCTATTTCTACACTTCCATCGTCTGTCTGTGTGGTCTTTGTGGGGATGAAAGATGGATGAATCTGGGAGCTCACCAAGCCCTGAGTTTCTCCACAGATCCTTCTTTGAGAGTTGTGTCAACACAGACATTGAGTTCAGAGGGGCAAGGTTTCATCCTCTGAATCAGAGATTTTTTGAACACACTGTTGAAAAAGAAAATAAAAGGAAAAAACACTTCTCAAATTCCATTGGATAACATTGGCAAAGAAATACATGTCAATGTTATACCCACATACATCTTAGGTAGAGCAAAAAAACCTCAGAATGGCTTGGAAAATACTTGTCCATGTCCCATGAAATCACTGTGGCTTAAAGTATTGAAGGTCGTTTTTGAAACTTCTCTCAAATAAATCTATGCTTTTATCTCAGTGAAAACACTCCCATCTTACTAAACAAACATGATCTGATCAGCAGTGGACCTCAGCAAATCCTCTCACATCTCATTATCCCACAGTTTAGATTAGGGCTTTTATAGCTTGACTTCATAATTCAACCACAGGATCAGCTCTGTTCCCCTCTGCCTGAGCTTTTGCAGTGCTAATCTATTATTTCTGTAACATGAAGAGTAAGGAAAAGGAATATAACACGTTCCTGCGGCAACAAGTTAATTTTGATCTAACCTTCCAGTGCTTGACATTGCGGGCACTAGCACTTTGGTTGTTTAAAGAAAAACACCAAGTAAGCAAGCAATAAACCCTTACTCAAGCAAAAAGCTTCCCAAAGGTGCTGGCTGCAGTGTTTCCTGCAACACAAAGTGTCCCCTCATCAGTCCTGTTGGCCAGATAGAGTTATGCCCTTGCCATACCAAGATGGACCCTATTGGACCTGTTAACTATCAAACAGCTAACCTGTGAAAAGGGGTCTGAAGCTGAACCATGAGGACTTTCACCTTGAGAGTACTGGAGGACGGAAAGGAAATCTCTGTGTCCAAGACCAGACCAGCCATGGCGAGGCTTCTGGCTCTGCTGTGGAATTGCTTGAAACCCACAGACCTGGCGACGCCTCAGTTTTCCTTCCTGCCATTCGTTTCCCCCATTTAGAGCTGTAAGTTCCTCACAGCAGGACAATCTCTGACCGTATGCTGGTGCCTGGGGTCTCCACTCCCATTTGGTACAATATGATAGCTCTTAAACCACTGCAAATACAGAAACTGAGACACTGTTGAGGAATACCATAAAGGAGCTGCATGCTGGAATTTTGCTCTTGCAGTTCAAGCAATCCAACATTAAGGTTGCTCAGCTGGTGGTACAATCCACTTTTATTTCTCGCTTCAAAACTTCATTTTTCTCCTAGGTCCTCCATCACACCTCTGTTAATATGTTCAAGTTCTTGGACACATCTAACTGGTGAGAAGAATTTACCTTCCCCAGACACTCCAAGTCACAGACTGAGATTTCCAGAATGACACAAAGAATTGGGTGCCTGGTGTCGAACTCCTAATAAAGTTATTTAAGATTTAGACATATCCTTTCCCAGGTAACATTCATACAGTCTTTCACCAACAGACCCAAGGTCACCCTGACTTCGCTTCTTGATGATCACAACTGAAGCAGCTGAGCTTAGGCTGGCACTGAGTTCTAGTGAATAGGTGACACTGAGGTGAAGACACGAAAGAGCCGAGGAGACGTGGCCCAACGCTCACTGCACACTGGAAGCACAGGCAAAGCCACCACACGCTCCTTGCAAAGCGTCACACAGACAACTGAGGAAGGATTTAGGTTGGTTTTCAGTTAGGGCTGCTGGCTTGTTTGGGGTTTTTTTCTTTTTTTTTTTTTTTTTTTTTTTCTCTCCCCACCCCCGCCCAAACTCTAGCCTAACCCTTTCAAAGAAAGTCACCTGAAAAAAGAGACTTTGTTTTTTGACAGACCTTCAGCTCATCTGCCTCCCACTGGAGCTAAGCGAAAGGCAATATTATTTTCCTAAGCAGCCCCCAAACTGTGAATATAAAACCATACAAATTCAACACCCACAAAAAAGAGGAATAAGATAATAACCCTGGACAATGAGAAAATTACACAAGTTCACTTTCCATGTCAGTATGCATTTCCCTTTAAGAATTTCCATTTCCCTTTAAGCAATTCTATTATTCACACATAGCATTTCTAATCATTCTTTCAAGTGTTTCTATGTAACTTATCAGGGTTTAATGAATGCCAGAATAAGCACTAGAGGGAAAATCCACATAACTGGACAGTAACCCAAAGGTTTTAACAAGACCTCTACATTTTTCTTTTTTAATATAATCTTTATTCAAGCATTTTCTGCTTTGATCAGAAAGATGGCTTTTTTATTGGTATTATTATTGACTTTTTCCCACCCACCCTCTTCCATAATCCACCATCCCATAACTTGTGAGCCCTCCAGGGTTGCAGTGAAGAGTTATTAGTTACAAAGGGCTTCTTTGCAAACATAATCTACAAGTAAAATCAGTCAAAGTAAACAAGTTACCTTCTATACTGCCTTTTACTGAATCAGGCCCCACACATACTTTGCAGAGAGAACAGTAAAAAAACCCTCAAACATCCAACATTGATACATGAATATGTTAGAGAACAAGAGTGACTTGTTTAGTCTGCCATACATGGAGGTATTCTTCGCTATTAATAATTCCTTGTGCCCAGAAGTTCTCATTCACACAAATTCTGGGATGCCTTGTCAGTAGAGGTTCGAATGGCTAAAAGAGTGGGTGAGACAAGATACATCAACAAATAGCACAGGAATTGGATCTACTTTCAGGTCAAACTGTCCTTGAATGGTTGCTTTGGAAGACATGGGCATGAGAAAAAAAAGTCAGTCTATAAATGCTTAATTTTCTTCCCAAAGCAACCACATAAAGTCAAATCTTTTCTCCAGAGAGCCTCAGGCTTTCCAAGATCAAGGGATGGGTTTTTTTGGTTGTGTGGTCACTGACTTCCATTGGGCTTCCTTCTTTGGATACAAATTTGAGTGACTGAGGAAGTTTGTCTCCTTGGCCCTTGAGAGGCAAAGAAGAAAGCAGTTTTCCCTCACTGCACAATGATCCAAACCAGCCAACTGAAGCAGACTGCACAGGCAGCTGTACAAAATAGTTTCTCTAAAGCTGACTTAGATGCTTACACTGTGGTTTCGAACAGTAAGGGAGACATCACATAATTTTTCTGCAACAGAAAAATTACTTTTATTGGTTCTACCTACACTTCTAATAATTTATAATAATAACATGTAGCATTTAGAGTCAGAGGGCTGGAAAAGTCCTCAACAAGTGACACAGCCTACTCCTCTGCCCCACAGCGTGCAACGAGCAATGAACCTACCGGGTTTCATTCCTGACAGGTCCTGCTATTGCTTTATTTCTTAGATCCCTCTCCAGAGATGGAAAAGAGGGCAGTTGTGCACAGAGACCAGAGACATTTCAACTCCAATGTGAGGTATGCTTTTACTGTGGTCACTCTTCAGAGTGAGACATGGACAGAAAGTTTAAGTAATTTATCACAAGGTGCACCAAATCAGTTGCAGAAGTCCAAGAACTCTTCTCAGCTATTAGGGAAACTATTTTTACCAAGTATCTTCTTCAACTGAATATTTATCCAATGGACCTGTGCCATCTACTTCCTTCATATTTACTTTTGGTACAACCTTGAACCCAGCTGGTACCTTTGATTAACTAATGCTGTAATCTCCTATCAATCCCATAGGGGAGGAAAAATAATGTTCTTGCAATATGGACCTTGTAGGGATGAAACTTCATTTTCAGTCCAGTAACTGTTGCATGCTAGTGAGCATGGGAAGAAAACAATGAGGCAGACTTACTCTAGTTTTGCAATGTACTTATTAATTTCAAAAAAACCCACCCCACACCGCAGGAACAAAGTTTATTAGTGAGTAGGAGGATGTTTCAGGAACAGAGCCTGACTGAAAATAATCAGTTCATTTTAATTAATTGCATACAGTTTTATTGCATAACTGATGGTTTTAAACCTTGGCCAATTAGCTTGTCAAACACAGAACTCTCTATTGGTCTCTCAAGTAAGGTCTATGCCAAAGTTTTAATTCAACTTGCCTTATCCAAGCAACCAGAAAATAGGGCCTCTTGAAAACAAAATTAGTGGGCAGTTACCCAGAACTATAAAACAAAATAGAAAAGAGAAAGGAAAAAAACAAGAACACAGAAGTCCTGAGTGGGGCCAGTATCTGACTCAGGTCCATGACCCCTATTCTGGGGTAGATTACAGTTGTAAGGTTACCTGTCTTAACAACCTGTTTTCTATGACAGGTTGAGGTACTGTTGCCAATTTAAGGTGCTTACAACACAGAAGAAAAAAGAAAGAAAAAAAAAAATCTTTTCTTTGAAAAGTTATTCCAGAACAGCTTATGATACTTCAGAGTGATAGCTGCCTCACTAGCTATGTGTCTCTTCTCCCAGCAACTGAAGAATGCAGGATGATTTTATAATCATATATATTTATATATTTGTATGTTAAAATTAACATAAAGTTTTATATGGTAAGGAAATAACTATGTTCTTGGCATGATCTTAAACTATTTGATGTGATTACCCAAGATGCAAATATTTATTTTCAAGTTTCTTAAATGCAATGCCAGTGAATTGACTATTTTTCTAAAGCAATGATCTGTTTCTCCATAAATGCATTAGGAAATTCATATGTTCTTTTCAACTAATTATCTTAACTAATAATTATATTAATACTCATGCCACATATCCTGAGCACCCCAAGATGCTCATTGTGTCAAGCACATGTGCTTTGAACTTAGAATCATAGAATCACAGAATGGTTTGGGTTGGAAGGGAGCTCAAAGCCCGTCTAGCTCCAACCCACTTGCCATGGGCAGGGACACCCTCCACTAGACCAGGTTGCCCAAAGCCTCATCCAGCCTGGCCTTGAACACTTCCAGGGATGGGGCACCCACAACTTCTCTGCGCAACATGTGCCAGTGCCTCACCACCGTCATAGAGAAGACATTTTTCCTTATATCTAATCTAAATCTCCCCT
Source organism: Balearica regulorum gibbericeps (assembly GCF_011004875.1). Lineage (NCBI taxonomy): Eukaryota > Metazoa > Chordata > Aves > Gruiformes > Gruidae > Balearica > Balearica regulorum. The sequence goes on along the minus strand of NC_046186.1, from coordinate 4,669,043 downwards.
CCTTCAGCTTAAAGCCATCCCCCCTTGTCCCATCACTACATACTTTTGTAAACAATCCCTCTCCAGCTTTCAAACTTGATAGAGTGATAACATCCATTCAAAGATATACCTTACCAGTTAAGATCTTGCATATTTTGCCTCAGTATTTATAATTTGAAATGTTGCTTTTGGGGTGTACCAATGTCTTGGTCCAAGCTTAGTCAACGTTTGCAGTTTCATTAGCTAAAATGCCCTGTTGAATCCCTGTCCTGGGAGCACTATGGCTGAATCTGAGATGGATGGTTTCTGCACTTACTGCTTCTTTTGGTGTGCATATCACCCGAACCACATCTACACCAGTAAACCAAATAGTGTTAGCACGTGATCTCACACATCGGCTCATGATCACCCACACACTTTAACCACTTCTACATTACCCAGAGCACTTTTGGTCCCTGCAACTAGAACTCTCCAGCACCATGGTCAGCCATGGCTGGATCTAGGCAAGAGATGAAATCCTGTGGGGATAGGGACAAGGTCATGGTTTGGTTTAATAGATTTGTTGTAAATTCCTCTATGACTTAAATGGGTTTCAGTTATCACCTATGCTGCAAGACCTTCCTTTCTTCTCCTCCAGTCCTTATTCATCCCACATGTTTCAGTTTCTCCAAGAGATAAGGCAGAGCTCTTGTATGCAAACATGTGGTAAGACAAAGCCCTGAGCCATCTCCAGAACAATCACATTTTGGACCAAATGAGTCAAAACTGCTTGCTTGTTACTGTGATCATGTAATGCAAGACTGTGTCAAAACCTAAAAGCACAAATACGAGAGCAAGGCAAATTAAGGTCATACAGGCAGACATATAAATGTTTGCCTGCATTAGTAATGCCACATGGACATTATTAATTACTGGTAAGTATTTTTTCCTAGTGTTTCATAGGAACCTCAAACCAGTTTGGGATCACCTCATACCAGATGCTACATAGACACTTCTTTAGTCCCAACACTGGAATAGCAAGAGCCACCACAAACCAATGAGTGGAGGGGAAAAAAAAAAAGAATTAACCTCATTTCACAGGATAATCAAGTGACTTCTTCAAAGTCACAGGAGAAGGTTTTAGCGGAGTTCTGCAATGAACTCAGACCTGCTGAGCGATTCTGCAGCAGCAGCCTGTGTTTCCCTGTCAGTCTCACAATAAATCACTCTTCATGTGCTGATGGCTGGATCTCCTGGCTCCTGTAATGCAAGTCTGCCAGCAGTGAAACTTCTAGCATGGCATGTTGTAAACTAGGAGGACACTTAAATTGCCCTTTAGAGGTAGATCTAGTTTGAACTGTTGCTCTGCTCACAGTTCAAACTAGAAGGACCAAGCCCAACTTGAAGTGGAAGCTATGTAACCACATCAGCATGGACATGTGCCCATCGTAGCCAGTCCTACCCTTCCGTGTCTGTGTGACACAGCTTCTGGTTCAGAGTTGGCTCATGTTCTGTCAGCCTGGACCACAGACACAAGCATGACTTTGCTTGGAAGAGGTCACGACAACATGGTCAAGGTACAATGGTCCCCACAAGAACTTTTATTTCAGTTCTGCCTTCACATCACTGTCTTCAATTCACAAGGCAATATTTTTGCTGCTTTTCTCATGGTTCTTTTACAGCACTGAACCAGCGTGGAAAAATTAAAGATGCTTTATCTGAAACATCCACGAAGGAAATCCTGTGTCTCTGATGAACCTGACTTCCTCAATTTCCTGTTTGCTGCACAGCTGTCTGCATTGGATGGGTCTCAGGGACATTTTTTTGGACATATTTGTCTACCTCAGTTGGAAGCCAGTCTCCCTGAGTTAGAACATAAGGGTCTATAATCTTTAAGAAAAAAAAAAAAAAAATCACAGTGAAAACAGAAAGAATGAAAAGAAAACAAACCAATAAAGAATCTATCCTGTCATAACATTTGAGGTTCTGGTATTTGCTGACCTTGGAGTAGGTTCAAAATAAATGAAGGAAATGTGTATTTCATTAAATGCTAATATTTGGAAGATAAGAGGGAAAAAATGATGAAATGCTTCCAAGCGCAGTTGTGAGGACAGTGCCTGCGTGTGTGTGTATAAACACACACACTTGCATACACACAAACGTTAAGTCCTGATTCTCTCTGATTCAGAATACTGCTATGCAGAAGAATCACGGGGAAAGAAAAAAATAAAGGACTTATTTTCCCAGGCCATTGCTCTTCATGTGGCTTTTGCACTTCTCATTCTCCATCTCTTTTCAGAATTGCAACTAAATCCTTCCATCCAGGATCCACTGATTGGGTTTTTTTTTGTAAATGAGGCTGGATCTTACAAGTAAACAGTCACTGAGACATATATAGGCATATATAAAAAAGAATAAACTCAATCCTACACAAAGTAAACTGTGCTAGGTGCCTTAGTAATAAGACTGGTTAATCAAAATCAGCATGTTAACCAGCATGTTCCCAGCTGATGGGATACCTGTTGATAGCTAAACTTTGAGGTCTCTTCTCCCTTCCACCACATATGAGTCTGTGCAATCCCTTGGCTCCTAACCGACCTAGTCTGTAAAGTTAGGACATAACACGTTTGCCTCCTAGGGACACAGTGCCTTGGGCAGCAACAAGGGTCACGAAGTGCCCAAAATTCTTTTGTTAATTAGCAGATACAATGCAAAGGAAGTGGAACATGGACTGGATTTAAGGCTCCAAATACTCAGGTATTTTGGAGACGGCTGAAAGAAGGAGAAGGTTTGATGTCTGTGCTTCAAACAATGCAGCAGAGAAGGAACTGAAATTTTCACAAGCAATAGTCAAAGCTTAGATCTTTCACAGCACATCAGAAGATAATGAATCTCTGCAGTTTATTTTCATAGATAGTTCTGGACACAGAACTAGTTTTTTGTGGTGCAAGTGGATAGAAAATATTTCACTGGCCTCAGAGCTGTTTCCCTACTAACCTTCAATCATTTACTGCAAGACCATAGGTTATAGAGTTTAAAGATTTGTTTTCCAACACATACCAAAAAAAGCACTTCATTTTGTTCTTTGCAGCTGCATCATTTCTGAGCAAACGCAGACAAAATCTTACCCCAGGCGTAAACCTAGCATGGGAAAAGAAAGGCCTCAAGTGTAGCAAATAACATAAAAGTATAGATTATTTTTAAAATAAAATAAAATAAAAATTAAATATAAAAGTAGAAGCAACTGAAAAAGCAGGGATGATGATGGAGCATGTTACAATATGGGCTGTCAAAGTGTGGTTTGCATGAAATTCTGTGGTACTCTCAGATAAAAGCCATTGATCTATGGTAACCTTCTTTGAGGTGGACAGCATCTGCCAAGGAACTGATTAAATGCCATGGTCTAGGCTTCAGGTAAGGCTATAAGGCAGCAAGTCAACACTTTGGTTGCTGGTTGGGAAGGCTGTGGAGCTTAAGACGTTTGGTCTTGGCTCCTGATTAATGGACAATGTGGTAAATTGTAGCAGAAAGGAAGAAAGAAGTGACAGAGTCAGAGTTTTGGTTTGGAGACAGGAGGATCTTGGGGTGCTCCGAGATAGAGGAGGTAAGGGTTCCTGGATTGTGGAGGCAGAAATGTGTGTTGAGGCTGAGGATCTTGGACAGGTCAGGCAGAATGAAAAAGTACAAAAGGAAGAGAGTTGAGGTTGAGGGTCCCGGGGAGCACTGATGATGTGAAGACTAAGTTAGTGTCAGGAGATTTTGACTTTCTTGTGCTAGACCTTAGGCTTCATCAGGACTGTCCCCACTTCTGTCCCCTCCAGATCTCCCCTCCTTTTGCACAGCATATAACACACAACTCAACATGCGGATGTGCTGGATTTAAGGAGACTTTATCAGTGTGTTGTGTGAATCAAGACTTACCAAAGCCCTCTCAGCAAGAAACATCTCCCACACAACATTCTACCCAAGTCTCTTCTCTTTTCCTTGTACTGGAGATTATAAATCAATTGATCTCTCACCTTCAGAAATATCATCTGCCCAGTAACAACATCTCATGCATGAATGGAAAATGTTGCAACCCCAGTTTTATAACTTCAGGTAGAATGGGGCACTACCAGATTTATGTTGGCATAACCAAGGGACAATTTGTCCTAAATATTTCTCAATTATTCACAGTGATTAAAGCTAACAGTAAATTTATTCTGGAATTTGGGTCTCTGTGTTGTTATTGAAAGAAAACTGGGTTTTGACTAAAATCAGGTTGTGTGCGTGTCCCTCCCAAAAAAGAAGGAAAACAAAAATTATTTTGGCTGAAATATTCTAAGCATTAAAATCTTCTTTTTTTTTAACGGAAAAAATATTCTGAGGAAACTCTATTAGGAAAACATTTTCTGTCTGCTTTTATTCACCAATGTTTTCCAGAAGAAAAGAAATATTTGTATCTTATCATTCAGATGGCTTGCTCATTTTCTCCCTCATGTTAGAGATCTGATTAAGGGGGAAAAAATCTTGAGTTTTTGTTTTTTTCATCTAGTATCATTGGATAAAATCTGAACATCTTAAATGTTCTGGTTTTATATTTTCATGGGTTTGTAGTTAGTCAATAATATAGAATCATAGAATCATTTAGGTTGAAAAAGACCTTTAAGATCATCGAGTCCAACCATAAACCTAACACCGCCAAGTCCCACTAAACCATGTCCCTGAGTGCCACATCTACAGGTCTTTTAATGCTACAGCAGAGGAGAATCAGGAGTTAAAGAAACCACCTTCAGGTAAAGTGGAACCAGTGCTTTACTACAGAGCTGTGGCTGGATTCCCTGGTGCATACCAATGTGCAAAAGTTTTTCCTTTAGTTGGGACACAAAACCGGAGTTTCTCTCCAGAGAACATTTTGTGGTATCCCAGAAATGGATACCAAGAAACAGAGGGGTTCACTCATAGTGTTTTTCTTCCCAGACCCCAATTTTTTTAGTCTGTAGGAGTCTATTGTCTTCGAGAACTTGTCCATCTACTATTTTGGATTGAAATTCAAAATGGGTTAAAAGGTACTGGGTTGGAAATGACACACACATACATACACACATGCATTGCACGATCATATAAATCTCACGCATAAAGAAAGCCAACCTAAAAAAGAGAGAGAAACACGATGTATTAACATCAGTAAACTGATTGTGTTTGCCAGGTTAGCTGATATGCCCCACTGCAAAACAGTGATCCACTGGCTGCCAATCCAGTAGATCTCTGTGGTGCTCATTTAGAAACGTGGTCTCCACAGACTGCCCAACGCCCTCTAAAATAGGTAAGAAAGCTGCTTTGCTATCCACCCTCCTTGATCAGTCCCACAAAGAGAGGAAAAGAGGAAAAGAGAGAGAGAGATCCCTTGGTGTTTGTGCCTGCTTCTCTTTCAAATGGAATTAATGGTGGTTTAATGGGGTATGAAAGGATGTTTTACTGGAAACAATGAGGAACAATTGTCTAGCTCACGTTTCATTTCACAGGTCATTATTGCATTAAGAAGTAAATCGACCAAGTCCGGTAAATAACAGTCTGTGTTTTGCCCAGAGCTTCAATCCAACAATCTTAGCAGTCACCAACTAATATCTTTGTCATTTTTAACCCTTGCAGGGATCTGCTGGAGGCTAAACAATTATAGTCTTCACCCACCCCTAGCAGGTAAGCATTATTCATTTTATTCCTCATCCCTTTTTCCTGCAAACCCCACGAGGCTGGGTTTTTGCATTGTTGTTTTGTTTATTAGCCAACCTAGCCAACTGTGTGTCTGGTGGCCTTGAAAAACAACACATATTTTAGTGACTGCTGCAGGCATCTTTAAACAGGCTGCTTCCTCTGCAAAATTAATTGTTGCAAAATGCAGTGCTTCCCCTGTAAAGCTCTGCAAACTAACACTCAGCAGTTTGGTTGGATTATAGATATGCCTCTAAGATCTAAGGAAAATAATATAGTTATACTTGCAGGATGCAATTCACATTTCTTTTTTTAATTGCATAAACACAACCATCTTGTCTCCTTAAGGTAACAGCCATCAAGCCTAGAGAGGCTGTACGATGTAGGCTGCTGTCCTCAGCTCTATCCCCGACTCACTCTGGTCTCATTTCTCCACTTTTCTCTTTCTCCTGAAGCCTTCTGGGTTGACTGTTAATATCAGCAGCGTCTTCCAGAAGGTACCAGAAAGTTTTCTGGATGGTATCTTGTAGTAATAAAACCCAACTGCTGACTCAGATCTATGGGCATCACTGAAGCAGGAATGATAAGTAAGAGTGAAACAGGAGAAAAGGCATGATGTCTGAACTACTGAGCTTTGAGGAGAGGTCTCTGATAGGCAACCTGCCTCAGTTTTGGTTCCCTGGTGCTGTAAAGTCCGCTCAGATCCTGTACACCATTTTCCATGGGACTGACCTCTGCAGTTACATATTGCACAGGTTTTCAAGCACATTAGCATTCCGCAAGAACAGGCAGACTGGCTGAGAGGGACCAAGTGCATGGGTTGGGACAGAATCTCTCTGCGGTAATTACCTCCCTAGTAGTCACTCTTTGTCTTCATCAGCAGTATTTAGAAAGTCCTAATTACCAGATCTTCCTACTACAACACCCTAGCCTTTGGACCAATAAATCACTGTCAGACTGCAAAGGTTCCTGCAGACCACTAAGCATCCTTACAGAATTTTGAAAATAGGTCCAGAAAGAGCCTTCTGCAATTATTTAATCCATCATCCCCCACCTCAGGAAAAGATCAGCTCTATCTGGATAATCTAAGGATGTTTGCACAACTTCCATTGATAGGGACCCCACAACACACTTAGGCAAGCTATTCCAGTGTGTCACTGTCTTTATTCTAACATTTCCCCCCTTGCACATCTAAAATTATCTTTGCTGAATTTTTCAACCCATTACTTCTGATTCTATAGACTTGGGGAGCAATTTATTTCTCTCTAGTCCACAGCAGTCTTCCATATTTTTTGAAGGGAGTTCTTAAATCTCTCATCCATCTCTTCTCCTCAACACTGAGCCACCCAAATTTGCCAGCCATTCTTCATAGATTCTGTTTTCCAGGTGTGTAATGATTCTTTTCACCTTTAACTGTCAGGATCCTAAATTAATCCATGAGTGATGTGTGCATCAGTTACTTCAGGTTTCATGGATCACCAATGCTTTATAAATCACAACTTAAGAACCACTACCCTGAAATAGTAGCCTCATCATGTCAATGATAAAAAAGCTTATGCTCATGTCACAGAAAATATTTATATACAGAAAGGTAGAGAGGAGGATATCAGATCCATAACTAGACTCCTAAATGAAGGTGATGTGCTGTTTTGGGGGCACTGAGCTATTTTTTAGCTCACAGGGAAACAAATGGGCTCTCTTAGATTTCACAAACTCTAAAAATGGTGTCATTTTTCCAAATAGCTTCTTAAATACAGGAGTTCAGTTTTGAAAATGACAAACCTGTTGTTTTATCCTCAGGGATTAAGGCTAAAAGGAGAAGCCAAGAATTTCTGATAGCAATTGTAGGCACAAACTATTTGCTGGCATGTCTTCAAAAAGGATTGCTATCCTAAGGGCCAAGGTTATCTCCCGTAGTCAGGGACTTTGCAATCACTTTTTCCAAATTTCATTATTCCTAATAGATATGTACACATATTTTACATTTTATGCAGCTGATGCTGCAGGTGCATGCCCATTTAAAAGTACCTGAGAAATTTAGAAAAGAAGTAGAAAGAGTGGTACAAAAAGCTAAACTCCTTTTGTAGCAATGAATGCACAAAACGGATGGCTTTGTCCAAGTTTCTTTGGATTCATGGTGGCAAATGCATTTAACGCTCTCCATGGGAACAAGAAGATAAAGTTTGATATGCTTATACATGTATATGTGTATAAATATATGCGTTTCTCTATACCGATCCCATGGACAATGAACAATGCCATTCATCTTATATCCTAGCTTCAGCATTAAGGAAATAACATCCCTGAAAAAGGAAAATAGCCATTTATTAGAAGCTGGTATATAGATGAGTTTGAGGGAAAGTAATTTATAGTATTTCAAAACAGAAATGTCAGATTGCCACATCAGCCCCAATGCTGACCTAGTTTGCTAGATCTCCATCTCTGGTCTATTCCTCCATGATTTACCAAAACAAATTATGCCGAGGAGTGTTTTGCCTTGGCAGAGCTGTCCCCTAAGGCACAGTCACATGGTGGCATCCAGATGAACCTTGGGCTTTCTTTCCCAACTGGTCAATTCACCACCCACAGATGTCCCTGACTCTGCCATGCTGCCCTCAGTTAGCAGAGATGATTCTTTAGTTCAGCAGGTTCAGCCATCTCACACTTGATGAGCCACCACATAGGTAACAAAGATACAAAAATAACTTATTTTTCCTTTGGCTTACTTTAAACCTTGTTCTTCAGTGAGCATCAAAAAAATTCTCCCAATTTTGTTCTCGACTTGGGTCTCAACTTAATTAAGGTCTGCTGAAATCTTTACCAGGGGTGTGTTTTCAGGAAAATTAAGTAAAAGTTATAGGCATTTTCTGATCATATTAGGTTTGGTTTTTATAAACCAATAACTTGGTAACAGCTCTTTTAATGTCCTCCATTGCCACTTTCAACCCATTTTGCATGGGCCATTTATTGCAGAAAAAGCAAATTTCTATCTGTGAACAACAACAACAAAAAGCTTCAGAAGAAAACAATAAATGTTTCAGGCCAATATTGCATCTGTTTCATCCCTTGCAAATCTACCAAACCTGCATTCTCTTCTCAAACATCTTTGATTACTACACATGACTATGCACATACCAGGTGTAGCTAATCGTAGTCCTTGGAATATTAAATATATATGGCGCAACATTTTCACACAGCTTTAGCCCCAAATTATACTGGCAGCCTGTGCGCCAAAATGATACACTTCCTCAACCATTACTTGAGAATTTTATTCAATAATAAAAATTACCAGAAGAAAGAAGATTATACAAAAATCCTTGATCCGCATCCCCAGGAATTTTGGGCTGTTTACACCTAGATCTAACATTTTATCTTATTTCTGATGAAACCTAGCAAACCTCTGCATATACATTTATGACATTTAGGTGTCAATGCTACGCAATCTTTCAGAGAGTTTTTTACAATAGCACTTGACAAAATTGAGTGTTTAAATGTCTGTGCAAGTTGCTTCAGATAAGCATTTATATATGAAATATCTACACTTTTATGATCTAGAAAATGTACTGACTACCTCTAGAGAGCAAGCAAGACAACTGTAGGAATTTCACAGCTTTAGATTTGTCTAGATGGAAAACAACATAGGAAAATGTAGTCTCAGTTATCTGTTGGTCAGATAAAAAGATCAATTGTCCACAACACACTAATCTTCTCACCAAAAGATTCCAACTAAAGCTGACTCAAGGTTTGTTTAAAATAAAATATTTCTTCAGCTTTTTAAATAATAATAATTTTTTAAAAGTTTGGGATTTTTTGTTTGTTTGTTTAAAACCACATTCAGAATTTAAATGTTCAGTAAAGTTCTAAAAAATGCTGCAGGCATCTTTGTTAATAAAAAAGTAGTATGTAAAATACACTTTTGGCTGATTCTAGTTAATGCAACCATACTGTTCAACCTGCCTAAGCAGGGTGGGGGGCTTTTAGATTAAGAGTCTGGCTGTCAGGGTTTTGGAAGGATATGCATTAATTCAATGACTGATCTTGGGCAAGTCACAAATTCTGTCCTCTGCCTGGGAAACTAGTGTCAGAATATATGCCTGTCCCACAAGGATATTACAGACCTGAATTTCACTGATACTTCTACTGTATCCAAAGAACTAACAAGGAGGTGCCAGGTTTTACTAGTGTAAGGTAGAAGATAAGATAAATGCAATTATTCATAGGAAATGCAAGGAGTACATATTAACAATAGGAAGAAAAAGTTGCATGAGAGCTAAATCCTATAGCCCAGAACTTCATAATTCTTCAATACATTAGAATTACTCTGATGAGTAAAAGTAAGTAGAACAGGGACTCCATCAACTACCCTATCAAGTTGTTCTCATGCAAACCTAAGGACCTTTCTCATCTCTTTGGAAACCAGCATGGTAGTCATACTGGGAACTCTGAATTATAATTATCAATTTCATGAGACGTGGAAAGATTATTCTTCTGGCCAAATTTGAAGCCATGCTAAAGGTGAAGAATAAGAACGGGAAGGACTCATTTTTGGATTTGCACAAGATCACTGGGGACTGGATCCCTGCCTGCATGAATATGAACAGTCAAGTGCTACACCTCTAACCAAAAAGCCCAGTACAAGCTAGGATCTGTGTGATTTGGGAGCAGCCTTGCTGAAAGGGACCTTGGTGTCCTGGTGGGCAACAATCTGAATGCAAGTTAGCAGTGTGCTCCTGAAGTAACAAAGGCAAATCAGATCCTGGGCTGCATGTGCAGAGGCATTGCTAGCAGGCATAGAGATATGATCATCTCACTCTACTCAGCACTCGTCAGGCCATACCTGGAGTACGGTATCCAGTTCTGGTCCTCACAATTCAAGAAAGATATGGGCAGACTGGAAAGGATGCAAAGGAAGGCCACAAAGATGATCAAAGGGCTGGAGAGCCTGTCCCATGAGAAAAGACTGAAGGAGTAAGTTCTTTTCTCCCTGGAGAAGAGAAGGCTCAAGGGGGACCCCATCACAGTATTCCAGTACTTAAAGTGAAACTACAAAGAGGATGAAAGCTCTCTTTTCACAAGGAGCCACATGGAGAATTCATTTGGGTCTCATCTCAATATAAGAAATGTTTTTTTTACAGTGAAAACAATCATTCACTGGAACAAACTCCCCAGGGACATGATAAGAGTCTCTACCACTGGAGGTTTTCAAGATGCAATCAGACAGGGTGCTAGATAATCTCATTGAGGCTCCCTTTCCCATGAAAGGTTGGACAAGATGATCTTTCAAGGTCCCTTCCAACCTAGGCTGTTCTGTGATTTTATGATTATTGAACCCAAATTGCTTTAAAAAATACCTGGAATGTATCTGCTAGCAGGAAGAAAACGTGTGTGTCTGCAGGCTCTAGACTAAAACTTGAAAGACTTGGTTTCATCTCTTGGACATCCATGTATCACCTCACCTAACTTCTGCCCTTAACGTGTCAAATCTCTCTTTCTTCACTAGAGAGGACACTGGAGGCAATGGAAGTGGGGTCAGATGAATCTTCTACCAACCTCTGGTCCTCAGCTACATTTCCACCAAGGGAAGACAACAAACTTCAACGTCTCTGGGAGTTGGCTGTTGTCAGATTACAGACACGAGGCAGTATGATAACAGAGCCCTATAAATATTGCAGATAGCCAGCAAATGGTTGAAACTTTAACTACAGAATAATGGTTGTATCAGCTCTCCTTCATGGAGTAGGGGGTTTTAACCTGGACACAGAAATCAGTTGAGTACACGAACTGTTCATTTATCCTTCATTCCTCAGCTAGACACGCTCATGTTTATAGCTAATTCTGCTGTCCAACTTCTGATTCTGGTATTTCCTGTATCGTGGTACCGTTTAGTGCTCCAGGCCTAGCCCCAAGCTCTTTTGCAAGAGGTTTGGTATAGAGATGAGTTTTGGGAGAAAAACATTTTGTCATCCAAAAATGGCAGCTCAAAGAGATTAAAATAATTACAAATTCATATTAAACTCATTAAATTGTTTTGGATAATTTGAAAAATGATACTGTGAAAGTTTCTCATAAATTATTTAGGGGAGGAGTTGGAAAACATTTCATTCTAAACTTTTGCAGTGTTATATTTAAAAGGAAAAATAAAAGAGCAAAAAGTACCCTTAGATTAAAAAATAATTCTGCTTTGTTTGACTGAAAACCACTTTTGTTGTTGCTCCTTTTTTCTTTTAGTAGAAATAATAATAACAAAACTCTTGGATCTGTTCCCTCCTGTTTTTTTTTTGTTTTCTTCTGAATTCTGTAGTTCATCCACAAAACTAAAACTTCATTTTTACATGAACAACTTTGCTTCTACAGAAAGCCACAATAAAAAGACCTGGTCTATGACCTAAAGAGCTACCACAGCAGGTAAAAATCAGGCACACAGGGGAAGACAAAAGAAAAACATGTAGGTACATGATTAAATATACATTACATGGCTTGCTGCTGCCCATCTGCAGTGGGCAGAACTCAGGAAGCCAAGTGGCTTTTTGCTTATATGCACACATACATATATACAAATAATCATAGAATCATAGAATTGTTTTGGTTGGAAAAGACCTTTAAGATCATCAAGTCCAACCATTAACTTAGAATCCAATAAAGGATGGAGATTGTTCTTAGCCCTCCTTTTGTTGCTAATGTATTTATAATAACATTTTTTATTGTCTTTAGCGGCAGTAGCCAGATTAAGTTCTAGCTGGGCTTTGGCCCTTCTAATTTTCTCCCTGCATAGCCTAACGACATCTTTGTAGTCCCCCTGAGTTTCCTGCCCCTTCTTCCAAAGGTCATAAACTCTTCTTTTTTCCCAAGCCAAAGCTCTCTGTTCATCCAGGCCAGTCTTCTTCCCCTCCAGCCTGTCGTTCTGCACATGGGGATGGCCTGCTCCTGCGCCTTTAAGATTTCCTTCTTGAAGAGTGTCCAGCCTTCCTGGACTCCCTGGACCTTCAGGACTGCCTCCCAAGGGACTCTGTTAACCAGTCTCCTAAACATGCCAAAGTCTGCCCTCCAGAAGTCCAAGGTAGCAGTTCTGCTGACCTTCTTCCTTCTCCGAAAATCGAAAACTCTATCATCTCATGATTGCTGTACCAAAGATGGCCTCCAACTGTCACATCACCTACAAGTCCTCTTCTGTTCATAAACAACAGGTTCAGTGGGGCACCTTCCCTAGTCGGCTCACTCACCAGCTCTGTCAGGAAGTTATTCTCCACACACTCCAGGAACCTCCTGGACTGTTTCCTCTCTGCTAATATTGTATTTCCAGCAGACATCTCATAAGTTGAAGTCCCCCATGAGAACAAGAGCTAGTGATTGTGAGACTTCTGCTTCTTGGTCTTAGTTGGGTGGTCTATAATGGACTCCCATCATGATATCTGCTTTATTGGCCTTCCCCCTAATTCTTACCCATAAACACTCAACCTATCATCACCATCATTAAGCTCTAAATAATCAAAACACTCCTTAACATACAAGGCCACCCCACCACCTCCCCTTCCTTGCCCATCTCTTCTGAAGAGTTTCTAGCCATCCGTTGCAGCACTCCAGTTGTGCAAGTAATCCCATCGTGTTTCTGTGATTACATATATCCTATATTGATTGTATTTTCAACAAAAGACATCGTGTGAATTCAGGAGCATTAATATCATAGTGACTGATCCCCTGTGCCCCAGTTATGGCTGTCAGCCTCTTCCCTATGGTATTCTTCTGGGAAAACATCTTCCTGGATTTTGTGTCCCTGAAATATATTGAGTGTTTTGGTTTGCTCCCCCTGGAGTAATGAGAATATCTAGAAATGACTGAAGGCAAATATTTTCAAGCTAATTGACCAAACTAAAAGCTTAAAGGGAATATATATATATGCATCTGGATAAAGGTGCACTTAAGAGGATGTGGAAAGCCAGAGCTTTTCAGAGAAACTTGTATATCTGAACTGTGGCAAGGGTGTTGTGTAGCTACCTGAAAAGACTATCTCCTCTTTCTGTGGTTAGTCAGGCTAGCAGAGCACTAACCACTGCATTGCAGTGCTCTGATGAAGCTGCTGGAGGTGGTCAGAATTATTCAGGTTTAACAGGGTACCAGGTGGATACACATATGAGAGGCTCAGTGGGTGGGTCTTGACCACTCAAATGCTTATCTGGATTCAGGAAAGGCAGAACTCCAAGGGCCAAATTCTGCTCAACAGCATCATAACACCACCATCTTCACTGGCCTTGAAGAACTGTCACGCCAAGGGGGAATATGGCCCCACAGAAGACCTGTGGGAGCATGAAAGGCATTTTCTCCTTTTTGTGTAGTGTGGGAGCCTGCATTGCGCTGTGCAAAATATTCAGTGCTAGAACTTTCCAGAAGAAGAAGGAGAGGGTAAAGAAGAAGGATGATGACCATGAGTTCACCTTAGTATCAAGCTGTGCCTTTCCAAATGTCAGCCTCAAGAGGAAAGGAACCACAGGTCAGAATGAGAAATACAGAGAAATTCAACACACAATTATGAAGAGGGTGGGAGGGAAACATTCATATTTGGACAGGAAGAAGAAAACACAACAATTTTGTTATAGCCTCAGAGACAGGCAGCGTTTACCATATGCTGTCGCCTCCATTCCACAAGGAGATAAAGCGAGTGGAGTGCAGGTTGCACTGTCAGTGCAGTTTAGATGGTGGGGATTCCTGGCATGCCTATGACTGTGTGCCAGGACATGCTAAAAATGGTGTGAATCTGAATAAAATCCAGGTTCTGTATGCAAAAGTGTGTATGCATTAGTATGCAGGTGCTAAGTGGTAATACTGCTAGGGTGTTAGTGCTTACATGTGATTCATAATCAGGGCAGAAAAGGTAGAGTGAAAAACAGTGTGTTTGCATCTAGACAACATATTAATCAGCCCTGTAAGCAGCCACTTAGAGTGGGATCCTTAGAGGAAAAGCCTTTCCTGGGTACACATTAGACATTTTGTTTAAAGATTAAAGTTCTTCTTGTGTTTAATCAGTTTTAGAGTGGGATGGAAAACAGGATTAATTACAGTCCCTTCCATCAGTCTCCCATACCGCTGGAGTCACAAATGATGCGCCTTTTCAGCAAAATGGCTGCCATCAGCAGCAGGCGCAGGAAAAGCTAATTGTAATTAAAGAGTTTATTTGGAATCGGAGAGCGGAGTTTTAATCAGGATGAGAACGGAGCCTTGCTGTGTGAACCTTCAGAAAGTGGTTACCGAGCAGAATGGGCCTTTTTAAACCAGAGAGAGGGGTCTTTAAACTTCTGGACTGGGTTTTCAGCTTGATTATCTCCTCAGTGGGATATGGATGAAAATCCTCAGTGGGCCAATTATTGTTATTATTTTCCAGTTATGTAGCATTTACATGGCATATCTTACTTAACGCTCTCAGAGGACTTTGCAAAGGGCAGGTAAGTTCTGTTCTGATCTTAAAATGAACTAATTAAACCTTAAAGGGGCTAAGGATGCCAGGTGACATGATTCTGCAAGAAGGCAGAAAGGCACTGGTGGACACAGAACTGTGCAATGAGGCATCACAGACATCTACACTGTAATTCCCTACATCCATCCTGGAAAGGCATCACACAACGTGGGACCACCACGATCTTGACCTCAGTGGTACATCTCAGTGAAAGACTAGGGTAAAATCACATTTCAGGGGCCAAACGCATGCATGACTTTGCAAGCCCTCCAGACAGCACAGACACTTACCAGCTTGCAAGTAGAACTGTGTCCATTCAAATTCTGACTTTGGGAAAACAGAAACAGGTGGTTCTAGGTCCAGGACACCTCCATCCAAATCCTTGAAAAGGGCCTTCCTCGAGCCTCTGCATGTCTTTTCAGGGAACATGGTGTCTTCAGAGGTCTGTACACTGAGAGGTAGGAGAGGTAATGTTATTACAAAGAGAGCAAAGGAAAATTATTGTGCTGTTGTTTGTAATTTATTTGCACTGGCATCAAACACTTCTGCACATACATGCAACATCTTGATATTTACTAGGTGAATTTGCATGTCCAAGAAAAGAAAGAGTGTCTTCTTTAGATTACATGCCTAACTAAAAAATAGAAAAAAAGTAAAAACTAAAAAGTAAAACTAAAGTGTAGTGAACTGAATCACATGTTGAGGATCTTCAGTGCTTTTAATTGCATTTTGACTAAAGGTTTAACACAGCTTAAAGGAAATAGCCAAATGGCCATATCGCTCCTATTACAAAATGCAGTGAGATACAATGACTGGCAACCCGGCAAAGTCCATGGAAACATCTAAAGATTGCTATATGGATAGACATTAAATCTTGAAGAAAACTTAGAATTTCTTGGGCTCTGGTTGGAAAGCCCCAATTATTGATATTTTGAATGTGGCAAACAGATATAGGTAGAGATTTGCAGTAAGGGCAGAGAAACAAATAGGCCAATGCTTCCAAATCAACACAGCTCAAAGGAGACGGAGAACAAAGATAGCTCCTCTGATCGTGACAGCTAGTTCAATTCTTGAACATCTCTCAGAAGATCCAGCATTTCAGCTATTTAGGTCTACCAGTGGGATAAGCAAAGTACTTCATGGTCTTACTATATTCCCTAATGTTTCTATTTCCTCTCTTGCTCTAAGGCAATGCTCACCTTCTCTTTGACAGGACATA
The DNA here is from genome assembly GCF_011004875.1 of Balearica regulorum gibbericeps. Taxonomy (NCBI): domain Eukaryota; kingdom Metazoa; phylum Chordata; class Aves; order Gruiformes; family Gruidae; genus Balearica; species Balearica regulorum. Next base: position 4,652,730 of record NC_046186.1, on the reverse strand, counting down.
ACCATCAAGATACCCCTTCAGGATGCCAAAGCAGAACAATGCAGCCACATCCTGGATTAAGCTTAGCAGTTGCAAAGGCAGATTAAATAAATGCATGCAGATAATGCATGAGGAGCACCGAGAGATGTAATCACCCTCAGAGGTTTATTTGACTACTAAGAGAGCATTCAGTAATCCATGTGCATTCATCATGTTTGAAAATCACCAGCTCTTGCAGTGGACTGCGTATTCAGCAGCTCACTAATGGCATAATATTGTGGGATGGATACAAGAGTGAAACATAATGGGACCTGACAAGCTGGACAGGTCTCAGAAATCTACACGCAAACTAATGCCCAGAGCAAAAAGTAAAAATACAGAATAAAATAAAAATTCTGGCAGAAGGCTGGAGGGGCTCTAAACATAGCAGTGTGGGACACCTCCAATTATTTTTGACTGGCAAGTGGATACCACGCTGGATTTTTTTGCTACTTCAATGCTTTCCTGACATACCCTCTGTATTGTGTTCACTGGTTGTAATAAATAAATAGGCATGTGGTTTCCATTGGATGTGGTACGTTTAAACCGTTGCAACCAGCAGTGACTTAAGGTTACAGATGAAGCTCTCCCCTCCCTCCTCCACGTTCCCACACTTGCAGATGATATTCTCCCTGGGCAGGAGCAGTTCTGGCAATCATTTGACATCTCACAGCCTGCCTGGTACTGATCAACATTTCTGATGTGATCTCGCAGGCAAAAAATCAAGCTCCGCTTCCCTGACCAAAAGGACATTCCCTGTCTCAGGGTTTTTTGCTGGAGGTCCTGACATTTTCTGAAGCCTGAGGCTGGGAAGTCAGAGAAGCTCAGGATAGACTTTTAAGAAATGGGATATAGGACGCTTGTTTTGTTATACAAATGTCAGAAAAAGGGGAAATCCAAGAGGATTGGTCTGGAGATGCACCTTGATGGAATCTGAACCTCAAATTTTAAAAAATTACCCTAAACTAAGTTGGGGTTGTTTTTTGTTTATTTGTTTGTTTGGTTTTTTTTTTTTTTTTTCCTTTTTTCTGGATTTGAGTTTTTCTGGTCATGTTTGATTGATGTTTGAGCTTGTTCATTTTTGCCAGACAGGAACAGTACAAGAGCAGAGACAGAGACAAAGAATGGGACCACTCTGCAGCTAGACATCCAATCTAAACTAATTGCTTAAACTCTTTGTAAGACAATACAAAAAGACAGCTGAGGTGAGGATAGTCCCAAAACTGTAGGTGCTTTTTTTTTGCACAACCCATTGAAAAATATAGTTCAAAATGAAGCATATTACCTTGTTGAATGAAAGTAAAACTTGTCCTTCTCATAGATATGTAACATCCTTGATCTCTCCGCTGTGATAAGAGGCATGATACCTAAATGGTCAGCATTTGACATGATGCAGACATCCCTGTCTTCACTGTAGCAGCTCTTTGTAAACCCAGTAAAAGTGACTTCTGCAGGGATTAAGAGACGATCAGGTGAGGAAAAGTGGTTAGAGGAGTGCCAGAAATAAAGAAAGGCTCTGTTCTATGACATTTTCCATGTTAAATTGCTGATATATATATACACACATATACAAATAATTTTTAAATCAGATGAATTGAATTGATAATAGATCTTCAGTTGGCTTTAAAATATTCCATAGACAATATATATCTTAAGTTGACACAAACCAAGTCATGCCTGTAGGAAATTAAATCAAAGGAAATATAAGTGAGAAAGAAACAAAAGCAAGATTATTAATAAATTTTCATTTGAATTAGTAAGAACCAGTTTAATGACAACCTGCCTTGGATGGTTTATCCACTTTTCACATGTTAATATAAGATGAGCTGGCTCTGGTGACACATGCTTGGCTCTGACACTGAACTCTTGTGCAGCTACAAAATCCATGTTTTGCCACAAATTTTCTGTGACATCCTGGGCAAGCCTATTTGTCTTTCTCTGACTCCCTTCTTCAGTAAAAAGAGGATAATGTATTTTCTTACAAAAGTAGGTAGCAGTGAGGGATAAAAACATGAAAAACTATGAGGTATTTAGATCCCACCATGGCAACCACCTATCTAGGTTCAGCTATATGCAAATATTACTCTGGGGACTGTAAAATTCATTTGAACCAGAGACATGGGATACATAACTGACTTTTATCCCTCTTGTGCAATTCTTTATAACAATAAAAGCCATAACTGTTTCTGTGCAGCTGTAGTCATTACAGTCTATGCAAATTCTATACAAAGTGTGCTATTCACTTCTCAAACTTAGTATCTTTATTTAGCTAGAGGTAACTGTAGATCAGAGAGATGAATCAAGTGGAAAAATAGATAGCACAGAAGGCAAGGGTGTTTGAGGTAAAATATATATACATTGGCATATGACATAATTATACTGCAGTAGATTAAGGAAGTGAAAAATACCAAATAATTTTTAATTTTTTTTTATTGAACTGTATTGAACTGAAGAATAATTCTGTTATTAATTTCACTGAGGTTTAGATTTCCCCACCACGTCCATTTGTGGGTGTGGAAGGCTGCAACTTCAATTGGAAAAATGTAATTAGTCAAGAAAAACAGTGACAGAATAGACTGGCCAGTGGACGTAGAAGACCAACCTTTCAGCTTCATGAGTCCCAGGACTTTTGGACAGTGCCCAGTTTCGTGCCATGGGTTATCTGGCCTTTGGCTGGGAACAGTGGTAAATGTAGGCCATAAAATCCCAACACGGCCTCTTAGAGGGGAGTATGGTGGTCGATCCTTGGCTGTTAGATCAGCTGAATGAGGCTTGATCCTGTCTCTGATGCAGTCAAAAGTTGAGCTTGTTGCGACGATGATGGAGTTTCTAAGTTCTATGAATCTTTTCCCCGTGTGGCATTGCTTGGCATAGAGACAGTACACTACTGGCATGAGACCCACAGTGTTGTCTACCAGCACCACATTGTCCACGATGACACTACTTCCAAGATGGAACATGACACCATAGTCGTAATTCTTATAGGATAGAAAACCTGTGATTCTAGTGCAGGTCTGAAATCCATCTCCCCAGTACAGATGAACACCGTGGAGACTTGAATGGGCCACATTTTCACTGCAATGCTCTCCATCTACCAAACACTCTTGGCCCCTGATATGGAAGCCAATTCGCTCAGATCCTGCCACAGCATTGCCACAGAGGGAGACACCATTGACAAGGTTCACCTTGATGCCAGCAACCCAGTTTAATAAGCCTTCTGGCTGCCTGCTCAGAACAACAAGGTTCCTGATGAGAGAATGATTTTGCCCTTCTAAATCAATGCCAGGTCCAACTGTGTTGAACACCATGTTATCATGCAACAAGATCCGGTTGCTCGTGACTGCTTTAATGCCAACTCCACAGCTACCATTAATGCTGGATGACACCACCGAGGACCCTTGGGATATGTTCCTGAATTCAATGGCAGAAAGCTGAGGAGGCCCAAAGTTCAAAAATTCAATATTTAAGAGTTGAAGAAAACCTGAAATGAGATAACTATAGTGAAAAAAAAAAACCTTATAAAATTACCTAAGAACTGGTAAGAATGACATCCATTTAAACAGCACTCAGGCATATGATAGCAGGCAATCTTTGTCAGTGTATTGCCAGTAATAGGTATTTGTTCATATATATATATAAAGTTATAGTAAAACCCAACTAATCACAGAACAGCCCCTCCTAAAATATATTCCATTATTTATGAAATATTATTAGTACTCATGTTTCATACATGTTGCATAGTCACACTTTCCTTAGAATTGCATAACACATGCAAAGGGATACATCTGTTGTTAGACAGTCCCTTTTTGGGCAGAACTGGTCTGGTCAATGAGGACAGGTGCATCTCAACTACCTTCAAACTCTGTCCCACTTGAGTCTGTAAAACGTCCCACCAGCATCCTCCCAGCACAAGCCACATCAGACTTGATCTGTACATTGCGTGTTAGGAGTCCAACCTCTGCAGCCAAAGGGATGTGTCTACCATCTTCTGTGTCATGGGAATGCCCTGGGGAGTTTCAAAAGAGAAAATGTGAGAAGTGTCTATCATACCTATAAACCAGTGCTCTGAGGGACATAAAGCCTGACAGCTTATGCGCAGCTTCTCTGCAGAATCTGCACTGACATTCAGGTGTGTTTTTCCTCCAGCACAATCTACATGCATCAACACAAAAACAGAAAGGCCACCTGCCCATCAAATATTCACCATGCGCTTATATTTTACCAACATATTTCATTTTTAGAAAAAGAAGGTGCTAAATCTTTTCCCTGCGGTGTGCAGATGCCAAACCAATGAACAGATTAACACTTCATTTTTTCTAAGCTATATGTGCTGGAGTTATTCTTCAGTACACTGCAGAGTTGATCTCCATGAATTCTTGTTAGGATCAGACCAATGACAATGCTAAAAGACAATTTGCTACAGAGTCTTGGTTGTGTGTGTTTTCTAAACAAAGTCTTTCTAAATGAGACTTTTAAGAGAGTTTATGCAGATGTCTAGCTTGGAATTAATCTCAGGTGACATTAGATATCTATAGATATGATTTAGTTATCCAAACTGGTTTTATGTACAATGGAGAGCAATAAGCAATTCTCAAGTGCAATTTGTTATCTATTTTATACATCTGCTTTAGGGGGAGATGAAATACCAGTGAGCAGTATGCATTTTTCTGCTTTGATTATCAAGGGAACTGAGAGTGCCTAGCTCATGTGTGAACATTTACTGTAGGTATCTACATTTGCCCAGGTGAATCCCAGTATTTACGTAGCTCTTATTTCTCCCATCAGTCCTTTTTTTTCCCAGCTATGTCTAACAACTGCGGCAGTACTCAATGTGTATGTAGTCATGTCATCTCGGGATATACTTACTATATCTACATTAGCTAAAAAAATAGATTAAGAACTGTTCTCCAGTCCCAGGACTGACTGGACTGTTTCTCCCTTCTCTCGCAAAAAAGAAAGGCCATGCATAAACTATTGGAAATGGGGTCTAGACGTGCTATCCTTTGAACTGCCTTTTTTTTTTTTTTGAAAAATGCAATTGTCATACAAAACCGTGCCATGGAGGCTACTATTAATTAACACTATGGATAATTGCAGAACAGGGTTCAGTTCCACGTGCAGCTTGGTTTACTAGCACTGGTATAGCCATTTAAAACACACTATTTCTGAACCTTTTTATCCATCATACTAGCTTCTGTGCCTACTAGCTTGAATAAAGACTAAATTAAAAAAATGTTGCTATGCACAGGGAAAATCCTGGTTTTAGAGCTTCAGAATTTAACCTGTTAATAATCTGTTATTTTTGTTAAATAGATTGTAATAAATTTACTTTATAGACTGAAATAAAATTAAATTAATTATCAACCGTGCATCTCTTTTTCCAGTTAAATACAGATCCCATGTAATCTATACAGGAAATAGAGCTATATACAGATTTTATGTTTATTTATAAATTAGATTACAAATACATTAGTTTTATGCCATGGAGTTGATAAAATTTTGCACTTGAAACTCCATCAGTCTAATTAATTTTGCAAAAAGGATTTTTTTTTAATTTTTCCATTTTTGACACACCACAGAAATTGTGTAAATGGCCTAAAAAACCCTGCATTTGTTTTTTTCCTTTAAGATTTCAGTTAATTTCTCTCTCCAATAGCCACTTCTATTTAAAAAATGAAAACCCAGGAAGTTTTCCAAAATTATTCAGCACTGAATTAATTCTATCCCAGAAACTCATGTGACAATCAGCTATTCTGTGCAATGCTGAACATCATATTTTCAATATCAAAACAGCAAGAAAAAAAAAAAGCATACGGACAAAGAAATTAAGATACCTCTATAAAATAGAATTGATCTTGGTGAGATCTGAAATGGAAATTCAATGCTTCAGAAGAAAACTCTTAAATGGAAAGACAGATTTCTTACCAATATGCCTGTACAGAAGGCGTTCATGAATTCTTATGCTATGACCATTGACTTCCTTAAGTGTAACTACTTCAGCTTGGTGGGCTTCGTAGGAGGAAGAGCTGATCACAATATCTCCACCATGATTCCAATCCACTTCGTCCTCCACAAAAATCCTACAACGTCGAGATATTAAGTTAATGCCGTTACATTTATGAGAGTTATGCTCACAGATTTCCTAAAAGATGAACAACAGTCTTGTCTAGGCAGATCTCAGAAAGAATCCACAGGCTAAGCTCTAGGAAAAAACCCTTTAGGGCTTTCTGCAAAAACAGATGTCTATAATATGTGGGAGGAATTTCATCCTGAAACATCTATTTCACACCATTGATTAACAAGTTATACAGTTCTAGTACAGAGTTGCAGGGCTCAAGTAAGTTGCCTACCAACAACATGTCAGACCATTTTTAGTGCCAGGAATATCCTACAGAGCTGAAAGTCAGCTTTGGACTTAGACACCAAAATGTAGGTGTCCATGTGCAGGGGTATGTGTGTGCACCTGACATGAGAACCTGTTCTCATCTCAGATGGTGCAGGATATCTAAGATCTACCTAGATGGTAGGACTTGTTCATGGAGAGTTCCTGAAGACACAGGTGGAAGCCATGGAGGGGATTCAAAGACATCTCAGATGAGCCCAAAGATAGCTCAGATGAACCGAAAAAATATGTTTAGGTACCTGAATCCTGCCCTTGGCAGTTGAATAGCCCTCTAGGCTCCAGCACCTACAGTTCCACTGGCAGCTGAATGGGAGCTTAAGCATCTTTTTCAACATTTCACACAGACACGTACATTTATGTGTTTTAATGTTGAACTGAAGATCCCCTTTGGCATTCAAAGTTATATTTGTAGCTCAGGGTATTTTAGCTTCACATACAGAAAATAAAGGCAAAATGATAATGGTCAGTATTTATATATATTTGATAAACTCCCAAAGATTCTTATTACAGGGTGACTGGTACTGGCCAGGTGATGATCTATATTCCTCACGTAATTGCTGAGGAAATAGACCACTGAATTAAGTCAGAGAAAGCCTCATCATGCACTCAAGAGTTATAGAAGTGCAGAGAGAAAGGAAACTCCTAAAGGGATGTAACTAGCAAGCTATGTTGCCAAGTTTTCCTAGTGTCTCTTCTCACAGCTTTTTTCAAAGATGAGTAGGCTCAAGTTGAGCACTGCAGTTTTCGGCACCTGTGCGCATTCAGTAGAGAAGTCTACCAAAACTTTTATTTCTTTTTTTGCTTAGAGGAAGCACCGGACACCTTCTGACATAGCAGGAAAGTGCTAATGCGACTGAGAACTTTGTATTGTTCAAGGACAAATGCAATGGCAAAGAGGAAGCAAAACCACACAATGTAAGAAGAATTGTGGCATATGTTTGGGATTTTTGACAGTTGATGTACAACCCATACTAAAGTTGAATCTTTCCCAGGCATGCAACCCAATAGTCATTCACTTCTTGTGGACCCGAACATAACTCTTTTGACTCTTGCATTTCAAAGTCTAATAAGAGGAATCAGTAAGCAAAAGAAAGCATGGTTTGCAAAAGACACCATCTAAGATGCTACTCTATTGAAATGCTAATTTAGGTTTTCACTGTAAGTAAATAAGTACTTTTTCCCCCCCCTTTCTTTTTGAAAGGAGAAGTCCTTCCCTGATTCATGTGCTGATTCATGCTGGAAAATACATACAGCAGCTTCTCTCAGTCAATAAAAAAGCCACTTCCTTCAGCTTTCATATTCTCGCACTGACTTGACTATTTCTTGTATCTAAACACATTAGCTTTTAGCTGGCTATTAGTAGAGATTTCTTGATAAATAGCTTTTTTCCCCCCTTCTTTTTCTTTCTTTTAACAATAGAAACAACTGTTTGTGCCATATTTAAGGATGAATGAGCTCCAAATACTGATATCTTAGCACCTCATGATATTTAATACAAAACATACGGGCAGCAGACCAATACTAGCCTGGATCCATTTCATCCAAGCATTTAACTGTCATGTTTCAGTCAAGAATCTGCTTACTCTGAATTCCCATCCTAATCAGGGAAAGAGAGCAATTTCCAGAGGGTGATTTTAATGTTGCATGGTTTGAATCAACATCTGGAAGTATCTGTCTCTCCACTGACTATACAGCAAGCTTAAATACTTAATCTATACTAGACACTCAACTTTGTGAGCACTAAAAACCAGCGAATCCTACTTGTGAGGTCTTTGTGCTTCCATTGCCCATCCCTACAATGATTGAACAAAATGAGCATCCTAATCACCAAGATACCAGCCATTTTTCAGTACTTCTCTTCCCTCTAAAAAGAAGGAGAAAAGCAGAGGGAGAGACAGAGGAAGGAAGGAAGGAAGGAAGGAAGGAAGGAAGGAAGGAAGGAAGGAAGGAAGGAAGGAAGGAAGGAGAACAGAAAGACAGAAGCAAGCAAAGTAAGGACAGAAGGAAAGTAGAAAATCTCAATTCATTTTTCTTTAGTATTAAAATCAATCTAAAGGTTGTATAATTTTCTTGCAAGATGTAACATTGTTGTTCTTCTTGTACCTAGACATAGTTTAAACAAAGCCTGTGACAAATAAAAAGAGTAATATGAAAACAAGGCATAGGAACAGGAGCACAAACTTAACGTTTGGAGGCATACTTGGGCAAAATACCACCTTTCATTGCCGGGAGCAACGTTAGTTCCCAGATGTGTCCAAGACATCTTAGGATAAGTGCTATAAATTTGTACCTTTCCATAAACCCCTGAAAAAAACAGAAGCAGAAGTTGAAAATTTAGGGGAGAAGAACTGAACCAATAACTCAATACTTACTAAATACATGGAAATCTTTATATTTATTAAAACATGTTTCTATATTTTATAAAAATTGCAAGATTTGCACATAGCTTCCACACGAAATACAAAATGAACCAGAAATAAATAATTAATAAAGTAAAATGACCATCACATGGTAAAGGCAAGAAAGGTGATTGTACCACAGAATTCCTATTAACTCAAACTGGAATTGCAGACAAAGGTATATCTACTTAAAAAAAAAAATCTATATAAGTAAACAAAACAAGAAAAAAATCCAAGAATGAAAGATATAAAAAACTACTCAGCTTATATTTCTGATCTGTGAAAAATTCACTATTTTTTTCTGGAAAGGGGATCCAAAACCAGGGGGAAAAGCCAAAATTTAGAAACTTTTCATATAGATGGCACATTCCAAGAGGATTACATTTGAAGCATGAAAAATTTCTGATGTTCTGCATTGAAATATTTTGTTTCAATTTACTGACCTGATCTGAAACCTTTCAGTTTCAGTCAGCTCACCATTTGTTCTGCATCTCTAGTAGAGAAACATTGCTTCAGAGGAGTTGTGCTTCAAGTATTTAGTGAACCCATTTTACTGCTTGGGCTAATCTTCTCCGTGGACAACTTTTTCCATGACATATTATGTTGCTATAGTCCAAAAGAGACTGCAGCAAGCATTGGCAATGCAACCCTGATTATCTTACCAAGACAGATGTTCAAAATAACTTCCATGATCTTGCATTTCCTGTGGTTTAAGAGGATAGCATGGGCCATTGTGAAGCCTCATTTGATCTGTGATAGTGTGCTAAACTTGTAATGCATCTATCTTCTATTCTAGCCCTAAAATCATAGGACATCAATTTGCTAGTTCCTGTTATACTTCAACTCCTGAGTAATTTAGACTCAAAAAACCCCTCAGAATCCATTTCCTCTGTCAATTAGGTTTCTGTCTTGCTTTCCAAATATTCCACTTCTTAGCTATTTGTTAGTTTTGTAATTGCTTGATCAATGTGTGCAATAGTTTCTCAACGTCACTATCAGAAACAAATTGGGGGTTTATGTTCGTTTGTTCCTTTGTTTTTTTCTCTGAATTTCTTTAATATTCTTCAAATATTGATTGAGGCAATTTCTCTTGATAGCAGTTTGAATTTCTACTGCCTTACAAAAATTCAGCAATGAACTTGCAATACTCAAGTTTAAATTGCAATACTCATTGTTTAAAACATGGAAAACAGAACAGTCAACTTCTTATTTCTTTAACCATAATTATATGAAGAGATGTAAAAGTTAACATAAACCTTCTTTTGTCAATCTTTCTATGGGTCAAAATGTTTGGAAATATTTAAATGTGTGTATTTGGTCTATCCAGGAGCACTTCAATGTAATTCATCTCATCTGAGTCAGGCATTTAAAACCAGCAATATGTGTTTAAACTCATCATCCTAGCCTGGACATTTGAGGGCAATTTGTTTCATCCTAAGAGACACCAAAGATAACTGAGACAAAATGGCCTCTGGCAATCTCAACTTTGACAATTATCTTCTGCAAATCTTGAATCTAGAATGAAGACCAAACCCTTGTACATGTGTGTAAGTCCTTTTAAGTCCTCTCTAGTTTCTCATATAAAGACCTCAGGATTTAACACCTTCCTGATCACTTCTGACAAATTTTGCATAAACAAAATCCACAGAAAATCCAGGAACTGACCTGGTGAAAGTTAAGAGTTTTAGCTCAAAAAATGTGTGTACCTTTGTTAGATGTTTTCCTGTATGACATAGTAACAGGCTCAAGAGCAGTAGATTTGGCTATTGCCTAAGACTGGTTTCCTACGAAAAGGTGAACTCGTGTTTCATACCAATACTCCCTGGGTGGACATTTATTTCCTCCAGACGATCACAGTAAATCCCTTCAGATGCCCGAAGAAGGACCAGCAGCTTTAAATCCCTTTCTAGGGGATGTTGAAAAGAACCTGCAATACAGATGAAACAGCAACAATCCATCACAAAGGTATCAATGGCTTTTGTAATGCTGAAATTGGGGGGAACTGGGGTGCATGAATCCAAATTTAAAGGTCTAAATGACTGAACTAGCATTTCCCTCCTCATCCCAGTTTTGCCTTTCTGCTCCATTACAATTTCACTAATTCCCAGGTAATCACGAGTTCTGCAGCCAGGGTGGGTAAAACAGTCTTTCAGACCAATGGAAAGATTGAGGGGAAAAGAAAATGCCCAAGAAGTTTTGGTGTGTGTGATGTTGCTCTTATCTTGTGGTGATAAGTCTGTACAGTAAACCGTATTCCAACTGTGACTTCATTTATTTCACCGAGGGTAGTTTCAGAAGAAAATGGCCCAGCACTAAACAGATACCAAGGAGGAAAAAGTAGGACAGTTTTTGCCCTGGAGAAATGTATGCGGAGTCCAGTAAAAGAGTTCAGCGTTCCTTTAAAATTAGAGATTAAATCAATTATGCAACAGAAAACTGCAGCAGATGTAGAACTAAAAAATATATACATATCTGTACAAAATTAGCTGGCCTGTCATGTTCTTTTAATATTTAAAAATTACTAGTTTGGAAAAGAGAGCCGATTTGGTATCCTAAAGAAACTTTCCTCTTCAAGAGCATTTTTTAATTAAGTGAAATCAATAAATAAATTCACTGTTCCCCACCAGTGTCTGACTGATATCTGTGGATATTTAAATTCTCTGTACAGCTTTTAAATGGGTAAAAGACAAACAGTATAAGACCTGCATGGTCCCAATCTAATGCATCTCACGCCAGTGAGCTCATATCTTCTCTGGCGACATGGAGGGAATTCACTTTTACCACGTCCATCATCCATCCAAACCATCTTTGACTTTCTTGTTTAAACTCCAATAACTACGATTTGAACAGAAGAAAACCAGGAATTGGGCTGTTACCAAACACTAATTTCAGAAAGCAAAACTAGTGATAAGCACTTTCATCACCGATGCACTAGGTTAAATAAATATCCACCTAGAGCAGCAGCAGAGTTATGTAGAGATATGTGTCTATTTTTGTACGCAGAGTGATTGTTTTCCTGCTTCACCCTCACAGCAAGTTGTGATTTAAAATACTCAGCCTGAACATACCTTTCCCAATCCTCAGGTCAACCTTGTCCCCTGGGATGAAGTTATTAGCTACACTGAAGACCAAAGAAAGCCTCAACAAAAAAGTTTGGAGAATTTTATATTGATGTTACAACCTTATTCATGATTACAATTTCCTAGTCATGATGATGTTCCCTTAAAGTAGAGGATTATAATTAATTATCATTATGAAATACAGTTGGTGTTATTATTGGTGGTGTTATTTTACTGCTGGTTACAAAGGATTTACTATTTCTTCTAGTTCAGTCAGTTAGAAATAGCTGTGTGATATATCCAGCTCTCAGCTCAATTTTAAAATAATTTTTTAAGTAGGCTTCCAGGCTCAGCAGTCACAGACAGATGCTTGGAAATGTGAATTCTAAAGGCTTGAACTGGAAGTAATTACTCCTTAAAATGAATTACATCTACATTTAACTAATTTTTTTTATTATTTTTAATCCTAAAAAGCATGACAATAAGTTAGGGAATGTTACCATTGTTAAAGAAAAAGCAAACACACAAAAAAACCCATAATGAGTGAGAAAGAAGGAAGTTATAATAAAATTATTCATAATAGTTATTCATAATAGCTCATATTAAATCCTTAGAAAAGAAATCAAAATTGGAAAAGATAATGTTCACAGAAATGCTTCAGTGGCTGGAAACTGTAAATGGTATATGACACAAAGAACACAGGAGATATCTATGAGTAGAAAAATTAGACTTGTTTTATGTATTCAGAACAAAAATAATCTTAATATTTGCTTATTTCCATTAATAGTTCCATGGGTTTCAGTAACTTGACCTTGACAGGCTGGAGAGGTGGGCCTGTCTGAACCACATGAAGTTCAACAAGGACAAGGACAAGGTCCTGCACGTGGGTCGGCACAATCCCAAGCACGACTATAGGCTGGGCGAGGAATGGATTGAAAGCAGCGCTGAGGAGAAGGACTTGGGAGTGTTGATTGATGAGAAGCTCAACATGAGCCGGCAGTGTGTGCTTGCAGTCCAGAAAGCCAACTGTGTCCTGGGCTGCATCAAAAGCAGTGTGACCAGCAGGTCGAGGGAGGTGATCCTGCCCTCTACTCCACTCTGGTGAGACCCCACCTGGAGTACTGCATCCAGCTCTGGGGGCCCCAGGACAAGAAGGACATGGAGCTGTTGGAGAGAGTCCAGAGGAGGCCATGAAGCTGATTGGAGGGCTGGAGCACCTCTGCTATGAGGACAGGCTCACAGAGTTGGGATTGTTCAGCCTGGAAAAGAGAAGGCTCCAGGGAGATCTAATTGCGGCTTACCAGTACCTGAAGGGGCCTACAGGAAAGATGGTGAGGGACTGTTTATCAGGGAGTGTAGTGACAGGACAAGGGGGAATGGGTTTAAGCTGAAGGAGGGGAAATGGAGATGAGATCTGAGGAAGAAATTCTTCTCTGTGAGGGTGCTGAGGCCCTGGCACAGGTTGCCCAGAGAAGCTGTGGCTGCCCCTGGCTCCCTGGCAGTGTTCAAGGCCAGGTTGGATGGGGCTTTGGGCAACCTGGTCTAGTGGAGGGTGTCCCTGCCCATGGCAGGGGGGTTGGAACTAGATGGGCTTTGAGGTCCCTTCCAACCCAAACCATTCTGTGATTCTATGATTCTATGAACTTGAATGTAAATGCTATGGAACAGTGGGCCCAGAAACAATTTGGACTATTAAGGTGGACTTTTCAGTAAGTTTGGGATCACGCACAATGTCTCAGAGCACTTGAAGAAAGCTAATATTGTGCCAATATTTCAAACAAAGATAAAAGTAAGAGCCCCAGGTAATTACAGGCCTGTCAACTTGACACTGATTCTAGGGGAAAAATAAATAAAAATGGAATGTCCAACCCTGAACACAATTAATAAATCATTAAAGGTGGATGATATAATTAATGCCAATCAACCTGGCTTTATAGAAAAAAGGTCCTGTGAAACTTCCTTGTTATCATCTTCTAATGAGATTACAGGTTTAGTTGATAAAGATAATAGCTTTGATATAGTATAATTGGCTTTTCCAAGGCACTTGACTTAGTAGCACAAAACTTTCTGATTAACAAACTACACTGGTACAACACGAGCATGGCACACATTATTTTATAGGCTGACTGATTAGAATGGGGACATTGACTCAAACAGGTCTGGTCTTGCAAGCCCTGTGGTATGCAACATTTTATCGATGACCCAAAGTAGTGTGAAGATACTGAAAATAAGCAGATAAGCTGACACAAATGGGCAAAAAAAAAAAATTAAAGAGACAGGCCAACAAAGTCAGCAATAATGTGGAGGTGAAGAATTAGGAAAGAAAGTGAAGAATGTTCAAAATATAAGATGATAGGTCTTGAAAAGGTAGCACTGTCTCTGTGAATGGATGGAGAACAAAGGAAAAGGAAAAGAAAAGCTGAGTAAGGTCTGAGAGATGCACTTTGGCTTAGTCTAAATACAGCCCTAAAGAATATGTCATGAAAATGAAGATATAGAAAGGGCAGCTGCCTCAGTTTATTCATAGGGAAATCCAAAGTAGTTAACGCACACAAGTCAGTGGGGCTGGATGAGTTTCACCACATTATGAAGTAACTGGCATATGAAAACACAGCTCTAAGTAATTTTGTTAAAACTACCAAACTTGCCATAAACACTGGAATCATGATTACTGCAACACATATGTGAAGGATCTGGGCTTTACTGCCTGTCTTTGGACTTTGGATATGAAAATGTCAGGTCGCTTGCCCTCCTTTATTGGGGTGAACAAGTCTTACATAAGATCACATCAAACTGTTGAGATATTCATCCTTCACATGAGAATGGATCCCACTTCATACTCCTGCTGCAACTGGAAGGCTTACTGGTTTGATGAGCAATCTGATTGATCATAAGGTGAGATAATAAGGCACTGCTGGCAGAGAACCAGAAAAAAGGCAATTGCAAGCTGTCAGAAGTGCCTGGTGACGTGCAGAAAAGGTCAGGAGGGACTAAGGACAGCATACACAGAAAATAGGTGGGGCTTCCTCAAACACACCTGCTTCCAACTGTAGAGTTTATCTGGAATTTGAAGGGTTTGCTCATCTGTCCAGATTTGACACATATCTGTCAGCCTGAGTGGTGCTCGTGAGCAGCGGTTTTTCCACTCTGGATATCTCAGGTATTTCTTCAGTGCAGACACAGGTCAATCTGTTGGTACATAGGCAGCAACCGTGCAACTTTCTACAAGCTGGGCTTTCTGTGCAGGCACTGCACAGTCAGTTTGTACCATGACTGTCTGTCCAATGATAGATGTCACTTCAAATGGCCTTACTACAGGTGTGTGACCTTCTACAAGGGGTATCTAAGGCTGATGTTCCTCCAAGGGAGTGCTGGCAACACAATGCATGCACTACACAGTGGAAAAAATCCAACCATATATGATAACCTATGTGTAAGAAACAACTGTTGCTGCTAATAAAAGCACTGCTGATTACATACTTTCTTGAAGAACTGTGAGGTCCAGCTGCCTGGATTGCAACACAGATCTGTTAGGGCAATGGTTCAGCTAATTCATAATCCTTCATCAGGTCTAACCTCTGGAGATAAAACCCTACTATGCAAAAATAGGAAAAAAAAAAAAAAAAAGAGAACAGAGAGAGAGGTGTGTTTTTTCTACCCAGATTTTCACTTGTTCTGGACTGCAGCCTGGATCTGGTTTGCTGTTGAGTTTCGAAAGCATTTTCCATTGTTTTCATATTTCAGTTTTATTCCAGATGTTCTTCTTGACAGTATTTTGTTGTTGTTTTTTTTTCTTTTTCCATAGCAAACCCCATTTGATTCTTTCCTAGAATAGTGGGTGTTACCTCCCTTCTAGCCTTTCCTTTCTTTACAACATAACACTCTGCAACAGATGTTGCATATAAGAGCAAGGAAATCTCGGAGATAAGATCCTCTCCCTTCCATTGGTAACTAGACTTTGCTAAGTATTGTGCTATGACCATCTCCAGTATCAGTTCTGTGTTTCCTGAATTCAAAACTTCTTGGACTCTACCTACCCAGCTATTTTGAAAACAGTGGTATATTGCCACCAGAAGGTCTGAAGAGTTTTTATTCATGGTCAATGCACAGCCAGGAGTTGCCTCTTACATGCAGTGCTGCCAAATAATCAGAAAGATGAGACACAGACAGCTGTGGAGTAGGAACCAGCAGCCAGAAGTGAGAGATGAATATCCAAGGAATAAGAAGTAAGACATATAGGATGGGATTCAGCTACCTAAATATAGATATCTAATGCCACCTGAGAGTCCTCCAAATCCACTACGTGAGGTTGGCAGGTACAAAACAGGGATCAATGACAGAATGATGGCTTTTTAAGCAGAAGCTAGAGGCCAGGTGGGACACCTGAGGATACCCAAACTGAAACAAAATCCTTATAGTTAGGCAACTGAGCCATGTTTCTAGGGAGATTCATACACTTACATTTAGGTTTCTTAATGCAGATGTTTCCATGTTCTCTGGCTGCCTGAGCTAACAAAGATCAGACAATATAGCATAGACTGTAATTTGGCCAGTATTGGCCAGTTCCGCTGACTGCAGTGGCTCCACTGACTGTATTGACTAAATCTCTACTGAAACAGCCAGCTCACAGGCTGACGTCCACAGGTTATGCTTAAATTTGGGTGTCTTAAGCATATGAACCAAGTCCCTTCCCTAAATGATACAATCAGTTAAAAGAAACCAAGTGGCTTGGAAAGGGTAAAGACCAAACAGGCAGAGG
This sequence comes from Balearica regulorum gibbericeps, assembly GCF_011004875.1. Lineage (NCBI taxonomy): Eukaryota > Metazoa > Chordata > Aves > Gruiformes > Gruidae > Balearica > Balearica regulorum. The sequence continues at coordinate 4,636,092 of NC_046186.1, read as the reverse complement.
CTGAGAGATGAGTTGAAGGAGATGCAGATGGTGCAACGAACTTTTCAAACCACTTTTTCTGTGATCAGGGATGAAAAATTGCTCTCGATACATCCACAGTATTCCATCTTCATACAAGTTGCATAGCTGTGCAGGGATGCTATGTGACTGCAAGATGGGACTCAGCTCACAACTAAAGAAGATGAGACCCACACAATAGAGGTACTGGAGAAGTTGGAAAAGATAGTCAGTTGGTGAAAATCACTTGTGCCCTAATTGTCAATGTAAGACTGAGCATTAGTCATCACCAACATATGGCCATTTCATGAAGTACAGTGATTTACCCTTTGGGAAGTCAATATGGGGGTTCTTACTAGTACTGAAAAGGAGGAGAGCGAATGTATTAGAGCTCTCTTACCACAAGCAAGATAAGAGACATCTGAAATGTCTGGGGTTTCATCTCCAGACAATCAAGCCATGAGCTAATGATGACCTTAGGCTTCTTGCCTCAAATGAGTGACATGACTGACAAGCAGCCATCATGAGATAGGCAAAAAAAGAATGTGACCAATTGAGACTAAAAAGAGAAATCCTATCTGGTTAATTACTTAGTGAGTTCTACTATAAAAAGCAAAAATAGCCTGCCAGCAAAGAACAGCTGAGTACAGTGGAGTTCAGGATGAGTCCAATGGATCAATTTGTGCAAAACTAACTTCAGCATTTTCTGCAGCCTTACCAGAAGCTGAGGCTTTGTTCAGCAGTGGAACAGGGCACTTTCTGTGCATATCATGTCTGTAATGCTGACTTATGAGTTAAAATTAATGGAACCATCCCAGCAGAGAACAAAAAAAACCCCAACCCCATATCTGAGATGTTGAGCTCAACATTTCCTTTCTTATTCTGACACAGGTGTGCTAATGATATTTAGCAAATCACTTAATTTTTCTGAACCTCAAACTCTTTTCTATAAACTGGAAAAATATCTAATTTGTTTTACAGCACCGCAACACAGGGAAGCAGAAATTAATAGTGTTTCTAAAAATGCTATTGCAAATATCACCATCAAAGAAGAGACTTTGAAAGTTTCAGTGAAAGAGAAAAGCTCCTTCGGAGCTAGGAGTACTAAAGAAAAAGTAATCAGAAAGTCTTCCTGGGTCCAATAAACTGAAGGGCTTGGAACACTCGGGGAAATTATTGTGGGGATAGATACACACATTTTACTTCTATGTTGTCTGAAGGCTCTGACAGAGTTCTTGAAGCCCTTTACAGAGTTTTAATCATCTCACATCTCCCAGTGATTCTGTTGATCATAATTTACACTGGATTCTGATCATCCATTGAAGAGTAGTGATGACAAACCCTCCGGGAACAAAGATGTCCCAAGATGATCCCCCAACTCCTACTGTATTTTCTCATCCCAATTTCCCTGCAAATTATTGTTTTAATAAAATTAATTAAGTTCTAGTTGATACTTCATAAACCCCAATTTTACACTAATTTTTTTCTTTTGTTACATATTTCTCATCATCAATCAGTTCCTATGTACTTTTAGTCTTGTTTTAACCATCTGACTTTGTTTTTTCCCCTGCAGATAAAATGTCAAGTGCTCTGAAGGGCACCAAAGTCCAAGATTTGTTTGTTCTCTAACAGTTTAAGTAAACAAAATACTCAGGCTCTACCAAAAAGTCTTTGGCTCAGACCACTGAATTAGGAGCAACGGCATGTGACCAAAGATTGCTATGCTGAAAATGGGGCATGGAGAAGTTACACAACAGGGAGGACCTGGGGATTTGCCTCACATGATGTCAACCTCAGATCCTGCTCAGGCAAAGCTGAATGCTGATGTCCACATCTATTAAATCTGTTTACTAAACTGTCTCATTATCTATTTTGTGTCAGGATTTCTTTAGGGTGTGGTAGAATTGGACAGATGGGCTTCAAAACCTTCCTTCGGGCATGGAGCAGTCAGATTGGACAGATGGGCTCCAAGAAGTTACCTTTAGGCCTCGAACACATGGGAAGAGAAAGAGGAAGGGGGAAAAAAGCATGCACTCCCAGTTTTACAAGCAAGCATAGAAGCCAGCATAAGATGTGGGAAACTTGCAGAGTCTCTACCCACCTATCATCTCACAGCTGAAACAAGAGCAAGGATGCCTCTCCAGAAGATACTGGACTACGATTCAACAGCTGCAAATACCTGTTTGGCTTTTAACATCATTACTACTCACAGATGTGCTGGAGGGGAGTTTGTGCAGCAAAGAAGTGCCTCAATGTTTTTTAATGTGTTTTTAGCAATGTACACATGCTTTTTCTTAAAACCAATATGAAACCACATTTAAACCACAAAAGAGTGTAAGTAAGAAATGACTGAGACTCTTTTCAGTATATATATATATATTAACCTTCCAGATTAGGCTTTCAAACCCCTTCTTCCAAAGAAAAACACAAGGCAGCGAAATAACTCTTTTGGCCAGTACTGTATTAACTAAACAGTCCCCTGAGATTAACAACAAACAAATATTGGATCGGACTTCCTCAGGAGGTGATTACACAAACAAATTCTCTTTTTAAAGTTCATGAAACCAATCTTGAGAAAGGTCAAGCAGTGATCAACAATGTGATCCCAGCATCCTAAGGATTCCTGTAAGTAAATACAATGCCTGGCTTTAGGAACCTTGATATTTAAAGGGAATTATGTTAGTAATTACTTCTGTATGGAAAAACACTGATCCTGTCCATTGCAAATAATGTGGAACAGCCCCAGTGACATTGGGGACTCTGAAACCACCAGAAGTAGGAGGAAAGTGGTACCTTCCTGAAGTCCTGGTGCTCCTCTGTACAGAGGGATGAGAGGCATAAACGTGCTGAATCCAGCTGTGCCAGTTTCATGCCACAGCAGGATTTCCACACACTCTGGGGATTCTCCATGACTCTGTTTATGTTGGCTTTAAATACTTCTGTGTCACTTAGAAAGTGTCTTACTAATGCCCACAGACACCAGGCACTGCTTGAACACTGAAGTAGATCCTGCCCTGAGGAATTACTGTCTCATAAAGCAACCCCACATGACGTAGGGAGGATTTTTGCACATACCAGATAAAATCTCAGCCACGATGACATCAGAAGTTCTGCCTTCAGTGGGGGGAGGATAGCAGTATTTGTAATATGTTGCTATTAAATGAACAGGTAGTTACCTCCAGTGGACAATCATTATGCTTAACATGGATTCTGAGTGTCCACATTGCAGATACCCAGATAGCTATGTGGCATTACAATAGCTAGTGTGTTTATAGTAACTCTACACAGTCTTTCTTCCCACTTTCTCTGTCTATCAAGAGCAGAAATAAACCCCAGGCATCCAAAAGACAGGCTGCACACTTACCCACTTTCAGAGCACCCCCTACCACCACGATACAGGCTGCACTCAGAACATTGCTGGAGTTGCTGGGGAACTCAAGGGTTCCCAGGATGTAGAGACCTCTCAGAGGAGGAAGACCCATATCCACCAAGATTGTCCGGTCTGAGAAAAAAAACAGAGAGTTGTTTAGAATGATGGCAGCCTACCAACACTACTTGCCAAAAATTGTGGCATGGAGGAGAAGAATGGTAGCTTTGCTTGAATTTTGCTTTATTCAGGTTGTTTTTGCTTAGAACTGCTGGAGCAGGGCTTGTGTGTTTGTGCAGCATCCACAACCAGAGCCTCATCTACAGCTGAGGCTCCATGGTGTGGCTGTAATCTGAAAAATTAATAATGACATCATATTTACAATTATATTGTTGCATGCTTAGGTCTCATCAAATATTGCATGAACCTTTAAGAATGTATATGAAGGGCAGCAAGTTAGAGATATGTTAGTCTCCCTATGTGAATCTGGCTCTTTTTATCAAAGTAAATCTTGATCACCCAATGCAGTGAAACAAGACTAGGTTAAGCTGTGTTCAGACAGAATTTTCCTCTCATGACATTGAAGAGAACAAGATTGATGGATGTGAAAATATCCAATGGTGTCAAATAGGTGCTTCATGACACAGAGAGCCTGCAAGTCCCCACCTTGTTAACAGCAGTGACCAGGGTGAGAAGCTGAAGCCACACACCCACAGCGCACCTCCAGTGACACCTTGCCCCTGCTTTTCCATGTCTGCAGTTTGGCATTGCTCCCTCAGATTTTCTGCATAAAAGCCTACCTCTTCCCCTCCAACCAAGAGAAAAGTTTTGCTTACATCAGCACAATCTGCAGGAAGCCAGACATCACGAGTGGTGTTCCCCAAGGCTCAGTACTGGGGCCAGTTGTCTTTCATATCTTTATCAATGATCTGGACGAGGGGATCAAGTGCACCCTTACTGAGTTTGCAGGTGACACCAAGTTGGACGGGAGTGTTGATCTGCTGGAGGGTAGGAAGGCTCTACAGAGGGATCTGGACAGGCTGGATCAATGGGCCCCGAGGCCAACTGTATGAGGTTCAGCAAGGCTCAGTGCCAGGTCCTGCACTTGGGTCACAACAGCCCCAGGCAACGCTACAGGCTTGGGGAAGAGTGGTTGGAAAGCTGCCTATTGGAAAAGGACCTGGGGGTGTTGGTCGACAGCCGGCTGAATTTGAGCCAGCAGTGTGCCCAGGTGGCCAAGAAGGCCAACAGCGTCTTGGCTTCCATCAGAAACAGCGTGGCCAGCAGGACCAGGGCAGTGATCGTCCCCCTGCACTTGGCAACGATGAGGCTGCACCTGGAGTTCCGTGTTCAGTTTTGGGCCCCTCACTACAAGAAAGAGATTGAGGTGCTGGATTGTGTCCAGAGAAGGACAGCGAAGCTGGTGAAGGGTCTAGAGCACAAGTCTTACGAGGAGTGGCTGAGGGAACTGGGGTTGTTTAGCCTGGAGAAGAGGAGGCTGAGGGGAGACCTGATCGCTCTCTACAACTACCTGAAATAAGGGTGTAGGCAGGTGGGGGTCGGTCTCTTCTTCCAAGTAACAAGTGATAGCACAAGAGGAAATGGCCTCAAGTTGTGCCAGGGGATGTCTAGATTGGAGATTAGGGAAAATTTCTTCTCTGAAAGGGTTGTCAATCACTGGAACAGGCTGCCCAGGGAAGTGGTGGAATCACCATCCCTGGAGGTATTTAAAAGACATGTAGATGTGGTGCTTAGGGACATGCTTTAGTGGTGGACTTGACAGTGCTAGGTTTACAGTTGATGATCTTAAAGGTCTTTTCCAACTAAATGATTCTATGATTCACCAATTCTTTATTCACAGGACTACTCATTCTCTATTAATAATTTAGTTAACAGTGACCAGGGGAAGCACCATTCCCTCAGATACTTAAAGACAAAATGAGGAGCATATTTTTATATTACAGAACAGAGTGGGGACTGTTATTGATTGAGCACAATGACAACATCACCGCTGCCTCGTCAAGCTGCAAGTCTACTGCCTATGAAACTTTTAAATACCACTTAAGCTTTCCAAGTAGGACATGAGGACAGATGTATATGGTACATCGTTTAGAGGTAGCCCACTGCACAGAGGTGAATTCCACCCTCAGGGCCCATCTAATGCTCTTTGATGTGACTGGGAACTTTTCAGTTGATTGCACTAGAAACCAGCTCAGGTCCTTAAATTGTGGTTTCCAGCTCCTTTCCTTGTTCACAAGAGTAAGAGTTTCCTGGTGTGGTGCATTTCTGAGTCAGTGGATGCCCCTGGAAGAAGGAAAAGCAAGGTGTTTCCTTAACAAAAGGTGCAATGACATGATCTAATTGTGATTTTTATAAAATTGTTTGCAGAAAATAAGAATCTTCAATGTAATGGCAACTGCCAAATCCTACCCAGAGATTTGCTGTGACTTTCATCGTTCTCATACGCATTTATTGCAAGGCACAGATATACAAAACAGGAGAGATTAAGGAACACCCGTATTTTCCAATGGATTTTGACAGCAGTGAGAATGGGCCACTTGAAATGGTTTTGGTGTGGAACATAGGAAGAGCCATGCAGGGTCCCAGGAAGCAGATCAGCTACTTCACAATTTTGCTTCTGTCTATAGCCATTAGCAACTGCTTTGGACGAAGACACAAAGTATCATGCAATAGGTAGCACAGTGAAAGCCCTTTCCCCAAAACAATTAGGGGCTGAGTCAAGCCATTTAGCACAAAGGTTTAAGAATTTTTCCAAGCCCTGTTTGCAGGAAACATAATCAAAACCTACACAAAGAAGCAGACTGAAAAAAATATGAGTAGGCTGTCTTTAATAATAGCATTTCCTAGTTTTTGAGTCTTTGGTTTTGCAGCCCTGAAGTGTCACAGCTTCAAGGAAGAGGAAACTTCTGTGTGGTCCAGGGTCCTGGGTCTACCTGCAGATTTGTTTGTGTTTTCTATATACATGTTCCTCCTCTATCCCTGTAACTCAATCATCCCACCTGTTCCTTTCCCATTTTTTTCTTCTTTCTCTGTGGATATCAGCAAGAGACACCCTCAAAGCCCAGGACCTCTGCTGTCAAGGACTACGCCAAGTACTGCAGCAACCCATCATTACTCTGAACATCTCATATCAAAAGAAATTCCCTGCATCCTTCGGCTTAAGCATCTTTCAAGCATGCAAAATTTTCACATTATTCAGTCTCTACAGAGCAAGTCTAATATTTTTTTTTCCCCTAAATCTCATACTGTTAGCACTTGTTACGTTTTTACAGGCATGAAGAAACTCCTGTCTATAATCTTGTTACAGGACAGGTATAGTCCTATGCCCTGCAGAGCTGAGAAGTGAAGGCACACTATGTCAGGATATGAAACAGAGAGAAGAGAATAAGGGGAAAGATGTTGTTAAAATGATATCTCAGACAGAAGGGGAATCTAGTTTGTGAAATCACAGCTCAAGAATGTGGCAAAAAAGCTGCAGTTGACAAAGGCCATAAGTATATTCATCAAACACAGACTGAAACATTTTTACAAGGAAAAGAAGAAATGCTCCTAGGCATACCATTTATATGTCAAGTTTCAGTCTAGAGCAGATATTTTTGCTGAGTTGCACATCTTTCTAAAAAAGGTTTTATAATGGAAATGCTGACTGCTCTGTAACTGTAGCATCACGCATGTAAGCCTTAAAACATAGGAGTGAGAAATCCCTCCATTCAGAGATATCTCTGCAAACCTATAGTTTCTTCAGTTTAAAAGAACAACATTCTGGAGTGTGATGCTTGGGGTGTGAAGTCCTCCGAGGGTGAAATGTAGCTCTGTAGAAACAACAGAACATTCCTTTGAGGAAAAAAAAAGTCCTTTCACACTTGAGAAAACCAAACAGATTCAAAGGAGACTTCCTTATATGGTCCTTACAGAATACACTCCTTTATGTGTGCGGGAGATGATGACTAAGGGGTTAAAATCATAAACTTTAGGTCACTGAGCTCAAGGGATTTACCTTCAGAGAAAGACAAACTGGAGTTGTTTTTCTCCCATGAAGACATTCATATAATAGCAAGCAACCACTTTCAGCAAACCCCGAAAACAGGGCTACATTTCATTATACACATACTTTCTTCAGACAAAAGCTCACAGGTATGCCAGAGTCTTAATGTTCAGATGTACAATACTGAGAAGTCGCTAATGACTCCAGCAATGACAGAAAATGCCTTTGATCAATCACATTGCTATATAAAATACCATAGCATGCCATTGAATGGAAATCAGGCACAACAGAAGAGCTATTATATGAGATACAGTACTCCAGCATTCATCTCTTCAAACAGAAAAAGTTCAAAGAAAATCAAAATCAGAAAATGAATAACAGAGTGAATTCCATCACTGGAAAAAAAGAAAAAAAAAAGAGGAAAGAAAAAAAAAGAAGAGAGAAATTGCCAGAGGCTACATGATATCATATCAATACCCTTCAAAACAGCATTCCATTGCCTGGAATTATAACACGTTCTCCATCCTCCCAGAGTGCGCTGCGTCAGGAATGTGTCACACTGAAAACCATAAACCAAAGCCCTGAAAATCCAAGGGCTTGAGAAGCTAATGCCACTGCTGGCCGCCAGAATGGCATGACTAACCTCATCCAGCTTGTTTTTCAAGGTGGTGTGATAGCTGAAGCCTAATGCATTTGAGAGATCCTGGTGGGATGGCTGCGGCTCTGGAGGATGAACCTCCAGAGATAAAAGCACAAGTTGTTTCAGCCTGAGCTGAAGATTTCCAGCTGGGGCTGGAAGGGACTTGTATCCGATAGGGAGCCAGACACTAAAGGGTCTTGTAATACATCAACACTAAAAGTAACCTTAACATGAGGGACCCACCTCTGTTGTAAGTGAAATTCATCTTTGTACAAAGAAGTCTATGAACACCTGAAGTCTCACCGATGCTTTCAAAACAGGGCAAAAAATGGAATAACAGTACACAACCCCAATTTCCAAGCCCTCCAAAAAGCACCCTCTAAATGTTAAGCAGACACCATGCAGCAACACAAAAAGCTGGGGGTTAATACTAATATTTTGCTAGTAGAGATGTTTTCTAGCTCTTTAAACTTTCCTGAATCCAGCCCATGAGGCAGCCCTAGTGATGCAATTTGTAACATAAGCAAATTGTAGCCTTCATTAGCTAAGTTTAGGCAGTGTCCTAGCTGTTCAGTGAACTCTGGGAATCCACATTCGTTCAGAGATTTCAACACAGTGTCAGGCCTGGACCAAGGTCTTCCCTGCACTTCACACTAGAAATGAGCACTAAACACCTATTACTTGCTTTTATAAACAAACTGTCTCTTTATAAAAAATGTTCTTTGGGTTTGAAAGGACTTAATCAGAAATGCAGAGCATATCAGAAGTAGGGTCATGGCTTGGCTTTCAACCTTAAAATCATTATGGATGACTCTCAGAATTGTAAATAACTAAAAGACACAGTGAGTGTGAGTCACAGCTGCATTTTGTCAGGAGTGAATCTCAAAAACTTGTTTTGGTGTGTACAGCAGCCCAGACATTAGGTTGTGTGCAGAATGTTTGCTCTCATGAGAACAAATTCTCATCTTCTATAGCTATTCTGAGTTTAGCAGAATATGCACAAGCTAGTGGAAATGGGAAGGGTAACATCCATAAAATGCCATGATTAAACATAAATTTTAAAGTTATCAATTTCATTTTAGATTTTGGACCCAAACAAGGGGTTTACTTTCTTGCAACTGGAAACTCATATACACACTTGTGGCAGCAAAGCAAGGTATGACAAATGGACTGAAAATTCATCTTGCCTAACTACATTTTAAGTGCCTTCTTTTGAGCAACACATCCAGTGCCTTTATCACAACAATGATGACTACGACTCCAATTTAAGACCCTGCACTCTGTTGACTCCCACTGCCAACAAGGGTTTCAACACCTCCAAGCCAGCAAGAATGACAAGGGAGAGTAAAAGTAGAGGGAGTATAATCAGAAAAGGCAGGCATGCAATAGAGCAGTTCTCTCTCAAAATAGATTGTGTGATGTACAGTTTATGTTCATGTTTGTGTTCATGTTCTTGGGCTAAAAATGAAGGATAATTCCAGAAAGGCACTGGAGAGGAGAATAGTTTCTGCTCACCAGCTAAACACACATATGTACTCTAGTGACAGGAGCTAAGAGATTTTTATCGCTGATAGGAAGAAGACAGTCACAGAGTATGGCTCTCCACCCATCCTAGCAGGCAGCATATTTTCACATATCACTTTCCTCTTTCCTTTTCATCCATTAAGCATTTTGTTGTGGTTTTTCCATTCAACATAGCTCCTCCGAAAAGCAGAGACAAGCTTATTGTATGCTTTGGAGCACCCCACTCTAAGCAGCTGAACACAGTGATTCCGAACAGGCAACTCCCAACTTCTCATCCTGCTCAGGCACAACTTTGGCATTCTGGGTTTGACCAAACTTTATTGTCCTGGCCCATCGATGCCTCACAGGCAGAGAACATTCCTGCCCATGGTAAAACACAGATTATAGCTAGCAGTCCAATCCTTACCCTGCTGCCTCCCAACCAGTAGGCACCAGTACACTAGAGAGAATCCCTACACCACCCTGCAGCACCATGCAGGCACTCCCCAGTTACGCTGACCAAACCAGCACTGTTCTAAATTCAGGAGACGTTAGATCTGACCCCAAAGGCTGTGCGGTCACGCTGCACAGCACCAGGCCTGAGCTAATGAGCTTTGCCTCTCAGGAGAGCTAATTAGTTCTGGTATACCAGCATGCTGATGCAGCGGTATTGTTTCCAGTGCTAGAACTAGATCAGTTGGGCTGGGCTGTGGGCAGCAACGTGCAACGCTCCGGGCACAACTTTAGTCATGAAGGGCCTTGTGGTATGTGACAAAGGCCGTGGTCAATACCTCACGTGGCAGCTAAAATGGGTTATTTTATCAAGAGGATTACATTCACCTTTGCAGGAAGCACAGAGGAGTTTTATTCACAGGTGAGTTTGCAATGCACCAAAGGACCATTGCAGCCTCAGCATTCAGCTGCCACTCTAATCTAAACAACATAACTCCAAATCCTTACCCAAACTTTTTTATTTATTTATTTATTACTTTCTGCTTCTGTGTAAATTGTGATTTACCTCCTGTGATCACGTGATCACACTCTACATCATTAAGTCACTGTGAGAGCGTAGGCCTTAGCTATTGGTGTCATCTTTGTGACTCTTCATATCTGCAACTGATACATGTTTTTGAATACTGAAATGATCTGGTCTTTTCACAATCATGGGCTGATATTGGTGAACTGGATATAATGTGATACACAAGAAGTCGAAACAAATGATCTGGTGTCATCTCTGGCCATGTTCTTGGAGAGCTATGAAGGACAAAATATGGATGCAAAATCCAACCACGGCAAGAGGATCCAAAAGAGTGCAAAGCACATGGGAAATGCTTCACTGTTTAATGCCTCCTCTACTAACTGTACTGACAAGGAACAGGTTAAGATACCTCAACATATGTGCTTACACATATGAAAATAGAAATTATCTACTCTTAAGTTTAATGTAAGTTCCCCCCAAAAAATGAAGAAAAGCATTATTTCAAATACTCAAGTCTGAGGTTGAAATACAGGCATAGGTTAAAACATCTAGGAGGCATCCATGGCAAATGGATTGAGAGATTATCATTGACAGAAGGAATTGCAACAGAAAAATAAAACAGAAGGTGGTATCATTGTGGAAATTTAAAATATGGTCCCTGTGAAAAACACAGAGAGGTGGGTCAAGAGATGAGCTCTTTGTGAGCTGTGATTTTGGGTCTTGCAAATTTTGTGCTCCGGAAATAACGTCCATGCATATAATTTAGCTTGAGTAAGTAAGTTAACGAATATTCTGTTCCAAACATCACACTTTTGTACTGTAGCAGAGGTTTCAATGTGACGAGAAATTGTGGTGTCCTGTACACACTAGAATAGACACCAGTGCCAAGGAGCACGCATTGCAACACAAACACGTACCCTAATGTAAACGGATCCCAGCACCCCTACAGAAATTAAACACCTTTCCTTCCTTCCTTACTAGGTAAGATGATGACGTCTTCCCCAGGGCCTGGGATGCTGTGATTGGATCCACCCCAGCCTTTTTCCACATCGTTCCATGTCTCTGGGTGTGACCATTTCAAGACAGCATCAGAAGGAACTACAAAACAGGACATACAAAGGCAGAATTATCATTTTAAGTAGCTGAATTACTATTTATTTGATAGTCAAGCATCTGTGGAATTAACATCATCCTTTTTGTCACTGATGAAGCAACACTGTTCTTTGTTATCTTCCATGCTCAGAGGTATCTGGCTGATGGGAAATAAGTTCTCTCCCAGGACCATGTTTTCAAAGTTAAAGGGCAGGGAAATACTGAAAAATCAGATTCAAATTCTTTGGGACTCATCAAAAGGAAAACAAATCTTGAGGTTTGTCATACTTAGCTTATGATACGCCTTGTGAATATGCTTCACAAGCAACTCCTTCATTATCTTTATTCCATCCAAGGCTCTGAGCACTTTGAACACAAAATTAAGATGAACACATGAAAATAAAAGACAGTCACCTGTGCTTGGATCAAAATGGTAACTTATCCTACCAGAAAGTGCTAACTCTTCTCATGTATTTTTTCTCCCACAGTGCTCTAGAAAGCAGATTGAATTCCCAGGGTATGGGAATTTCCATTCTTTTCCAAAGTGTGAAAGATTTTTAAAAATGACTTATCAACTCTCAGAAGCTTGTTAGCCCTCAGAAAAACAGGAGATTTCCCATTGCAAGGGGTAATGAAGACCCACCTTGGAAAACCACCTTGACGGAGACTCCTGATCATTCCCCAAAGATTGATTTTTCAGCTCAATCCAAAAGGAAACTTCTGAGCTTTAGCATCAAGAAAATATTGGGAGAAATTAAGTTCACAAAATGCAGGTACTTAACTTACACTTGTGTTTTAGACAGGTAATGAGCCAGTCTTCACATACGAATTGCCTGTTTGCTCTGCCTTTGAGCAAGGAAGGAAAGCCTCCAGGGGAAATCCTATTCAGGAGTTCAGCAAGCCCTAAACTAACGCAGGCAGGGCCTCCCTCTGGAGGCCTCTACAAGAACCTTCCTCTGTCCTACCACTGTAAAGGAAATTCTGGCGTTTTTTTTTCTTCAGGAGGGCTACATTAGTATTGAAAATACAGGGGCAAGCTCATGCCTAAGTGTGGGGGGCTAGATCCCGCCCAGTAACACTGTGGAGTAGAAAAACCCTCCATTGCCAGAACAGGGAAACACAGAGAGATTAAACCCAAGTGGAGTTCCTCAAGGCTGGGTCTGTCCTTCCACTACTTGTTTGTTCAGGGGAAACACTCTGCAAACAGCTCTCTGAACCCTATTGCCGCGTAAATGATGATTGTTGTTAACAGGCAGCAAGGCAGCTATGCAACTAAGACCGAACTTTGGAAGTCTCCCTTGTCTCTGGTATATTTTTCTGTCTGATTCGACGTGTAACTGCGGTAATGTCAGACTATTACACTAAGATCACTATGGAGCACTAAAATACACCGTAGTCTTACATTCTCCGTGACCTTTCTGATCTGCTATGGTATTTCTTAACAAAAGTTTATAGTCTTTTATGCCGTGGAATCACACATTTATCATCAGCAATGGTAGATGTGGTTCAATGAAATGCTTAAATGAACACCAAGAACCCCTGTTGGATTGATAGATGTACAAAATATTGAAGTGAAAAATAGCAATCTATTTCTGAAAAAAGAGTAAAAAAGAAATGGTGTGTCTTCCAGACCAAGCCTTTCAGACACACTGTCACATACCTGGGGTAGGTAAAGCCACTCTTTCCTTCTCTTTCAGAGTGACCTGAATCAAGTCAGCTCCTGTGACTGAACACAGAAAATTTTAGGGAGTTACAGCAAGGCCTTACAAATTAAGACAAAAAACCCCCACATAGTAAATCAATTGCTACACATGATTTTCTGATATTTTAGATTACCAACAAACAGATTTATTTTTTTTAAGAACAACTATACAGGTTTTCTGAACATTTTTGTTGGTTTTGTATTTTGAGAAAGGATTAAACAAACACATTTCAATTTACAGATACAGAGGGTCTCAAGACAACTCGTTAGAAACAGCTAAAAGAAAACATTCAACATTAGAAATGCTAGGTTGGAACACAAATCTCATTTATCCCACTATAAATCCACAGCAGTTCCACCAACACAAGTGATATTACACCATTGAATGTATAACATATTAACTGGCTCAAACAGCAAATTACAGCTTTTGTTTTGTAGTTTGGTTCTGATTTTTTTTCCCCTCCCAAATCTGGTATCTGAAAGAGATGCTTTAATTAGTCAGACTTTATAGACTGAAGACAGGGACCCTGTGTTCTCTACTGTGAAAAGAGGTCAGAAGCAATTATCACAGTTGTAACCTTTGTGCCAGTATATTGTCAGCAGGAGAAGGGCCAGGATAATGCAAATCAAACTAAGAGGAGCAGGAGAAAACCGCTTCAGACCCAGCTAAAAGGCTACCTCCTCTTCATCTCCAGTGGCATATAAAGACACTTCCTTTCAGTCACCAGACTGGAACAACTGTAGGTTAAAATAGAAACACTCTGAGAAACAGATAAATCTCCTGTCCACTGTCCAACCCCTTATGGTGACCCTAACATGTCATTGGAAGGTTTTTTTGGGGGTAGAAGAATTGTATAAATGAAGCTATTGTCAGAAATTTCCTCAGTTCCAGAACGTGCCAGGAACTCTCCTATGTGTGTATCAACCCACCGATGAGATTTCATGCCATATTGCAATTTACTTATTTTATCTTTAAACAAGTCTGTACTTTTAAATTGTGAAAAACGTCCTTCCCCACCTCCCTCCTTTTCTCCCAATGCAACTGAGCAAATTTAAAATAACTGAGGTTCATTAATTTTAAGTGTTCAATAAATTAGTATGAATAATCAAAAAACTTGATTCTTTCTGATAATTACTATTTGATGTCAGTTGAAAGCACTCGATTGAGTTAGCAGCATATGCTCCTATGCCAAATGAGGCTTCCATAATTAAACAGAAACTGATTCCATGAGGTTTTTCTCATGTCTGATTAATTAGTAATCAGGTGCCTCAGTCCTGTTCTTCAGTGACACCTTCTCCCCCAACGGTAGCTGTGATCTGATCCATGTATCAGTCAAGCCAATCTGCCCCAAATCATCACATAGAGCTCAAACTGAACAGCATCATGTCTTTGGGTGGCCACAAGGTGAACCTTTGAGGAGAAAGAATGACATGAAGATGCTAATATAAAGTCACTGATGCAGAGTTCATGTGGCTCTTAGACAGTATTCTTCTATGGGTACTTTTATGGCTATGGTGGCCTTCCTTCTCTTCTGACTTATAGCAGGGCAAATCAGGAGTCAAAGGTGTTAGATCAGTTTGAGGAAAAGTGAGAGAACCAAGCCCTGACACGATCCTTTTTTCAGCATATATTTTATCAGGATATATTTTATCAGGTGTGTTCGAGGTTTTTTTGCTTAATTTTGCAGGCACTACAGTGCAATCATCTAATTAAGGGTGTATTGTTCAGAGAAAAGCTGTTCTAATTAAATCCTGAGGGGACATAAAACTTGATCGATATGCTATATACACTTCATAAAGGGGTTCAATCCCTTTACACAATGAAGAAAGGAACTGTTAAAACTTAACTCAGTACAGTCATGTCCAGAGTCAGGGCAAGGATAAAAGTTTCTCATATTTGAAGTATCATCCAACCACAGAGCATGACAATTCAAACCATTATAAGTCATTTATCCCCTTCACATGAGTGCAGGAAACAGGGGCTGAATTCTCCACAGCCCCGCAACTTGCACAATTATTTGTGTCAATGGGGTGTAAAGTGCCAACGGTTGTGAATCAGTAGTATTTTGTTGTCATTTCCCACAAATAATCCTAAACCTTGATCAAAACAGGAGAGATATAGAGCTTGGGAATAATCCAGACTACAGTGACATAGCCCTTCTGGTTGTTTTGCTTTGCTGCTGACTACGTTATCATTGTTTCTGTACAGGACAGGAAGAGATATAGGCAATACAGATGAAGGACGTCATTAGTAAACATTGAATTAAGGTGACTCTTCACAAAATGTAGTTATAAGGCTCCAGGGTTTAGTTGTATAAAACCTTTATAAGGCTCATCAATTTTCTGTCTTATTACAGCTCTTCCTGGATGTTTGGGCTGTGAATCATAAATATAGGGCTTCTTGACGATACTCCCGGTAACTTTCTTCTGGTTCAGGGCTCCTTGAGTGAACATGAAGGAGGAGCAACTTAGTCTTTTATCAGCTTTGCAGTGATGGGGAATTTTGCCTGTGGATATTAGGAAGGGCTGAAACTAGGATAAATGGCTCCAATAGCCTGACTTACAAATAACAAGCAACTCCATGCTATTTAACATCAATTGGGCTAACATACATCACAGGAAAATCAAAACTTTTAGACAGCACAATCAACAACACAGTGAGACACACCTCTAGAAACTGGAGAACCTCGGATAGCATATTTTGTCATCCTCTACAAGGATCTGATACAGGAGATACCCAGAAATATGGTATGGGGAGAGTGTAGTGAGAAGAAGAGATGTAAAAAAAAAATTTGGACTAATGGACACAGATTCTTGCTTACTTCAGATTAATATTTGCAGAGGCAGAGGTGAAGGCATGAAAATCCTCCTGCAGAGATCGTATAGTCAAAAGACCATTCCCTGACAGGATTATAAGGGCAGTTCATCATCTTATTTCTGTTACTGCTTCATTCTCTGTTCTCTCTGCTGCCATACCAGAGGGACAGGAGCTCATCTGCCAGGAGAAGGTTGATTTTTCTCTTTGTGTCTGTTACAAAGGGCATCTCTGCTAAGAACTGAATTTTCATTTCACGGAGGCCACTGAGCAGCCCACATCTGGTCAACGGACAGTCTGAAACAACTGATATAAGGGTGAGTTTTATCTAGCTGGAAGGAAAGACTCGTGCCTGTACAACCAGTACTCTGTAACAAATTAACTCCATTCTTTAGGTCTTTCACCTAGGATTCTCCTTTACCCCTGAGCAATAAGGCTGCAGAAAATATCTTTGTTTATTTTCTGTATTTAAATATTAGAAACAAACATTCTTATGGGTCTGTTTTTTCTCCTGTACAAAGCAATTACAAAAACTCATAGAGTGTAATGGAAGTGAGATCATTCTTTAGGAATTTAGAAAAGACAGTAACTGTAATCAAATTATTTTTTTGAGAACTATGGAAACTATAAACCTGCTTCTGACACAGCAGTAATGTCAGGTTGGGCCTCAGGCCCTCTTAACAACTCACACATGAGTAGCTTGAGCAAAGTCAGCACGATGACCCGTCTCCATAAAAGATGTGTCTACCGAAAAATGTATTTGGGGTAAATAAAAAGTTTGATAATCCTTTCAGTGATGTTTTCAATAATGTTTGTGTCAAGCACTTAAATTTGAGAAAAAAGCCAAGAGAAATCTGGAGATAGAGCAAGCCAACACTTTGTTTCATTCCAAAAGAAAATGGTTTAAACACTTCAAAAGTGAACAAAAAGGAAATAACATCTCTGATTTTTAGCCAATTCCAGTATTGCCCAGAGACCTTAACCAAGGAGCAGTACCATGCTGTGGCACCATATGCTCATATTTGTAACAGTCTTAAAAAGCTCATAATGTTATTATTGTAATTTACACAGGATATTTCTCCTAAAAATATCCCAGATGTCCCAGTGTGACGTTTCTTTCCACCCCCCCTTGTTACAATAAGTTTTTTTGATTCAGCGTGGTCACGTCATGTTAAGGCCACTCTCCTGAAACATGGCTAAGCCAGAACCCATCACTGTTTCAGGGACTCATGCACCAATTTCACGTCCCATCAGTGACCTTTGAGGAACACTTCTCTCAAGACATGGGGTGCCCCAGAGAAAATCAGGATGATGCTATGAAGATGAATAATGTCAGAGCAAAGCTGACGATGTAGAAATGACTGGCACGGGATGCCCCAAGCTTCCTCACCTCCCCCTGACCCAGCATCCAGCAGGGACATGAGGTTATCTGTCCTTCAGTACCAGTTCCTTTAAAATGGTCTGAAAAGATTATTTTCAAAGGGACTCATGGGTTAGTTAACAGGGTTGATGTATGTAGGTAGCAGTGAGTACCTTTGTTAACAGGATCATTGCATGAGTAGCACACATCGAAGAAAAATGCTCGATTACAATTATTTCTCCCCATTCAGCATCCCCTGCATTGTCCCATGCCGAGGTCTAATTTACAAAACTGCAAGCATGCAAAGCATCAGGGCAACTTAACTCCTGTAATCCCCTCCATACGGTATATTTTCTTGCCTTCTGTGTTAGACAGATCTTCTTCTCTCCCCCAAAGATAAACAAACGCTTGCACGACACTGGCCAATTTCAAATGGAGGAGGGGGGACACGCATGGAGAAAGCCTGAGCCTGACGAAAACTTCTGGCCAAGGTGGCTTCATTCAGCTGCCTGCTTCGTTTGAATAACAATATCTTCTCAGTCATGGGGTCTTCCCTCCCCTTCTTCCCCCTTTCCCCCCCATGTGATCCTGAGCAAAAGGCTGTGTGAATTCAGGAGCCTGCTTATGAATGAGCTGGCATCTGATATGTATTTACTGACGTTAATTTTGGATGTAATGCACCCCTGCCACTTCCCCACAGTTTGCCCTAAAAGGCTTTCTGATGGGCACAAAAGCAAAGGGTCAAAAGCAAGTTGACCCCTGCCAGAATGTACAATTATTGGAAAGAGGCGGTACACCAGCAGCTGTCGAAACCCCACTGGCACGGCGAAGTGCTTCCAAAAGTCAGAGGATGACTAATACGCTCGAGCTCTCCCCTTCGCCCTGCGAGAGCCGGCTACTTTCTGCAGGAAGAATTATGGCCCTCCCGAGCAGCTGCAATAATTGTCTTCCCATTGTCCCCCAGCCCTCCCTCCGCCACCCCCTACAAGTGGCCATTGTCAGCACGGAGTCAAGTGATTATATGCTTGGGCTGATGCTGTTTGCGCCCAGCTGCCTGACTGCTGACACACGAGCACGGAGAGGGGGGACCCGCGTCTGCGAGACGGGACTCCGACATACCAGACCTTTTACATAAGTCAAACAGGAACAAATGACTCTTTATCAGCCCCTTCTCCCTTTGAAGTGGCGGCTGCTTATAGGCCCTTACAGCTTTTCCTCCTTAGCCCAAGCAAACATCCTCCTTTTGATATGCTACATGCTCATTATCTCTGCCCCATTTAATGATTTTTGATTGAAGGGTGGCAGCGCAGTTGCCAAGAGGGTAGTTAAAGAGGCTCCACGCAGTCAGGATGACAAGAAAGGCTTTCCTTGTGCAGCAGCCTAAATTTGGAGTTTCTTAACAGTGTGTTCTTGTTCTTAGCAGCAGATAAGGGCTGAGCGTGAAATTCTTAATTAAGCAGTAAATAGAGAGTGGGGTGTCAGCAGATGCAGCCTGTAGCCATGGAGACCAAGTCAGATGGAGGGAGCTGAGACTCAACGCCGGCCCCGGGCTCGAGCATGACTGACAGCTGAAGAATCCGACAAAGCTTGTAAACGGGATTAATTAGTTGGCTAATTATTTCATATAGTTAAATGTAAATAAAAAATAAAAAAACAGCTTGCAGAGTTAGGTGGGAACGTGTTCTGAAGGCCAGACCTTCAAGTGTTGTCCTCTCCAGATCAGAGTGTGGACTAGTGGGTTTTTAAGGCCAGAAGGGACTATTGTGGCAGCTTTCTCTGACCTCCTACGGAGCATGAACCTCGCCTCATGAGGTTTCTAATAGCATATTTCTCTGAAAAGACGGCCAAGCATCATCTAAGGACCCTGAGTGATGGAAAGTCCACCACATGCCATGAGTCTGCTCTGATGGCTAATTATCCTCACCCTCTCAGCCTGCACAGTGGAGATTAGGAGAGAAATTAAATGGCGCACCAGGGCTAGGAATTCACTCGCTTTGTTTCAGACTTTTACCCTACCAACAGCGTTAGACATTAGGTACCTGACACTGAATTATTGATCTCGCTGCTATAAAAGTCCTTGCTGAAAATGTTCACAGCATGAATTATACATGTTAGGGGTTTTCATAAATTTCCCCTCACGTACTCTGTATGATTGTTTCTCTCTGTATTAAAATGGGAAAAAACAACGAGCTCTTCATGTAATAAAAATCAAGATGAAAGAAGGCAAAAGGACAAGAAACTACCTGTGATGCAAGAGTGACATATGCAGGCCAGATCATTTTGTTCCAGTCTTTCCAAGACTGTTATCTCCTCTATTTTCAACAATACTACAAGGCCAAGATGTAGGTGTCATCTTCTGAGCTTTCCCATGCTGCTCTATTTTTGAAAGTGCAATTCAGGATATGCAAACTGAAACACAGTTGACTTTTATATTCGAAAGAACAAATTTACACTGTTAGCAAACTGAAATAATAAAAACATATTTCTTACAGAATCATAGAATCGTTTTGGTTGGAAAATGCTTTTAAGATCATCAAATCCAATTGTTAACCTAGTACTGCCAAGACCACCACTAAACCATGTCCCCAAGCACCACATCTACATGTCTTTTAAATACCTCCAGGGATGGTGACTCCACCACTTCCCTGGGCAGCCTGTTCCAGTGATTGACAACCCTTTCAGAGAAGAAATTTCCCCTAATCTCCAATCTAAACCTCCCTGGCACAACTTGAGGCCATTTCCTCTTGTCCTATCACTTGTTACTTGGGAGAAGAGACCAACCCCCACCTGCCTACAACCTCCTTTCAGGTAGCTGTAAAGAGCCATCAGGTGTCCCCTCAGCCTCCTCTTCTCCAGGCTAAACAACCCCAGTTCCCTCAGCCACTCCTCATAAGACTTGTTCTCTAGACCCTTCACCAGCTTCGTTGTCCTCTGGACACAATCCAGCACCTCAATCTCTTTCTTGTAGTGAGGGGCCCAAAACTGAACACAGAACTCAAGGTGTGGCCTCACCAGAGCCAAGTACAGGGGGACGATCACTGCCCTGGTCCTGCTGGCCATACTATTTCTGAGAAGCCAGGATGCTGTTGCCCTTCTTGGCCACCTGGGCACACTGCTGGTTCATATTCAGCCAGCTGTCAACCAGCACCCCCAGGTCCTTTTCCTACCCTTCAGCACATTGAACCTTCCTACCCTCCAGCAGATCAACACCCCCGCCCAACTTGTTGTTGCCTGCAAACTCAGTGAGGGTGCACTTGATCCCCTCGTTCAGATCATTGATGAGGATATTAAAGAGAACTGGCCCCAGTACTGAGTCCGAGAGAACATCACTTGTGACCAGATGCCAGCTGGATGTAACTCCTTTCACCACAACTCTTTAGGCCTGGCCACCCAGCCAGTTTTTTAAACAGTGAAAAATATGTCCAATCAAGCCATGAGCAGCCAGTTTCTCCAGGAGAATGCTGTGGGAAACAGTGTCAAAGGCTTTACTAAAGTCTAGGTAAACAACATCCACAACTTTTCCTTCATCCACTAAACAGGTCATCTTGTCACAGAAAGAGATCAGGTTAGTCAAGCAGGACCTGCCTTTCATGAACCTATGCTAACTGGGCCTGATCACCTGGCTGTCCTGTACATGCCGTGTGATGGCACTCAAGATGATCTGCTCCATAACCTCCCCAGCACCGAGGTCAGACTGACAGGCCTGTAGTTCCCCAGATTCTCTTTCTGGCCCTTCTTGCAGATGGGCATCACATTTGCTAACTTCCAGTCACCTGAGACCTCCCTGGTTAGCCAGGACTGATTAGAAATGATAGAAAGTGGCTTGGTGAGCACTTCCACCAGCTCCCTCACTACCCTTGGGTGGATCCCATCTGGCCCCACAGACTTGTGTGTGTCTAAGTGGTGTAGCAGGTGGCTAACCATTTCTCCTTGGATTATGGGGGCTTTACTCTGCTCCCTGTCCCTGTCTTCCAGCTCGGGGGGCTGAGTACCTGAAGAACAACTGATCTTAATGCTAAAGACTGAGGCAAAGGTGGCATTAAGTACCTCAGCCTTTTCCTCATCCTTTGACTTCTTTCAGTAGATACCTTGCATGATCTTGGATGAGGCTTAGACCTAACAGCTAGATTTATGTGTGCCAATGCATATCTATACTATATCTAAACAAGGCCAGACACGGAACTAAGAGCTGGATGGCAATAATCTACGTGGCTGTTGTGATTTAACCCCAGCCAGTAACAAAGCACCATGCAATCACTTCCTCCCCCTTCTCCCCAGTGGAATGGAGAGGAGAATGGAAAAAAAACCTTGTGGGTTGAGATAAAGACAGTTTAATAGGATAACAAATAGAATAATAGTGATAATAGTAATAATAATAACAACAACAAAAATATATAAAAAAGTGATGCACAAATGCAATTGCTCGCCACCTGCAGAGAAAAAAAAACAAACACAAACCCCAGCATCCAGTCTGTTTCTGAGCAGCAATCCTGCCTCCTGGCTAGCATCCCCACTTATACACTGAGCATGGAATCACAGAATGGTTTGGGTTGGAAGGGACCTCAAAGTTCACCTAGTTCCAACCCTGCTGCCATGGGCAGGGACACCCTCCACTAGCCCAGGTTGCCCAAAGCCCCATCCAACCTGGCCTTGAACACTGCCAGGGAGCCAGGGGCAGCCACAGCTTCTCTGGGCAACCTGTGCCAGGGCCTCACCACTCTAACAGGGAAGCATTTCTTCCTCAGATCTAATCTAAATCTACCCTCTTGCAACTTAAGGCCACTACTCCTTGTCCTATCACTCCCTGCCCTTGTCAACAGTCCCTCTCCAGCTTTCCTGGAGAGACTGGAAGGCTGCTGTAACGTGCCTCCGGAGCCTTCTCTTCCCCAGGTTGAACAAGCCCAAATCTTTCAGCCTGTTTTCATAGGAGAGGTGCTCCAGCCCTCTCATCATCTTCCTGGCCTCCTCTGGTCAATGTCCTTCTTATGTTTGGGACCCCAAAGCTGGACATAGTATTCCAGGTGGGGTCTCACGGGAACAGAGTGGAAGGGGAGAATCGCCTCCCTCAACCTGCTACTCACACCTCTTTTGATGCAGCCCAGGACCCGTTTGGCTTTCTGGCCTGCAAGCGCACATTGCTGGCTCATGTTGATCATGACATCATATGGTATGGAATATCCCTTTGGTCAGTTAGGGTCAGCTGTGCCTCCTGGCTGTGTCCCCTCCCACCTTCTTGTGCACCCCCAGCTACTCGCTGGTGGGGTGGTGTGAAAAGCAGGAAAGGTCTCTACTCTGTGTAAGTACTGCTCAGCAATAATGAAAACATCTCTATGTTATCAACACTGTTTTCAGCACAAATCCAAAACACAACCCCGTACTAGCTACTATGGAGAAAATTAACTTTATCCCAACCAAAACCAGCACAATGGCTATATTGCTGGCCAGGTTCCTGGCACAGCTTTGGCCCAGACCAATGCACTCTCCCAGATGGTGACCATTATGGTTTGGGAGTTAGCACAGGACAGGGATCTTTCCTAATTTGAAGCCTGGGTGCATCCAGCCTGTTTGGAGACATAAAATGTTAAGCTGTATGGACACAAGCTGTGCAATGCCAGTTGGCCACAGGCATGCAGCAAGTGTGACCCTCACACTGAGGTTAAGGTGTGGGCTACCCCATTTCTCCTCAAACGTACACTGGATGATTTTCATTGCTGTCAGACTAAGCTCAGTGGATTGCCTGCCCTCATTCCAGGTGGGTTTTCCTCTCCACTCTCCCACTGATTGTTCTAGATGCTCATTCCTAAACAGATCCTACATGAGAAAGCTATTTGCATGCAATCTCATCAGTGCAAATCAAGAGAAATTAATTAAAACTAACAGATTAGATCAGTGACAAAATTTTCTGTTACTGTGAAAATCAGCATCTTTACACTTTAGCTTCCCTGTATGACAGTCATGAAGGATAAGCTATGCTTCTCAAAGGCGTTGAAATGTTTTTGTGATTCCTAGTTCTATTATTATTAATAATGGCAACAATCATTACCTTGTCTTTTACATATAGAACTTAGAACCGTATAAAATTATTTACTTGAGAATGGTAATTGTGGAAAAGTAAAAGAATAAATGAAACTTGAATAAATATCAGTAAATATCTGAATTTCTTAAAAAATGACCACCAGATTTCATGATCTAGTGTACAAAGCCTACATACTCAAATGTAAAGGTCTATGACATCTTTGGAAGTTTACAGTCAAAGGAAAAATTCTTGCCCAGTAATCCTATTGCCATCAGTGGGCTCAGCCTAGATAGATTGCACATGATTTATTAATGATACATGTGATGTGGGACCAGCTGACAACAGAGATCATTAGTGGAATTTAATGCCTTTTCCTCTCCAAAACACCAATTCAAATTCGACGGGTGTCACATCACCCACTATTTATGATACATTTCTTTTGTTGAGAGATCAGGCATCAGATAGATCAGCTAGAGATGGAACTGATGTGCATGCATTTACCTATTTGATTGATCTTTTTGAAGGACCTCTCACTTACTGAAAGGCCATTGAAAGATGAGCTTGTGTCTAAGGCCTTATGTAGTGTAAGAGTTTAAATTAAGACGACATCAGCTCTGTCACCATTCTTGAACAAAAAGGTACATTACATCCCTTGTATTGCACTTACCCAAATAGGTTAGCGTCCTCAGTCTGCTGTCAAGATACCAGTCACAGCTCCTATGATATCCATATGAAGGCAGCGATTGGAGTGGCTGTCCATTCCTTGTCCCACATGACACCACAACCTCAGGATGGGCAGGAAGATCCTTGTGTTCCACCAACAAGTAATTCCCAGGCGTGAAGTTGCTGAATGTCACTGAATACTAGAGAAGAGGGAACCAAAATAAACATGCCTGTGTCTGTGATTAGAGCTCCGTGGAGTGCAGTATAAAGGGATAAAGAGGATGGTGGTCCTCACAGGCAACATATTCTTTTGCAAAATATGTATTGGAAACATGGAAGAGAGATGTAAAATTGAGCAGAAGGTGATGGTGAATGCAGATAAAATCAGCTCCCCTCATCACCTTCAAAAGGTGAAGAGGAACAAAGTCTTCTGAAAACCATGCTTCAGTATGTCTTCAGATAGTACAAATTTTGTTGATTCCTAAGCACCACACTGAACTTTCATTTAAGACATCCAAAATCATCTTCCTGCTCCAAGTTACTACTGAGAGCTTCAGGGACTAGGTCATCATTCATCATATCTAAGCCCTGCCTATAAATATATAGAGATTTTCTCAGTGCACTTGAAACTTTTTTCCCTCTCTCTGCTTTCCCAGAAAGATCAAAGCATGATTATCTCTTCCAAATATAATTTTGAAATTATAAAAAATTCCCATGTTACCTGGAGCTGTTTGCTGACCAAAGGGTTGTCAAATGTCAATGCATAAGTCTCTTTGTCCAAGAGGAGAACCATCCAGCCATACAGGTTTGATAGAGTATCAGGGACATAATTGACTGTGGTTGTCTTATTCCTACTGTCAGTCACAGTTAAATTATAGGGAATGTCTGGAGCCTCTTTTCTGGAGGAAAAAATATAATCACATTTTTTCACTGAACTCTATCATTTTGCAACCTTTACAGTTCTGTTTTTATTTGAATTACAGTAGTATATGCTGGCTCTGTCTCAGAACATGACTCATTTGTGTAGTTCTTTATAAATACGGTAAGAAATGACCTCTGCCTGAAGTGCCATAAAAAGAGAAAGAAAGGCAAAGGATGGAGGAATGAAGGCACAGAAGAGCAAAGCTTGTGCCAGAGCAGAGCAATGGCAACAGCCAGGGTACCAACTCCTACACAGTCAGAGTATTTTCCCAGACTCATGAGCCTCAGGTTCAACTTTAAGGATCTTCATCTCCATGAAATTTGATAGTTTTCTGATTACTCACTCACTTTTAAGTGGTCAAAAGTTTCATTGAGGCTGAAGCATGCAGTACAAAGCTGGAGCTGCTGCGAACTGATGAAAGCCATCACCAAATGGGTGAACTTTTAGTACAGTAGTTCTTCTGGGCATCCAAATGAGAACTCAAACCCCTTCTTTCACTAGAACTTTGCACTCCTAATTTCTGTCCAATCTAGTCAGAGAAAAAAACCTCACTGAATGGATCAAAAGTAGTAATGATATCATGAGTGGGTGTAAACCCTTTAGATTTAAGGCCTCTGGAGACCTCTCTCTATTAAAAATAGGAAATAACACAGTGAATCTGGGATGGGTATAACCACCCACCTTGACTTCCTCCCCAGAGGCAGGAGAATAATCAGAATTCTGGCCAGAATAACCTCTCACTGCTCTGATTGCCAGTTTCCCCAAGATGGAAGGCTGTGTCAGGTAAAGTCCAGAGATATAGAATACTTTGTTTTCAGGAACTGCTTTGTTGAAGGCACAAACTACATGAAGGAAAAGATAAAGCTGAAATGCAGCTAACCTTTCCCATGTTCAGACATTGAACATCCATTGTCTCTTCATGTCTGATTGATCAGGGACACCTGATCATAAGCCGCTTCTTCAAAACAAACATCTTCAGTCCTCAGCATCTTGCATTCCTACAACAGCTCTTTAAATTGATACCAACCATGGTTGAAAGTAAAATTATGCTCTGATTAGCTACACTATGTTACTGCTTCACATCTGGAACAACACTGGGAAGGTCTCTTCTCCTAGAGGCAACAAGGATCATCAACCTCCTCCAGAGGATGTCAGATGTGAGGTGAGCTAAAATGCTCTCTGAAGCTGATGTTTCTGCATGATCTGAATGAATTTTGGTGACAAGAAAACCCAGGAAGAATAAATCCCAGCCTAAGAATCTTCTCCCTGTCCCTTTACTGTACACACATGCACAGACTGCCTAAGCTTGTCTGAGATTTGATGCATCACATTGTGCCACTCCTCTTTGTAGCAACTGGCAGAGATTATTCCCCACCCTCAGCATGATCCCAGTTGGCTTGCTGAGATTGGTGCAGGCTTGGCTGTGCCACTAAAGATACAAGAGGAGCTCTGATGGAAGCATCCAAGACTCTAGCAAGGGTCTTATACCATCACCACCAGCATCTCTCATCTCTGGTCCTGCCAACACTAGCCATGCTTGTAATAAAATTGAAGTTGCAGCTTCACAACTGCAAGTAACAAGGTTTTTTTTCCTGCTTCTTGCATTCTTCACATTATGCATGGGGAATTGCTTGGGATAGACATCCCAGGACTGCAGATCTCAATCCCAGGCTGAGGAGAATCCTCGCTGGCTTGCCGAGGTACACTGAGGCCGTGATTCTGCCACAAAGATGAATGTGGCAGATTTATACATGAGTCAAGTGCTGCTGCAGGATGAAGCCAAGTTGGCAGTTTCAACTTTAGTCCACTTAGTCAGTTTTGGCATTGGAGCTGACACTAAGCTTAAAAATACCCCTCCTCTTTTGAGCATATCTAAACCAATATTTCTAAATATTGGAGTATTACCCCACAACTAGACATCTCAGCGTATTACTCAACCCTCCAGACTGGATATGGCTTAGTTACCCAAGATAGGCAGTGCTAAAATGTCATCCTGCAATTTGCATGTTTGTATTTGCAATTATTGGTTGTTTTTCCCCTTGTTGCTTTGGAGACAATCCGTAATCACACTAGCAGTCATCTTGGAGGAGGGTTGCCTGCAGATTATTTTTTTTTCTCTTTTAAAATCAGTTCTAGGGTTTTTTTGTTATTCTGGGGGCTGTCACTTTGGCAAAGGACTTTCTGGTTATCCAGAAATATTCAGCTGAGAAACAGCAGTGGGAAACAGGAGAAGTGTGAATCAGCAAAGAATCACTCAACCAGAAGATATTGGCAGGCCAATGAAACTGACTGGAAGGAGTTTATAAGGCTTAAACAGCTTTTGTACCACTAATAAACCTCCTCTTACAGGCATTAACTGGACCAGGATATTAGGCTGCTAATTAAGCAAGTAAATGACAACAAGCACATTATTGCTGCAGTTATCAGCACCTGCACAGGTATTCAGGAAAACATTTCTAGCTGCAGAAGCTCACCACACAAAATGTGGTGCAACGTTAAACTCTCCTGCACATCAGAAATTGCCTTATTGAGTTGCAAAGGTACACAACGCCACAGCAAGTGACGGAGACTCAGACCCATCCTCTGTGCAGTGCAAATCCATATGTTTTTGCTCTTTATTCATTTTACTCTTCATTGCTGGAGAAGTCCGATGAGACAGCTTGAATCACTTTTCTCAGGGACTTCTCCCTGATACTTCCAAGAAGTTTTAAAGACAGAGAAGAAAGCCTGTAATGGGCAATCCTGCTGGGATAGAGGGAGGGATACATGTCACCTGATTGATCAGTCAGAAAGTTAGGTGGCAATTCCACACCAGCCACATAGATTCACTAGCTAGTGAATTAAGTGTGAATCCAACCCTGCTGGACACCAGTCTTGATGAGAGGTTATAAAAGCACCCTAAATAAATATCTTAAAATAGACGGCTAATTTCCAGATGGCTATAGTTAAGTGAAATACATCTTTCCTTTAAGATGTCTACTTGTAACAGACAAGTCCTCTTCCTTAGACTTCAAAGCTAGGATAGACTTTTGACTGCTTCAGACACTACCAACTTTCTTTTTCAGTTAATTGTTCTCCGTCTTTGGGATAGAGAGACAGGGAGCCTTCACTGGAGAATCTTTGATTTGAAAATTCCCCTTTTTTATGCTGGAAAGCCTTTCTGAGAAACAAGGCTTTGCATGGTTTCATACCATGGTAGTCTGGATTTCCTGACCTTCACCTGGAAGTTTGTTCACGACCCAGGAAAGAAAGGGAGCAAGAGATATCTCATAGCCTGCAACCTCTGGGGTTTCTTGACCTGGAATGCTGTGTCTTTGCCTTTCACATACCTTGCCTGAGGTGTGGTCACCCATCAACACATACCCTACTACTGATAGAGTGCCAACACACCAAAACAAAAAATTGGGGAACCTGAAAAACTTTGCAGGTCTGCATGGTACAAGACAACAATGAGCCTGAGACTACATTCCACTTGAAAGGATGTCAGTGTGTGCTTTTTTTTTTTCACCTATATGCCAAACAGACGCCAAAATGGAAGTACCCTACTAATGGAATTACCAGCCACAATTAGCACCATTTCCATTTGCCCTAAATAGCCAGTGATTTCACTGTGCCCTAAATAGCCACCAATCTACCTCTCCTTAATGTTAATGAAGCAGAGTAGCACGCACACACACAAGTATTTCTAATTCAGAGGATCCGAGGGAGCCTGCATGCATCATTAACATGGAGAGCTTCATTATCAGAGGAAAGAGCCTTCCTCTGAACTTCCCCTGGCTTTATTTGAAAGAAACTAGGAGGCAATGGTCTTAATGCAAAATTAACCCTCACTTTAAACTGCTGGAAGCCTTTACAAAGTGTAAGGGGGAAAAAAAAAGGATGACTCATTGAAAAAGCTTTACTTTTATATTGAAGCAGGTTTCAATTAAGGAGCAATTTGCTTTAGAAATATGGCAGGATTATTGGATAGAACTTTACAGTCTGAGCCACAATTTACCAATTGTGATTGTATAAACCGTTATGTAATTTAGCTCGAGTGCATTGTGCAGAACTGCTCGACATAGATGGGCCACAGAGGATTTGTTAAACCAATCAACAACATCAAGTAGAACAAATATTAACTCTCCTGTTTATGTTTACCATTAACTTACTTATCCTAAGGGCCAATATCTTTGTGTATGAAGGCAGACGTTGTGTTTAGCTGTAACTGCTTTCTGTTTGATACATTTGTGTAAATAATCCATTATGATTATCCCTCTCCAAAACAGGAAACAATATACCATTGAACTTCAAATGGGACACCAAATGTTTATATCAACAATCCAATTTATTGTTGGCCAAATGAAGGTTAATTCCGAATTATGATCATACGAAACACTTTACAGGTTTGATGCTGGGCTCAAAACCAGTTCATTTTATTTTATTTGCCAAGAATTAAGAATTTTCAGCTAGTTTAAGTAAATATGTATATCTTTGTTAAAAGACCAAAGATATGATTCGAATCTGCCTTATATTATGAACCCTTACCATCAGTAAGTTTTTGCATGCATGGGTCTTTTAAAAAGCAACTACATCTTTTTTCCCTGATCCTGAGTAGCCACTATGTGAAAAGCTTTCCAAATTTGAAGCAAAAGAGGAACTGAGATGATCTCCCAGGCGCAGAGAGGGTTATGACTGACAAGCTAAGATGGCTTCACTTAATCTAGCTTTTGAGTTTGCTACCTCTGGCTTCCTAATTCCTCTCTGTTCTTAAATCAGTACCCCAGCTCCTACAGTTTACAGGCTGATATTTTAAGGAAAACTAAAATCAGATACAAATTCTGAGCTGGAAAGTGGCTGGTAAGCAAGCAGTTCAGACATCTCTGCAGTGTAAGCATAGCAAAGATCTGCAGAGGACCACCTTGTCATTCCACTTGTCCCATGTCAGGCAGAGCTCTAAAGCATCCAAAGTGGATCTGAAAATCTGGATGCATGGTTTTACTGCACCCATTGCCCACTTGCAATCTTCTACAAATTAATACAATTTAAGGTCTAATAATACATTGGTTATGACAGTGAGTCCCAGCTGGTGTATCTGGATTGTCAGGCTTTTCCTTGCAAGCAAAGAAAGTGTAGGGCTAGCAAATGCTGCCTCAGTGCTAAATATATCTCCCTGCACCCAGAAACATCCCAGACAATGGTCAAGGGGGTAGGCCTGGGGAAATACCTTCTCTTGCATACTCATAAGCCTGTGCACGATCTGGCTTTGCTGCCGATACCCCAGGCTGTGGCGTGAATGGAAGGAGATCCTACACTGGGAACCAAATTTCTCTTGTGTGCTTTGGTGGGATGTCTCAGATGCCAGAAATATAGCACAGTAAGAGTTGAACCTCTGAAGTTTAGCTGATGAGTTGGTTAACTGACCAGTCTACAGCCAATGATTTAATATTTGTTTTCAATGTTATGCCATGGGAACCCTGGCAGGGCTGGGTTACGAGTCCAAGGGAGTGTGTAAACCGCCCCGTGTGTGAATACAGTCATGTACGCAGGGAGGATACACAACCAGAGAGCAACTGAGCATGTACACATTGAGAGAAGTGTGATGGTCAGGGTGCTTCACAGCAGGTGGGTGTTCATCTGAAGGCACCACAGTAATATCAAAGGAAAAGCAAAACTAGAGTAACCATTTGAACTCTCTTCAAGACTCAAAGACACAGAGGTAGGGGGTATGCTATTCTTTTCACGCTAACCCATCAGCAGCGGCTGGGTTTGCAGCAACTGAATGCATGCACTACAGGAGAGGATATTAGACCAGATTTAAGAATTAAGGCTATAAAGAAGAAAGTTAATCTTTTCCTCTGCAGCAGACTAAGAAGAGGGAAGCAATAAAAGGCTTGAACTACAAGACTGGTGCTGAGAAAGTCCCAGGTTTCCACAGTGAGAAGGGGAAAACAAATAAAAGGGAAAAAGAGGCAAACTTCCTTCTGGTGTGCGTAGCTGCAAAGTGTTTGGAGTCCCCTTTGCCGCAAGGTGCTGCCTGCCTGCCGATTATTCTAATGCTCTCCTCTTGTAAAAATTATGCATAATGTGAAGAAACTTTTAAAGTCACTTAATCATGTTATGACAATTTTTTAATGAAAATTTGTTTTAATATTAATAGAGACTCATATTTTCATGATAATATGGGTAGCGGTGGCATTTGGAGCAGCTGTATCTAGCCTGCAGCCATGCTGGGCTGTGCCATGGCATAAGCTGTTCTTCAGACTACTCAATAACTTTCTCACATATAAATTTATAAAGACTTTTATAAGCTTCAATTACATTTTTTAAAGACATAAAACGCCTCTTTAAAGGGTGCTTAAGTGACACATTAGTTTAACTTTCAACTGGACTTTGTGAAGAAGGCTTTTGTTACAGCAACGTAAGCTTGGAAATGGATCCCCATTGCCCTGGAAGTTGTTGGGCGAAGCAGTTTGGGACTGAGAGTTGAACATTTCTTGAAATGCTCGAGAAACTTCTTTTCTTTTAAAGAGAAAAGCTTCTAGGGTTTTTTTTTCTAACAAAACCCCTTTCTTTTTTCCAAATATATGTTTTAGGGGGAAGAAAGTGCCAATACACTACATGCATTCTGGTAAATTAAACAGCACAAAGATAAAGAGTCAGTCACTTGTATTCAGTTGCCCATGTTGTAAATTAAATAATTAAAATGGTCCCAGACACGTTTTTAGCTTGCACCAACCAGCCCTATCCCAGCTAGTTCCCAGGCAGGGGATCTTTCTTAAAAGGTAATGCTGATGGAACTTCCCTGATGTTTTGGAGGTTAAGCAGATCAATAACATGGTCATGGCCAAGCCTTGCCAGTTACCCTCAGGGTCAGGGAATGAGACCGAGGTTGCTGAAGTAGAGGTTGCCATACTAGGACTCCCCTCTCAAAATCTATGACTTGTCTCAGTCTTTAAGATTTTTGGAGCTGGAGTCCATCCCTGAAACTCAGGGGAAGCAAAAACCCAACACCTCAAGCCCCTCACACTTTTTATTGAAGAGCGCAGAGAATGTACCACTCTAGACCAAGAGAGAGCTGCTCAGCACAGGAGGTGAGACTGTTTTACTGGTATTGCCTGAAAGTTCCTTGTGCAGTGTGACTTCATGCCAAAATGAGGATGCTCTTGTGCTATCACTTTGACCTGATGATCAGCAAATGTGGGTTCAGCGTTTAAGGCTTGGGTTCAGAGGCTTGTAATCTGTTTTTCATCCCCGGTTGTGATAACATCTCTGTCTCACTGACTACAGGGACTTAGCACAAGTGGTAAGTACAAGGAACTAGCAAGTTGCAGATCTGGTTGCATATTCCAGGGCCCGGTAGAGCACAACAGAAGGATTTCTTCCAGAGCAATTTTTAATTGTTTGCTCATTAGAAACTGAAGAATGCCAAACAACAGTACTTTCATCTTTTTGCTGAGATTAGATGAATCCAAGAGGCTGTATTGTTAGGAAATTTTTCCTGTCTCCCACCTATCTTCCTTCTCTCTGCTCAACCTCTGCAAGTTGCTCCTGGTCATGTTTTATTGTATTAATCCTAAACTATTCCCTTTTTATTATGAACACTCTTCAAACACATCTGGACAAAATTCACCCTTTCTTCTTCTCCCTCCACCCCCTCATCCTCTGGTCATGCTGTGGATATTTTATTAATTTTCATCCTTAATCCCCTCCAGCTCCTTTCATTCCCCACCCTGTTCCTCTACCAGGTCCATTTTGGAGCGCTGTCCTTGTGACTGAAGTCTCCCTGACTCACTGCTTTTACTTGGCTGCATGCTGACAGTCTTTCAACTTAACATGACAGAGATTTGGCTTGTAGGAGCTACTCAAGAGAGATGATCTGGAAGCAGCACAAGAGGATGCTTTTGGTCTCTCAGGTTACTTTAAGTACATGGTCCTCTAGAGGACAGGCTAACAGCTGGTCTCTGCTACTTGGACTGCCACGTATCTCAGATGTATGTTGACTCCCAGCTCATGTAGATGAAGAATAAAGAAGGGAAAGACAGATGACTTGCTTGAAAGAAAAGGTTGATTGAGAAGTGCCCGGTCATTGACATGACTAATCTAAAACTCTTAAGCAATTTATTGGGGAAGACAAAGCTTATGTCAGGGCTCAAACTTTTACAGAGTTCAACAGCAATGGTGCAGATGAACTCCTATTTGAACTCACTCCTTGAACATCTTTTGATGCAAGGAGGAATGAAGTGTATTGAATACATTAGCTATCATGAATTATTAACATTTACATGGTGGCAGTATCCAAAGGGGCTCAAATCAAACTACAGGCAATGTTGTGAGAAGCTCCATCCACCTGCACAGCATCAACCCAAAGAGCTGGTAGTCCATGTAATGAAGGTAAACGCAAACTAGAAAGGGAATTGATTTGCTTAAGACCTCATGGTTAACTGGTCCAGAAAGACATCTAGCACAGTTGTATTTGGTCTTCTACCCAGTACTCATTTTGTTAAATCAGAATGATTCACAACTCTTCATTTATTGCAGACTTTTATTTTCATTATGAGAAACAGTAATCACATGCAAAGCCTGTAGGTAGCTGAAGGTCTTATAGTTTTCCCCTTCAATGGAACATGTGATTTTTTAAATTTTTTTTTTCCGTATTTGGGAATGGTTGGTGTTTTGTTTTTTTTCTTCTAAAACACAAATTATAACACAGATGTGAATTATTAACAGCCCTCTGACAGTGCACTTCAGGATTTCTCCCTGTGTACTACTAACCTGAAACAGCAAAAAATAGATATTGGTTCAGGCTTGCACTTCAAAAAGAAAGTGAAATGTTGAGCAGGGCACTGGGAAGTGAAGATGAGCATGGGAAGAAAAGAAGGAGTAGTGTTTAGATCACTAAAAACCTTTTCCACTCCCTCTATTTTTATGCCAGGAATTCACAAGTGTCCTCCTTGGGTAACAGAAGTGGTGGTAGTACTTGGCTGAGCAATATTTCTCCACTGGCTCCCTTTAGTTCCCAGCTGCTCAAAGGTAGGAACAAGTCCAGCTTGGGGAGGCACATGTAGCAGCAGAAGTGAGCTGGGACAGTATTTGGGAGCTGTATGACCATCAAAGCTGATGGGAAAGACCTGACTGTATCCCAGGACTGCGTTATTACAAAGGTGGGATATGAGGCAGTGCCAGTAGGAGGCTGAACTCTGCAAAACCATTTTGTATCCCTCCAGAATTAAAAACAAAAATCAAAAGTGGCATTCTGTGAGACACTAGAAAAGGTTGCCCAGAGAAGTTGTGGATGCCCCATCCCTGGAAGTGTTCAAGGCCAGGTTGGGTGGGGCTTTGGGCAACATGGTCTAGTGGAGGGTGGAGGGGTTGGAACTAGATGATCGTTGAGGTCCCTTCCAACCCAAACGATTCTATGATTATA
The DNA here is from genome assembly GCF_011004875.1 of Balearica regulorum gibbericeps. NCBI lineage: Eukaryota > Metazoa > Chordata > Aves > Gruiformes > Gruidae > Balearica > Balearica regulorum. The sequence continues at coordinate 4,601,624 of NC_046186.1, read as the reverse complement.
TGATTCTGTTGCAAACCTGTCGTAGACATGATTTACTGGGAGTGTGAAAGAGATACCAGGACATATACCCTACATAGTAAGACATGTTTATATCTACAAAGGTAGACAGATCTACAAAACGGTGTCTCATCCACTTATAGAGTGTGTAAGCACTCAGACAGAGACCTGTGGCTACACCTCTTCTGATGTTGTGGCTTGCCTTCTGGCCTTGAGGCTAGCTGCCATGGCCTGGACATATCCATAAGATCAAACTCCTTCAGCCTCCAAAACAGCATGAGGACATCTAAACTTCCCTACTGGAAATGGTTCCTAGGGTTGTGTTGGCCTCTAAATTGTACTAACAAATTGCTTGGGTGTGGGATAGCTGTCCTGGGCCAGAATCGTGCCAGGGACCATTATGAGCCTTTAACAGTGTAAACAGCTGAAACTGGAATGGGTTCAAAAATAAGTCAAAAAGAGAGACAGACTGCACTTATGTATATATGTTCATGTACAGATGTGCAAACACTTCCTGTGCTTGCATGAGTTTTATTTTCCCTAAAACGAGTGTAGAAGACAGGTAGAGGAAAATCATCATTTAATTTAGGACTGAGATATCTAAATGCCTACTGATATTTAAATATGCGTTGTGTGACCATTACAGTCACTAGCATCATAGTAAGTAGTCAGTAGAAGCTCAAAGGACAGTTCAGCTGACCAGCCCCTAAGAGAAAGATCAAAGAAACAGAGGCATCTAGTGCTTCTTAAAATGTCCCAAGCAATTAAAAACTTTGGTGTGAGATGCCAGGTCTGACAGTGTCTCCAGGAGATCCTTGCCCTTCTGCCACAGAGTGACAAGCCAAGGGAAATATCATAGGGCATTTTAAGTGGCACTAGACATCTCTCCATGGGCAATCGAATCAAGGATGCAGGTTTCCATCAGCTGTAATGGGATACATTGCCAATGTCTACATGGTGACAACACATGTTTTTCAGGACAATATCTAAATTTATATGTCTTCAACCCAATTTGAATTCACTTATTTTGACTTTCTGTCTCACCCACCAAATCTGGCTCACCTGCCTTATCAGTCTCTATAACTACCCGAAAGGAAGTAGCGAGGTGGGGGTTGGCCTCTGTATAGACTGAAACAGGTTGCTTAGGTTGTGAGTCTGGGTCAGTTTTAATCAGGTTTGATGATCTGAATTGACTAAATTCACCTCACAGCAAGCAAAGAACAGCAAAAAGAAAGACCAGAAAGTCCTGATGAGTTGACTGAGAAAGGCATGGCTCCAACAGAGCGGCAGAAACATATCTACTGGAAAGTTTTCTTTTCATTAAATACATCATAAACGTATTATAACTTCTATACAATATGGCTGTTCATGGCATGAGAGCTGAGCCCATGAAATCGTAGAATGTTGAATCCAGTTTTAGTAGAAAACATAATACATAAAATCCTGGCAAAGTTTGCAATTTTCCCACTAAATATCTGACTGTGCGGGGCTTGACCATTGATCTCATTTTGAACATCAGTACCCACCTTGAGCTGGATTCTTATTTCTGCAAAGGTCAGATTATATATCTCTGGTAATTTGAAGAGTGACAAAATAGCAATATACCACAGCCTCCACTTAAAGACCTACCTAACATTGCTAAAATTGCCTCTGGACAGAAATCAAGGCAGGTTACCAAGGTAAGAAAGATAAACAGCTTGCTGAGAACATAGAAAAAAAAATTGAACTTGGGCAGGCCATATCTAAATTAATAAATAAAATAAACCAAAGACTGTCCTTTGGCCTGGAGGCCAACTGGTATACAAAATTCTCATAAGTAGCCAGAACAAAAGCAGCGCCGCAGACCACGTGGACAACATCATGGACTAATGTATGCCAGTGCTCAGGCTTTTGACCTAGTTTAGGACCCAGCAGAGAGGCAGGAGTCTTGGGACTGTGTTCAGACCCAGCAGCTCTCTCAATATAAAACATAGCAAGCAACATCCATGCTGATTTTTCAGAAGTGGAATGGTTACTTACAGGTGAACAGACATACGATGAAAAACAAGGTCGGTGCCACAAACACTGCCACCAGAAGCTTGACTGAAGTTGGCCCTGGCTGTGCAAGATGCCACAAGGATATCTGTGGAAGGGAGGAGGTGACTTCCTCTCTGCCCTGTGACAGAGCCGTCAATATCCTCAAGGATGGCGGAGTGAGGAAAGGGGAAGGAGACTTGGAAAGGTGAGTTGATGAAGGTCAGACGTTCAGTTCTCACTGTAAACCCACCTGGGGGGAACAAAAGGCATTTCAGAAACAGAGACTGACCTCTTCAAGTAATAGAACTGAAGATGTCTCTGGATAAAAAGAGACTAGCTTCATTTCACTTTCTCTTTGGAAAAATGTCTGCTGAGTCAATAAGAAGAGGAGATTCAGGAAAATAAATTCATAAATAGTGATGGTTTGGGGAATTGCCATTGCTGTGCTATGGTCAGGTCCAATCTGTCCAGCACCCTGTTGTGACAGGACTTGTGATTACAGAATCCTCTGATCCAGGTGCTGCTCCTGGCTCTACCAGCCGCTCCTCAGTGACTCCAAATGCTTCTTCACAAGTCCCACTGCCAAAAATTACAGTCCCCAAAACAGTGATTCTTATAGATCCTTTCTGCCTTGTTTATAAGGTAAATTCTTTTTAGCAATAAGGACTGTTTATGTGTGTGTAAATATTCTTGTGTGCATATGTACACACCTGGCACAATAAAGCCTGGGCTGAAAAGTGTGGCTGGAGGATCTTTTCATTACTATAACACAGATAGATAGACACAAAAAAAGGAGGAATACTCATGGAGGCTAAAACACAGGAAGTTTTTGAACACATTAATATTTCCAGAAATGTCAGAAAATCATTGCCCCATGGACCATAACAAGTCAGTTTTGGCATGAGTGTTCATGCACCACATTGGTTACTATCCTATTCTCAGCTGTAGCCTCTCTGAGTCAGATTTTACTATTCCTTCTGTCCTTTGATCTGACCTCCTGAAGTCTTTTTCTCTGTTATGTTATTGTAGGGCAGTATTCATTTATATATAAATATATTTAAGAGGTAACTGCAGTTGAAACATTCTTCATAGAGCCTTTGGGTAACTCTTTAAAGCTCAAAAGGATGGTTAGTTTACACGTTATCTTAGGCAAATTCACCTAACGTTTAGGCTGGCCTGAGGTAAGAGTTTGGTGAAATTCTGCGAGGTTGTGTCATAGCTATTAAAGAAATCATTGCTCTTGAAATTTTACCTCCCAAAATGAGGAAGCAGAAACAAGTCAGTGCATAAAACCCCCTTCCACTGAGAAAATGAAAACAGTGCAAAAATAAGGCTACCTTTGTCTAAAAAATATGTGCAATATGTGGCTTCAACTAAGTGATGAAGCTGTTTCCAAAGGAGATTGGAAAGAACCTGCAACTTCAGTCCATGCAGAGCAGAGCAGCTAACAGGTCTGCTTCAGCCCACCAGCAATGTCAGCAAAATGCACACATTAAAGAGGATGAGTATTGCTGAAGACTGGTTGTTATGCATATCTCTACAATCCCAGCTCAGGGATTTTCTCAGTTTGTCTGAGCTGCACACCAAGCACAGCATTTATCTTGCATTTACATATCATGATAGAATCATAAAATAGTTTGGGTTGGAAGGGACCTCAAAGCCCATCTAGTTCCAACCCCCTGCTGCGGGCAGGGACACCCTCCACTAGCCCATGTTGCCCAAAGCCCCATCCAACCTGGCCTTGAACACTGCCAGGGATGGGGCATCCACAGCTTCTCTGGGCAACCTGTGCCAGTACCTCACCACCCTCACTGTAAAGAACTTTTTTCTAACATCTAATCTAAATCTCATGCCCCACCTCCCTGTGAATGGGGAAGAGCTATTATCCATCTGTCCCAGCTGGGGAAGTGAATCACAGGGAGTGACACTTTTGAATTCACTATTACTACAGTGAAACCTAGGGGAGCAGGTATGCAAATACCTCAAAACCTAGCTCTTGATAATTCACCCATAACAAACGTAGTGATAAGATTACAAAAGCAAAACTGGGTCAGTAACTCTTCATCATTACCCGGTGCTTTTTGTGGGATTCAGCGGAAATATCTATCAATGGTTGTCTGTGGAAACTACAAACTTCTAAACATCTGAATCTGAAACGGGAGGAAGCCAAGGACTGTGCTAAATAAGTGTAAATCAGACTCACCTTGCCCTTGGTAACAGCCAGAACAAGTCCTGATTGCTGTGCAAGTGTTCTCATCAAAGTTCCTGAAAGCTGTGTTGGAGATGAATAGCTGGTATCTTTTGGGAGTTTTTAGTCCTGCTGACATACAGGTCCTATCCTGCAATGAAGAAATGAAGAGCTCTGGGAAACATATCACCATGTGAATCTCCAAGTCTAATGAGTCCAGGATGCAGCAGCTGGGACAGAAGGATGTGATTGCACTCAAGCCCATGGTTGTGGGGCAATGGAGGCTGTTTGAAGGACAGATCTAAGCTCTTGCTTTGCAAATTCTGACAAGTAACATCTGTTTAATTCGCCATTTGCAGTATGTGATAGTATTACATTCAGGGCAGTGATTGTCTTGTTTGCTTTGTCTGGGTTGCTGCGTAGTAGTTACAGTTGGACATTGAAAGGGAAAGGAAATTGCACATTCCCTGGGAAGAAAGAATACACCTGGAAGGCACGGTGAGCAGATTTGTTTACAGTCCCTTTTACTTTACCTTGTCTTGTCCAGCAGGCAGGAAATAACTCTACTCTACAAAGCTAATCATTCTAATTTCTCTTCTAAGCAAAATCTGACTGCTGAGATTCAAAGCCCTTTTGTGTGATTGGGGACGGGCTCTCATCAAAGCTCTAGTTGACTTCAGGGTCCATCAGAGCAACAAGTGGAAAGGAAGAGCGAAACCCACCAGTGATGGGAAACACAATGGACAAACTAGATTTTGTGGTGATTGTAGGCCATGACACAGGGGAAGTGTACATCTCTCTGCCAATTTATCGTGGAGACGGGCTGGAAAGAAGGATGTACTCAGAGCTAGTGAGTAGCCTGGAGGAGGAAGGGCTGGCAGAACTGCATGATACGGCTTCTGAGGCCAATAAACACTTTTGAAGAACAACTCTTAAAAGCCGTAGTAGAGAATCAATCGAGAAATCTACCATCTGTGAAAACATCCTCTTTAATTGAAAACACAGAATGAAATTAACTGTTATAAACAGATTATTACTTCGAAGAGCTGGTGCTATCTTCAGTCCCATCAAGAGACAGAAGCTCCATCACCTTTTTTACTCTGAGATGGTCCTGATCCTTGGGCCATCCTGGTCCAAGTCACTCCTAAGCAGAAATCCCTGGCTGCTGGTAACAAATCAGTCAGAAAGACTCTTGGTTTTTTGCTTACACTTGCCTGTTCTTCCATCCCACCCATCCCCTCTTTTTTTTTTTAAGTTCATTTATTTTATTTAAATAAATAGCAAATAAAAGAAGGGTGTGAGGCGATAATTCCTCCCAAGACATTCCACCTGTCTCAGACCTCCTGCTTTTTCAGGAAGAAATGCTTCTCATCAAATGGCTCCACAAGAACAATGAGTTGCTTTATGAAAGCATGGAAGAGGCTTGCTGAATCTCTAGGAAGCTAACAAAAGTCTTTCCCTTGTCTTTTACAGGCCCTGGATTTAGTCCTGCCACTAACATTTTAGTTGATCAAAGCCCCAATTTTTGAATGCCCTGATATTTCCAGAAAACCATCTTAGTTTAACACCCTTCTTTCAAAAACTGGAAGGGCTAGCAAAGAGGAATATCCAAGGTTCCCATTAAATTAATGTCATAAAGTTTTAATTGATATTAAAGAGACATCATTATTAAAGAGAGAATTACATAAATTAAGATGTAAATTATGACAAGGAGGCTCTTATCATGAGATAATCAAAGATAATCACCCCCCTGGGGTACTGCAAGAAACAAGGCACAGCTGAGCGCCTCTAAATCTCTTAACAAGTACAACATTGGAGTCCTTCCATGGATCCTGCAAAGGAAAAACAAAGACATCCACCCTTTGGTGTCTGAGAGAAATTCATTGCATCACTGGGATACTGCAAGGTTGGACTGGTGAAGCCAGGATTTTATCTGAGCTACATGATTTCAATAGACCTAGTACAGAGGGTTCTTTCTGTGAGCTTCTCAAGAAAACTCATTTAAAACTCTTTTTCTGCCAGTCAGAGAGAAAATTAATTTCATAAACAACAATAGAAAACTGAGCAGGGCAAAAAAGACCTCAAATCATGAACAAGCAGCTGTGGCCAGTTGTAACTAAAATTCCATTGTTATCCATGTTATTAATCTGTTAACAACCTGGTAGGACCCGAAGGATTTTGTCTGGCTGCCTAAAGAAATAATGGCAGAAGATAATATTTACTGCATAAATAAAAATGTTACATTTTGACGGCATTTTTCCTTCTCAAGCAAAAAAGTAGTACTCTGTGTTCCAGGTGGACCGAAGATGTTATGAGAGAGAAGAAAAAAACAAAGTGTTAACTAAGATAGAAATAAAATCTGTTGTTCCCTTGTTATTCTTAAATCACTAAATTAAACCCAGTTGTGTATGGTTGAATGGTGTTTGTTTATTATAGCAAAAGGTATACAGGCATTTATGTTAGAAAAGCTTGTTTAAATAATAATTATGATTTCTCTCAAAAATTCAGATTTGTGAAATTCCAAGGTTTTTCTGAGACCATGTCAATCTTGGAAAAAAAAAAAAACATGAGTAGGGAAAAAATTGACACTTATCTCACTCAAATCCTTCAGCTCGTAAGTTGAACAGAAGTGTGATTTTGTTTTTACTTTTGAATGTTGTTTCATAAAGAATATACATGAATATGCATTACGATATAAAATCTTGTAATAGTTCCAAATTCAAATAGAAAAATCAGAGTCCTTGTTTCAAATTCTTTTAAAAAAATTTCAAAACCTTCATACTGAAATAAAAACACTTTTGGAAAAAATACTGAATTTTCCTGCAGAATGCAATCTCTGGTTTCTCAACAGCTGATGTTTATTCAGCTCTACCATCAGCTAGTATGACTGAAGTGCCTGAAAAATGATGCAGGATGCAGCTGATCAAATGTTATTTCTCTGCTGCTGCTGCCAGTAGAAGCAACAAAATCCTTGGTTCCAGCAGGTTGGGAGAGTGGTACTGATGCTCCAAGTTTCTCTACTTCATCACCAAATCATTGTCCCTTGCAGGTGCTGCTGCTGAAGGCTACATCTTTCCAAGCGGTGGAAGAAAGTTAGAGGACTAAGCAAACAGACCAGTGCCCAACCCTCATCCTGAAGCTGGGCTTAAGTATTTATCTTTATATATGATCTATTTAAAACCCAAGCTTTACCCAAGCTTCCATGGAGCAGGGGCTGTTCTTCAGGGTTACTTTCTTATTTCTTCAAATTCCTGTTTGAAGGACTGCTGTGCAACTCAAGAGACATTGAAATAATTCCTGCAGTGCTTACCTTTTGCCCAATGTGTCCAATTAAAACGCTATCGGCTACAGAAGTGTTTCCCAGGCTTTCTACCATGTCAATGCCAAAGTCTTTGCAAGCATAAATCCAGAAATGCTGGAGTTCAAGGTTACTGCTTCTAAAAATCTATATTAAAGCATAATAAAGGAATAATAGTAAATTAAAATATATTTTAGTTTATAACTCTGCTTTCCTTAAAATACAATGGAAAGGGGAAGTGCAAAAACACATAAAATTGTTGAATGTATGTTTAGTATTTGAGAATTTCACCTTAATGTATAGTTTCTGCTTTCAATTAATAATACAAAAATCTCTACATTCTGTTAACTTATTTTCGTGTTAAAAGAAAAAAGAACAGCATGAAAGAAAATCAAACCTGTCAATTAGTAATAAACAGGGTAAAAGTGCTCTAAATATGTTGGGGTTTATTAGTGGGAAAAAATATTGGGGTAAAGAAGTTAATGTTTGTGGCAGAAAGATGCCCTGAAAATAACCAGAGGTACTTCTTACAGACACCTAACAGCAAGAAGGCGGTTCCTACAGGGAGCCCATGGAAAGAAGCAGAATAAACTTAGTTACTAATGTATGCTAGGTCAGTAACATATAAAGAAATTACAAGTTAGGCAGAGAAAAACCACAAAAACCAAACTGGAAAACATCCTTATGTTTTACTTCTTTTCATACAAATAAGCTTTTCCAGAAAGAGAATGCACCGGTCTGGAAAAAACACACTGAAAAATTGGACACCTTCAAAGGAAGAGCCATAGGATGGGTTGGACTAGAAAACGTGCCTCACAGAGAAACGTACGATCTGTTCAGGTCATCAGACAGGAGGTTAAGAGGATCACAGCCTCTAAGCACTGATATGGGAAGAAAGTATCATATAATAAAAGGTGGTGTGGGTTTGTTAATCAGATTAAATAATAGTGAGCTACAATAGCTGGAAAGTGAAGTCAAACAAATCACACGAAGAAAAAAAGTGTACATTTTTAACAAGATTAAAAAAATTCCCATGGAAACCATTAACCCCATGAGGGTAACAGATCCTCTAACAACTGCAATCTTTACGAATAGCCCCAATCCACTGGAAGGATTTTTTTGGTTGCATGATCTACTGGAAGGTATCCCGGCCCATGTCAGGGGGTTGGAACTAGGTGATCTTTAAGGTCCCTTCCAGCCCAAATCATTCTGTGATTCCATGATTATAGTGGCAGACATACGTTAGATGATTACAGAGGACACCAGCTACTGATGAAAGTAGCACTAACTCTGCACTGAAGCAGTAAGGAGACCTCACCCAAATTGTGTTTCTGGCTTTATCACCAAAATAGGAGCCTCCAGCTGATGGACATATGGGAACAAGAACTTACCATACTTGTGGCCTATTTGCCACCTTAAAAGATGAAGTCAGTATAGAGGTGATATTCTTGCAAAGATCCTGAGCTCCACAGAGGATGGTCAGGACAAGCGTACCTGTGCTCCACCTTGGCTGCTCCAAGCTGTGAAGTTGTTGAACTGAACAGGTTTGTTTGGGGTGTCTGGCAAATATTCAGGGTACACCAGCAACCCATACCTGTTTAGGAAAGAAAGTGAAATAGACTATTTCTTTACAGTGCATGTATTCATGAGAAGATTTTTCTATTAATCATTCTGATATCTAAAACCTTAAATCTTCAACAGTTCTCTGCATGAGACTTTATAATTTCTTCCAAATCAAAACCTGTGGATAGCAATATTTATTTTAGGTATCTAATCATGCTGGAGAGCATACTTTTTTTTTTCCCCCTAGTATTTTCAAAATTACCCATGCCAGGGCTAAGTACCACTGACAGATGCTCCCTGCAAAATACCCCACTGTGCTCACGAGTTTTCAACCAGTGTCCCCTTCAGATGAGCCTAACATGAATCTGGACAGATTTTCTTTTCTATAGCTTGGATTCAGCCAAATTGGAGTACATTCCAAATGCATGCGTTCCTGAATGCAGCCCTTGGTTTGACCTTCTCAGAGGTTTTAAATCCAGATTTAATATCCAGATTTCCTCAAAATTCAGTGACTCTATCCACTGACTTTTAGTACAATGTCATTTTTTAGTATTGTTTCTTTTTTAGGAAAGTACAGGCAAAAGCCCTAGTGAATGTTCCTGGATGCTACAGGAACAACTGTTATATGTAATGTCTGACATACAAACAGCAACTTTTATCCCGTTGGACTGCAAAGTGATTAGTCTCTTCAATCTACTTAATCAGAGGCTAAATCCTAATAGTTGAGTGTTCATGCTGCTATGATATAAAGCATCTGGAGGTAAGAAATGCCACTCCAGGTTGTGTAAGCCCATGTAAAGCCTCTAATGGTGGCCTGAAGGAGATGTTAAAGGAGTGTAAGAAATTGTGTATCTGTTCTCCTGCATGCCACCCTCTTCTGCTTGAAACGTCTGGTATAATTAAAAATGAGCTTTCAATTCAACACATGAGCGCATGCTTCAGTGCTTTGCTGTTAAATGGTTGATGAAGAAATGTGTTAAATGTGGCACCTTAAACTACATTGGGATCATTTAAACAAGGGGGTAAAAGGGAGGAGCTTGTTAGCAGCACTGGGAAATGCTGCAAGTTAACAAATTGGGCTAGTGAGTGAAGAAGAAAGGACCGTATTGAAACTACTGAGGAAGCCATACAGGATCAAACCCTGAAAAACAACCCCAAACACATTGCTGTCAAACACTGATGCTGTTCTGCTGAGGAGAACTCTGCTTACAAGAGAGGAAGCCTTGAAAGGGTGCAAAATTAAAAAGAAAAAAAAAAAAAAGTCTGGAGAGGAGGAGCAAAACCTTTTCTGCTCACCACTGGAATTATAGTTAGCATTACTATGCACTGAAGAAAAATCTCTTTAACTAAATTCCCCAAGTACCTTTGGCAGGAATGAGCTATGTTCTCACTGAAGGACAGGAGAGGTATTTTGGATGGTCCCTCAGGGGAGAGATGAAAGAAATAGCCATATCCAGCAGCACTCACTGTGTTACCCTGCAGAGAAGCATATGTGACTGTGAAAAAAAGATTACCACAGATTTCTGGAAATTAAAATAAACTTAAGACAAACCCAAATTAAAATCCCAACTGAGGTCCATTCAAATTCTGGTAAGTCTGGCTGGTAGAAGCTGGTACCTGATTTCTGTGTCCTCAGTTGTGTCCTGGTTTTGCTCTGTCCTTGGACCAGCCTTAAATAAACCTGTTCTCAAGCCAGGCAACAAGGGTTGGCCAAGGAACAGAAAGAAATGACAGAAAAATGGTATTGCCATAATTCTTCAAGTACGTAAGAAAAACAAGTGTATGGAAAACTTCTTACCTCTATAAAATCCTCTCTAAGTAGGAAAGGAATGTCATGAAAGAAAGGTAAATCACAAACTACTCAGTTTATTGATTTACTTCTCAATCTGTATCTTTCTCATATCTCCTAAAGCAAATACAGCAAAAGGAAACAACATTGGCATGAAAAAGTGAGACCACCTAAAAGTCAAGAGAAAACAGAGAACTACATCTTCAGGATATGTCAGTGGCTGAACAACAGAACTTACTCAGGTCCGTGGTAAATTACTTTTTTTGGATTTTTTTTTAACAAGGTAAGTGAATAACCGTTGGACAATGTGCTGTAAGTTATTTTCACTGAATATCTCTTAGTGAAGAAACTATGGAGTTGCATTCTTTGTATTATTGCAAGAGGTGAAAAATAAGTGAACATAAGGTCTACCTGGCCTTGAAATTAGGAGTTTGGTACTTACAGAGTCTGTAGCAAGTGGGTTATTGTGGGTTATATATAGTGGGTTAGGAGCTTTTCTACTCTAGGGCAAAAACCTGCTCTTATCTGCTTCATTTCGGCAGCAAACTTAGTTGGGTTTAGATGGTGTCCATACAGCAACGTTTTCATGTGCATATCTAGGCATGATCCCTCTCACCTACCTTAGATGTGTAAAAATTTGATGCTGAAGTCCAGGCTGGTAAACCTAGGCTCCCTTTCCAGGAGAAAATAAGGCATAGACATGTCCAGAGGACAAGTCTTCTAGTCTATCTTAGATAGGATTAATTGCTCTCTGGAGGTATCTAGTTCTCTAAGGGGAGTCTAAGATGATCTTTCCTGCAGCTATAAGGAGAACTTGTTCTCTAACATCGGGACTGACACCCACCACTACCATTCATAGGTCATCGGACAGTGTTAAAACACTAATGACTTTCTGGTCCCTGATGGTCCAAATCAAAGCCAAGCCTGGTGACCTAGAGGTGAAAGCCTCCATATACCAATTACTTGCTTCTGACCAATCCAAGTGTGTTCCCTGCAGTCGTGATCTCTGACATCTGTCAAGCCACAAAGAGGTATCAATACCCAAAGCACTGCTTTCTCTATCCCCTGGTAAAACTGCTGCTTTTTCTGAAAGTGCAGCCACAGACTCTTTTCCTTTAACAAACTACTTCTGCAGTCCAGTCACATTATTTCAGGATCTTTTACTTGCGACTCCAATCGTGCGTTCTACAGATGATTCATAAGGAAAAAACCTGCATATTTATTCAGCCAGCTAGTGGCTGGAGGGCAGGGGTTTTAGGCAAGCAGGGAATTTTGTGTGGAAATCAATTCTTTGTGGAAGTCAGTATATTACGAATGTCCGTGCAACCAAAATTCCAGAGAGAAATTACCTCCCCAAGCATGCCAAATACCTGGAGGTTTGCATCGCAAGTCAGTAAAATAAAGTGGCTGACGGTTTAAGTGTCTCTTAACCGTACAACACTGCTGATGTAAATATTTCATGAATTTCTTTTAGATAGCTGGGACTCAAACTATTGACCTTAAAGATGACATTAAAGCTCTCCCAGTTTCAGAACCTGGTAGGATGCGAGTAGTACCCCAAAAATGCGCTCACCTTGTAGAAGGTTTTAGATAAGATCTTGGTAGGGATGAAATGGTGAGAAAAAATTGGTGCCAAACAGATGCAGCCTCACCTCTTTGGTACTGTGGAGAATGGCTGGGTTGGGTGATATTGGGAAACAAATTCTTTTATCAACAGCGTGACCATCAGTCACTCCTCTGACACAGAAACACAGGCTGATCTCCACCCCGTTCATTCATTTAAGCTGTTTCCCAGTCCTCAACACCATGGCAAGAAAGGAAAGGGAGGATGCTTGTTGAATTTCTTAAACCCAGTCCATACGTTGTTACGCATGAACACTGCACGCTAGCTCTGGGATTTAAGGGCATTGAATGTTTATGAATAGGAAGTTACTACAAAAGGTCCAAGACCCACTGGACCCAAGAGAACCAAGAGAAAAAAAAATAAATAATTTTTTTTTTCCTGCACACAAAAAGAAAACCAGGGACATAGGGCATGCATTTTAGTGACAAAAGAGCCAATATCAGAGGAGCAGCTTCAATTCCTCATGCTGATAGCATTTAAAAGGCAAGAAACCAACCTGCTAATGAAATTGTCTTATGACACTGAAAACTGATAACGAGTGCTTCTGTACTTTATTTAAAAAACCTCAAAAACTAACTTTGTAATAATCATTTTGCACTTATACTATATGAGTATAACATTTTATCTTACAGCCTGATTCACAAATGCACTTAAGAGCTTAAGCCAAATGGAAACCAGTGGGAATTGGGTCTCTGAATGTCTTTGTAGGCTCAGGTTTGAGTGGCTGCTGTGTCCTAATTTCAACACAGTTTAGGAGACCACTGATTTTCAAGGAAATTTAAGCTCTTCAGTCACTGATGCAAATTTAGGCTCCCAGGTAAATTGAGTAGTTATGAAAATATTATTGGAGGACTCACTGCGGAAAGCTTAACCCAACATGAACAGATGTAATACAATATGGACCTAGAGTTCTCTGTCTATCTTAGCTGTAGTCCTTGCCTTAAAGATTGCAGCCTGTAAGTTTAAAACCAGTAATTGAAAGACAACAATCTGAAAACAACAACAACAAAAAAGCAAACAAACACAAAACCCAACAACCACCTAAAATTAAAATCTAGAGGGGGAAATTTCTATTCCATGTCATGACCTGGAAACCAGGCAGTGGGAAGATGTGTCTTTCTTATTACATTCTTCAAACCTCCTTATTAAATTAAGATTATAAACTCCTAAAAAACAATATCCAGTTCTTGACGCATTTGATCAGTTAAAAGGTGCTGAAACTCTGTAACATCACAATGCTGGTGCTGGACCAGTATCTCTTGCATTTAGTGATTATTATTGTACTAGGAAAAAGTCCACAAGACACAGGTGTTTTGCTTGGAAGAAGTGTGATTTCTTTTCTCTTAATATCCATGTCCTTTCATGTCTTCTACTGAGCTCTGTTTGGTACTGTAGAACAGTAAGTGCAGCTAATAACAATTTTAAGCTAGGCAACTTCTTCATATTTTCCTTTTGCTGCTGTAATGCCTCAAACAGCCCACTCCAAGAGACTGCCAACAATGAGGTTTATCAGCAACCCTTCAAGGGCCATCTGCTATTCTGCCTTGAGTAGCACATCTCTGGAGAGCAGGCTTAACCCTGATGTTCGGGTACACAGCCACAGATGCAGCTTTGGGCATATGTACAAAGACATGTGAACCGAGAGAGCTAAATAAATGTGCTGAAAACCGACCACAGTCAGTTCACACGTACCCGTAGAGATAATTGCAGCAAACCTTTTCAAAAGCTGAGCCACTGGCGATGGAGTAGACAGCTCCAGGGTAAGTCAGTGCATGATAGTACAAAACTCTGTGTTTAGCAGAGCTGAAATTCATGTGATTCTGCCTAGTTGTTGTATTTTTTAACCATATTTGATGGTCTCAAAAATGATAAATATGCCCTTGAGGGAATTGCAGAAAAGTCCTCTCCTTCTTCCTAAGGACTATTGTCTTCATGCTAACATAGGAAATGTGTTGGTCTCTTTTTCACCTCCAAATTTGGTTGCAATTCTTTCCTCTCGGAACAGAAGCCCAGGGGGCGATTAGGTCTTTACATACAGTTAATAATTGGTTTGGGTTTTGTGGTTTAGCAGTAGAACAGGTTAGGAATTTTATTTTAATGAAAATATGCATTTGTCACAACTGAAACTGTGGTGAGAAAGGTCAGTTTCAATGAAGTTCCAGACTTAAAATAGTTGGGAAGGGAAAATGGTTTGAAATTGCTGAAAATATTTTTTTTTTCCCTATGAAACACTTAAAAGTGACTCTTTATTCTGTAATGTAAGTGACTTGAATAAAAGAAAAAAGTATGAACTAAAAGCAAGCATCAGACTATTAGTGAATAAAAAGTTTTTTACTGAGCTCAACTTTTTGATGTGAGGGTTGTTAGTCTGTTATCTTTTTAAGAGTCTGATATTTCATCACTATTTAGAATAGAGAAGCTTTATTTCTTTAAAAATCAATGTCATTTTCACAGGACAGGGAACACATTGTCCTTCTCACCCTGCAATGCAAATCGTGGGCTGTTCATAAGTTGTCATTTTAAATCCAGACAGAGTTGCATTTGATATTGCTGGATTTTAGTGTGTTTGTCATCAGTCCATTAAAATTGAGATTTTTTTTCTTATAATGCCAGAAGTGGGAAAAAAATCTAGAGAAGCTGAGCCTAAGCTTTTTTCCAGTTTTTATGAATCCATGAGTATTAGAAAATAAAGCAACTTTTTAAAGTATCCCAGGATGAAGGATCTCACTGCAATATTTTGTTCCAGTCAAGTGCAGTAAAGTTTTCAGTAATAAATTTGCCCATGAAAGTAGTTTGTTTTGTAATATGCACTTGTTTTAATGTCCCATCACAAGTATAATTTCTGGCAGCTCAGCCAAGAAGCAAATGTTGTGTATATGATCTACCAAATAAATGAAGCTCCATGTCTTTCTGATATCTTTGATTAGAAAAGAAATGTTATTTTTTACACCTGAACTTCTTACCTTGATATGGTTGGCAGGAGCCCTGATGTAGATTCCTGCTGGTGACAGTGTCTCAATGTTGGATAAACCGTCTGTTCCAGAAAGGCCAATCACTATGTTGTTACTGACTCTGTTCCCCTCTTCTAGTCCTTCTCCTTAAAAAAAAAAAAAAAAAAAAAAAGAAGGAAGCAGAAATGTAAATATAGCTGGAAGTCCTCTATTATACAAGTCACAGAACTTGCTGGGCTTTGTCCTGCCTGCTTTGCTGGCGTGGCCCACCTGGGAATTAGTTTTCCCTGGTAACTGGTGTAAATCACTGTTTGAAAAGCACTTGGAAACCTGTGTTTAACACGCAGCAGAAGATGGCTGTGAGATAGATAGTTAAAGACTGCCATGGTTGCTCAGCACAGTGGTACACAGCATGGAAAGGGAAAGGATGTGTGCTTCAGAAATGTCAGGGGGCCACAAGCAGGATCTGATCAACATTCTAAATATGATAAAAAACAATTTCTGCCACAAAGAGCTTACACTCTAATGAGATCAAAACAATCAGGGAAAGCAATACTACAATACATCTTCTACAAAGAGGCAATAGAGACCATGATTCTGTAATTCAATTTGCACAAAGCCCTGTATCAGGTGTTATATATGAGTGTAAGACCAGCCTTACTTTACCACAAGTTTATGGAGAAAATGAATAAAAGTTATATTATAAAGCACATTTACAGTTGGAAAAAGAGAGATTCAGAATAGGGAAGTGGCTCACCTGTGCACATACAGGCACGCTTCTGGCAGTACCAGAATTCAAAGTCCGGTCTATCTCCTGTGTCTCCATCCACTGCCCTACTTACATCTCAGAAAACTTCTAAATAGACTTAAAAACAATTGATACAACTCTGCATAAAAGTGGGGGGTTTGCCCCCCTAAGCAATGAAGAATGAGAAGAAAAAGGAAAAAATCAATCAACCAATTGATCACACAACTCAGAGTCATGGGGTGCCCCAGAACTAGTAACAGTATTGAAGTAGGAAGAAAAAAAAAAAAAAGAAATCTCTTTTTAAACTAAACCTAAAGAAATGTGCTACCCAACAGCAAAAAGTGGTCAGTCCCATACAAGTCAAGTCCAAATAAGCACACATCAGCACATGTGCCCCCACTCTGGTGTTTTGGAAGTAGAATACAAAGTGGAACATCTCTGTCTGGCTCACATCAGGAGCAAATAAAATCTATTCAGTTTTGTTTATCAAACATAAATTATTATCTTCAACTACACCTGCTCAAGTTCTATTCCAATACAGATCCCTTCCACAATCATTACTTCCTCAAATGTAAGCCACTTCACACAAAAACCGATGCTCTTTGTTTTGGGGATGGCAGTAATTATTTTTAGCCTTCCTCTCAGTCTTTTGAGCCTTTCTCCATTTCTGAAACAAGATCCATTTAGGAAATATTTCCTTTCCAGTTTGTATTTACTACAAACAATACCACTACCAGAGCACGAACAGGATCTTAAAGCAGTCCTTTTGACAGCCATGTAGGTTTTTGAGGTGGCAAAAAAGGTCTTGGCTTCCAAGCTGAGACCCGATGTGTCAATTAATTTTAAGCCCAGAGCGAGTTTTTATGACTGTCTTGCAAACCTCCTGAAAATAAGAGTTTTAGATGAAATCACTGAGGGAGTCCAATTCTGGAGCTGCAAATAGCCAGCTATAATAAATATTCCTTCACAGGCAACAAAATGATGTATAAATTCATCCATCAGACCCTCTGAAGCTGCTGACAGTGAAGGTATTAAAGACACCTTGGGCATAAGGTGTATTCAGGCTGGAACTTCAGTGGAAACGTTCAGCTCAGCCCAGAGTCCTTTAACTCAGATGCATGTCCTAGCACGAGTGAGCCAAGGCATGCTGGCAGGCTGGAGATCTTGTTCTGCTTCCCTACAGCCGCAGGGACTCTATGCATCACCTTGGGCAAGTTGTTGCATCTCTCTGAGCCAGCTCTCCTCATCTGTGAGATGCGTACAATCACTCTCATTTTATAGTCTCCTCTGTTTAAATCGAAATCTATCACTTCTCATTATATTTATATATAAGACCTAGCACAGGGACTCACTCTGTGTGTGTAACTGCAGGATCAGGACTGAAGGCTTTTTTTCTCCCCTCTGTTTATCTTAAAATTGGTCATTTTTATCCCATCTCTGGTGGAAAACAGGAATCAAGCTCTTTCTTTAGGTATTCAGGCAACATGAGATCCCAGCAGAAGATGCTACAAGTCAGTCTCCTGATGGTTGGTTAGGAGAAATATTTTGTTGTTTAACATTTTTGTTGCTCCAAGCTCCAATTTATTTAAGTGCTAAATCCTCTGCTTAACTTTTAGCATATGCTTTCACTCCATTATCTTCGATGTCAAATGACTGAAGTTAAAGGTAAGTATGCTTTTAAATGCCTCACTGAACTGGGGTCTAAAAAATTGCATAATGGTGCTCTTCCAAAGACAGACAAATCAATTCTCTGACAAAAAAATCTTCTTCCACTTGTACGCTAAAGAAAAAAAAAGGGATCCAGATCAAGTGAAGACTGACCTAAAGAAACAGAGAGCGTATGGTCAAATGGAAATAGCTGCTAGGTGTTGCATGTGGAATTGTGGGAGCTTTATTCCAGATTCACTGGTACCAGAAAATGCAGAAGATGTGATTAAAGTTCTCAGGGTGCAGTTAAGAATCTGCCATTTTTTCCTCCAAAGGCATTTTCCTGCAAATGGTAATCAGCACATGTTGCTGTTACATGTAGGATAGTTATTTTCCTGCTTCACTTACCCAGTAGAAGCCCATGGCCTGAAATGTTATAGAAAACATTACTGTCCACACTAAGGTTTGAGATCCCGGTCAGACGGAGTCCTTGGCCAAACGAGTCCAAAACACAACAGCCACGTATGTAGGAGTCTGGAAAGAAAAGAGTGCTGTGAGCAAAAAGCACACTGCAACTTGAAGGTTGGGAGATTTTTATATTAGCTCCTCATCCTTTGATGCTGTGCAATTAATCCTTCTGGCTCCTGTGAGACTGGTCGGTTGCAGCTGCCCACCCTTACTCACCTCGCATATCTTTGCCAGCGGGCAGGCACTGCTGAGATTGGCACAGTAGGGAAGAGGGGCCCTGAGTGCAGAAATGTCTGGTTAATGGAGGTGGTCCACTCGTCTGAGGAAGGAGGAGGAGATCCAGTGAAAGGATAGGGTAAAATCCCAAGAGTGAAGTATGTTACGAGCTCAGAGAGCTGGATGATTGAAATAGGATTGAAGGAGGGGAAGAACGTTTCAGAAGGGCAGTGAGGACAGGGCAGGTATCTTGTACGCTTTGTCTAGCCAGGCATGGTGACCAGCCAGTGATGCCTTCTGCCACCAGGAAGCCTAGATCCTCACTTAGCAATGAATCATAGAAACACAGAATGGTTTGGGTTGGAAGGGACCTCAACGATCATCTAGTTCCAACCCCTCCACCCTCCACTAGCCCAGGTTGCCCAAAGCCTCATCCAACCTGGCCTTGAACACTTCCAGGGATGGGGTCTCCACAACTTCTCTGGGCAACCTGTTCCAGTGCCTCACCACTCTAACAGTAAAGAATTTCTTTCTAATATCTAATCTAAATCTACCCTCTTTTAGTTTAAACCCATTCCCCCTTGTCCTGTCACTACACTCCCTGATAAACAGTCCCTCTCCATCTTTCCTGTAGCCCCTTCAGATATTGGAAGGCCACAATTAGATCTCCCCAGAGCCTTCTCTTCTCCAGGCTGAACAATCCCAGCTCTGTGAGCCTGTCCTCATAGCAGAGGTGCTCCAGCCCTCTGACCAGCTTCGTGGCCTCCTCTGGACTCGCTCCAACAGCTCCATGTCTCTCCTGTACTGGGGCCCCCAGAGCTGGATGCAGTACTGCAGGTGGGGTCTCACCAGAGCAGAGTAGAGGGGCAGGATCACCTCCCTTGACCTGCTGGTTACGCCTCTTTTGGTGCAGCCCAGGACATGGTTGGCATATGAAAGGCATAAGTATGGGTTAGCTGAAGGGGAAAGTCCTTTCTAGTACCCTTAAAAAAATATTTGAGCCCACCTAACTTGTTCCTATCACCACTAGTCTTCAGACCCCTCATTGCCATCTCCATAAAGATGAATTTTGCACTTCTCAGTGACAAAGTCAAAAGAACTTAATATGTTCCCTAATCTTCAGGTGATAGAATTAAATTTTGGCCTTTGCTACCACACAGCTCTGAGCCACCTCCGGGGTCCTTCACAGTACACTAGTGCATTGATTTCCAGAGCTAGAAGTAGCATGCCAATTGAGAGGTGTGGCATAAAAATGAAATATCATTTTAGGAAGAAGCTGTCCAGAGATGCAAAGGAACTAAAGCAGCTTAAAGCACTCCATCAAGTTTCACTTGGGATGACTACAGGTGAGATTTTCTTGTATTCAATTTGTCAACTGACCTGAGAGCTGAGCAGGTTTTGCGGACATCTACCCCAGTTTTGGGCAGGAAAAGGTGGACATTTGAGATCATTTGGGCCCACCTCCAGTGCAGCTGTCTCACCTGCCATCCATGCATTGCCAGCAACAGTCAGGGCACTGCGGTGCTGCTGAAATGCTTGGCCCACGTGGTGGAACTGGACCCCTTCCATCCGAAGCCGACTCGCCTCTCCCTGGAAGGCCTCCACAACCATGATAGCCCCCAGGTCCCGAGACCCCAGCTGCCTCTCACTTCGCTTGTACAGACACCTGGAGCCACCTAGAATACAACCCGGTGGGAGCTGTCAGTGCTAGTTCTCCGTGGTGACCTTGGGATGTGCTGAGTGCCCCAAGGAACATCGTGAGACCCACCACATTGACTCAGTGAGACTCCATCTCCAGCAGCGATCTTAAACATGGGCCCAAAGACAAATAGCCACAGGCAAGCATATTTGATACTCCCTTTAAATATTCTCATGGTTCCTCCCCTAAGAATCTGGACATTTTTAGAGGAAAATATATTAAAACCAGCAGGAAGCTGTGGTAGTTTTATGCCTTGGAAAGTTCCTTGTGTTCGATTTTAAATAGTCTTGTGCATGGGGAAGATGGATTTGACATTGATTTACCTTGGGTGAAGTTCTTGAAAAGGGGATTGGGCATGGATGTACTGAACTAAACTGAAATGAGAACATTTTGAAATTTCTTTAAAACTCTTGCTCTCCCCACTGTTACTGCAGATGAGTGAGGAACTGTTACTACCCACAGTCTGAAGGCAAGGAAAGTAAATCATAGGGCTGGGGAAGGAACTGATATTCCCGAAAAGCATCCTTCCATGGGTCTGTGCTTAGGATATTTTGGTACGAGGGGATTCAGGCTACAAATGTGCAACTTTGGCTTGTTCGGTGGAGGTGCAGAGGGGATTTCAAATTCCAGCACTGCTTGCTTATGTTCAGTAATGCTCATTTTTCTTTTAAAGAATGTAAATTAACCACAAAAAAACACTGCCCACTCATCTTCTGGTGACTCCTCTGAGAAATCCTCCTATTCTGTAACTCAAATAAAAACCTCAAATGGTTAGCACATTTCAGAGACTATATTTATGAGTTCCACAGAAAATGGACCATAAATCCATGAGTAATATAAGCAGTTGGCTGCTGGATATCAAATGAAGTCTTGTGTCACAGTCTGAAAGCCCAAGGCATTTTATTTTTAAAGGAAGCCTTACACCTGGGTTGCCAGATAACCTAACTCTCCTTAAATTATAATCACTGTGTCTGATTCTGCTTCCTCATCAGCTGGTGTAAATCAGGAAGCCACCTGTCAAACTTCATGGTGTTTCATACAGGTAAAACTAAAGGAGGACTGAGACACATAGCATTGTTTCACCAGTGTTACTATATTCTACAGGAAACCATCACCAGTTATTTTTTCTTGGTATCCCTAAACATTAAACAACATCTCAATATTTTACACTAAAAGTACAAACAGCATTGGGCTGGTTTTTTTTTTCCTTCTTCTTGAAGTGACTAAATAGTAAACACAATTAAAAATTTAATATATTATGTACACTGAAACATGCTTTCAGAAGATACTTTCTTTTCTACACCCTTAGGCTCAGGAAAAACTAAAAGGTCTTTCCCAAGATGGCTTGAAACAACAATGTGAAAATAATACATCTGAGATATTGCAATGAAAGGCAGTTCTAGTCCCAAGACTTCACACTTCAATGTCAAACAATGTTTGGAAAGATAAACTCGCTTTCCTGGCGCTGGTATGTCTCAAAATTATCCTATTAAGAAATATTTCTAATGCACAGTGATACCACAATGTGATGTTAATGGAGAAATTTTTCTCCTCGGTACGTTTCTGTGAGAACAGATCTCCTCACCTTTTGTAACACCTGCTTTTACACACTGTCTGAGGTGTGACATCCTCTCCATCGTGACATTTCCTTGAACAACAACCCTTCTGCTAATCAGTGCCACCACAGCTCTCAAAGGCAGGCGTTGGCCATTCACCCATCCCTCTCCAACATTGTGGGAGTAACTAGGGAAAGACACAAGAAAGGTACAAAGGTATCCGCACCTGCCAGATGGCAAGAATGATGCTTATCCCAAGCTTATGACTCCCAACTGCCCAAATTCAGAGCTGGTTTCAGTCCCATCTCACCATGGACAGTAGCACATCCAATGTGTCTGCCTATATGGGTTAGATGTATTTTTCCATGGCTGAAGTTTCTTTCCATCTTTTTGTCTCTCAAGCTCACAAATTTTCCTTAGATTATATGTTTACATCAAAATAGTTCAGACTTTGAATGCCCTTCCCCAAGATATTTGGGTGAAAACCAAACCATCAGTACTTTCTTTCTGAAGCCCCAAATACTTCTGAAAATGATACCATTAATTTTCCCAGGCATTGGAGTTGGGTTGCCTCCCAAACAGATAACACATTTCAACACTGAGGCTCCAGGTGTTGATGATAACAAGTACAGTTTGTCCAAGATCTCCATGCACAGAAGATGAAGAGAGCATAAGGCAGTGGGGCACTGAAACTACCACTCACTGGAAACATGGAAGCAATATTTCCACACTGAAGTAATTCACTTTGAGTGTGTTGTTAATCAGCTTAAGTAAATCAGTCAAGAAGGGAGGATTTTTTTTTTTTTTCCCCCACAGAAGTCAGACACTTTCTGGGGAAGAAAAAAAAAAAAAAGCAGCACTTTTTCAAGAAATTAACTTTGCAGGAAATTTCTTTGTCAACTCTGTGCTGAGGCCATTGGACTCTACTGGCCATCAGTGTTTTCTGCTTCAAAGGTTTTCTGAGTTCATGGTTATGATACAGAATTTAAACATAGTCAGAAGCATTCAGGATTGAACGTTCACTAGCTTTAGGGGGAGCAAGCAACCGAAATATCCCTGACCACCTTTGTTAAAGGGATTTATATAGTTATTACATCCCACAGGAAACAGCAAATCCTCACTTTGACCAAATTTTCCCCTGGTGTAGCTCTCTGCTACAGAAATCCCCTTGACCCTTGAAAGGATACCTGAGCGGTGATTTAAGGTACAGCTCCGTGTTGTTCACAGACTCAATGACAGCCATTTCTTCTTGCTGCTGTGCGTCTCCAAGGCCTGTCCTTCCAACCACAATTTCATCACCAGGTTGCCAGTCAACAGGTTCCTGGAGCACTAATCGTGTGTCGTTAGCACGAGCTGATGATTTCAAGTCTGTGAAAGCTACTTTAGGCATCCAGCCTGAAAAAAAAAAAAATGAAAAGCAAGTCAATCAACATAAAAAAACAGGAGCAGCATGCTTAGAAAACACTGTCTCACTTGGATCATCCCACAGTCATTCATTTCTTTTTGAAGCTGTGTAGGAGAGATGGGATTAATGCTACAAAAGAGGATCAGAAATCCAGCGCTTTCCAAGCAACATCTTCCATTCATATCTTTTGTCTCTATTGGTGCCAAAAAGCTGAAAAAATACACTGAAGTATGCTCAACAGGCAGTGGGAGCTGCGGCTCAGTTTCGTTCCCTCAACGTGCCTTCCCTATGTGAGAAACACCCTCTTCCTAAGCACCCTTTATAACCAACGGAGAAAAGCAGTCTCTGCAAGGCCCATAATTTTTCTGAGTGCAAAAATCACTTTGAATTATCAGATTCCCCAGTCAAGTGTCCAGAATGACATGCAATGAATCTAAGCCTACAATTAACTTGCATTCAGCAAAACATATGCTTCTGTTAGTAACATTTCGGTGACTTATGCAAAGACAAATATCACCACTTTCAAAAACTTTGAAGAGTGACTACAGATTGCTCAGCTAGCAACATGATGTCATTTTGACACTGTGGAGGATCCAAAATGAGGGGTCATTTTTTGAAGTCTTGGGTTAAGTGGTTTACCTGGCCATGCAGCACAACCAATGGGGTGCAAAATCAAACACAAGACTAAAATGGCTAGCTTTGAAACAGCTGACAAAAACCAATGAAACAAATAAAATCTGATGGTCTTTTTTACCACTTGACAAGTATGTTGCATCTGAATGGGTCAGCATAAGATTATGTGATGATGGAAACAGGATTCTACAGGTGCATAGAAATGTATCTCAAGCAGTTTCCAGGGCTAGCATACTCTGCAGGTAAAACGCTCCCGCATGGGTGGTGTTTCTCAAGGAGTATCCCTCGACTGCAGCTACATAGAGAGGAACAAAACCTGGAGGTCCCAAGGAAATGTATGGCAACACCTAACACAAAAATTGTTGTGTTTCTTGTCTTTTTAAATAAAGGCTTTTTGGTCGTTGAAAAGTGAATTCTCACCTACAAAAATATTTTGTCATTTTTATCAAATCTTGGTCAATGTATTATTTTAAAAAATCATTTGTGAAGGAGTTAAAACAACTCCCTCATTTTTCATTTGCCCACATCAGTTTTGCTTTTAAAATTAAGGAAACTAAACCCATCAAAAACCCAATTTTTTAATTTTTATTTTTTTTTAAGAACTAAATGTTTCACGTGAAAAGAATTTGCTTCAGCTTTTTTCATCCAAAAGTGGAAATAACATCACATACTCTTTTGAATGTTGTAACTTTGGGGACTTTTTCCCAGAAAACTTGAATGCGAGAAAACACTGCTGAAACTTATTCTTGGTGAGGTTTTAGTCTGGCTAGATCTGAAAAAGTATTTTCAACTTTAATGTTCAGTTCAGTTGCAGGTCACTTAACATCCCTATGGATGGGGATGAGTTACAGTAGTGTGATCATCAGAGGGCTGGAGCACCTCTCCTATGAAGACAGGCTCAGAGAGTTGGGCTGGTTCAGCCTGGAGAAGAGAAGACTGCGGGGAGACCTTAGAGCCCCTTCCAGTACCTGAAGGGGCTCCAGCAAAGCTGGAGAGGGGCTGGTGACAAGGGCAGGGAGTGACAGGCCAAGGGGAATGGTCTGAAGCTGCAGGAGGGGAAGTGGAGATGGGATATGAGGCAGAAATTCTTCCCTGTGAGGGTGCTGAGGCCCTGGCACAGGTTGCCCAGAGAAGCTGTGGCTGCTCCTGGATCCCTGGCAGTGTTCAAGGCCAGGTTGAATGGGGCTTTGGGCAACCTGGGCTAGTGGAGGGTGTCCCTGCCCATGGCAAGGGGGTTGGAACTAGATGGGCTTTGAGGTCCCATCCAACCCAAACCATTCTGTGATGATTCTGATTCTATGAATACACTGGTCAGGACAACTGCAAGATGCGCCCCCCTGCATCAGCAACCTTAGGCCACAAATGGAAGGCAGTAGCAAGGCTGCAACTACAGATTCCCAAACCCTCTCCTCTTCAGTGGACATACTACCAAGTCTGTCTGCAACAAGCCCCAGCAATGAAACATCTTGCCATTTCACCCTCCTTTCTTCGCTTCATGATCTTTGCTTTAACTCCTGACATACTTTTTTTCCCTAGCAGGCTTTGGAACAGATTGGTCCAGTGAGATCCAACACACTGAACACCATCAGGGGAGAGCATGAGCCTCACACACCCACCTCTAGTATATTTTTCCTTCCCTCCTTTGCAATAGATCATAATTTACCTTTAGCCCACAGCAAGTTACTGTCCTCCCTGGTTGTACTATAGAAAAGTAATAACACCAGAAATCACTGAGGGTAGAGGTTGCATCCAATAAATCATTTTCAAATTATTTTAAGCAAGCTTCTCTCTCTCCATTTCCTGTTTCACTTTCTCGTTCCTTATACTCTAGTGTTCCAGTCTTTTCCTTAATGAAGACAGAAATAAGGAGTAGTACCTCCAAGTCAATTAATGCACAGCAGAAACAGAAGGTATACTCTGTCATCTTGAAGTATATTTGAGCACCTGTTCTGTGTGTCAGTGAGTTGATGGGCATCTCAACCTAGCTGAGATACTTCTGGCTTATTATCTGTTCTCTTTTCTTAAATTGGAATTGAAATTCTCAACTTATATCTGTGGTGGGTTGACCCTGGCTGGGGGCCAGGTGCCCACCAGAGCTGCTCTATCACTCCCCTCTTTCATTAGACAGGGGAGAAAAGGTACAATGAAAGAAAACTTACGGGTCGAGATAAGGACAGGGAGAGATCATTCTCTAATTATCATCACGAGCAAAACAGACCGAACTTAGAGAGGGAATTCATCTAATTTATTACCAAGCAAAACAGAGGAGAGGAATGAGAAATAAAACCAAATCTTAAAACACCTCCCCCCACCCCTCCCATCTTCCCGGGCTCAACTTCACTCCCAGCTTCAACCTCCTCCCCCCTCAGCAGCACAGGGGGACGGGGCATGGGGGTTACGGTCAGTTCATCACACGGTGTTTCTGCCGCTTCTTCATCCTCAGGAGATGGACTCCTCTCATCGTTCCCCTGCTCCAGCCTGGGGTCCCTCCCACAGCAGACAGTCCTGCACCAACTTCTCCAACGTGAGTCCTTCCCACGGGCTGCAGTTCTTCACCAACTGCTCCAGCGTGGGTCCCTCCCACGGGGTGCAGACCTTCAGGAGCAAACTGCTCCAGCGTGGGTCCCCCACGGGGTCACAAGTCCTGTCAGCAAACCTGCTCTGGCGTGGGCTCCTCTCTCCACGGATCCACAGGTCCTGCCAGGAGCCTGCTCCAGCGTGGGCTTCCCACGGGGTCACAGCTTCCTTCAGGTGCCTCCACCTGCTCCGGCGTGGGGTCCTCCATGGGCTGCAGGTGGAATCTCTACACCCCCTCATCCTCCCTCCATGGGCTGCAGGGGGACAGCCTGCTTCACCATGGTCTTCACCACGGGCTGCAGGGGAATCTCTGCTCCGGCACCTGGAGCACCTCCTGCCCCTCCTTCTTCACTAACCTTGGTGTCTGCAGATGTTCTTACATCTTCTCCCTCCTCTCTCTGGCTGCAAAAGCGCTCTCTAGCTGTTTTTCTCTTTCTTAAATATGTTATCACAGAGGCGCTGATTGGCTTGGCCTTGGCCAGCGGCGGGTCTGTCTTGGATCTGGCTGGCATTGGCTCTGTCAGACACAGGGGAAGCTTCTGGCAGCTTCTCACAGAAGCCACCCCTGTAGCCCCCCCTGCTACCAAAACCTTGCCACGCAAAACCAACACAATAGCTAAGCAAATCTCCCAGATATCCTTCACTTAATGTGCTTCAGTTCATACCATGGAACTGTTTTGGAATATATCAAATGGATTTCCTTCAGATAAAACTAATGCAGACACTGTAATCCAGTAGGATATGTAATACACTTTAGGTGCTAATGGAACCAGACTAGAATGACTCTATAGTAGCCCTGAAAACACATACAATGTGGACCCTGCATCCTCAGCACCTACATCATTCGCTCTACAGATCTGCTTCTATTGGGACACACTGTTTTCTAATGCAGCCAGAGCCAGAGCCCACCTTGCACCATTCATGAGCACAGACATCAAAGATTTTCCCTGTGAGACCTCATCCTCAACACAGTCTTAGCCAGCTCAAAAAAAAAAAAAAAAAATCCTCTTGATATCAGCCTATGTGCATTCTTTTACTAGCAGCAGCCTCATCATCTTTATTCATTTACCTTCTTTCATTGAGTGATCCTCGTGAATTTTTAGGACTCACATAAAAGCAAACGACTGACAGCAGCCATCTGGATGTTGAGCAGCACACAATTTTTCTCCAGTTCTGGACATTTTGTTTACAGTGCTGGTTTGTGTGCATGTGTTCACATGTGTGTTTGCGTGCATCTGTGGCCAGACATGACTGACTCCCATTGTGTACATCTGTCACACACATATTACAGCAACACTGCTGGGCAACAACTCTTGTCATTAGGAGGTGCAAACAACCATTCTGCATTCAAAATATGCTCTAATGGAAAAGGCTTGTTTCAGGCTTTTTTCCACTTCCAAGCTCCGAAACAAGAATTTTTAAGGAAAATCTTCTCAAGTTTTTTTCTTCTAAAAGAAGAGTATTCAAAGTATCCAAACTGTCCCCCTCTTCTTTTTTCTTTTTTCTTTTTTTTTTTTTTTTATTTCTTACTGTGCTCTCCTAGTCTCCCTCTCTGTCTCCCATTCCACAGTTTCTTTTACCTTTTTCCTGATGATTTAGGTGGGGTATTTCTTTGTATAGAAGATCTACTTCCAATTTCCAATACTTTTAGCGTATTTTTATTAGGGGAAAAAAAAAAGTTTATATCAGAGTCCTCTTTCCTTCTTTCCCATTTATGTTTCTACATATAACACCATCCACAGGTCAGATTCTCCTCTACCCTAAGCAGCAGGAGTGACACACAGGGTTTGGTCAGTGATACTTTTCAGGTCAGTTATTAAGGAGGGACCATAACTGAAGCTGCTTTGCCTTAACTATAATATATTCCGAGCCTTATGGTTTTGATGGGAGCCCATCATACACCCACACACTCACAGAGAAATGTATTACGCTGTTCCTCAAGCAGTCATCACCCATTGCTGTTTAAAATCACCTTTTCCCCTTTCAAAAACAAATATACAGCTATTAACCCTGAAAATTCACTTTTTAAATTTTGGAAAGTAAGTATAATATTGTGACCTATACCTCACATAGTTCCAACTACAGGAAAACATGCAACCCCCATGTTCTTCAACTTCAGTATCCAACAGATTTAAATAAAGATAGCTTGAAAAAGAGCACAACACCCAGCAAATCACTATCAGTGGTGGTATCTGCAGTTGCCTTGACTTAGTTTGGAGACTGTGGGTTGGTTTCAGATGCCTAAACCTGTCATTTTGGATGTATGATTGGCCTCTAGCTGCTGTTCCAGAAAGGCATTGGTCTGATACAAGTCCCGTGTCCTATCTGCCAGACCCACGAAGACACCTTGGATACCATTCAGGGTGCCTGAAATGGTCCTTTATATTAACAGTCAGGTAAATGAACAGATGTCAGACAGCCAAATCAAATTGCTCCTGCTTCTTGAAGAAGTTTCCAGGCTTCTGCTCACCTTCCAGGGGTGGGCTGAATGGAGAGGGTACACCACTTCTCAGAGGCAATACTACATCCATTTTTTTAAATGGGGAGGTGAAATGAGTTGATGAATATCTCAGGAGGGAATGATCTCCAGCTAGGAGACAACCTTCATTTCCCAGAGTTCTTCTCCAGCTTCTCTACTTCAAAGAACTGATGAGCTCTCTACAAAGTTGATGAATACCTAAAAGGGGTTCCCTGGAACAAAGACCCCTGTCTCTGCAGTCTGTCTGCAGGACCACCCTTTGGAGGCCCAGAGCCCTTTTTCTTGTTTCTCCTTGGAAACAAACTCTATTTCAGATGAAACATGCAGGGTTCATAAAATAACCGACAGTGATTGGGACTGGGCTGTGCAACAGGTAAATAAATGACTTGTTTGAAAGTAGAAGGTTTAAAAGACCAACAGCTGCAGTATATTTAAATTATTTCTTCCCCCCAAAAGTACTGCAAGCAGAAACACTCAAAAGTACTGAAAAATAGATGAATCTGTATAACTTCTCAATTATTGAACTCATTTTTAATAATTAACTGTGCTCAGATTGGAAAAAAAAAAAAAAAAACAGATCTTGAGATCTAAAGCAGAAGTGCCTTCATGTTAAAGGGACAGGACAGAGCCTTTAGACTCAAAATGCTATTGCAAGCAAAGTAAGAATTGAACATTTTACTAAATAATTTGACTGAAACACCTTTAAACACCAAGCAGAGCAGAACCAGCTTGTCAAATGGCAGCCCAGAAATGCAAGTGACTTGAAAACAAATTCCAAAGTGAATTAATCACAAATCATAGCATAAGGAACGTCTTGGCACCGGGATCTTGGTTTATGCTTCCTGTTGGAAGCATGATGTGATGAGGCACTCTTGTATAGACTTGGAAAAATATTAAGAACAAGGCCATTCTGATGTGTACAGCGCCATTCTCTTTTCTATGTCAAGTAGAGAAGAAGAAAAACAGTAAAAATTTAGTTTCTTACAGCCTCTACCACAAAACATGTTCCAAATCAATGTAGGATGCTATATGATTACACTAACTGATTTCACCTAGTCCCAAGTGGTTCAACCGGAGATGAGAATTTGACCTTTACAGAAATGTCTCAGAATCACATCAAAACTCAGCTAACTCAGCAAGGTATGTCAGGGTATACTTATCTCCAGGGTTACAAGAAAGTCTGTCTACAGTAGACAATGTGGATTGGACTGAGTATTGTAGGTTTAGATAAATTAGGTCACTTTTTACAATCCTCTGATCACAAAAGACATCAATATTATTTCCTCTTCCATGTGTACATTGGGTGCTTCAGTGGGCGTTGAAAATTTAAACTGGGTGTTGGAGAGCTATCTCTGATGACCCTGCTTTGAAAGCAGAAGCTGCTACAATTGGAAACACTGAAATAGAGGGCTGTAAAAAAAATGACTGCAAGGGAGAGGCAGCTGTAAGCTGATTAATTAGGAGACAAGTCCTATAGTCAATGGGAAAAATAGGCTCCTGGGGAGCCTACACACTCTGAATCACCGTCTGGAGGAGTTTCTCTGTCCCAGGAAAGGCTCAGGAGAGTTGTCTCCTAATTCAGGCAGGGGGATTTCCCCAAAGTGACTCAGAAGCATTTCAGTGGCCAAGGAACCTTTGAAACTCCATCTGCCCTGACTAGTGGCTTTCCCCACAAAGCCACAAGTTTCCTCGGGCCTGAAGGTACGCGCAGACCTGTGATCCCCTGGTCAATGATTCCCTTTTCTCGTTTATAACCCCAAGCACGTGTCTAGCTTTTCTGCCAGCCTCTCAGCACTCCAGAGCAGAAAGGGAGAGAGGGAGAGACAAAAAAAAAAAAAAGCAGTGGTATTGATCTCAGCTGAGAAAGGCTGCTCCAGATCCCACTCCTGATCCCAGTGGGAAATTTTGCTTCAGACAAAAAAAACCAAAAAACCTTTAAAGTCTCTGTTTGTCAGACTGGACAGTTATGAAGTGTTGAAGTGTTCATTTTACCCATTCCTTGTACATTTATGAAAAAAATCACCTCCTGCCCACTGCCTTAAAATGTCTTCCAGCTTCTACCAGACAAGAAACTTGGATTGACACTGGTCACTAAAGGAGGTGCATAATTTGTCATCTATTATTTGTACTAAAGGAAGGCCCACCATGCTAGACGCTCTGAACATGCAGATAACTAGGGCCAGACCTAATGGGAGTTTCTCCACTGGCTACAGACAAGTCCTGCCACAGCACTCATGGATCTGAGGAGCCTATGGTTGGGTGCTTCACTCTATGCAAACATGGGTGAGGCCTCCACAAGACAAAGTTATTAATCTCATTGTACACAAAGGAAGGTGCGGAGAAGATGCAGAAGGCCTAAAAGTGGCTTGTTTGGGGTTACATAAGTTTCTGGAATAAAGCTGGGAAGTGAGTTTCCTCTGAGCCAGCCCAGTTTGTCAAAAATGAAGCCTCCCATTCCAACTAAAAATAATTTAACACATCTGAAAAAACAGCACTTAGATTCCTGTTAGCATTTTCAGTTACTACTCACTCTTCAGATATCAGCCCCAGAGCAGGAGGCTGAATTGCAGCAACATGAATGTCTTGTATCATTTTATGAAAAGGGGAAACTGAGTCAGTTCAAACAGATAAACTGAAAAGTGACTAGTTTGCCTTGGTCCAAGAAGCAGATCAAAACCAAAAAAGGAGGTCAGAGCCCCTTAAGACACCCTCGGCTCTCTGCTGGGACACCATGAGATGCTAATACTGCAGTTACCTTGTGTTACTGATCTCATTCTCCAAGGGATAACTTGGAGTTATAACACAGGTCTTCTTTGAACAGAGAGTGACCATTAACTCCAGCCTGTTTTCAGTCTCCAACAGCCACTGCCCGCACACTTCTTTTGTTGTTGATCCACCACTTCTTTCTCTTCAGCTTCTTATAGCTCCTGTCCTTCACCTGACCCAATCTCTCCCACCTGATGATTCCAGTCAACTCCTAAATCTCACAGCCTTGCCCTTTCTCTTGTCATTCCTTCCAACGTGTTCCCTTCCTCCTTGCTGTGTCTCTGTCTGGTGCTACATCTCCTGGCTTACTGCATTTCTTCCTCCCATAGATTCAGGAATGTATGGGGCACAGCAGAGAAAACTGACTGATCAACCAGTTCTCAGTTTATTTGTGAAGGCTTCTGGCTTGAGCAGGCACCCTTAGGCAGCATGATTTTTTCAGCCTGCTTTATCCAAGCTCTCAATTCTTCTATCCACGGATTTAGCCTCCATGTCTCTTTTTATGCTTCCAGGTCTTCCTGTCAGGCTCTGCTGCATAGGTCCCACTTCATGGTCTGCCTTCTTCTAAGTCTTCCTTCAATCTGTATTTTTTGTCTTCTGTTTTCCTTCTGGAGAACATTCCTTTGGACTCCTGACTTCTCTTGAATGTCAGCCAACGCCACTGATACCTCTTTTTTCTTCCAGCCACACAGTATTTTGGGTGCTGTGTTCCAAGACTGATGATCAGTCATCTGGTTATATACACCTTCAAGTTTCTCCACATGACTTTCTCAATTGCCACCTCTGCTTCTCCTCCTTTTCTTCAACTCTCTTTCCAAGCCACAGGCTGTCTTGGGGTCAATATGTATTTGAACAAAACTTATGCTCAGCTCTTCCAAGGATTTGTGATCACCACCTTCTTGCAAATCTGCAACACATAAATCCAGTGGCAACACCTCTACAGAAAGCCTTTAGGTCTTCTCATTCTACAGCTCAGCTTCTTTCATAACGTTGTCCTGTGGTGCTGTCGGTTTTTTTCAGCATTTTCAGAGTTACTGGCCATAATCTTTCAACTTTGTTTGTTTCCAGAACACGCTGCTTCAAGAT
The DNA here is from genome assembly GCF_011004875.1 of Balearica regulorum gibbericeps. Taxonomy (NCBI): domain Eukaryota; kingdom Metazoa; phylum Chordata; class Aves; order Gruiformes; family Gruidae; genus Balearica; species Balearica regulorum. Next base: position 4,568,918 of record NC_046186.1, on the reverse strand, counting down.
ACAACAGTCCTTCCCTGGAGTATATTCAGCCCAGTCACTCTTCTGTGTCTGATTTATCCTCTTGCAATCTGCATCCACAGACATGTTCATGCTCTTACTCCAATGGCAACCAGAAGGCATTTGAAACCCCAGATCTCACTGCCTAACATTTTCCCTAACCACCAGTTTGCTCTGAAAAGCTCTTGCTTTTCACACGTTTCTACTCAGTTAGATGAATTTCACCTTAAACCTATGGGGTGCTCCAGATCTAAGAATTTCAGTGACTAGATGGCACGTTGCTTAGATAGAAAACAGATTTCCCTGCCCTTAAACCAAGACTTTTTGGAGTACATGTTCTCACCTAACTTTAGATACCCAGGGAACCTCCTAACCAAGCCTGACAGCAAACAGTGTGAGGCACATCCAGAGTTAAGCAGAGCTGGAGAGTCTGGATTTTGCATGGGAGTGTTGGTAGAAACTTAGACTCCTTTAATTGGTTTTAGAAGGACTGGTTCCAGCCCTAAACCTGCCATGGGATTGTTGATCTTTCTCCCAAAAAGTTGTTTATATGTTTTAAACAATCTTCCTCTTCTGCATGGGACAGTAGGCTTTGAACCCTTCTCCTCTGACTACACAGGGCCAGGATCCTGCTGCATATCATCTTCTCTCCTATTTACCACAAATTAATTAACTCAGGTTAGGAGCACACAGTTTGTTTGTAGTGTTGACAAACTATAAAGCTCTTTTATACCTTTTGACAGTTTACTGGCGCTTTAAAGTTGAGGTAATGAGATCCCTTTATATCACAAAAGGAATTTACAAGAACTGCAGGGCTCAGACACACAATCTACTTACCGTGACTATACAAGTTATACTGCAGATAATCTGTCAATCTGTTGCAGCTATGTTGTAAATCTTTAGTGTAAATGAGAATAATATCTTTCAATTCCCATGAACAAAGTGAAAAGAAACAAGCAGTTTACATTCCCACAAAAAAGAAATGGGTTTTGCAAGAGACAGAGTTAAAAATGTTACTCAATGGATTATAGGTATGATTGAAGAAAAAAAAAAGAAAAAAAGAAAAAAAAATCCTCACACCACCAGTATAAAAGTCTCCAGTTATAAAACACAAAACAATTTACTGCAGCATTTCAGATGTTTGTTAGACTGCCTAAGGAATCCAGCTTCCTCTCCACTGTCATAATCCCTTATTATTCCCTTTTCCCTACCCAAATTGCACTGCCTACTCATACTTAGCTTGGCCATTCCTAAAATGTCCAAATGTCAAAGTGATAAATAGCAATACATCCATTGGAAATGGGTGCTTCAAAAAAGAGATTTATTTTTTTTTAATACTTTTTTAGATCCACGACAGAGACTTTTTGCTGTTGCTGCTTCAGTTAATAAAATGAACCAAAAAATAATAACGTATAAAATTCCTTAAGTGAAAAAGAATATAAAATCTTTTGCAGAAAGCATCCTTAGGATACAACACAGTTGTGCTGCTACAGCTCTCTATGATCAAATGGACCTTAGAGTCCCACATTCTTAATTAAGAACCTGGAGAAAATTTTTCATGAACTTGGATTTGATGAAGACTCTTTTTTCAAGAAAATGTCCCAGCTACCTCAACTCTTACAGTGACTAGTCTAGTCACTGGCCATAAAGTGTAGGGAATCAGAAAAGGAAGCATGAGAGCTGCTTCCCTACCTTTTCATATGCGTTTAAAAACACATGCCTGAACCGTGAGCCCTCAGGACTTGAAGCTTTCCAGCTTACTTTTGCTCTCTGCTAATTCCAGTCCTTGGTATATTCCCTAGGCATTTGCACAATGTTTCTAACTTGTTTTGCAATGAGAGGAGTCTGGGTTTTTTCCTGCTATGCATCTCCGAAAGATAGGGATGTCTCTGCTCTGAAAGTGGGAGATGTCTTTCCACCCCCATACAGTCCTGCAGGACAAACTGCTGTGTGTGGGCAGCTCCCGGGGAGATGCAGACAGCTTTTCTGCTGCTTCCCAACACAGCCAGTGCAGAAAGCTTTTCATTCATGCCCTGAGGTAAAATAGGAGGTCCTTTCTAATTTATAATCGCTCATTAACCCTTGGGACACCCAGGAGTTTATCAGCTTTTTGACTGCTGCACAGGCAATCTGCAACAGCCTCAGTGCTGGGCGCTCAGGATTACCCTGGGTATTTTAAATTGGGTTTGAGTGTGGGCTCAACCTGTAGCTTTTCTGATGTCCCCATTGTGTGGGACCAAACCCAGCATCAGGCACAAGCTTTATGCAAGCAATGGGCAGAGACAGGAAATTTGGACCTACTTGGTCCCCTCACGTGAACCATGGTAGGTCCCTGCGCACAAAGCCATCATGTGCCATCTTCCCTGTGGCACTATCATCTGCTTGGCTCTGGGTAGAGGTCCTTCCTGGACAAGCTCTGCTTGGTGGCCCACTCATCCAAGGCCCAGTGCAGACACGACTTCAGCAGCTCCCTGGCTTCTTCCTCCTCTCATGTAAAACAGGGGTGATGCTTTCCCATTATAAGTGGGTTCTGGAGGATGAAATTCAAGTCTACAGATAACCAGATGTAATTTCACTCCAAATTCAAATGAGGCCAAACTTTCAACATCTTCATAGAACAAAAATTCCACACCAAAAAAATTACCATTGCACTTTCTTCTTCTTTGTACTGACACATTAAGGGGTAATGGGTTTAAGCTGAAGGAGAGTCGATTTAGATTATATGTTAAGCAGAAATTCTTTCCCTGTGAGGGTGCTGAGGCCCTGGCACAGGGTGCCCAGAGAAGCTGTGGCTGCCCCTGGCTCCCTGGCAGTGTTCAAGGCCAGGTTGGATGGGGCTTTGGGCAACCTGGTCTAGTGGAGGGTGTCCCTGCCCATGGCAGGGGGTTGAAACTAGATGATCTTTGAGGTCCCTTCCAACCCAAACCATTCTGTGATTCTATGATTCTATGATATGAATGTGGGGATTTAGGAGGTTTTTTTTTTATTCTATAAAAACATTGCATTTCACTAGTGTTGAAACATTGATATGAGACAGATATAATATTAAAAATAACACTATGAAAGTCCAGATGAAAGCAAAATTATAGACCTAAACACCTTTTCCTTCTCCCTTTGGGGAGAAAAAATCTGACATCATCTGAACGAGAGGACAAAGTGAATAATTTTTATTTTCTCTAGTAGGAAATATCCTTGAAAGTGACCTAGTCCTGCTGAATGTTTTGTGAAACTACAGTTTTCACCTTAAAGCATTTCCACCTAAATATCTTTGAACAGCACCGTCAAGAAAGCAAGGAGTATGTGACTGAGGATGGGAAGGGCCGTGTGATTACACAGGTCTATGGAAACTCTCATTGTTGCTCTTTCCTGCTACATTACACTGCAGAAAAAGCACCGTCCCTGTGCGCTGCCCCATAAATGCAAACATTTCCAAACATTTTCCTTTAATCAGAGGTTACCCAGTCACTTTGTCAAGTTACATCACCCCAGAAAGGACGGGGAAAGATTTTCCCAGCTCCTTCACTGCCTTTGCATAAACCAGCGAGCCTGACACAAAAAACACTCTCCACACCTGAAAATAACTCACAACTAAAGGTGCCACACAGGAAAACCTCTTTAAACTGACACCAGGAACAAACAGTTTCAAAGGCAGCAGCCAACTACTGCGCGATCCCGTCGCGAGCTGCGCACAGCTGTTAACATTTTGCTTTATTGCCAGTTAATCTCCCGCGCTGCTGCCGAACGAGACGGGGAATGTCTGCCCGCGGGAGCGGGTACGCGGGGCGGCACGACCATTTAAATGCTAAGATCAGTTCACTACATCCCCGGCACGCGATGAAAGAGAATTAGACACGCGGGAAAAGTGAAGATGAGCCCAAAAGGAGGGTCCCTGCCTGGCTCAGCCCGCAGCCCTACAAAAGCCCAGATCTGGGTCCAGCCTTCTCAGCTTGCCAAACTTTGCAGGCTTTCCCCCATCCAGGGTGGAAATTCACGCTGATTTTGTTGTTGGTTGCTTCTCTTCCTCCAGTCAATCTCCCGGTTGTAGTTTGGGCCAGAATTGGAAGGGGTGTTTCAATTTTATAGTCAAAGGTTTAAAAAAGGTGACACTCTCGTCCCACAAAAAGCCTCTGTATTTGTAGTGACCCACAGACCTCTCCCCATCAAGAAAAACAAGCTGATATATAGTTAATAGAGTATATATAGAGATAATAAGCTATACTTTCTATATATTAATTACATTATATATTATGTTATACTATATATATATTTTAACTTTATATAACTCTCAGTCCCCTTTACATCACATTTTCCTCATTAAGATCAGCAGCAGAATACGGAGCAACTGATTTAAGTTTAAATCAAAAATAGATGCATTTCTGTTAGAAAGAAGTACATTCTATGAAAGACACAGCAGCTTTCCCTGAACTCAGCTCTCTGGGTTCCCCCCTCCCCATCTGCTAGGTCTTTAAAATCTAATGGTCATCTTCTATTTGTGAATAAGAAAGTGAAGGAACAAGTCATTGTACATTAGTTGCTCCATGGGAAGTGCCTAAGTGCAGTTTCCTACCCCCAGTGAACGCGAGGGGATTCAAGGCAGCTTAGCCTTCTGTTCAAGAGCCATCTGCTTTAATGCATCATGTTAAAGTCAAGGTCTTGAAAGGAAAAATGCTATCACAGAAGGCAAAAAGTATCCTGCAACCACCACACAGAATAACTAGCATCTAAGGAAAACTAACCTATGGAAGTGACGCCAGAAAGGGAAAAAGGATCTGAACTCATGGTGTAACAGAGGTGTGCAAATTAATGGTTTCACTTAGGTAATAATATGTTTTGAATGGACGAACATTTCAATAAGGTAAAAAAGCGTACCTTATCTCTAGCAGATTTCTGCACCCTATCTTGAATCCCCCTGCTATAGTTTTTTTTTGTTTTTTTTTTTTTTCTTTTTTTTATCCCCTGGGAAGATTTTCTTTTTAATATGTGAGTAAAGCAGAACAAATTCTCTCATGTTGTCTATGATCTCTAATCTCAAACTCAGCACAGATACAAAACACTGCTTAATGGAGGAAAAGCAAGAAGCATTTGATTAAATGTTTGATCTCTTGAGGAATGCACAGGCTCTGTAGAGCACAGTGCACAGCTCACAAATATTTTTGTGTTTTATTATTGATTAAAAGTGATTAAAATTAATAATTGGTTCAACTGATTAAAAATACTTTTTTTCCTGAGCTGAGATTGTCTTGGATGGAGGGAAGTCTGGGGTAGAAGTGCAGAATTGCCTCTGTAATGTCACCTGCCACTGTCAGCACCCATTGCAAGTGCAGGGGCATTCTTTGCAGCAGGACTATCTACAACTTTAGAGGACTGAAATGACCTCTGTTTTAATGATGCTGATTGTAAATAGGTACAGTATTAAACCAAAACTCTCTGGGCATTGATGTTTTTTTCTTTATCACGCAGTTTTCACAATCCGGACAAAGTGAATGTAGCATGGTGTTAAATCTGAAGTGTAGCTTCTTTCATCTAGGCGGAGAGGTATATGTTATTAGTCAAAATGCAGGGAACAGGCTCTTACGTTCATGCCCTGTATCATCATGGTGTTGCTACTGACAAAGTTTCAGCTAAATACATGGCAAAAGTGCTGGACTTTGTTTGGGAAGAGGCACAGTCTGCTTTGAGGGGACACAATGGCATAATGACCTCATCTAAACAAGACTTCTAAAAAATGGAACAGAATGGAAAAGGACTTTAAAATTTTTCCATCCGTGGTAATAAGAGTGTTGGGACCACGAAATCAGGCTGTCGCAAAGAAAGGGTCGGTGTCCTCGACTACTGATGCAGCATCTCCACTTACGCTGCCTCCACGCCCGGTCCCTGCCCTCCGCTCAGATTCTGATGGTGTCCCCAGTCCGGTTTCCCTGGGAAGGACAAAGGCGCAAGAACAGCCAAGGCCACCACGCTAAACTTCTCTCCCGAAGCTTGTCAGGAGAGTTTCTCAGGGAATAAAGCACGAATGGAGCTGGAGACAGTGATAAATTTCCCTTCTGAACAATCAATAAAATTCTCTCAGCCCCGCTCAGGCCCCTACTGCGGATGCAAGGGCCATAATTACATTGTCAAAAAGTCAAGTCGCCCTGGCTGACTGAAACCCCCTTTAAAACTGACGTGTGATTGACAGGCAGTTTATGGGTGGCACACTCTGACTGGCAGGGGAGTTGGCTAAAGCCAAAGTCAACAGCGAAATTTCCCAGTCTGTTACAACCACCGGAGCAAAGGACTGCCACTCGCGAGGGAATTGTGGGAAACCCTTAGTCATATTAACATATCAAAGCGAGGAGCTGACAGCGCTTACTAAACAATCTGAACTCAAGCATGGCTGCTGAGCATCCCCCCAAACTTCCCACTCTGAAGGAGAAAAGAAATTAAAATGCACTCAGCCCTGTCTTCACCAAGACAGCTAAGAATTTGGAAGCCTGCTTATTTAATGATTTTGATCTGAGATAACATGCATATGCGTGTATATATATGTATCTCACAAATATATATTGCCAACATGTCAGCCTCTTTTCACATATATATGAAAGAGGCTGTCATGCTCGACAATTTGTTTTATACCACAGGCCAGACTGGTACTAAATTGGAGACAGAACAGCATATTTCTGTTTCATGTAAGCAATATGAAGTCAGCAAAAGAACACACTCCTTTTGGTCTTGTTTTCTAGTGGGTTTCTACTGATTCAATGCTAAATTGCGAATTACATGGTTTGAATGAACCTTAATTGCCACCATGCAATGGGATTTTATGTAGCGCAGAGCTTAAAAGTGACTTCACAGCTAGTCTGGGTTCCTTGAATAAGAAATTCATAAGAACTCTTGAATAAGAATTGATAAGAAATGAAAACCAAGAGGTGTTTCCACTAATGGGCCAAGCCACCTTTGGCTTCAGGTATCTCCATCCAGGTAATGTTTGGGTTGCAGGCCACACCTTCTTGGTTTCCTCAGGAATGAAGAATCGCTGGGAATTATGTCACTGAGTAAAAAGTATGAAATATCAGTGAGAAATGCCTTGAGGGTACTGACATGGACACCTGGGTTTACTTCCCTCCATCACATTGCCTAGGCGACACTGCAAGAAGTGCTTCTGCCCGGTTTGTCTCTGTAATTTCATGGGTTGTCTGTGAGGATGGAGGCAACAAGATAGTGATGACACAGGCTCAGAAGTTAAACAAGCAGCAGCGCAGGAGGCACAGCTACTGTTTTTTCCTACATTGCTAGAAAACGTAGCAGCACGAAGAAGACAAGGCTCTTGTTATAAAGCTCTGAGAATTTAAGGACAAAATCCTAACTTACAAGGGTCAAACTGAGAATGGAAGGATACTTTAAAGTAGCAGGAGAAGATACAGAAAACAAAACAGCAAAAGCTGTTATCAGGCAAATTCAAATCAGACTTTTTAATACTTTTCTTAAAAAAGAAAAAAAACTAAAAACATGGATGATTAACCAAATTAATCCCCTGGAACAAGCTTCTACAGAAAATGCCGGCTTCCATTTCCCTTGACGTCCTCAAAGACCAAGCCTTTCTGGAAGGCATGCTTTAATCTAATGCGAGTTACTGAACTCAAGGCTGGGATAACTGAAACTCAATGGTCAGTAACGGACAGTCAATTCAGTCCAGATGATCTAATAGCAGTTCTTCACAGAGCCCCTCTAGGAAATGGGATAGAAACGCTCTGCCCTTCTGCAAAGCCAGTTTACCAAAATTATTAACGCTGTTTGCAAGCACTAAATAATTTAGCCTCGCTGTGTCTCGACGAAGTGGTCAACAGCAACTGACGTGGCGTTCGGGAGCAGTGCAGCCCAGGAGCACCTTCCCCAATCTCTGCTGCTCTCTCCTGATTCAGAAAAACATCTGTTCACCGACTCCCCTCCAACAACCGACCTCGCCTGACCTTGCTCAGCTCCTCTGAACTGACAGGATTACCGCACAGCGGTACAGCTCTCTCCCTGTCTGTGCTCAGATTGTACCCCTCGGTGTCTGACATCATTTTTGACTGAGAGCCATACATGTCAGCCACGCTCAGATAGCAACATTTCTGCCTGTAGGCCAGGAGGGTGTAAGTTTAAGCCCTCCTGGAGGATACGAACGCCTACCAATATGAAGGTTGACACACAAGAACGTAAGGGACGGAGATGAGGCATTCAGATGCGTTGGTGTTTTGTTTTGTTTTTTCTCCTCTACATAGTGCCTTTAAAAAACAGCCCATTAGTTAAGAGCTTGATACGTTTGCATTCATGCTGAGTTTGGACCTGAATTCCATATCCAATCTGTGCACCAAGAAATGGTCGGTTTATACCCATATTTCAAAGTCTTCCGAAAAAAAGCTCTGTATCTAAGTTCTTCTACTCTACAACATCTGCAAACCTACATCCATTTTCTGTCCTTTTGGTCCCTCGTCTGTTCCACTTGGCAGGAACCTAGAGCTCTGGCACTGCAGGGCTTCCTTTGAGAGAAAAGTCCAGTGGTTAGAGCAGAGGACCAGGCATCTAGGACTGAAAATCTTGGCCTTTCCACAGTTTTTCTGCATCGCTCTGGGCTTGTCATTTATGACAGCAACCTGTGCTGAGCAGGTGCAGCTGCATGGACCACCACGAAAATAGAGATGCCAGCTGTACTACTAATTCTAGAGAGAGACCACTGGCATTGGGATGCCAGCACAGTATGGAGAGGGGAAGGACAAGGGGAAAACACACTGCCAGGAGCACTTTGCTTCTGCTTTGAAGACAGGTATCATCCCAACTCCAGCTGACAAAGGCTGCTAACTCCAGCATGTTTGGCATTGGACTCACCATGGGACCTACCTAGAAGACCACTATCTCTTGGAAACCCCAAAAGCCATGTCCTCTTTGGGGATGAAACTTGCCAGTTGTTATGGAGAGATGTGAGGGGAGAAGGTGGTTACTTTCTAGTAGCAGAGCAAACCAGGATTATTCACAACAGATATCTGAGATCCAGTTTCCAAGGGACAGAGACTTTGATTTGTGGACAGACATGTGAGCACTCAAACATCTTCTAAGCACCTAAATATCTGCCGGGGTTTCCTAACTATGTGATACCGTCTGTCTATTGAGGTCCAGATTTTCAAAATGACTCAGCTCCTAATATGGGAACTTTTATGGAGATACAGAACTAAGCTTTGGTGCATAAGATACTATTGAAATAGGAGTCTGATGGTGAATGTAAAGATATGAAATTTTGGTCCTAGAACCTGATTTCTACAAACACTTAACTGTAATTAGAAATCCAAGTTCATGACCAAAGTTGTTGGGGTTTGTTTTCTTTTCTTTTCTTTTCTTTTCTTTTCTTTTCTTTTCTTTTCTTTTCTTTTCTTTTCTTTTCTTTTCTTTTCTTTTCTTTTCTTTTCTTTTCTTTTCTTTTCTTTTCTTTTCTTTTCTTTTCCTTTGTTGTGTTTTATTGATTTGTGTTTTGCTTTTGAAGAGAATTAAAAAAAAAAAATGTACTCACCATGAAGGGAAAGGGTCCCATTCCTCACTGCCAGGAACTTGACCCCATATGGAAATAATGGTGGAGAATGGAGGCTTCCATAGAGGTAGATGTGTGCTTTGTGACGGAAAGGGGCCTCGGGGGATCCCACCTGGAGCTCTCCTCCATCAGATATTAGGATGTAATGAGCATGTAGTTCTACAGGTCCTGGACCAGTGAACAAGAGTTTGCCACCTGAAGACAACAGAAGAGTAAAATGCAACCATAGATCTAATAGCCAGTCATCATCTCACGGTCAAAGGAGCTGGTTTTACAATAAAATTACAAGATTAAGGTTAAAATATTATTGTGCCCTGCAAAATTTCCACCTTGCCCTGTACTCCTCCGTATGGATTTATCAGCTCTTTACAGATCTTATTTATTCAGTTCATTTCTAAATTCTACTGCAGGCTGCCTTTCTAGACTTGAGCAAGGCCATTCAGCCTGGGTAGACATCTAAGTCTCTCCAATTCCAGTGAAAGGGAGTTGTTTGGAAAATCCCAGTCTTAACCTACTCACTCTCTAAATGTTAAAAAGGGATATTACAACTTAATATGTATGTTACTTTTCAGATTGCAAACTACTTGTGACAGGGAGAGGAGAAAACAGCTTTGGAACATAAGAATTGGCAACTTGTTTAGATCAGCAGTTGATTTAATCCTGCATACTCTTCCAGCTGCTGTTCAAAACCAGATGCTTCCAAATACAGTGCAAGAAAATTCTCCCTGATAGCTGGATGTGAGATGATCTCCCCATCCCACGAAAACCTCATTTGAATCCCTAATTAGAGGTTAGCTTCACCCCAAAGCATCAGGTTTCATCTCCCTGCCAACATTTTCCTTTTACCATTAGTATAACTGGATAAGTTATGTCAATAATATAGATCTGATCCTTCAAATCTTTCTAATATTTAGTCTCAATGACTTCTTGAAGCAATGAATTCTGTGGTCTAAGTACACAGTGCATGAAAAGGCATTTCCATCCCTTGGTTTTGACTCAGTCTCTTCAGTTCTGTCAAATACCTTCTTTGTTCTTGCCTTGTGTGAGCTAGCATTCTCAGTCTATCATCTCAGGATGGCTTTCTCCTTTATCTCCTCTCATATTTTCTCTCCTGTGAAGGACATTGTTGCTATCTTTACAACACATCTGGACTCTCAGACATCTAATCATTCTGCACATGGGATATGTTTTCCTAGGTCAAGCCATGCTTCCCAGGAATTGGTAAGGGATACCTCAATGCCTGGCAACCTCAGACCTCCTTGTAAAGGGTCTATCACCCTCCCAACATTTCCTTTTCTGTGAAATAGTTCATAACTTGTGCCATCTCATACCATGGCCAGATTTATACTGGAGTTAGTAGTTTTTAATGGTGACCTCTATACCTACCAAAAATTTGGCTTTCCTTCCTCAAAAAATACTACCAGTCCTCAGCATGAAGGATAAGGGAGATCAAACCTCTGCTTTAATTTCAGTATTGAGACAAAAAAAAGGAGCGAAGAAGTTTTAGTATAAAAATCAGATTAAAAACTACCTTGATCTTTTACTCACCTGTCGATCAGGTCCTGCTGCTCTCAGTGATAAGGCAGATGCATGGCACTTGTGTGCCTTTCCCACCCAGTTGCATCCACTCCTGCTGAACACATTCTGCTTATCCTGATCTCCTTTATTCTTGCATTGAGGGGCATTCATTGTTTCATTGATTTCTTATTCTTATAACAAAATTCTTATAACTTAGTCTTACTTTTAATTTCTTAGTCTTATAACAAAGCTAGTATTTGAATAAGAACTACCCATTCAATATTTTCTTTGCAGATTTCAGTAGATTCCAGATAAGTTTTTACAGAATATGCTTAACAGATGAAAGAGATAAATCTTACATTTTCTTGCTTATAACCACTGGGAACCATGGGATCACTCCCACAAACACCAACTCCCCTATGTGTAAATTGTTTCTTTCCCTAGACATACTTTTCTATATACAAATGTATTTCTGTTACTCTTCCTATATAGTGTTTTTACAAATTATACTGAATACGCTGTAATAAAATAGCACGAATTTCAGCTTGTGTCATGTAAAACAACACAAGATATCTGACTGTTATTCTGAGATACATCTGAGAATTCTAGAAAAATGAAATGTTCTGAATTTAAACCGTGCTACGCTGAAATTGGGATAATACTTGAAATGGTATTCATTTGCAGACTGATGGGACCATTAGATCGTATCGCCTGATGGTTAGTGCACATCATGCTATTGAAAAGCTGGAGGAAGTCAAGTCATGTGTTTGACTGCTGCATACCCTCCGGAAAGGCAAACAATCAATTAAGTGACTTGGGAACATCACTCTACCATTTTCCATTATGAACTTTTCCAACAGCTAATCTCTCTTACTCTTCCCAATTTCTGCTTTATTTCCAATCTTAACTTGTCAAGAATGAGCTTTCAGACAGTGGTTCTCTTTGTACCCTCCTGTATTGCACTGCAGTGAGGTGTAGAAAACAGCATTTTCTGTGAAAATACTTACAGGTAAAGTAAAATCTCAGCCCTTACTCAGACTGGTTGATAAGGTTTTTAAGACTCTCCCTGCAAGGAATCATCTCCGATTCATGAAGCAGTGCATCCTGTCCCACAACCCAGTGCTGCTTCTGAAATTAGACAGCCAGACCTCCTAATCCTTCTGCTCCTTTATTGTTCTTGATGCTTCCTATAGAGGTAAAACTAGCTTATCCCCACACTCTGCTTCTTGCCTTTCATTGTAAAAAACCTACACTACCTCCTTCTGACTCTTCATTACACTGGGAGATCAGATGAGTATCCTTGGGCCACACTGATTTCTGATTCTTTTCATGATCATGGCTTTATCTGACAAAGTCCCTTATTGTGGAATCACGACTTTCATTCCTAATTGCTCCCTGCCCAGCTCTTTTCTCAGCTATGTAATTCTGCATTTGGTTTGAATGGAATTCACAAAATGTGATCAGTGATGGTCCTCCATTTACTGTCAGATCATTGATGATGTGCAGTGGTATCCAAGTAGGCATGAAAATGGTTCATTGCCAACAACTAACTTTCTTAGATAGTACATTTCACGTCTGCTAGCTGCCATGAGATCTTGCAGGTGGTCCTCAGTCATCACACTCTCACGTGTTTTACACACTTAACTTTATTAAACAAATTTGTAATTTTCTTGGAAATGAACTAAACTTTTCTTTTTCCCCATAAAATTTCTATCCTGTCATTCAGTATATTTCTATGGTTAGTAACTTATTGATTCAATCATCTGAAGCATTTAACTTCATCCAGTTTTCTCTTTTGACCTGTGGTTGATATCGGACTAAGCAGCCAATATTTTTTTCCTCTACCTGCTTGGATCTTAACAGAAGGTCAGAACTTCTACAGCCTTCTGTAATTTCCCATGTACTCTGAAAATAATATCTGTGGGCCACAAAATGCTTCTACTAGCAGTTTAAAGCTCTTGAATGACACTGGATCTGCTGATTTAAGAATGCGTATTCTTGAAAGACATTATTTAACATCTTCATTATATTAACATTCCTTAGTAATAAATGGACTGCTTGTCCATCTTCCTCTTGTGATATAATTTACCATCCTGTTCCTTCCCATACTGGGAACAGAAATATTTATTAAATACATTTGCCTTATAGCAGCAGTGTTAATAATTTTATCACCACAATCTAGAAATGGAACTGTAAATCACTGCGATTTATTTTATTCCTAACATAAAAAAAAAGACATCTTCCCCAAGGTCTTTATTGACTTGCTATGCTCTGTTCCCACTGAAATATAGTAATTTCTGTTTCCACTTCTCCTCATACAATTTTTAATGAGTATTCTAATTGCTGCCATGCTGTACCACTGCACCAGGAAGGCTGGTAGCCAAAGTTGTTCTATCTTTTGATTGCAAAATCATAGTTCTGCCTCAGACAATCTGTCCAAAATTTTTCCCAAGTTTCAACCACATGTTGTCCATCCAAAATTTTCCAGCTCTCTACATGACAGGTTAGAAATATTAAATTCCTTACACAAACCCTTCTATCCCCTCCCCATGGGATGACAGGGATGGGGGAATGATGGGATGGGATGGATGGGTGGGATTGCTGAGTCTGTTTCTTTTTGCAGCCATTGCAAAGCACCTTGAGGCAGCCATGGGAAGACACCTGTTTCCCATAAGGCTCTGGGATTTGTCTCCTCCTGCCCAGTCCCCAGAAGGTCTGCCTGCTGTAAAACCATAGCACGTTTGTTCCTGTTCCCCTCGTGAGCAATGCTGAGACAGAACAGACCACATAACAGAGCTGTGCTTTGCTACCCGTACTACACACATCAGCCTCTGGAAAACTAGCAAGGAGTGAGAAGACAGCTTGAACTTTACATGGAGTCCCTCTTCCTGGCAAAACAGAAGCAGCTTGTCCAGCAACAGTTAATGCTTTTGGGAATGGTGTTAGCACCAGTTCTGCACTGTCTCTCATGCACTTTTCTGCACAAGGTGGCTTTGGCACGGCAAGAGTAGCTCACCCTCATATAGCTCCTAAAAGTCACTATCATCTGCCTCTTTACTTGTGACTGGTCCTCTCTCTCTTGTTTTCTTTCTTTTTAAAATCTCCTGTTCCTCAGTAGTACACTAACTGCATATCAGTTGTCCTGAATGATTTTTCCTTCTGTTGATTTAAAGATTTTCTATATATTTTGTGGATTTCTGGGTGTCTGATAAGCTTGGATGGTAGTGACTGCTCTGCATTGGAAGCAAGTATGAGCAAAAGTCCCAACATGTTTCAGTAGCATTGGGAGTGCAGGCACTAGCTGTGCCATGCCTGGCCTGCAGGTTTGACCCTTCCTGGGGGAAATCCTACACAGAAGCAAGGTTTCCCCTCCCTGAGTGAAGGTTTGGATGTGTAGGGATAATAATGATTGGAGTCCAAGGTGGGGGTTGTTGCCTGGCTCTCGGGTCTCTCTGTTCTTACATGCAATGGCAACCCAAGCACACTGGGCAATGGTGCAAAGATTTGCAAGACCAAGACCACTAGAAGGCATTTGCCGTACGTGACACTTCTTTGGCTTTGCCTTAGAAGCAGCAGTCAGACCCAACCTGTAGTCATAGGAAACAGATCTATCAGCTACACTCACAGTCACACTGTAATGTGGTTGTCCCCTGGCTATTTGTAAAGCTTCAGAACTCCTCCAAGAACAAAGCCAAAATGCACTCAGTATTTGGGAGAAAAGAAAATGTAGAAAGGAAAATTCAACTGCTGAACATGGAGAGGAGAGGAGAGGAGAGGAGAGGAGAGGAGAGGAGAGGAGAGGAGAGGAGAGGAGAGGAGAGGAGAGGAGAGGAGAGGAGAGGAGAGGAGAGGAGAGGAGAGGAGAGGAGAGGAGAGGAGAGAGAAGGAAGGGAAGGGAAGGGAAGGGAAGGGAAGGGAAGGGAAGGGAAGGGAAGGGAAGGGAAGGGAAGGGAAGGGAAGGGAAGGGAAGGGAAGGGAAGGGAAGGGAAGGGAAGGGAAGGGAAGGGAAGGGAGAAGGGAAGGGAGAAGGGAGAAGGGAAGGGAGAAGGGAAGGGAGAAGGGGAGGAGAGGAGAGGAGAGGAGAGGAGAGGAGAGGAGAGGAGAGGAGAGGAGAGGAGAGGAGAGGAGAGGAGAGGAGAGGAGAGGAGAGGAGAGGAGAGGAGAGGAGAGGAGAGGAGAGGAGAGGAGAGGAGAGGAGAGGAGAGGAGAGGAGAGGAGAGGAGAGGAGAGGAGAGGAGAGGAAAGGAAAGGAAAGGAAAGGAAAGGAAAGGAAAGGAAAGGAAAGGAAAGGAAAGGAAAGGAAAGGAAAGGAAAGGAAAGGAAAGGAAAGGAAAGGAAAGGAAAGGAAAGGAAAGGAAAGGAAAGGAAAGGAAAGGAAAGGAAAGGAAAGGAAAGGAAAGGAAAGGAAAGGAAAGGAAAGGAAAGGAAAGGAAAGGAAAGGAAGCATTAGCAGGGATTCATTTAAGCATTTACCAAGTCTAAGTGTAAAACAAACTCTAGCCACACTTACAAATATTTATGTCAAAAAATTGCATATTGTCCCTCTAACCCTTAGCTTGCTGTATCTCTGTTTTTCATTGGGTCAAAATAAATATACAGCTGCTGCTTTACAAGATTGTCTTCCCCTTTTTTTAAAAGAAAATAAAAGTTATGCTTCCTTCTTTTATTGCACTTGACCTCTTCTCTAAAAGCAGAAAGCAAGAATATTGCTCAACTGAGCCTTTGGCTGTGACCCTCAAATTGTTTGTTATGGCTGCACAGGAAAGCAAAGTCCTACATATGACCTTGAGGGTGATTATATAAAAATCAATCAACTCCTGTTATGATGGCCTCCCCACCAAGCAAAATAAATACAATTAAAGCCGTAATCACTTCTGTACAGTAATGTGCAAATTCAATGGGTCTCTTTAGGTGGAGTGAGGGAGAGGGGGGAGAAATATGTTGAGGCTATTTGATACTTTGTGAGAATATCAGAAGCACCATTCTTCTCAATTAACCCAGCAATTAGCCTCCACCTCTCTGCCTGAAAAAGAAATCTTGCTTTATCTGTCTTTAAAAAAAAAAAAAAAAAGAGAGAAACTAAACTCAAGGCAACTCCCTCTGTCCCACAGGAGGGGAGAAACAGACAAATAATTAAAAAAAAAGTTAATATTAAGGAAAACAAACCACATAATAAGGTGGGGGTTATCATCTACTGTGTGAATAACTACAGCACCATCATGCCATTAGCAGAACTGCTTTTGTGAACAAAGATTTATCTTCTGAAGTTCTTGGGAAATGGTGGAGGGCACACTCAAAAGGAAAGGAATTGGACAGGTATCGTATTAACACTTCACTTTTTCATGCGTCCGGGACTGGCTCACACAATGCCACAGCCTCAGTATCCAGAAAATCTACTATGGAAAGAGGCTGCATGATGCACTTCTGCTCAGAAAACTCATTTAAAAAAAAAAAATCCTTCTAACATAGATGTTCTCACAATGCATAAAAGAGATGTTGATATTTCTCATTAAGGTTGTGATTTAGAGCACTCTAGATATTTCCTGAACTCAGAAGGAAGCAAAGTGCCTATTCCAAAGTGCACCTTTTATATGGTGGGCTTTTTTATTATCTTTTGAGGCCACAATTTGCATTCGCTGTCTATATAAGACATTCTTTTCTAATGAACAGCTCATTAGGGAGCTAGGATAAAAGTGACTATTGCCAGATTTAATTCTACTTCTTTATGTAAAGTTGAATGAAGCATTGAAGGAAGCAAACTACAAGAAAGGTGCTGGATAGTCTCAAGAGGTGGGTTTTGGGGTTTTTTTTTTTCCTTTTATAATCAATAACAGAATGTGTTAAGAAAGTACCAAGATAATTGTATTGTATTATATATCACTGCCGTGTCATGCCCTTCAACTAACAGAAAACCTCCTTTGCATGGAAGAGGATTTGCAGATTGAAAGGTCATCTCCTCAACTGGACTACTCTCTCCCATCACCGTGCAGGGAAGATCTTCCCTGGTTGTGCTGGGGACACGCCACAGCCGTGTATAACGAATATTCCCACAGCTTTCAGCTTGCTCTTACCAGTTCCTCTCACTTGGTGTTTCACATGACAAAGCCACAGAATCTCCCATGAGACAGGCTTAAGCTCAGAAGTTATAGTCCTGGCAAGCATCCCTGAGCAGCAAACAGCAGGAGGCAACTGCCAGAGCTGGAATATCTTTACCGAAACAACTGATCCTGCACAACAAGGCTGCAGTGTGCTGGCAGCCCACTTACTGCTCATTCTCTGGCTCTGAGGGTGCGCCCGGTGGGGGCTCCGAGCAGGAAAAAAAAACAAAACAAAGAACCTCCTGTGTACGGGAAGAGGAATACAGAGTTTATGAGCTTTAAATAAGAACAATCGATTATTTCATGGACCTGTCTCCTGCACTCTGTTGATGTGCTCACATGACTTTCAGATGAGCCATAAAAGTCGATTGCAGGCTGGACCACTGCCGAGCAAGATGCAAAGGAGAAAAGAAGTTTTTAATATTGGCTCCATCCCAAAGGCTGCCTGAACCAAGAGTCCAAAACTCATCCTCCACCTCCCTGCGTATGTTCCTCCACGTTCATAGTATATAGGTACATATCCCAAACTAACTGCGAATTCAAATGCCTCTGTATTTCCACTAGGATGGCACTAACATGCTAAAAAGTTAAGCTTGTATTCCAGCGTTTTGTTGGACAGAGGCCTTAATCTATCCCTGGGCGAGGAACCGGCAGCTGCTTGAGTAGTCTCAGACAGAAACTGTCTCCCAAGCCCGACAAGCCTGTGTTTTCTGGCTTGCTGCGCTCACAGCCATCTGTTCAAGTGGCATGTGTTCCCTTGTAAGCTGGTTGGGCTCTTCGCTTAGAGCACAGGAACCAGGCAAAGGCTATTCAGATCGGTAGCCCAGAAGATGCTGCTGTAGGTATATCTCCTTCAAAGAAGTCCTTCTACCTCTTCAGCTTTTAGGAACACCTTTGATGCATTTGAAAGAGGAGAGCTAACCTGGTGGGGAAGAGGTATGGACACTCCTAGATGGCTTTGACAGCATGTGTCACGGCTCATCTTCTAGGATCTAATGAAGGAAGCTTCCAGGTGAGCCTCCTGAAGGCACCAGGGTAAGCATCACACATAGAAGTGTGATGAAAAAAATAGGTCGTTGGGCTATCATTTCAAGCCTACAGGTGATGGACACATGTTAAGTGCTTCACCCTCTGGAAGGGAAGGAAGGCGCTGGGGAGGGCACAGGAGCACTTTTTTGGGAAGCAGAATGATGTTTTGCTCACCTAAAGTCTGTCTGGGTGACCATTAGACCAGAGTGTTTCTACCTGCTACGCCCCTCCACCCACAGTTATCTCATTTCAAGCTGATTTCTGGCATTTGAAATCAAAGATATTACAGATCGAGCTTCTCTCCTAGTGTCTAGCACACTGGGTTGGACCTTGGTGTTAGCGACAGCCTGTTCCTACAACAAAACAGTCATAATGCAGTCTGTCGAGCCATCAGAGGAAGAGGGGATACTTCAAAATTCAAGAAACCTAAGCGCAATCCTGCTATACAGTACACTCCCTCTGTAGTTCTGTGCTTACGATACAAACTCATGCCTTTGAAGGTATGTGTTTGCCTTTAAACACCTTAAGAAGACCTGAACCTCAGGTCCCAGCCTGCACAGGTCGCAACAGCTGTATTTCTGCGCCACATAAAAGAGTGTGAGGACAGATCTACTAACGATACGAAGCTGCTACTGTAATGAGGGCCTGAGTAGTATCCAGGACAGGTGGAGGCAGACTCAGCAGATCTTTCCATCCCACGGTTAGACGGAGCATCTTTTTCCCCAAAGGGGTACGTCCCCTCCTTCCGTGCCGGCGAGCGGAGGAAGGGGACGGTGCTGCCTCGGGTTTCAGCCGGTTCTTTGCAGGACCTGTGCACAGTTCCTCGGCCGGGATTAGCTTCCACTGATCTGCTCATCCTGCAACGCCCCAGAGGAGTCTCGAGAGCTGCCAAAGTTGCAGAAAATCAATTCAATTGGCAAGCGAGAGCCCTGGGAGTCTAATGCACATGCTGTAAGCCCATCCTAAATAGGATGAGAAAGAGAAACCTGCAGCCCATACACAAATGTGAACCACGGTTTACAGCTGAGGGAAGAACTGGAAAAAAACCTTCAAAATGCTACAGATTCGGGACCTTTAAACCCTTCCTCCAGGAATGTTCAGCTCTGCAAGTTGCACTCTACTGAATAACACCGAATTCCTGCAAAAAAAATATACTAACAAATTAAAGAACTGAACTGATGCCTTTCATTTTTTCCATTAGAACAGCCGGGATTTTAACGCTCTGAGACTGTAATTATTGCAGACTTGGTACACCTCACTGTAACAACATAGGAAAATATAACACAGCGACAGGGAGAAATAGGGCTGAGTTTTCTTCCTTTTAAATCTCAATTAAAAAATACATTGGATGAAATTTCCCATTAGCTGGTACTATTTGTACATCCCATGTTCTTTCTTTAATTAAAAAACATGCTTATTGCAATACTGCCAGAATCGCTTTTACGGTATTTTAATTGTAATGTCTCTGCCTGATTAAAAAAAGAAAATATGAACTAGAAACTGCCTGCAAAAAGTATCACAATGCACATCACAAATGGGTTGAGCAAAATGGCATAAAAAACACCGCAACACAAGCAGTTTCCAACCATGCCTACTGACAAGGGATTTTAAACTGGGTTTAAGGACTGGTTGATGCCATAGATGGGAAAAGAGAGGGAAAAGCTTTTGCCTTACTTCAGCAAATTCAAACTCAGTCTTTATCAGCAGTGACTGAAGCACTAGTTATTTGAAAACTACTTGTGCAGGTGTATCAGCTAATATTTAATGCTCTTTGCTAATAGCATCAAAGCCTAGGAAAAAGTCAAACAAAATCAATATTTGGATTTCTCTCCTCCCCAGATCTACTCATAGGATCCATTCTAGCCACAGCCTGATCTGAGCATAGACTACAACAGATCTAAAATATTGATGGATAAGCATTGCTTTTTGGACAAGGGTTCAAAACCAGATAATCACCGACAATACCATGAGTACCCTTGGGACTTGTCAGTTCTCTTTTTTTCTTTTTCCCCCTGGGATCTCATAGCTTAAAAAAAAAAAAGGGGGGGGGGGGGAACGACACACGACCAAAACAAAAAAGCCCCTGTTAGCTGTGGTATTTTGGAAACTGGGTGCACAGATTTGAGAGGCATATGAAATGGGTCAGACCTTTTCAAAATCTCAGCCTGGAGTCTGGCCATGGAAGAGGCAACTGGCATGCTGGTTTCAGCAGGACTGCCAAGATGCAGCAATGCCTAGCAGAGAGAGGAAGAGCTGCGACGAGTGATATTGAGGCTTTTCTAGAGTATTTTCTAGCGATCTTCTCCCTTATGCCTGCAAGGATGGCCATCTCCAAGTTACTACTGCAAAGGCAACTGGGGATCTTCAATGCCCCCAGGGTATACTGGCAGCGTCACCCCAAAATTCATCCCCAAGGTACTCCTGAAAGACCAAGCAGCTTTTTTGGTCTCCAGACCTCCCTAGAGCACTATAAATTGAAAGGCAATAGCACATGTCTGAATTAAACACAAAGAAGTTACTCCCGTGTAAGCTGTGCACAAAGGAAATTTCCATCTGTCCTGGGTTATCATAAACATTCCCATACTTGTGATGTTGGGATTACAAAAATAACTGCAATCTGCTGAATTTACAGAGTTATCTACAATCTGTCTATCTGGTATCTCTTCCCCAATCAGTATTGTCTGAGCAGTTTCACAGTCTGGCTATTAAACTTTCCACTGCCGATAACCACGCGTTCATGCTCTGCTTGTTGAGGGGAAAGTAGAAGCTGCTGAGCTCTCCTGGCAGTAAGCAGGATCCAGCTGCCTAATCCGATTCCTCTGTTCCTTTGGCCTCCAGATCTTCTGTCCAGACAGTCTGGTCACTACTAGAACCACTATATGTATTTGACAATACGTTAATACAGTCAAAGCAGGGTCACTTTAAGGCTGCACATGTAGCTGACATCCTTGTTATAAATAATTTCTACAATGTTGAAATCATCATAAGGAGAGACCACAGGGGCAGTATTCAAAATCCTCATGGTGTCCTAAAAAAAGAGGAATTTCAAGAAATGGGCCTGTAAACATGTATCGGGTTTGTTGGATACAGCACCAGAAAATGGGCAATACAGCATCTCTGCACAGGAGTGGACTCAGTAGCATTACAGCTTTTTTCATCCCTAAAGTGTGTTATATTTTCAGCTTGCGAGTGCACAGACAGCCTGATACCAAGTCATGAAAGCCAAAGGGAGCAGAACTACAATTCACTTCCATTCTCCAGCTCCAACTAAGAAAATCTCTCCAGCTAGAATGGGAATGGGATGCTTCAATCCAAGCACATATCTACACCCGCCTACAGGTTGGGGGTTTATTGTCAGGCTCATCTTGCAGTTGGGTAAGCTTCGCAATCATTTGACACGTTCACAGATTCAGTAGTTGTTAGTCTAAGGGGATCACCTAACTGATTCATCTTGAGATGGATATCTATAATATCTAAGGTGAACACGTCTTTGGTGGCGTGTGTTTCTCTCTGTCAATACAGTAGCCTAAACAACTTTGACTCCAAATCTTACCAAGGCTAAACAGCTAGCAGCACCCGTGTAAGTGGGGGTGGATGCCACAAGGAAACTTCAGTAAAGATGAAGCTCAAGTAAACAATTACCATGTAGATTTCTGCTTCTAAAATATTTGGTCCCTATGTTTGGCATGTAGCAATGCAGAATATAACAGCATCTAGTATATTTTAATGCTGCTTTCCTAATTGAATCTACGTTATAAACCAAACTTCTTGGAAAATATGATAAAAGGGAGAAATGTTTGGAATGTCATATGAGCCGAAGCCATAAAGATACTGCTCCAGACTTCATTAGATTCAGTCAGACCTCCTTTTGCTTCATCAGTGCTGACTCATACATCAAATGTGCCTTTGAGTAGACCCAAAGTTCAAAGGGTTTCTGCTACAGTATTGTGCCCCAATTCTTCACAAAGTCAGAGACTGAACCTCAAAATCCTCATCCAGATTTGCAGCCCAAAGTCTCAGAAATCCAGGCTCTGACTTATGTCCTCTACTATATCTGATAATCACACCATGTTTAAGAAGAATCTTGAATCAGGGAAGAGAGGGAAGAAAATTGTACTAAAACTTTTCACATTTTTTAAATCTCTCTCTTTTTTTTTTTTTTTTTTTTTTTTTAAACAGCAATGATGCCTGCTGTAGCAATTCTTGAAAATCTCTGAACCTAGACTGAGCAAGTTCAATCTTTTTTGGAAATGTTCTCACAACAGCAATAAACTTGCAAAGTTTTTTCTTTATAGAATGATTATTCAAAGTTAGATTAAAATATAGTGGTCAAATGCATGTTTTTTGTCATCATCTCAATGAAAAACTAGTACTTTCAACATCCTTTCAATATAAAAACATTTTCACCAGCAAAGAAGATCCATGTCCTTAAACATATTAAAACTCTTCTTTCCATTTTTTTGAGCTCCATTTCAGCAGAGCCTTACACATAGGCTTGACTTTGAGCTAGCAATTTCACCAAAACAACTCATTCACTTAATACCAAGCATGTGCACAACAGTTTTCACAACCAGGGCCTAATTTCCAGGGAGGAATATTTCTGGCACTGAGTTACAAGTAGTCTTAATTCTCACTTTGACACCCACAGAGATATACCTCCTGACATTTATGCTGAGTTTACCTCGGGGTACGTGAACCCTGCAAACCCAGTGTTCTCCCCCCATAATTGTGCTCCATTATTTAATCTCCACCAGTCGTGCTCTAGAATCTGGGGTTATTTATTACATTTGGTAGCTGTAGCCTGTAATTCTGTAACATCATTAATTTTGTAAAGGCTTTTGCAACACACTTGCCTCAAAGATGCCAAACAAAACAGAGTTGATTATTGTTATCAGCACTGCCATTATCACTGAACGCCACTCAGGATAGCAGCGCTTTCAGTAGCTGGGGGAAAGAAAAAGAAAAAAAAAACCCCTTCCTACTCATATTGTCATTATGCCTCAAACAGCATAAATGATGCCTTCTGCATACATAATAATTAAACGCTTCCCCCGTCCCCCATCACCGTCCCGTTGTATCTACCAAGAACAGACTCAGTATGCCTGACCAGGTGTCTCCTTCAATGTATGAGGTGGGCAAGGGAAAAGGAGATGACCATGAAAAACTCCACCCCGTGAGAAACAAGAGCACTGAACCCCCCTTCTGCAGACCTTTGAGGTGCAGCAGGTTGAGGGTGGTGGTGGTGGTCCCCAACAGCAGGGTCCGGCCTTCGTCTATTGTGACGTTATCGCCATCTTGCGGCTGGTGGCCAGCAGGCCAGCTGGAGTCCTCGTCCCATCGGCCGCAAAACTGGAGGGCAAGCTGGAAAGAAAAAGACCCGGAGAGGTTTAAAACTCACTCCTTGTCACCCTTCGGGAAGCCAGCTTGACAAGAGCGTGGTGGAGGAGATGCCGATGCCAATGCCATGACAACTACTTTCCCAGTGGAACCTTGCGTAGAGCGAAGGAATGGAGGGACGTTGGGATTGGAGAGGTTCTTGCCCTTTGGAAATGCCTGTTGTAATTTGGGGTTGCCCCTTGTCTCGTTCTGCTCTGGGTAATGAGGGGCTCGCTGCAGGTCTGGCTGCGGAACGTTCGCAGGTTTCCTGGTGTGTGTCTCTCTCTGCCTCCCAAAAAGCAGAACTGCATGTTAATTCCCAGCAATTTCATAAAAATAGCCTGAAGAGTTCAGAATTAAAACATCCAGCTAGAAGGGCAATAGTTTGCTTTACAGGACTTTTTCAAGGGCTTTCCTGCCACTCGTCCACATTTAGACATTCTTCCTTTCAAATACCTTTTTAGCTCTGAGTTTATCCAGTATTATTATGGCCTCTCCTTTCATGGCTTGCACATCAGTTACAAATAAAGCACTGATTAACTTGAAAACAACAAATAGACTGACTCGTGATGAGCAATGGCAAAATGACATCTGCCTGTTTTGAGTCATGGTTCCTCCTCACCTGTAAACGTTAAGCATGCGCTTCGCAGTGAAGGTTTGACCAATTTCTTCAGGAATGTTTGCAAATTTTTGCATGGACATGTGTGCACAAGTGTGGACGTAGGCATTTGTAACATTTGTGGACTCACACAGGAACTAGCAAAAACAGCCTCAACTCATTTGAGGAGGGGGGGCAGGAACCAGACATGGAAATATTTGTGGTCCTCACTGGGTTGTGCTAATCTGAAACAGCAATGGAAAGAATAACCTCAACACAAAAGCAAAATATAGTTACTCCATTTTCAGTCAGAGCACATCATGTGCATTAAAGCTTTTGCTCCAGAGCTGCGGTTTAGGTGAATCAATACTGGTGGTGTTATGATAGTTATTCTTTCAACTGTGCTATTGTCAATTTTAGCTTTGTGTGCCTGATGTTTTATACAACATTTCTCATAGCACCTGGAGCAGTCAGATAACTATTAGATGGTGACTACTATCCTAATTATTTACACCGGGGAATGGGTGTTGGTTCCCAGGCTAAATGATACAACTGGTTTATGATACCCCTGTCTGTAGGGTATGGATGCTGGTATTTTCCTTCCCCTGTCCCATTCTATGATTTCCATATGAAGGGAATCACTTGGTTCAATTTAGAGTGAAGCCTGGGACTGAACTAACACCCACACAATGAAAACATCTGGGGAACTAAGTCCCCGGAATCAGGGAGAGTGAACTACTTCATCATTACAGAAAAAGAGATAAGCCTGCACATCTGTACGCAACTGTTACAGAGAGTACAATTTCTACATGGTTGCTAAGTGTAATAGGAGAAGTTTCATCGTCATTACTTGCAAACATATATTTACATATTACAGAGATTTAGGACAAAATTCCAGCTGAAAGGATTGATATCTTTATCCACTGTCTTTCCAGACAGGCTGTTAATTACTCTTCCCTGATAGTGCTTTGAACCAGATTATACACAATATACAAGGGCATACAATAGAACCACTGAAAAAAAGAGGGAATTAAACTTGTTTTTATCTCAGAGCAGGGGACAGAGGAAGGTACAGGTCATTCAAAGCCACACATTTCCCTGATACACTGCTTATCAAGCCAACTGTAGCACAAAATTGCAAATTCCATGAATTCCTGTCTGGCACAACCACAACCAATGCTGCTAGCAAAACACTGCGTGATACAGTTGTTGTGGAATGGTGGGATCCATCAGAACTGCTTGCTGAAAAGGTTTGTTAAATGGCTTGAAGTCACTTTGACATCACTCTAACTCTCTGAAGTCACTTAGAAGCCTCCAATTAACTCTAATGGGGAAAGCAAGGGCAGTAGGAATATACCAGGTAGTTGTTTTTCTTGCCAGCACTAGAACCTACTAAACTGTTAGCAGAAGTTTCACAAGAGTTAAGAAAAATAAACTCCTCTTCTGAATTTGACTTTTTTTTTTTGTAAGAGCATTCCCCTTACTATCTAGAAAACACCCTAGTTCTTAATTTAACATTCTCGTTATATAACATCAGTGTTTAAGTTATTCTTGCTAGGTTTCTGCTGTCACTTCTTAGAAGACTCCATACCCATTTAGTTCTTCCAATGCCCTCTGGTATAAAAGCTAGTAGTTCATACATGCCAGTGATTCCAAGGCACAAGAAATGGTTGAAATTATCTGGGAAACTAAGAACTACCAACCATCTTAAGAATCTAACTCAGAAAAGATATAAATATGCTGAAACCAAGTGCGCTGTTATTTAGATGACACACGTGTCCACAGTAAGAGGCAGTCCCTACACCACCCACCTAAACAAAGACAGATTTTTATGGCTCAAAGGAAGGTTTACTACCCAAGAATGATTACATAGAGGCAGAAAATAATTTGGCCAAGGTCATAAAACTCTCTGTCATTTCACCCAGTCTGTAACTAAAGGTTTCAGGTGACAAGATGCCTGGCTTAGTCTGCTGCCATGTGCACCATCTGCATGTGTTCCTTTCAAGTGATTTCTGATTTGTTTTCTTTTTTTTGTAAATAAAAGCAAACAGATGAACATCAACTAATAACACAGCACCAAGAGATATTTATAATCACTTGCACTCTCCTTGCATTATCATGGAGAGAATAGATGTAAAGAATCTGTCTGAAGAAAGAAAAGGAGTTTTGCTCAAAGAAAGTACTTTAAATTACCACAGTGTAGAATAATGTATAAGGGAGTTAAAGGAAAAGCAGCTCCATAGTAACTAAGGAAAGACACTGAACTGGAGGGAAATGAGATAGTAGAAGATTTTATTTGGTGACCCTTCTCTTACAGTCCTACACCCTTCCGTAAGGTGAAAGAGCATCTCCATAAGATCTTTGAAAGAAGTAGTTGTGGTCTAGTACAAGGCTAGTGAAACGGCCACCTGCCCTGGCTCACAAGTACAGTTTGCCTGCACCTCGTGAATCCCACACGATTACCCTCTCTCTGTTTTTTGGGAGGAAAGCACAGTGCCATCTCCAACTGTAATGGACTTCTTAAGTTCCTTTGCTGAACGGTGGTGGCTGTGTCCAGTTCCTATGGTAAAATAACATGGACTAATACACATACAAACTAACTGCACATCCCTCATCAAGCAGGGAGGGTGACAGACTCACAGCTCTAGAAATCCACAGTCTCATCTGGCACTGCTAATTTCCCTCCATCTGACCTTGGGGAACCTGCTCGGTTATCAGGACTCCCTTGTCTAGCTGCCCTGTTATCAACAGGGGACAGGCTGTAGCCCTCACTGACCCTACAGACCCCAAATACGATCATCTCTGCGTGCCAAGGGTGGCGTGGGGGACTTTGCTGCCCCGCATGCTGAGCACAGTCTCACAAACGCTGGGACAAACTGAGGTTCCAAAGGAAAAACAGTGAGACAGCGATCTTATCTCCTGAAGGACTGTATGGCTGAGTCCTAAACATCTTCGTCATGCAGAGTCTCCACCTCCTTTCCCTCTGCCTGCAGCTAAGCAGGGTAAGAATATCCCCGTCACTGGTTTTTCATAGAAGCAAAACTCTTTCCTTTTCCTTTTTTTCCCCTTCCTGGCACCCAGCATTTGACCTTTGGTGTTTAATTTAAACACCTCTCTGTAAAACTGAAGAGCAGCAGCAGCTGCAAGTGCCAGGGTCATGGCTGAGCGCCCATCCCATGCGTGTTTGTTGAATGAACCAGGAGGAACCCATAGAGCTGGGGAAAGCTGCTCATCGGCGGCTGGCAGTGGGCATTTTCCTCCTGTGTTTTTTCCAGCTTCAGCACCGGACACAACAAATGGCAGGGAGATTGAAAATCAGGATGGGGGAAAAAAGAGTTGGCATGAAACGAGCCCTGAGTGATGACACTGGAGCTGGCTGGTTGCAGCTGCTGCAGCGAGGTGGTAGCTTCACGCTGGCTCCAGCACACACCAGATAGTTGGAAAGATGATTTGGAGGAAACAGGGCGTATGAGACCATAAAAATCTCTGCATCTGTGTTGCTGTCAGTACTCACACTTGACCACGGCCAACTTCGACTAGGTTTAACAGAAGGAGTGAGACCGCAAAGAACTATATTCCTTCAAGGTTCAGGAAAATCCATAGCTAGACTGAGGCAAGAGACTCTTCCGGTGTTTTCCCCAAGGACACAAGTATAGCATGAACTGAACACTTAAAATGGACACCCAAACTTTTGCAGGATTTGCCCTCACATCAGACATCCATAGGAAACCCACCCTGGCAACATTTCACATTTTGAATCCAGTACAGCAGATGCCACTATCTCAGCAGGGAACCAAGCCTGCAAAATATGGGCAGAAACCTCAGGAGGGTGGGAAATCACAAGCACTTGGAATCCCTAAGGAGCCAGTTGTTCCTCCTGGGGTACCAAAGAACATGAGGACCAGGGAGGGAAGCTGACGTGAAAATACAACAAGCAGAGTCCTGCAATCTCTTCCCATCTCTGACACCCACTTGGCGTCATTTCAAACCCATGTCATTTCAAACCCACAACTTATGTACTAAGCCCATAACTTGTGTATGACACAGGTTGATTTGGGGGTGTATCAACTCCCTCCCCATTAAAGCTCCAAAATCATGAATGACTTACATAAAGATAAAACATTATTTTAATAGCATACAATAAAAGATGCACAAGCTCCTTGTAATTCAGCATATTACCCCTTTCCTCCCTGGTGCACCTTCTTTTTCTCATTTTCAGGCAGATTTCTTTCCATTCTATGTTTTTAGCTGCTGCTGTTGTCAGCCAGCCTGGGGTTGCCTTTATGTCAGCCTTTGGGGACATGATTTCTCAGTACCAGTTTCTCAGCTTGTGCCTGTGACTACCAGGGCTCAGGCACAGCAGCGGCAACTGCAACAAATGAATAAATAACAGTGATATACTTGCATTCCCACACAGGCTGGCAAACAGGTCGCAAAGGGATAGGATTGTAAGTGACCACTCCTTCAACGTTTCATCTACATTTTTGTAAATAACGATCATTCTGCCAGTACAACACATGTTTATCTGGTGATTTTTAACTCCCTCTTCCCCAAAATGTAAGGTAGTCTTTGGGTTTAAAAGGGTTGAGAAACTCCTGTTAAGACACAGCCTAGATCATTTGATGTCACTTTGTGGTAATTTTAAAATTTGTTTGATTAGCTAGGGGGTTTTTAGAGTACAGTCCCAAAAAAGACGACTGCAACAATTGTTACAGACACAAAGACACGAACCCTCATCCTCAGATCAGAAAAAGACAGAAATTACAAATCCAAACCAAGAACCAGCGGTGTAGTTAGCCACAGATTCTGCTTGCTGCTGTGCTCAACGCTCTCTCTCCATCTCAGCTGTGGGTTTCAGCTGAGGGTTATCTGCGACATGGCCACAGAGAGAAATCTGAAGTCAGGAGGGTTTTCCCACCAACTCCACCCCTGGCAGCCAGCTTTATCCTTCCCCCTGGACACATGCGATGAGACACAGAGTGCAGTACTGCTCCTGCACAACAGGAACCTGCTTGCACGTGCAAGAAACTCTCCTCGTTGCTTCCCGTGATCTCTAGCAGGGAGAAGGTGCACCCCTCCTGGCATGCATGGCCATGAGCAAGCAAAGGTTTCGAACGCTGCAGACACAGCAGAGATTGACACCCACGAGGTAGCCTTTTCCTTGGTGCTGACAGATTGCCATTTAACCAGCAAGTACAGAGAGCAAGTGTTCCTGTCCTCAGTCACCACGGAGAGACAAGGTTAACATTTTAAGTGATGGAGTACAGCGTATATTTCCCCACTCCGTAGACCCAGGACTCCACGCCACATTTGAAAACACTTTAATTTCAGTGATGGATACAGGCAGCTCACTTTCCAGGCTGTGAACTCTTGACAGCTCCTCAGTTTAATACGTCAGGAAAAGATTTACACCCCTCACCCAAACCCATCCACCTGAAGGGAAGAAAAACGTATATTTGGAGGAGACGAAAGAGGAGGGGAGGTATTTTATTACACTGGATGTCTTTTACAAGGGAAGTATTTTCAGCCATCTGCTCTAATTATTCCTCCTGTATTGGCCACCATCTTCATGCAACAATAGAAATAATTATCTCCTCAAGGGCAAAAGAAAAAAAAATATTTACAGAAACAAACAAAAGTTGATTATTTTTAGCTCCTAGGGAAAAAAGAAACAACAAGCTACTTCTTAATGAAGGAGCAATTAGGAAGGTGGGTAGAACATCTATAATTAAAACAGACAAATTGGTGCAGGCTCCTCCCTCCTACACATACTTGAAAGGGATGCAAATGCATGTTATTTGCTACAGCCAGTGGAGGCAGCATGCAAAACGCTGCCCAGTGCCCCAAGAAGCTGAACCTGTCTCTTGGCATCATTCCCTGCCTCTCCTGCTTGCAGGGCCTCTAACCTTTTGCCATATTAACTTAAAAATGCTCACCACAGCTGTAAACGTATAGAATTTCAACTGGCATGGATACATCTTCCTCTGTATAACGAGCATCCCTGAGACAATCATGATAGTACACTCTTTCATCCTGCTCTTATAAGAACAGTCTCCTGCATGCACTTCAGCACTCAGTGTAAAAAAATGTCCTTTTTTCTATATAAAGCAAAACCAAAAGAGGACTTTTGCAACCGTCTTTTCATTCCCAGCAGTGTATAAGGATTTTGCTAGCAGAGAGAACGAAGGCATGTACACATCTTCATGGGAAGGACAGAATAGGGTCATCCCAAAGAGGACAGAAAATACCTTACATTGTACAAAAACAAGTATAAGCAGCAAGAAAAACTATTCTCTCTACCAACAGCACAGTGCAACACCTTATTTTGTAGACAAATATATGGATTTAGACTTCCATGCAGAAATGAGTAGAATTTCGTTGGCTGTACCATGAAATCAAAGAATGGCCAAACCGAAGCTGGTCAAGGCTAATAATGAATGCAGAAGTTCCCAAGGCGTCTCCACGAGGTCTCAGGACAGAGGGTACGACCTAGTGCGCATTACAGGACCACAGCAAGCAAACACCAACTGGTAGGGCAGAGCTGCAAACCAGCACACTGTGAACCGTTCTCTACTCTAGGCAATTTTCCTCCCATTCTAAAAAGGCCAGTTTTCACTACGGAAAAGCAGGCAAGACAGAGATTAAGAATTACCAGGTTTTGCATGGTTTCTCTTGCCCATGCAGCAATTTCAAAGAAGCTGCCTTCAAACATTAAAGTAGCCTGTATTTAGTTTCTTTGGAAATCAGAGTGCCAAAGCAGTCTAGTGGATCATACAATGTGATCAGCAATCCTTTAAGGGACTTCTGTTCACGTGCACTTCATTACAGTACTCCAATTTTGCCATTGATTGAGGCATTTCCAAGGAGCTTTCCAAGCTGGATGTGGTGGAGTAGAAAGTAACGAAAGAAGAACCTCTGCAGAAGTTTGCAATGGACAGTCTACTTCCGTCCTCTTAGTAAAAGCACCACATTCACCTCTATCATTTCTATTTAATCTGGTTCCATTCAGAACGTCCTTTGAAAGAAGAACATGACAAAATGGTGAGCGTATTTCAACTTCTCTAATTTCTCCCAGCTTTCCCTCAAAGAAAAGGCAGCCTCTTGACTCCTAGGAGTTCATCAGCTTCAGACCTTGAGAAATTTGTCACCCAGTTCAATTCCATGTGATGATGACCCTGAAAATAACATCATCTGACGACTGAGTTCCTCCTTCTCTGAGTGCCAGTATTAAAACAGTCCCTGATGCCAGTTTAGCAATGAGTAATAGGCTGGTACTTTTTAGACGTTAGTATAAATCGACTGGACAAAACAGTGAAGAATTTTCCTAACAATTCAGAGGCCTGAAAGGAAGTTCCTCTCCAATTCATGCCATGGTAGAGACCATCTATGGTTAATCCAACTGATCAGACACTGGTAACCAAACTGGGCAACAAAGGTAGATAGATAATTGGACTGTCTTCTTCCATTTATGAAATAAATGATACAAAAAGTGGCAGGAATTGTGCTCGAGTCACAAATCACTAAGGAAGTAGCCTTACACACATTAAAAAATGAAAGTAAGGAAAGGTATCTAGAGAACTATACAACGGGAAAAAAATGTATCATGCCAAAAGACAACATTATCCCCAGGAAGACTGGAAGTACTGTAGCTATAAATAAACTAAAACTGGAAATTAGCAGAACGCTTGTGACTATTCATGCATTGAGATTCTATAAGAGGTCTCCAGAGGGACTAGGAGACCAAACTGTTTTTTCCCTTATGAATTGATACGTTTGGCATGATTGCCAAGAACAGGCCTGGAACATAACCCAACAAACCCTTTCCAAGGCTATAAGATAATGTTTTTATGACTATCTGCATCATCTGTTGCTATGTAACTTCTCTTTACCCTTTACTCAGGCTATAAAATGTAGGTGGTAGTATCCTACCTAAAAGCGCCATAGAGCAGTTCCTTCATTACTGACTCCCATAAGCTTTGATATAACAAGGATCAGGTCTGGACACACGGCTGGACATGCGGTGTGCCATCCAATACCTTTATTTCTCATTGAGACTGCCTGTACCCTGAATTAAAAAAGAAAGCATTAGTTTTCTTTCTTTTTTTTTTTTATTTTTTATTTTAAATTTTCACTGTCTTGCAGGGATCTTTCTGACTTCTGCTGGGTTACACAAGTATAGGAATGGAAGAATCTGGCTGGGCATGTTCTCTACGGGACTGATGAATGACCCTAGTCTCTCTCCAACTATTACAGGATAAATCTGTTTACACACAAAAAATTGACCTGGGCTGGTGAGGTGGGACTAGAACCAGGAAACTGGCACGTCCCAGAGGTAAAAATGCATTTGCAGCCAACAGCATTAGTAAGTCAAGACCATAAACAAGCCACACTGTCATTAATTACTCAGACAGGGGCAGCCGCAAAAGCAGTGAGAAGACCCAAAAGCCAACTGTAAAGAGTTCATCTAGCTGATTAGTTCTGAAAAAAAATGAGTGGGCAGTTTTGGAGGTCAGAGCCCATGGCACAAGTCAGTCTCAGGCCAATTTGCAACTGGACAATGGCATGAGAAACAGCTTAATTCCTGTTTAAAAAAAAAAAAAATCCCAAACAACTAAACCAGCAAAACCACTCAAAACACAAACACCAAAAAAAAGGCTTTTCCAGCAGGGGAGTAATTACTGCCATTTCCAAGCACAGAAGGTAAGGCTCTTTGCACCAGAGGTATTTAATTAAGGACATAGAGTATTAGTTAAATCTAATGGTGCTTTCATAGGGAGGGCACTGAAAAGACATAGCTGTTGTTGGGGGGGTGCGTGTCCCAGATATAGTACGAGCCGGCTTCCTGTACACCGGCAGCAAAGCTCACCCGAATACAAGGTAAAACACCAAGTAACGGGGGGATAGGAGCAGTATTAAGCCACTCTATAATTAAACAAACCATGAGACCTGTGGGAAGGTCCAGGTCTATTTACCGCACTCATGTGAGTCCCAAAGTGTTGTTCTTGGGTCGCTCGGGGTCTTTTGAGGTTTATGGTGGGAGGTTGATCCTAGAATCAGAAATCTCCACTTCAAATATTAAGGAAAAAACTCTGGAAGAAAAGAAAATGTCTTGGAGCACATGAAGAGCCCTGTTTCACAAAATGCAATTTTTCTCTACAGTAATTCATTGCTAATACACAAGAATCTTCCAAATGTTCATTTATGGACTGATATTCAGAGACAGTTTATTTCAGTGGAAACTACCCCAGTGCAGAGTTTTAATTGCAAGCCCAACTTGCATGAAGGTCCTGTGCATGTAAACACATTGGGGAATTCAGTGCAATCCTTCCAGTTAAGATACAACACAACTGGTTTTCCCTTTCCAGAGCACAGCTAAAGGGCACACACAATTTACACATCTCTCTAAACAAGTGATTTCTCGAAGGATGAAGGCTTCTGAGACAGATTAAAAATGGCAATTTAATGGTAATGAGAAAATTGCAACATGAAGTTATTTACACAAGCGGAATAACCAAGCCTGGTGACTGTGTTGGCCTCTACAATATACACTGTGCAAATATTGTCTCACAATTGAATGATCTTGACTTACTTTAACTAATCTGAGAGCAAATATTGCAAGTACAAAGATTAACTTAACCATTTTCCAACCACTTGCAGGAAAAGAAATCAAATTATGTGCCTATGTGTCAGCAAAAAGGATTTCTGAATGAGCGCTACATTAAATGGGGTGGGAGGAATGAGGCTGGTCCACCCCAACAGTGTCAGTGGAGATGCGATGATGATGGGGTTTTTGGATCAGGCAGGAGAATCCCAAATCAGCTGTGAGGGTGGGATCCAGCCCCTGACTTTCACACAGCTCCTATGGGGACATAAGGAATACAAGTGAACTGATACGCAAACCATCTCCACTGCAAACCTGGTGTGCAAGGGGTTTGCAGTGATTTACCAGGCAAAGACTGAAAAGTGCTTTGAAGAGGCAACGTGCTGCACGTAGGTTACAACCTGGTATGTCTTATGCATAAAATAGAGCATACAGACAACAAAACCACACAACCCAGGGACAAACACTGATACTGCCGTATATGCATCCACGTCTCCTCAGCCAAAGGCACAGGGCCATTTACGTGACTGTAACCGGACACATTTCGTCTGTTCTTCTACTACAATATTTTTTCCACTATTTCATTAAGAGGTTCAGGCACATCTTGAACAATACTTCATTGTCATCACAGTATTGCTCCACTGAAACATCTATTATTACCATTGAGCACATTTTAAGCAGCACCCAACTGAAAGGTAAGAGGCTTTGTAAGTGCTACTGTTGTCTTATCACCTGTATATCCTTGCTCTCAAACAAATAGTACGACACTTGCCCAGCCATAGCTCCTTCCATCCACAGACCCCCAGAACATGATGGAAAGAGAGACCTGCTAGGAAAACTATAGGTTGCAATCCCTGTTTTGTTGAAGGGAAAACTGATGTGCTTGCTGATACCTCGCATAGCAGAAGGGCATTGCTTCATTATCCCTCAAGGAAAACGCACGGCTGACTGCACCAGGTGTGGTTTCTGCTGAATCACTGCAGCAGCTTCATCAAAACGTTTTGCCTGATTATTTTTGCCTTTTAAAAATGTATTTTTAAAGTAAATTCCAACTTTGAGAGGGAGGACCTGAATAGGCACGAAGAAATTTCTTCAGGCTATACAGTTTTTCTGCCTCCCGGGGTAGATCTGATGCAGACCAGCAGCGTTCAAAGTTTTTAGTCTCTCAAATCTGCACCCTGGCTCCAGTGCAGTGCTCTGCATAGAGTCAGGGAAGTTACTAAAGTCTTCGCTTTATCTGTCAGAAGTGAAGTCCTGAAGGAGGTTAGAGATTAACTGCTGTGGCAGACTTTAATAATAACCGTCACTCTCAGCACTGGGAGCTGGGTCTGCCATCCAGCCACTCAGCACCACCTAAACCAACCCAGCTAACTTCACTAAACATTTAGCAGTGTGGGTTCATAACAGCACGGTGATGCAAACCTGCTGGTCAGAATCTGTCCCCTAAGGCTGCACCCACAATGCAGGGATAAGAGCAGGTGTAACGCAGGTGTAAGGGGCTTGGCCAGCACCGGAGGCACAGTCTGTTCTCTAAGCTGCACCATTGCCCCGTGCTTGTGCTGTGCTATAGGGGTGCAGGATTTGGGACTCCCAGCAGCCGCTGAGACCATCCTGCTCCTATGGAAGCGGCAGCAGCCAGCAGTGCCAACGGCAGAGCTCTGCGATGGAGACTGAAGGGCAGTACTGCAGAAGCCTCCACTGCCCTTTCAATCCTGTACCTGCCCAGCAGGGAGAGGGTTTCACCCTGCACGGCTGTTATTTCAGTAATGCAAGCTTTTTAAACTGCTTGGCCTAATCTGCGAGCTTTCAGAGTCCGCTTTCAAATGCAATGTCCTGTTTAGTTTTAGCACATCAACAACATGCTTTCTTAGCCTATCTGTATGCATTATCTACTGCTGTAATGTATCATGTACTGAACTACTGCATCATTACAGGTAAGTGCTCAGGTTTAAATGCAAACATAATTGCATAATGTGGTACAGCCAGGAAGAATAATGCAGGAAATAGAGCCAGCTCCATCTGATAGTGCAATCTGACTGGAACGCCGGCCGTTCGGATCAAACGCACAGCCCAGATGGGGCAACCAAGAATAAAAGTGCTTTGCGGTATCTTTATTGTCATCATCAAAAACACTTATCTGCCAGAAAGGTAAAAAGGTGAAGATGGGAGTCTTACAGAAAAGGTCACATAAGCAATAGGGTAACAGTGGGTTATGATGGCTAGGAAGATGTCACGCCTTAGCAAAGGCTCCCTTTGCACTGTCACTTTGAGCTGAATTTGCCAAGTCCTAATGGAAATCTGAGCATTAAGCGGCATTTAGAAGACTGGGAACACTTGTGCTATTCCTCTGCAGTCAAGGGTGTCTATGTAATTGCAGTAAATCCAGATAAACCCTCGGATCCTACTGTGCAAGGAGCTGCACAAACAGAGGAGAAGGCTCCTGATGCAAGGCACCTTCCAAATGAGGATGTGTCTACAGCAGGTATACTTTAATACATTTATTTTACAGCTAAAACAGTGTTTCCATCTATTTAATTTTTTTTCCGTAGTTTGAGCTCACAGTGACACACGATAGGCAATTTCAGCAGGGGTGCAGACAGCACCGCAACATAAGCCAGAAGGCAGCTGAAGTTAATTTAGTGCACTTTGTACTGAACCGCTATGCCATGAACGACTACGCCTCTGCTGACGAGCAGCATCACACATGTTATGGGACAGTAACGACCCTTGTCATTTCAAAAGATTTTAGCCCAAACTTCATTTTAATCAGACAACAAGATGAGAGGCTAGCGTGAGAGAGAACCTCTCGACCAACATGCTGCCCTCTGAACTGAAAGGCCTTTGAGTTGAAAGCACAAACTGCTGCTGTTTGAGCTATAAAGCCATCCCTCTGTCTTGCATGGCTGTAACAGCTCATCTTTGTTGGGAATGCAGATCCCTTGAAATAATGTACATGGCTTTCACTATCTGTCCTCCCACACACACATTTGCCTGCCTGTTAATCGTTTGGCAGGACATAAAATCCAAGGTCCTTTTCCCAAGTACCCTTGCTGGCACATCCTTACCCCAGCATCTGCATGCATTCAAGTGCTTAGGGATGCAGATGGGTACCTAGCAGCATTTTCTAAAGGCAGATGTGATTTCAGGGAGATGGGCACCATACTAGGGTACATACCCAAATGAGGATGTACATGTAGGAGATGGAAATGCCTCAGTCCAAATCCAAACAGACCTATCCACTGCTAGCTATCACCACCTGGAGAAACTTATCCAAAATTATTACCCCACGGTGTCTGCCTTCAAGTCCCTCAGGTACCTGGCAATCCAGCAACCGCCTCTCCTAGAGTTGAAAATGAACACTGGCTTGGGGCCATGCTGGTGACCAGCCATTGTGGTCCTTTCTGCATGGGAAATCTCAATTTCTGCAGCATTGCCTGGGCCATCTCAGCTTTGAAGCCGCATTTTTACCTCCACTGTCTCCATCCCCTGCCTCACCCCTATGCTGACCCCAGTAGGGCTCCCAAAAAGGTGTTGCAGAGCAACACTGACTGCCCAACGATGACTTCTGCACCAATTCGTTTGGCATGGAGGGGTTCAAGACAACAAAGGGCTAAGTCCCAGGAGCAGGAAAACATAGACCTTGGCTGAGTCATCTCTACAATTAGTACCGAATTGTTTCATACCTCTCTATCCAGCTTTGCAGAGTTCAGTCTGAACACCTAAAGCCATGCTGCCTTGCTGTGCATGCCCACGTGGGCTTGCTGGTGAGCTCAGGGAAACTCTCTCCTCAACACTGAAAGCAAAACCTGCATCTTCCACTTGGCAAACACATGTTAAGGCAGGATGAAAAAAAGGCAAATAAATGAGAATTAGGGAGTGAAAGAGCGAGAGAGTGTGTGTGAAAGAGGGAGAACTGTAATCCCTAAGTGGGTGAAGCTGAGCCTGACCCTTGATCAGAATCACAGACCCAAAGAAGATGTGTGAAAGCAGGAAAATAAATCAATAAGCAAAACAGTAATCTCTTTCCTCAATTTTATTTGAGGAAGTCAAATCTACCAAGCTCCTCACAAACTGTCTTTGGCTAAAATCACCACTAATGAGCTCTGACATTTTAAATTTAACTGAATATGAGCTAACAGCTCCCAGCCCTGCACCACCCATGAAGTTAACTGGGAATATTTTGTTAAAGCTGTAGACGGGCTAAACTGCCGCTTTATTGAGAAGATGCAGCGTTCACAGGAAAGTGTTTATAACGTCCACTTCACCTGATGCTTCCCTGCCCTGGGGTGTCTGCTTTTCTTCACGGGGACCACAGAGCACTTGGTCCCCTCCCCTTCTTCCCATCGCTGTCGTAATTATTTGCTAGTTTTTACGAGGTAGCCTTACGATCCCTTAATGAAGTCCTTTGCTCTGCAGCTATTCAAGAGGACAGATTGAAAATTAGGGGCTTCCACTTATGGAGCTGCCAATCAGAGAAAGGTACCCAGCATTTAGCAAGCAGTTGTTAAGTCAGTCTATCACCCAGCTATTACAGACTCATCATGGAAACAGCTTGTTTTTACTGGCAATCACATAAAATTAACCCTTTCCTTAAAGACAGAAGGAAGGCTCTACTAGATTAGTTGTGGCACAATGCTTGAACATGCTGGGCTTTCCTCCTGCTGCAGCAATAATTTTTTAAAGTTTTTAATAAACACTCTCTGAACTGAAATAGTACAGCAATTCAACTGTCCTTTAAGTGTACATCGAATTCACACTGTTTAGTCTATGAAAAACCTTGTGATAACACCAACAGTAACAAAACTGGAAAAAAAAATATCAAACTTTAAAAAAACCCAACACAACAAATACTACTCATCCTTACTCTACTCCTTACTCTAAAGTCTGTACACAGAAGAAATCACAATCATAGAATCATAGAATGATTTGGGTTGGAAGAGACAAGACAATTATGTTTCTATCACTACCAGTAGCTTACTACAAGATCGAATTTTTCATGTTTGGTCTTTTTTGGCACAGGATTTACCGACTTCTTTTCTAAATGAAGAAAACTCCATCTGTGTGTCCCCCACACACACTCTATCCAAGGCTGCTTCTCAGTTCTTGTGGATTGGATGGGAAGCCTGATCCTGCACTCATGGCTCGAGGCCAGGCTGGGTACCAAATCCAGCTCTATAGAGCTACGTCCCTGTAGAAGTGGTGTAATCCAGCACTCGCCTCACACCAAATGCCATAAATGACAGAGGCATGACAGTGCCTTCAGATACAGCCTACAACCTAGCAGAGACATTGTAGAGGCAGAAAGAGGAGGAGATCCTCCTCCTCTGCAACTCATGGCTAACGATAACTGCCCATACCCCGCCACTGCTTATCCAAATCACTAAATGTCTCAGAGAAACCAATGGCTTTGTAGACATGCAGAAAATTTTTCTCCGGCATACATGCCTATGAATAAACCACCAGTAATTAGGAGGGACTTGCATGAATATGGAGCCATCATGGCATCTGACACATACGAACACTCACATGTAGGCTCAGCATTTTGCAAGATTAAATCAAATCAATTTTGATTTGGATGAGGGAACCAGGGTATCATGGGGGAGGTTTAAAATGAGTTCGGAACTGGGAATTCACGTGTCAGTCAATGCCTGAGTGTGGATTTAGGTGCCTGAAATGATACTCCAAGAAAAAAAAAAAAAAAATCTCTCAATATTGCTCAAGTCCGAAGGGAAATGTTCTCTACCTGCAGACCTGGCATTTCAGTGCTTCAGACCAGGGGCTGTCTCCAACATCATGGTCAAACCATTTCTCAGTCTTGGTCACAGGCTTTTGGTGGTGTTTGAACAACATGAAGACAGCATGTCCATCTGTGATCCAACTACATCAAGAGCCTCTCCAATGGGTCCAGTTCGGCCATGTCCATGCTACTAAAATCAGAACAGATGACCACATGCCTGGCCCTTACTGGGTGCCAAAGCAGGCCCCAGAAACGTTTGGGAAGTGGTTGTAGGTCAGCCAATGCCTCTGCTCACAGAAAACTGTGTGCAGCTTTATGTCCACAGTATTGCTCTGTTTGGGACTGGGGAGAGGACATGAAGTTGGACAGTGACGCAGGGTCCTATTTTAGTGACGCAAAAGCGGTCTGAAAGCATCTTCAGCGACATCACACCTAAGGATGGGAAAGACCCTTTTGTACTTCAAGCCATGCTCCAATGCAGGAGAAGAAGTCTGGGCTACGTGTGTCTCCAAGGAGCTCAGCCCTTTTTCCAACTGAATTTCAGGCGGGGAGGTGCAGAAGACTTCCTTCGGACTTCTGCCAGAGCCCAGTGCCATGCACCCCAGCATGGACCCAGGCATCGAACACCCCCAGCCCCTTCCCCCAAATAAAGAGATGCAGAACCAGAGCCGTGCTTTCAGCCGCAAGCAATCCTTCACCCTCCAAAATTGCCTAAACACCAAAAAAGTCAATTAGAGTCCCTGTCATAATTAAACAAGGAAGTGGCAGCAAGAGTCTGTGCAAGACCCTGGGAGCAAGCAGAGAGAAAATGTTCCTGCAGTCCCCCAGGAAGGCTTCCCCGCACCCTCCTGGTGCTCCTGGGAGCAGGAATAAATGGAGGGGGGAGAAGGAAAACTGTTCTCGTTAAACTGAGCCACACTCAGTTCTGATTTCACACGGGTGTGTTTAAATGTGCGTGGAAAGACTTTGATGTCCTGTGGTCACAGGGGACTGGCGTCCCCTCCTGGGGGTAAGGGCATCCCCTCCTGGGGGTAAGGGCATCCCACCCCAGGGGTAAGGGCATCCCACCCCGGAGGTAAGGGCATCCCACCCCGGAGGTAAGGGCATCCCACCCCGGAGGTAACTTCCAACAGGTTTCCAGTGCAGCAGTGTGAATGAAGGGGAGAGGAAGGCTCCCTGAAAAGGCACATATAATTTAGGAAGTAATCTCCTCAGAGACACTACAAAGATGGTGGGATTGAAAAAAAAACACAAGAGGCTGTTCAAAATGAGGGGGGAAAAAAAAAGAAAGCTACAGTTCAGCCCTTGATTTTTTTTTCTAGCAGCAGGAGAGGGAAGAGTTAAACCTCAAATCAGGAAGCAAAAAGTTAAAGTAAAAGTAAAAAAAAGCACACCACAAGCACATCTCTTAAATTTCCCATTGCAGCCCAAGGCCTATCCCATTAAAAAAAAAAAAAAAAAAAAAAAGAAAGAAAAGAAAAACAGAGAAAAGAAAGAGAAGCAATTTTGCTTATCCTTTTCTCATACACCTAGCAGCCACTTTTTTATTATTATTTATTTATTTACCTCCCCCTCTCAGAGCAAGGTCCTTATTTTTTCATTTAGTCCAACAGAGATTGTCCTCCTGGAATGACCTTTTTTTCTTTCTCTCTCTCCTCCTCTCCTTCTTCCTCCCCCCACCTCCTCGCTGCCTCCAGGCCATTGCCCTCGTGCCAGTAACTAGATAACACACTCTATCAGAGATTTTTTAAAAAATCATTGCAAAGGCACTAGGGCTGATAGTGGCATCAATCCTAGCCTGACACGGGCTCGGGTCAACCATTTATCTCTTCACATTGCCTGTGGTTACTGTGGAGGCCATCTTGGTTCTCTACATCTTAAAAACCTTGCAGATGGTACCTCTCTCTGCTCTGACAGCATCCGCACCCCAAGACTGGCTTTGTGCTTTTATTTTTATTAGATTATCGTGGACTCCTCCACTTCCTTTCTGTGAGGCTTGCAAATCTTGGTTGGTTTCATTGTGTTCCCCACTCCCTTCTGAAAATAGCACTGTGACCAAGCTAGCAGGTTAAGAAATAGGGAATGTGGAGACGCAACGGTGGGCTTGCTGGGCTGTTAAATGTGTGTATTTATGAAAAATACACATATGGTATTTTAGAAGAATTTCATCTAGTCCTACCCCTGACATCCCATCCTGTGTAACATGGTTATTTTGGGCTATTTGCACTGCCAAAGCACCCAGGAGACCTACTCAAAGCCCAAGACACCATAATGTCAGGTGCTGTCAGGTTGCTCCCTAATAAGCTGTAGTCAAAGGGAACTATTCCCCAGCCTCTGCAAGATGTGATCACTACGGCCGAATAAACGGATCTGAGGTTTTACAGTATCTAAAGGGACACATGGGAATGAAATATCATATTTTATTATAATTCTCCCTCAAGTTGAGAAGAGGGGAGCTGCAAACAAACTACATATCAAGCTGGAATCTGCTTTGTTGCTTCCCCTGCAAACTTTTCCGGGCCAAGGTAAGGAGCGTGAGGAGGAAACATTGCTCTGGAGCACCCTTTAGCATCCATCTCCACAATCCAGCGACACGGGGCAGGCAGCACTGCTTCCCTTGCACCAAAGGGGAGGAAGCACAAGCCTGATGGCCCCATCTCTACCAGCACATGGTGCCAGGGCTCATCTGCAGGCTCTTGCTCGTACCAGAATGCATCCATCCTCACAGGCAGCGCATTTCATCCATACCCAGCTTAACCAGTCTTAAAATTGGTGTAGTGGTTTATCACGGACATTCCAGCAAAGGAGAGCACTGGAGAAGGCAGAGAGGGGATCGTTTGCCCTTTCTGGAACCTTTTGCTGCTCCAGGACAAAAAAGACAGCATAGGAGAAGGAGGGCAGGTGGAGGTGGACAGCCAAAGGACACCAAAGGGACAGAGCGTAGGAATGAGAGCATGCCAGGACTGTACTGATCTCAGAAGGCAAAGGGAAAAAAGCTTGAAAGACAATACTTCACCTTCACCCTTAGGCACTGGTGCTTTACTGAAGTTACTGGATTTTTTTAATTATTTTTTTAAACAAAAGATGAAGATATCTGACCATAAACTTGGAGCCCATACACACCTACAAGCAAGGGCAACCACCTATGAGCACTTCACCCCCAAAAATGCACCCATCAAACATCCACGCAAGCGAGGATGGCACTAAGAGTGAAAGAGCATCGTGCATCTGCTGTGCAGAGCACCAAGAGCCTGCTGCCCCTGCAAGGGAGAGTCACCTCCCATCACTTGTAACCCTCACAGATGGACAACACGGTCAAGAGATTCAACATCAGTCCTGCGGTGAAAAATAAAGTAACGGCCCTTTATGTCCAGAGTGCTCTGTGCTTCCAGAGCGCCTTGATGGTCACTAGAAAGTTGTCTAGGATTTGACACCTATATGAAGTACCAAATATCACCAATGAGCAAAATTATCTCATCTCCTTCCTCACGCCCAAATGCTGTGGCATCCAGAGAGAGGGTAAATAAGGAAAATAAGGGCAAAAAAAAGAAGGAAAGAGTTATTCTAAGATTTACAGAGGAATCCAAGGGATTTGGAGAGCTAGTCCTGATTACAT
This sequence comes from Balearica regulorum gibbericeps, assembly GCF_011004875.1. NCBI lineage: Eukaryota > Metazoa > Chordata > Aves > Gruiformes > Gruidae > Balearica > Balearica regulorum. Next base: position 4,525,807 of record NC_046186.1, on the reverse strand, counting down.
TAAGTGGAAGTTGAACAGCAAGGGTGTCTTAGGTGACTGTGCATCTCTCAGGCAGCCTTCGTGGGGTTTTTTTCCCTCTTTTTTTTTTCTTTTTTTTCTTTTTTTTTCTTTTTTTTTTTCTGAGAAGTGAACAAAGCAGTTATCCTAGTATCAGTCACCTTGCTAAGAATTCACAGATCCTCAATACTCTAAGCTACTTCTTAAATCTCAAGACCTTCCCTTAATGCCCTATTTAAAAACAAACCAAAGGCAGTGCAGCGTACCCAGGCAGAGCCATAATCCAGCATGGCATTTTTATCTAGCAAGTTATTTTTTATTAGCCTTCTATTTCTTAATAGAGACCCCTGGAGGGTTGGGCTATAGAGAATTCACTAGTATACCAGTTCAGCTTCCCTACAACTGACTTAATATATGTGGCATCTGCCCTCTGACGAACATTATACCACCCATCTGGGCCAGAGGAGTAGGGGGGAGTCGGAGCAGGGAAACACGGCTCAAACAGCATGCTTGCACGATGATTAGGTCTGGTCCAGTGATCCGGAATAATAATCTAAAGGCTCACTAAGCATAATGGGTTCAGAGACATCCGAGCCTGGTCAAACCTTCCCATGAGCATCCTTTACATGTGTTATCAGTGTGTTTTGCATGTCTCATCAGTGTCATGGTAGCTGACATCTCATTATGCAGCCAAGGTGGAAGTGGACAGGTACTGAGTGAGCATTAGAACTTTTCCCTTTTATTATTTAATTCATATCTTCCCATTATCCAGTGTATCGTGAAACTGTGAACTAATTAAGTCCTGTGGGATACACAATCAGTGCTGTATTTTTTTTCCCTTTTTTTTCCCTCCCTCTCCTTTTGGTAGGCTAAATGGCGTTATATACCAATATAAAAATAACACTACAATTCTTCCTTAGAGTTAGATAATAACGGAGCAAGTCACAAACACTAATGATGCCAAATGCAACAGTGGGGTAGAGGCCTGCTGCTTACTTCGTGTGACCTAATTAAGTTATACAGGGTAAAATACTTAAAACACAAAGTGAGGCAAGAGCCTAAATCAGTTTCTAAAGAAATCTGTAAAAGCTATTCTCTGGGGGATGATTGGGCACAGACCAGACCCCAGGAACAGGCCAAGTTGGTGAACTCAAATTTTATGAAGTCTGCCATGCAAGTCATAGATCTCCAGCCAGCAGCTTGAAAATCCCTAAAATTTTGGTGGTCCTCTAGGTTCAAAGCTGAGCCCAGCTCAGACAGTAACCATGCAAACAACATCTCTGAGACCAGATTTGAAGGGTCAAAATTTAAGTGATGGTTATTGCATCACCTCCCAGAAAATACAGTTGCTTTCCTTGGCTGAGGATCCTGCCCAAATGTTTTCAAAGGGGTTCAACCTGGACCATAAATTCAAGTGGCTGACTCAAGGGAGTAGCATGTACAATATGAATAGGACAAACAGCTTTTTCAAAAAATAATCTAATTTTCAATGGTAGCTACAGCCCATTTTTCAAGCAAAGTTATGTTGAAATCAGAGGTGGAAGAACTCTCTTCCCTGAAGCATTAAGCTTAGCCATTTCACGCAGATCATACAAAAATTAAGGTATCTAGAGTTAAGGTCTTAATTTTCATTAAAATACATCTTTATATGTATTTATCAGGGGAAAAAAGGAGTTAAAGAAATGGGAGAAAAAAATGCACCTGTGAGGAGGTGATCTTCTAGTACATGGAGTTTCTGTATGTCTAAGACAATAAAAGAAGTTCAAAGGACAGCCACCTCATTAACTCACTGAGAAAGAGTGCTTGTGGTGTTTGCTAATCTCATTAGATAATTCTGGTGTCCCCAGTTTACACATGCTCTTGCAATTCAAACAAACAGTGAGAGAAAACCATGGGAATTTGTATAATATATTCTGGGTATGAACAGAAAAATAGAGGAATGAGTCTGGCAAAATTCAAAACCCAACTAGCATGGCTAAGGTCTGATTCCTAGGTGAGTTACAATAGCCATTTAATGCGATTTTTAGTAAAGCTGACACACAGATCTAGGGTGAATTTACTGTCTGGATACTGTTCTGCACAGTCAGGCAAGAGACAAAATAGACTATTTCCAGTGCAAGGTTCCTGCTGGTCAAAGAAGGCAGATCAGACTGATGGACAGGTCTCTGCCACTCATTGTACACCAGGATGCTTATACATGGATTCCTCTTCAACGCCACGAGGTTGTGTCTGTGAGCTATTGGTAACAGAGCTGCTAAAAGCATCATAGAAACACAGACCGTGGAAGTCCACCATGTCACCGGAGTTTGGTTTCCTGCTACTGGAGGTATCATATCACTCAGCCTCTCCCATGCACCCACCACGATCCCTCCCAGGCATCTCTAGAGCCTTCTGCCCAGCATTGTCCCACCAGGAGATTGCTGCAAAACCTAGTCACATTCACACACTGCATTCACCTCATTTCCAACCTACCAAATCCCAACTAATCACATTAATCTGTTCCTTTTTATTTTAAGAATTATGGACAGGTCCCATTAAGTGTCTTATAAAGAATGAAGGAAAGAATGACTTCTCTCTAAAGCTTGTATCCCTTAGACTCAAGTTCCTAGAAACAGCCTTTTAAGATTGGGGGTTTTTTTATATTTTTCTGCTCTGAGACAAGGTTGTTCTCTCTTCTTGCCAATGCCCATTCATTCCATGCTCTTCATAAGACTCTGCCACCCTGGAGCTAATCCTGCTCCATCATCATCTAAGCATCTTTACCTCAACCCTCCCAGAAAGCAGAGCTGTGCTAAGACACTGCCGCATCATCCGCCTGCCTGGGCATCATTCAGCTGGCAGAAGAGTAAGCAGAAAACAAAACACACAGCAGTGTAGCTATGCTGGAAACAGCTACGGGTCAGGCCCATTTTTTATGAAGTGCTTTGAGATCCTTGTATGAGAGTGCAATAGAAGTGCCAAATATTATTATAAAGAGATGCAGTCCCATTACTTGTACACGGAGTTGCGCTGCCTGCTAATAGCACCATTATCCTAAGGCACGTGGTGCTATTAATGCATTTCACTGCTTGGTGCTGAACCTGGGGACCATTATTTCCACCGGAAAGGTAAGGCCAGTTCACATGACATGATTTAAACCTCTACAGTGAAGCATGCATATGCTGCACCAGGTCGTAAATCTTAACAGGACGCTGTCAGCTAGAAAGGGACCAAAATTGAAACCATTTATCTGAACTCCTCACCAATCCACCTCGGCTCACCCAGGCCAGTTTTGAGAAGAGGGATAAAATGATTCCACATGCCCACTGGGTTCATTAAGCGGCAGCAAATCCCAGATCTGAAAGCGCTGCTGGTTTCGTCCTGCTCTCCCGGAACGAACTCGTTTATTCAGGACACTTAGGACTTCCTCAATTTTCCCCACGCTGAGCGGAAATACCATAGCAGGGACAAACCTCACTACTTCTTCCTATTCTTGCTCCCACCTGAGTCAAAAGACAACCTGTCATCATCTCATTACTGAGACCACAGGACCTGTAAGCTGTTCAGATCACAGCCAACAGTAAGTAATAGCTCCTCCATGCTGCAGCCTGGGCTTTAGGGCAGTAGAGATGCCCTTATCACATTTGGGAAGGAAAATATGAATGAAAGGAGTAGTTAACATCTGATCTGATGCTTGCCTGAGCGCTTCCCTTTGCTGGCCTCCTGCAGTTGCCAACTAGTAATATATTTTTACTTGGTTTTCTCCTTAGCTGGGCATGTTTCTGGTAGCATAACTAGCAAGGCTGACTAGCAAACGCTAATAGGTGAAAGGCTAAATGAGACATTCCTTTACAGACCAAGGACAGACTTAAAACAACAGAATGAAAGCAAGCAATTGCATTTTAGGATACTCGGCTGCAACAGTAACGTGTAAAGCAGATTTTCAGGGTAAATATTCAAAGACTCTTGGCTTAGGAAAAGATCTAGAATCTGAAGCTAGAAACCACACCAAAATTACTCTGCCAGGACACTGCAGCTACTTGTGGGGTGGGGTGGTGAGAATTTCATTGCATAAGAGTTAAAAATTACCATGGTAGCTTTAATACCACTCCTGAGCAAACAAACTTCAGTTTCCTAGGTCTCAACCATACTAAGAAGACTGCACGATAATTTGGTTTAAATAAAAAACAATATTTGTTCTGATAAGTCAGGTGTGTAACTCTTCCCACCTGCACTGTCCTCTACGGGGCAGGTCTCCACCACTTCTCAGAAGCTGCTCAGTGTAGAAAAGGATGATGACAAAACAATATTTGATGTTCACCAAATATCCAGCCCCTCTGAATTCCTTCTCACAGGTGACACAACCCAGTACTTCAGCTCAGCACCCCCAAAACCTCTGTAACACCCCAAGGACTCTAAAAGGACATTTCAGGTTTGCAATGAACATTTTTAGAAACAGAGCCTTACGATGATATTAGTTCAGAGTCATAGTTCTTGTAATGAACACGCTGTGGATGTCTGTCTTTCTTGCTATACCCACACATAGCACTGGGAAGACTGACCCATTTTACTTCAGATGCTGAAGAGGAGCAAAACCCAAAAATAACCAGAGCTGCACAAATGCTGAATGCTAAATCTCTGCCAGAGAGCTGAAACTCTGTATCTCATGGCTAAGATTTCTGCTAAAAGTAAGAGAGGATAACCCTTTTAGAACAGAATTTGCCTTTATATAAAAAGGAGAGTGTTAAAAAAGATATACACTGCCCAGAAAATAACGAAAAGCTCATTTATGTCTCATAAAATACATGATTAACCATAGTTAACCATTAATTCAGCTGCACTGCATTAGAACTGCTATTCAAAGTTGGAAAGCATTTAATATTATATATTGCTGCTGCACAGCCTAAATTGTTTTTTTTTTTTTTTTTGCCCCCTTTAAATGTACACAATATTACAAATTTAATTTTAAGCTGTTTGAATCAGTCTGTAAAAAAGATTTGATTATACCTGAGTGTTCTGGCCCCAGTTTTTCCATATCTCAGTAATCTTGGCGGTAATTGGCTGATTAGCTCCCTCACACTCCATCTCTGCCTCAGTTTCCATGGTAATGTTACAGGAGCTATTATAGATGAGAACTTCATCTCTTTCCACTTTAGGGCTGAAACGAGAAGGGAGGTTAAATGGGGTGTCATCAATCTTAATGAAATGCAATTATTTTTACTCTTATTAATCATTGCAAGCCATTAGCTTGTGGCAACTCCTGGCCACCATTTGTCAAACTTTGCAAATTTCTGTAATTTTGTTTCCATTCTTTTATTGTTTATTTGTTTTTCCCCCCTTTATCTGAACACACTTAGGATGAAAATACATGCAGTAAATATCTCTCAGTGATGCCTTTCTGCTTCCCCAAAACTATTACAAATAGTAGCATAGCAAATGCCATTCTAGGACCAAAGCAGGAAGATAAGTGCAGACAACAGCTAGGAAATCAGCAGTGTTAGGATCAAAGATGGACTCCTGCACGGAGTAGGGTTTGTTCGTGTCTCCCCCCTCCCCATCTTACTCACACTTAGCAATAGGGAATGAATAACTTGCAACTCCCCTAGGGCAAGTGGAGAAATTGGAAAAACCACACAACTGGCTAACTGGTCCCTAATTCCAACTGTGAAAAAATGAGCTCATTTAGGGGTTCCAATTCCTGCTACCCAGCTGATTGCAATGATGCTTTGTTGCTAGCATTGGAACATTAACTTAGTAAATTAATTAAACTTACTTAACAGCCCAGACTAAGCAGATTCGATATATGTGCCAGTTATACTAACAGACATTTGCTCTAAAGCCTCCCCTTGCACAGGGGAAAGAAGAAATAGAAAAGGTGGTGGGGAAGAAATATATTTTTCCCTTGGTCTTGCTGCTGACAGATGCTGACTTTGGTAGCATTTAGTTATGGGGAGCTACAGGATCCAACATCCCTCAAAAGGAGGTGAAAACTTCCCGATTTACTTCTACAGGCTTTGGATCAGGCCAGGATAATCCAATGTGACTTTTCATTCCTTGCCCAGCCACTACTTCTTCCTCCTCTCCCCATCCCACCATCAAATACACGCCTGCAACTTTAGGAAAGAGAGCAGAAAGGAGATAAGTTATAGCAACAGCAACATAGCTCAGAAATTATACCACCTTTCTGAATAGCTAAGAAAGGACAGAGTGCACAAAATAGAGGATCCAATAGGTAGGAACAGGATTTTCAGAGGGCTTCAGGTTCCTGAAAGCCCCATCTAACAGGATTTTCTGAAATGCCCAAGTTAGGAGCTTAAGTTCTACCAAAATTGACCCACTTGGAAAGCCAACACTCAAAGCTTTCTCGGGAGTGTGATGATCAGGATGATTTGATGAACCTGAGGTTTTCACACCATGCTGGATGTGGCAGCTCACCGTACAAACAAGGAGTTGCTCTGACAGTGCATTTAGGGGGTATTTGTTTTGTTGCCCTTTTTCAGGGTTAAAGTGTTAAAAGGAAGCAGCCACATTAGAAACTAAAAAAAAAAAAAAAGCCTTCTGCAATAGCTGAACCTTTTTAACACTGAATTTTTATTTCTATATTTAAATGAACCTCTCCCTCTGCTGTATCAATAATCAAAAGCCAGCCGTAGGGAACTACTCTCTCTTTTGATAGCAACACTTTGAGAACTGCTCTTGTCCTGTACAATAATTCCATGGCTATGTCTCAAGATTGCATAGTACTTTTTAATGCTACAAGAAAAAGCTGCATCTTTTAAATAACCAACCGTTTTAGAGGCAGAAGGGCGTTGTTGTTGGCTGGATGCAGAGCATGGGCCCAGTTTGCCAGGCACTGAATTCAATACAAGGACCTCAGAGCGGTTGTTCACGTCATTTTACAAAAAGTTAACAAGTTTTGCTTGTAGGCAAAGAGCCAAATCCTCCCTGCCCTCTAGTAACTGCATCCTGAAAGTTGGATGCTGGAAAACTGTTAATAAATTGCAGTGTTTAAAGGAAATGCAAGATTAGGAGAAGATTTATTCAAACCACTGTAAAACTAGTAAGAAACAACAGGAGAGATTTAATGTGCGGTTAAGCTAGGAATGATTTTAGTAGTTTTGTCCCCATCTCAGGACAAAAATCTTAAGTCTTGAACATTTTCACAGAACACAAATCCATATATTTTTATTATTGTTGTTATTAGTTGCTATTATTAATTACAACAATCAACGTGTATTATTTCAGGAATTCCCAAAATAGTTTTTTTCTAGTTTGAACATTTTAATTTTCTAACATTTTGCTACAAATTCCATTAATATTTTGAAATTAAACATTTTTCTGAACTGAAATTTGAAAAAAATGTTTTTTAAAAGCTCTGAAATAGGTAATTTGGATGACTTTAAACTCTCTCTTCCTCTACTTCTCCCCAGATTTTTCAGATCAGGAAGTTCATCTGAAATCAAACAATTTTCTTTGCCTCTGCTCCTCTTCAGCAAGACCCCGTTTAGAAATAGATTAAGCAGAAAAAAATCATCAGTACTCTGGAAAACTCCTCAGCCCAAGTTTTAATTCCTAACTACTAGACAAGCATGAGCACAATAAGGGGGAAAGTTAATGACAATAACCAAGAGGTTGAAGAAGTTGGAAGAATGGGAAGATAGTAGGTAGAAAAAGGTGATTGATTTGATTCAGAAGCATCTCTCTTATAGGATTCCCTGAAGGAATAATAAACCCTCTCTGGGACATTCACAATTAAATTGGGGGGGTGAACAAACAAACAAACCAACCCCCCAACAAACCCCCAAACAAACAAAAAAACCCCCAGAACAGTGAAAACCAATAAGGAAGTAGTCAGCAAATGGTCCGCATGACTTTTCTACTCACAGGATAAGCACAGGCACAGATCTCTCTCTCTGCTCACCCTGTAGAGACCAGGACGGAGCAGCTACAGCAGAATCATAGCAGCCCAAACCAAGAAAAGGGGCAAGAAGAAAAACAACGAAAGGAACAGACTCATTGCAGATGCATTTTTATCAGTAAAGAGCTGAGCACAATTTTGATACCCAGGGAACAAGAAGCAAAAAAAGAACAGAGAGAAAGATATTGGGGTACCCTGTTCCTCTCAAGTTTGTAGTTACCTGGTTTGGGGCTACACTGATGTGAATAAAAGGAAAGTAAAGCTCAACTCGACAAGGCAAGGCTCCTGGAGTCGCTTGTTTTGAAACATATCATTCTGGGAGCAATAGAACTAATGAAATTAATTTAATTCCAGGTTTTCTTTTTCCCTTTCTACTTCTCCCTACTCTTTGTCTCCCCCAATAAAACTGTCCTCTCCATCTCCTAGGATGTCATAGGACATTACCAATGCACAATGTGACTTTGGACATACTAGTTGGCCAGTTGTATGTATCTGCTGTCTGGCCCGCAGTTTGCTGGCAAACAGATTAGGGCAGAATTCTGCCTTCCCCTCCCTCAACAGGAAACTAATTTCTTTTCGCCTGACACAGATTTTTCTCAAAACTGACAACAATTTCATAATTCTTAAGACATCCATCCCTTATGAAACCCAGCTCAAATTAATCAGAGCTCAAAAGCTGGTGGGGAGAAAATGACAGACTGACAGGCAGATGCTGTAACTATGTAAACCTTTTTTTTCTTTCTTTAAACTTTTATTTTTATTTTTTTTTAAACACATTAAAAAAATTTTGCAACTCATGTGTTGCTGCCTTTGTTCAGTAAATGCCAGTTGGTTTTCTTCCCTCAACACAGGGCATCCAGAACTCCCTCTGGTGACTCACAACACCAGCTGTCACCTAAGGACCAGATAAGGATGAGGACCAAATCTCTGCAACTCTGTTAAAATACCTGGCCTGTAGCATCCTGCACCAGCCAGGAATGGGTTCACCTTGTACAGGAAATCATGGGCAATGCGTTGCAGTGATATTCTAATTCTCTGTTTCACATCTTTTGGAAAGTTTTGTTCATCTGTCCTCTTAGTCCTAGGAGTAAATGCTCTGCAGGTGTAAATCCCCACTGCTCCATTAAAGACAATGATACCAATTTATATTCCTGGGCAACTTGGCTTTAGATTTGCAAAGCCTGACCCTTGAGTAAGCACCCGAGCACAATTGCTGAGTAAATATTGCACAGCCTGCTGAATTTTCTCTGTGACTTTTTACTTACGAAACTGCTTGGAGAGAGGAAGAGGGGAAAAAAAAGGGAGAACAAAAAAAAAAAAGACTTCTGCTTTTCATAATGCCTAATCTTTTTCCCCATTGGCATCCACCAGATGTTGCTTTGGATCAGAAGATAAATATTAAAACCTAAGAAGGAACAAAGCAGACTGTTTACGAGATGGATTTTCTGATGTCTCTCAAACACTGTAAAAAAGATGGGAGGGAAGGGGGGGGACTAAAGATGCTTTGATAGACACAAGGAACGAATTTCACAACCCAGCGGAGCTCTCTAGTGGTCTCAAGGATAAATTGCTCTGTTGGCATCGACCTAAGACTTAGAAATTTGCTCCTTCAGTCTGTCATTTGGCAGGGAACCGTTCTTCAAAAGGTGGAATGCCTTCTGGGGGATGTTGCTCATGGATGGGCCCACTCAGCTGTCAGAGGTACACAACACTAACCTGACAAAGAGTCCAGCAAAATGCCTCTGGGGTGGGTTCATGTCCCTCCAGTGCCCCTGAAGTTGGCTGTCCTCACAGACGTACAGGTAAGACACAGATCCTCTCTGGCCATAGGAACCCACCGCGACTTCGACATCACATTCAATGAAGGTGGCTCTGCCTTCTCGGCAGTCAACAGAAGAATGGGTCAGGCCACAGAGAATGGTCAAAGATGCTGCAAAGACAAGAAGGAGGGAAAAATAACCCAAAGCAGCCTACACACCACTGTCGTTAAGCATATTTTAGCAACTGATAGTTATGACTGTGGACTACTGTGTACATGTCCCAACCTCCTTTTTGGTACATCCTTTTGAGGATGAGTAAGTCTCCATGTAACTCCCTCAGCCCCTTTTGCTTTGTGTGAGCAAGGATATAACCTCCCTTGTACATTGAGCACCAGGAGAGTCTTTGGGATCAAAAGCCCAGTCCAGGAGGCGGCGACGTAAGTGATTCAGTAAGAGCATGGAGATTTCTTCTGGGGAAGATGGACCATGGCTTACAGATCAGGTGTAAGGCACAAATCTTTCACCAAGGAGATGTGACAACTTAAAATCTATCACAGCTTTGAAATCCAGAAACAGGTTTTTTGAAAACGTTACCACAGCTTGGAGGGCTTCTGGGGAACATGTGTGATCTGGGACCTCCCAGCTCACCTTGCTTTGTACCTGAGTGTGACTGGAGATTTGATCCGAGTTTGACTCCGTGGATGTGGTTGGAAGCGTAATGGAAGCAGGTGCTTTGCTTTGAGGTTTGTTCAAGGAACAAGTGATAAGAACAGAAATTAGGTATTCTTATTCTAAACCCAGACAAAAATGCTAAAAAAAATTAAATAAAAAACAATTGTGAACTGTCACTGAAGCTCAGATCAGTTGAAATGTTTGGTTTTCATAATTAAAAAAAAAAAAGGAACCTTTTAGTCATTAAGCCATGCCAGAGATCAAAACTGTTGCTCTCAAAACCCTAAGCATGTAAAGACTTTTGAAGAAGTTTCATTAATCCCGAACTAATCAAACAGTTGTAATGAACTCCTGAAAAGGTCTGTGGACAGTATTACACTCTGCACTGTAGTATCCAGGAGTGTTCTTCAAGTATCAAAAGTGCAATCAGTGAGAATTTATCAAGAAAGGGGGTTTTTTGTTTGCTTTTTTAAACTCACATTTGTTCAAAAGGTATCTTGTTTGCTGGGAGGGTGTCGCTGTAAATTAATGTCTTAACTCCTAAGAAGTTCTGAAAACGGTTTTCGAAATCATGAAAATATGAAAATGTTATATTTCCTATATTAAAAGATTTAGCATTTTTTGCTAAAACTGTTCTTTCATATGTGGTATTTTTGAAGAGTTTATAGCTGTTTAATGTTTAAGATATTTTTTGAAATATTAAAACCTAGCATTTCATCTGCTCTGAACTGCAGAGAGATAGTTCACATTTTTTTCTGTATTTTTCTTCTCTGGATTCAGAATAAGAAAAGAGTTACCCCCTCATCATTACTCCACACATTTTGCAATATACTTAATCTCTTTTCTCTGGACAATTCTCTTTTTCAGCATTCAAAGAATGCCTCAAAGATCTACATATAAACATGAGAGGTACAAGTAATAGACAGAGAAACCTAAAGGAATGATGGAACCATGCCTATATTTTGCTATTATTGTCCAGAAATTATGTTTAGAGCCACCTGAGTTGTCCTATAGTTCCCACAGAAGCCTTGTGTCTTCCTGGAGGCCAGACTGCCATTCCAAGGGCGTTTTAAGTGGCATTAGATATCTGTCCTTTGCCAAATGAATACCATCCAAATTGATTAAATACTACAAAGAACCTGCCTTTGCAACAATCTGCAGCAGAACCAACTCATTACAGGAATTTGTCCAAAGGAGATGGCATGTATGCTCTTTTTCAGCCAGTGAGAGGCTGAGGGCTCAAAACTAGCAAAGATGACGGACATCCAAGCAGCAATGGCACTGCCCTTTCCTTACTCCACAAACCCACAACTTTCCTGTGGACAGAACTTGTTTCTCTTTTGTAATAGCGTATAACAGCTCCTTCTGCTTTACTATTCTATTCTACTAGTGACATGAAAGGTTGTGATAAGCTCGGATGTGGTGATGGAGAATGTACAGCTACCTTAGATGAATAACCAACTGAAGCAGTATTAGCACACACAATAAAACAGAACAGAACAAAATGTTTCCAGTTGTAAGGGACCTACGACAACCATCTAGTCCAACTGCCCTACCACTTCAAGGCCAACCAAAAGTTAAAGCGTATCGTTAAGGACATTGTCAAATGTCTCTTAAACACTGATAGGCATGGGGCATCAACCACTTCTCTAACAAGACTGTTCCAGTTTTTGACCACCCTCTGAAGGTGGGTGGTCAAAGGAAGACTAAATTCATATTCCACAGTTTATGAAAATACAACAGGTTACCTCAAAAGAGGCTTTGGTTTTCTTTTCTGGTCTTGAAAAGGATATGGCAGAGTTTTCCTAAGTGGAAAAAAAGCTGAACCCTGTTTTAAGATGAATGTTAGAAAAGACCCACAGAATCTCAGGATGTGAATACTTTCCTCAATACCTTGGCTGCTGTCAAAGAACTTGCCTGGCTAATGTAGGTCCCCAAGAGATAGTTCCTGCACAGCCCTTAGGGCTCAGCAGAAGAACAGCCTGTCACCTTTTGGATATCCCCAAAATGTTATGTGGAAGACGAGCATTTCTGATGTGCTCCAGTGCCCCTCTCTCAATGTTATCTTACCTGTAGAAACATGAAGCCTTGCATCTTTTCAACTGCTGAAATAATTTTTAAATCAAACCAGGCAAACAAAGGTATTCATTTATAGCATCTAAGCTAAAGAACATGATTACACAGGGTTGTAAAAGAGATAGATGGAAGCAAAACCCAAGAAAACCCTGTTTAATTTATATACCCCAGAATCAAACCTAGAATTGCTTTCTCCTTCTCAGGTGGAAGGAGGGAGGTACCTCATCTCCACATTCTACAGTTTCTGTCCATCTAATTAAAGATACCAGTCTTCAAGGAGATGTCCATTTCTCATCCCTGAGATGATCTCTGAGGTCCTCCTATTCCCCTGCTCATAGAGGAATTAATACTTTTCTTAGTTAGGAGGAAGTCTTGGCCTTTCAAAATTACTTCCTCTGACCATTAAATGCAAACATCCTTTGGTATTATTGATGCCATTATCTCCTGCCACAACGGTAACAAAAAATATTAACTAAAGATTGCAACACACTTAGTATGTCCTAAAAGGATAGTCTGTCAATTGTGCGACGTGATACTTCTCCCTGCTTAACTGATTAGTGTTCAAAACCCAGAATGAAGCTTCTTTATGCTTTATGTTGCCTATAAAGATAAGACCTGCTAATCACATGTAATACAATCCCATCACTGAGATGAATGCATTCATCCCATTATGGCTTCTCTTTTGAGATCAGACACAACGGCAGCCAAATCTCTGCGTGTTGGTAATGGGTTAGGGACCGACTGCCCCCAATCCTGTCTTTGAGGGATACTCTGGCTTAAGCGAGGATCCTGAGATGCTCAGCACAAGGGCTTTGTTCTGGGTCACTGTTTAATAATAACTGCTGGACATGTGATGAGGCTCAAACCTACAGGAGTTCCAAGGGCAGCTGTGGGTTGATTGAACAACTGCCCAAGGAGTCCCAGTGCCAAACCACACATCTCCAGTTATCCACCGCTCACAAAATGGACCACAGAGCACAGCATTAACATGTGCTTAGCAGGGAAGACAAAGGGTGGGGAAAAAAAAAAAAAAAAAAAGGGAAAAAAAAGGAAAGGGAGAGGAAAAAAGAAACCTGTTACGGTCATCAAGTCCAACCTCTGCCTATGAAGAATTGCTCCCTAGGAGACATTCATTTTGCACAGCCAAATTTCAGAAGTCCCAAGAGGTAACTTTGCAAGCATCTATTCCACTGCCTGATAGATCTCACTGTCAGAACGTTCCTGCCGTGTAATCAATATGCGTTTTTTTTCTTCTTAATTTCATTTCCAGATTTGAAGGACAGAAGGGACCATTTGAATCCTTTGGTTTGATCTCCACAATAAACATCAGAGGCCCTCACTTCTACTCAGTTTCAATTGCCACAACACATCCTCTTCATATCTTCTGTATTTACTCATGCAAATCATGCCATTTCCCTGACTATAGTCCCCCTTGGTCCTAGCTCACCACATCTCCTTGGTACCTCTGCACTGTTGCAACCAAAACTCATTCCTCTCTCTCCTCTTGCCCCATACCAACAGCTCCACCAAGCCATGTCTCTCTTCCTTTTAAACCAGTCTCAGTTCACTTCTAGCCTTAAATCTAAGTCGTCTTTTTTAAACGTCCACTTTTACCAATATTATCTGGCTAACCATAGGTTCATGAGTTACTAACAGAGATCCCAAGTGCTGTTACATCAAATCCCTAAAGCCAGACCTATTATTGCATCCAGCCAGGCAAATCAGACTCAGCTTTTTGCCTGATGGACCTTCTTATCAGTTCACCTACTTTTAAAGGTGCATTCTTTACCCTCACCCCAATGTCAAATATACAATCTCAGTTACTGGTTTACTGCAAAGTTTATATATGTTACTTGCCCAAATATCACCTAATAGGAATATTTAGTTATTTTCTCACCTACCTCAACCTTCCTGCCAGTCTTCGCATCTTTCACAGGAGCACAATTCGATCCCACAGACATTAACCATGTGTTCTGTAAATTTAACCTGAGCTGAACAGAATCCACAGCACCGACACGAGTAACAAGGCAAGAACAAGAGAAGGGGAGAGCTCTTGGGATCAAGCCAGTTATCTCTTTACCAGACTTTTAAAGACTTGTGGGTTGGGTTGTTATTGTTGGGGTTTTTTGTTGTTGTTTTTTTTTTTCTTTTGGTTTTGTTTTTTTCTTGAAGGGAGTGTGGTTTTGTTAATTTTCTTAAGCTCTAAGGGTGAAACTCAGTTTTCACCCCTGTTCTGATTTAATTTTTCTGCAGCTTGCAACGAACAACTGTTTTCATAAAAGAGTCTAGGCTTGCGTTCCTATTCTTTGTGCTCTGGATTGAGCACAGTTTCAGTACTTAGTCTGCCCAGCTCTTATCAACGATCAAACCAAAACCTTGCTGCAACCCCGCTCAACACCCGTTCCTAAGGAAGACCCCACGGGGCAGGCTTATGGATGGATCCTGCTGAGATCGGCAGTTCCTGGTGTCTTAGAAAACCGCCTGTTAAACAGGAAAGAAATCACATTTCCTACCTGCAGAGCCTTGCCCTACGGATCTGATCACAAGCTAGATGGACCAGTTGGGGATTCCCACGTGAACATCTCTAATCTTAAGCAGGCCAGACACAACATGACCTAGTGCTGAAACCCCAGGGCAGTGAGCATCCCACTGTGCCAGAGGGGAGGTGTTTCTGCTTCACAGCGTGCTGTAACAGAAGAAATGCAGCTTGAACTCTTCACTTCTCATCACCCGATCCACAAGTAACACCGCAAAATGTCAGACAAGCGTCCAACCTGGCCGCATCAGCCTCTGCATCGAAGTGACCCTGGGGCACCACAGACCTATCCCTTGTATCTCCTTCACGGCTAATGGTCCCACATCCCCGAAGTCTCTTCGCCACCTCTCCCACGTGAACAAAGCTGTGAAAGAAAGGTCTGAGCACTAGATGTGCAAGTGCCAAGTGGCAAACTTCCCCGGGCAAACAGCAGCATGTGAACCACGAGGTGACACTGAACTGCACTTAATAAATCTACTCATGCTCTAAATCGTGGGGGTGGGCAATCCCCTAAATATTAGGGGAAAGCCATCTTGAAAGCATCTTGCTCTATATACAGATTCACCAATGCCACACGTAGATGTGCACAGGCTGAATACGACTGTCTCGGGAAGTACAAATAGCCTGGCAAACACTTGCAGATATAAACAGCCTGCGAAGGATTTTTTTTTCTTTTTTTTAATACAAAGAAATTACATTTTCCTGTAAATATGCCATTGACGGAGAAATATTTTCGTAACTCGACTGGTGAGATTTGCAAGACTGCACACTGCAAAATCCATGGTAGGGGAGAGAGGGGTTGTCTTGGAACTGGCCTCAAAGCAAAAGTGCCTGCGTCCCTTTGGTTAGTGAGGCGAAGCATCCTTCGCATCCTCATCAACCAGCAAGTGGGCAGCAATCAGCATTCACTTGCTGACATCTAGTGTCAGTAATAAGCATTGTGCTCCTGCCTGTAATGGTTTTCCCCACACTCCCTCTGCCACCTACCACTCAGAGAATTTTGAACACAGTTATCAATGTTTTCATAGTTTAGAGCAATTTGATTACATTTTATTCTGTTATTCTTCCTGGAATAACCAGACTTCCCTTTTTTGTGCTCTGATTATTTTTTTTTTTCTCTCAGCACTCCAGCAGCATGTCTTTTTTTCTTGTTCAAAAAACAATAAGCAGCTTTGGGGACTGTGCCTGGATCTTGTTTAAAACAAAGAAAATTGAGCTATTATGACCTCTTGGTGCTCCCTTTTTAGTGCTTGTGGTTGGATTTTAAAGCGCACACACACACACACAAATTTTTCTTAGCATTCCTTATGGATGGGGAAAGGAACCGTCCACAATGACAAGAGCAAATTTAGAAATGTCGAATAAATGATGCTGAAGAGGACTCCTGGATGCCTCTTGTCCCAATCCTTGTTCAAAAGAATGTTAAATTCCATGTTGAACTGGTTTCTCAGAAACTAATCTAGTCAACTTCTGACTATCTTGGAGGATGGAGATTCCACACACCTTTGAGCAAAACCCTGGCAATTTACCCTGATGGACACTCTCACTGCCACCTTTCTTCCAGGTCTACAAAGGAGAAGGATGATGGATCTTTGGATGGCCACAGAATGGCAAATATTTCTGTAGATCTCAGGATGCTCTCCTAGTATCAGAGCTATGAAGGGGATGAAGTGTTATGCTACCGAGTGTTGCAATGCTGCAGCACCAAAGCTGGCTCTCTGTGCTTAGCATTTGGGGAATGGCATATGTCTCAGGGTGAGATTTAAAAGTCTTAAATCCTGCCTTTTGCAGATCTTAGGAACCTAATTCTGTGCTGCCTGTAGGGGAGGAAATAAACATGTCTTATCCCAGCAAATGCCCATTTTGAAGAGTTTCCTCCAAAATCGAGGCAGGGTTATTTCTCTCTTTGAGAGCGCTGGAGATCATGGCATCATTCCCTGCTGTGCTGTCTCTCTCCAGTTAAAGAGGATGATCTGGCTGTGGGATGATCCTCTCTTCCTGTCAAGGAATTCAAATCCTCATTTCCAGCTTGCCAAAGGTATGAACTGGCCATAGTATGTCATTTGTTCACCTTCCCAGTCATTCATCCTTTTCCTCTCACCTCCCTACCCCACTGAAGCTGTCCCACCATGCTTCACCATGGGGACTGTGCCTGGATCTTGTTTAAAACAAAGAAAATTGAGCTATTATGACCTCTTGGAGCTCCCTTTTTAGTGCTTGTGTTTTGGCACCATGCCAAAACACAAAATATATGGGGCCACAGAAAAAGGACATTTAAGACATCTCAATTTACTAGCCCAGTCATGATGGCCAAGAGGTGCTTGGGTTCCCAACCCCACAACCCTTACGCACGTTTTATGTGAGACAGTTTTCCCAAGGAACAGCTGCCACAAGGAACTGCTGTCCCGGTGCACATCTCATACACACCCACAAAGCTTGTGTGGCAGCTCTGGCCACAGGCACATGGTGGATCTAGTCCAAAGCCCATGGCCATTGACAAAAAACCTCCCCCTGACAGCAATTGTCTTTGGACTGAGCTCAAAAACCCGAGGTCAATGCTATGTCAGCTCATCTCCTTTCTCCGGGGCTGCTGCTGCTCTCTGTTATCCTGGGACAAGATACACTGGGACCCCACACACTTTTGAGTCAATATAGGTTTTCAGGAGATATTTTTAACACGATGCCAGGTTTTATGTCTTAACTGACCATGTAACCGCGGGGCAAGGCAGCTCAGGTCAGTCGTAGTCATGTTGCCCAATAGTTCACAGTGGATGCCACAGACTGTGACCAAAGTCTTCCCTGGGGAAAATCCAGTTCCATGCAGGTAAACTGGTCCTCCATTCAAGTCACCTTCGAAAAGGACAGAAAATGGGATTTAAGATACAGCCCGACAGCCAGGTGTCAGCAAGAGTTGTTTTGGTTTGTTTTGTTTTTGTTTTTTTTTAATTCGTATTTTTTGCTTTCATGCCAAAAAACAGTCACTGCAGTCCCTCACACTGCACCCCATGGAGGAGCTGCACTAAGCCTTCATGACTTACCCCAGTTGTAATGTACAGCTGTCACCGTCAGCTGAGACACGAATGTCAGGTTGGAGGAAGCCCAGCCCCTGGGGACATCCAGGCCCGTCACATGGTACTCGCCAACAGGGAGCAGAGGAGCTGAGCACTGCAAAGTAGAGCAAGTGATGGTGACACCACTACAAGTAAAGTCTCCAACAAAGACGTAGACGGTGTCCATCTCTGTGACCCGTGATAGGGTCATTGTTAAAAGGAGACCAGTTGCAACAAGTGAAAGGAAAGCTGGGGTAAACTCCTTGTTGTAATTTATTCTTCCAAGGTAATAGGAGATGCCATCGACTTTTAGAGTCAAAGCCCTAGTCCCATTACCCGGAGGCACTGTGCACTGGATAGCTACACAGGTGACACTGAGAACTAGGCAAGGATGATGATCAATGAGAACAGAAGTCATTCTCTTTCCTTTCAGAGCTGAGCCTGATAAGGTGAGGAGGCCTCCACCATTGGTACTGAAGTTTTGTGGGTAAAACCGGTAGACCTGAGGCAGGATGGTGAAAACGCTGGACACTTTTCTGAAGCAAGCTTGCCCACTTTTCCTGTTGGATATGGAAATGTTGTGCTCCCCTGGGGCAATGCACTTTGTCTGGCAATTGATGCTGGTCTCATTCCAGAAAGTTACCTTACAGACAGCCTGGTTATTCACATGTACCATGGGGCTGTCACTTGGCCACGCCAACCTCTGTCCTTTGATCATCACATAGGTGAATGTCCCATTGGTCTCCCAGGTCACCAAATCTACAAGAGGGGTCCACTGCTCATGAAGGTGGAGTGTACAGTCTCCAAGGCAGACACTGCTGATCCCATTGACAGTCACTGTGACATTAAGTGCCCAAGATGCCTCAGACAACCACTGGTAATGCAAAGGACGGGCCCTTGGAAGGACAATACAGCTAATGGCATCGTTATCAGAGTTCTGGATCTCACAGGAATAATTACCCTCCAGGCTGACCTGTACCAAATTCCTCCTGGATTTTAAAGCAATACCAGATATGGTGAGTAACATCCCACCACAGACTGATCCTTGTGATGGGAATATGGAAGTTATTTGTGGAGTTATGACAAGGGACTGCAGCCTTGCTGTCACACGAGCATATCCTAGCTGCTTCTGGATAACCTGAATGGGGAAAGTCCCAGGTTCCAGGCTGTTCAGTGGCAAAGAACACTGATAAAACATTGCAGACATGTTGCCACGTTGAAAATTGAGTTCACATTCACTGTGTCCAAGCTTAGCCACAGATCCAGTGATGTTTATCCCCTGGATGCTCAAGAGGAGGTTGCTATCTGTGATTTCCATTTCAACAACAGTAATCAGAGGAGTCAAAGCTCTTTGGTAATTAAAGGTGGTGGTCGTTTTTGCAAAAAGAGTATGTTGAAGTGACCTACTGCTGATGACTACGTTTACTTTGACAGAAATGTCTTGTGATTCTTCATTAGACAAATTAGCAGCTGGTGGGGTCAGACACCAAACTGTCTCTTCTGCCAAGTGAGTAACCATACAGGTTTGCCTGTTCATTGAAACAGAAACCAGAGCAGGATTTTGGCTAAAGCCCACCCCGGAGATTGTGAGCAGTGTTCCACCTAGGAGTAAAACAAAACAAGAGGGGAGGACATTATATGCAGGAAAGGAATCAATGACCATGATAAAGCTGACAAGCATGGCAGACAGTCTTAGCCAGGTCAAATGGAAGAAGAAATTAAGTTCTTTTTTTGGAACAAGACACCTAGCAGTCACGTATCAAGATAATCCTATGTGGACAAGAGGCTAAGGTATCAGATAGCCAGGGGGCACCATGGAAGTGAATGGCAGTAGAAAGCCACCACAGAACTGGAGGGAGGTGTTGTGAGAGGACCCTCAAGAGTAAACAGAGACTGAATTCTTTCAGAGAATGGAACTGTCTATGCAGGCAGGTGGGGAGATGGTTTGGTCCTGCTGTATACAGGGGAGCAGGATGCAATATGAATACTTTCAAACAAAAAGCCAGAACAACAGTCCTTCCTTCAATCTTCATTTCTGCCTGGCCACTCAGGCAGTGCCAGATTTGCCATGCACTGATGGTCACGTGCCCTCGAGGAGTTCACTGACCAGAAAAGCTGATACATTGATGAATGCTTCCAGCTTCATGCCCTCCCCTACTTATATGCACCAGTCTGCACATTTTAAGATGGGGTGAAAAGGAAAAGAAGAGCAGTTCCTCCACCACTGTAAAGGCAACTCAGACCAGGGTTTCCCATGCATGGCCTGGAGGAGGGCAGGCTGTCTGCTTTCCCCTGTGGTTGCCTGGGTGTTTTCATTCCATGGTATCTACTTAAGACCACAGAAGATGGCAAATGGGTAAATAGACCCTTGGTGTGAACTGATGGGATCATTCATACAGAAAAGCAATTCAGGAAGAGTTAGGCACAAAGCTGTGACCTCCAAATGAGGCTGTCCTTGTGTCTGGTGTTGGAAGCTGGAAAGCTGTTGTAGAGAAGTATCATCATACACTGCTCCACTTGTATAATCTTCCTATATTTGGGTCAATCTGGGAGACAGGGTATCTTTGGTCTAATCCAGAACACTTGTTCTACAACATGGCAGTGGAGTCTTCCTCTCCACACTGACAGGAGAAGGAGCCTTGGGAGTCTCTGCTACCACCCTTGCCACGGAGAGTAGATGCTAATTATCTGGAATAAGCGTGAATCCTGATGTCTGGATTCACGTAACATTGCAAAGCAGCAGTATCTGCACTGCCTCCCAGGGTGCTGACAACAAGGGCAGCACTGAAGAAGGACCAGTCTGGATTTTAGGAAGTGATAATCAGAAAAATGCAAACCCTCCAACATTCCCAGCCTAATCCCACGCTTCCAAGCCCAGAGCCCAGCTTAAGCCTCTCTCCATCTTCCTTTAATTTGCAGTGCTGGTACTCCCAGTGCCCTGCCTTGCTTCAGCCTCTTTACCCATTAAGCCCATGCCCGCCCTTTTCCCATGATCTGGCTGACAAATAAGATATTTTATCATGGGGTTCTTTTTGAGTGATCTTAAACCCTTGATCCTGATGGCCACACAAGTGTTTGTTAGAGACAACAAAAGACTAGGGTTAAGGGGGAAGGACTGGTGCTTTTTGCAGCGATGAGATTCTAAGTCAGCTTAAGCCATTCATGAAACTACAGCCAAAGAGTTAATCAGTTCTTATTCAAATTTCAATTTACCCTTAAATATGAAAAGAATGGTGGGGTTTTTTGTTTTGGGTTTTTTGGTTTTGTTTTTTTTTTTTTGGTGGTGGTATAGCTTAATCTTCAAAACTGATAGGCTTTGCTCTCCAAGCTCTATCCACACTCTCATCTTTCAAGGCTTGGTCACTTCACAAACTATTGAACTAATCACGTACCACAAAGCCTCTGAGTTTGTGTGTCTTTAAATGTGTTGTGAGCCTGGGAGAGTGATCTGTGGAGGACCTGAGGTTGCATCACAAGAATTTCTCTGCCTTCTATAAAAGCATTTCTAAGGGCTCATGTAAAATTAACTACAGGGATTCAACTCTCCCCCACACCTCCAGCCAAATGACAAAATAAATCAACCACCCAAAATCTGCTTTTCAAGATTTAAAGTAAAACTTTTCTTTTTAATTCAGTGATGTTTTGCTCTGAAACACAAATTATTTCCAATGTTTAAAGGCTTGGAATGGGATTAATAAATATTTCACTTTTGATTAAAATTAACATTGAAAAAAGGTTTTGTTTCTTCTTTTCAACTTAACAAAAATGAACATCCCCTTTGGGATCATTTGAAATTATTCTTTGCTTCAAACCACAATTGTACCTTGCTTTCCACCTAACTTTCACATAGAAAGCCTTGAAAGACGGAGGCGTAACGACTGAAAGAAACAGCACAGATGAGTCAGGTGTGGGTGTGCTTTGTTTTCCCGGTGGGAACATGCAATGATACATGAGCAAACACTTGGGGAAATCAAATTCAAAGCACAAGGAGCCCTGAGCCAGCCAACCAGATTGAGGGATGCTCACTACAATCCCACATTTCCATACTGCTGCTGTCTGCCGGTTGATGTCTGCATAATAAAGGGTCAGAGATTTAAAACACCCTCATTTAAACTGATGTGAAATGGGTTGCCCTTTCCACTCCTGCAGGAAAACTGTGTCCTTGATCCCTTTCACCTCCGTATGTGGTTGCAGATGTACTGATGCTGTTTACCCAGAAAGGAGCCACAGCACGGCTCTATGCTGAAGATCTCTGAGATGTACTGGATTAACGGCTCAATCCTGCAAAACAAGCAACATAGAAAGAGGGTTTGGGGTTTTTTTTATATATTTCTCTCCCGCTGCAGTGCTATTCTTTCTAACAACTCCATCTAGCTTGGAAGGCCAAACACCCACCTGGCACCTCCCATTTGTTCAATCCCAAAAAGACAAGACCACCCCACACCTCAAACTTTTCCATGTGATTTGAGCTACCTCTGTTATGAGCACTGTCTTATCAAGTGAGCCAAATTTATTCTATGATGTGTAACTGAATTGCCCATCAAAAGAAGCAAGAATGAGGGGTGGTTTTTTGCCAAATAGATCCCACTGTAGCTATGCCCACAGACAGGAAAAAAAGCTGCGTTGCTTGTGAATGCATTGTTGCATCCCACTTTCAGGTCGGTTTTCCCCCATATTTTAATTCATTTATACTACATTTATCCAGGCATGAACTTGAAGTGTCACCTTAAAAGATGGAAATAACATCATTTATAAATTCTACAAACAAAGCATTTTTTTATTTTTGAAACTAGCTTTTGTTTTTCTCATGAAAAGTGGCTTTTTTCTTGTGCTGTTTTCCTACAGCAGGATTTATCTGCATTTGACCTGAATCTGTGAATACCTTTGATTGCCTGAATATGCATTTTTCATCAAATCAACTGTTTTTTCTAAAATGTTTCTCTTCTGCCTCCTACTGATCCAAGGGGAGTTAATTGACTAGCATTAGCAGTTTGCTGACTTGGGTTCCACAGATCAATAAATGCCTTGATAATTATTCATAATTTTATACCACACTGCAGATTTCAACATTAGGTACAGAATTTCTGAAAACTCTTACCTTTCTTTTCAGATTAACCCTCAAATACCAAATAGGATGCAGAATTAAATTTATATCTTAAGGAAAGTACACATGTTCACACACCTGTTTGAAGCGACAGCAATACCATTGATGATGACAGAAACATTGTACCATCCCGCAGCCAAGGCTGGAAGCGTCACGTTAACACCACGATCTGTCTGCACCTGGATCTGTGCCCATGAGCCCCCAATTTGGACCTTGATATCTGACCCTCGGTAGCTGGCAAACTGGGATATTCCAATCTGAAGCTCCTGACCCCCTGCAGAGAGGAGAAAGGATGAAACTATTTCAGTGTTTCAGGCAACAGTTATTTTAGCACATGTAACCATTGCCTGAGGAAGAGCATGGAGTCCCATCATGCCAGAACAGGCCCAGTCATGTCCATCAGCCCAAGACAAAAACTAGAAGACCACAGTAGTTCTGTATCCCACTCATCCCTTGGCGTCCCTGATAAGGTCACCAGCCACCAGGTTGTACTGAGCTGTTAGCACAGTGAACTTGGCTGTGACCATCTACGGCCACTATCAGTCTGCTGGCACACACTTCGGATAGGATGCATGCTCCCTTACCATAAATGTCTAGCCTATATATATCTGCAGCTGATTAGAGCCAAATCCAGTCTTTCTAAAGCTCATGTAAACTGGAGCTGAGGAGTTCTGGGATTTTACCTAAATCCCTGACAAATGATCCAGACCACATTTTCAGCACTATGGAGCTATCTAACTTTAACAGAGGCATCTCACAGCCAAATGAAAATTTCCTTGGGTGCCTAAAATCAGATGCCCACATATGCTCCTGTCATGGTTTAACCCCAGCCAGCAACTAAGCCCCACACAGCCACTTGGTCACTCCCCCCACGGTGGAACAGGAGAGAGAATTGGAAAGGTAAAAGTGAGAGAACTCATAGGTTGAGATAAAGACAGTTTAATAGGTAAAGCAAAAGCCACGCACACAAGCAAAGCAAACCAAGGAATTCATTCCCTACTTCCCATCGGCAGGCAGGTGTTCAGCCATCCCCAGGAAAGCAGGGCTCCATCACACGTAATGGTCACTTGGAAAGACAGATGCCATCACTTCAGATGTGTGTTTCCCCCCTTCCCCCAGATTTATATGCTGAGCATGATGTCATATGATATATCCCTTTGGTCAGTTGGGGTCAGCTGTCCTGTCTGTGTCCTCTCCCAACTCCTTGTACACCCCCCAGCCTACTCACTGATGGGGTGGGTTGAGGAGCAGAAAAGGCCTTGGCTCTGTGCAAGAACTGTTCAGCAGGAACTAAAATATCTCTCTTATCAACACTGTTTTCAGCATAAAGCTAAAACATAGCTCCATATCAACCACTATGAAGAAAATTAACTCCATCCCAGCCAAAACCAGCACAGCTCCAAAATACCTAGTTTTCAGGAAACATGTCACTCTCTCCCATTTAAGCTCTGTTGTGAAAAAATTATATTCAGATGGCAGAGGATACTTTCTTTTGTTTGTGCATACTGAAGTAATAGAAAAGGACAAGGGCAGTAGAGAAGGGGATTTCATAACCTAAATTCCTCCTGAAATAGCTTATAAAAATTAGGGTGGTATGCATCAGTCCTAATAAAGGCATTTTCACTGAGACAACTCTATCTGTAGTCAATGAAGAGAAACAGAGCCTTTATGGCATGATTCATCTTATTGTAAGGAAGATGTACAGAAGAGCTGTAGTGAATCCCACCACAGAACAGCCTTGCACAGTCAAGACATCTAAACAACAAACACAGACATGCTTAGGAGGTGAATCTCATCCTCCTGTCTCCCCTGAAGGGTGTGGGTTCAATTGCACAGAAGCAGGAACAGACAGGACGAGAAGGGGTCTTCAAGTCTAACTCCCTGCTGTCATAGACCACAATATTACATAAATCCCTTTCCTAAATTAATCAAGCAAAAAGTATTAATATCTCTCTACCATGCCCCTTAGCCAGCCAGTCTAAAACACTTGTCTACCTACATAGTTACTTGAGAAGAGCTGGTGAAGATCAGCTGTCACAGAACAGCTTCATTTTTGCCCATTTCCCTTCTTCACTGAGCACATGGCACTGTTATCCCAGCCACACAAGGGAGTTAGTCAGGAGCAGCTCATCTGCTTTACTCTCTCACCTTGTCCTAATCAGAATTAGCTTTTATAGGTTAATGCATCCTTACTAGAGATTCAGATCTGAGTAGCAATTTTGTGTCCCAAGCAGAGACCAGGGTCATTTGGCTTTAGCATTGCCTCCACAACAGGCACGGTCACTGTTACCGTTCCGCTCTGCAGCCTCAGATTTGGAGAAATCTTTGCCTTCCATGAAGTAGGAGAGTCTGTACAAAGCTTCCCCTCAACTACCAGCTCCTCTAAGCAGGTCTTGAAGCCAGCGCTTTTCAATTCTGCACGCACAAAGAGTCAAAGTTTGAAAGCCTGCGAAGTTGAATATATTAATACCGTGAACTCTTTGGACTCTTGGTCAATTGTCAGCTTAATACTAGATGCCTGGAAGGCATTGGTGTAATTTATTTATTCTTTTTATTATATGGGAGGAAAATTATATCAAAAGACGAAGCCGTGGAGGTTCTGAATAGGAGATTGAACTCAGCCGCACCACCGTTCACAAGACGCTATAACATTAAGAAATTCTTTGCACCTGAGCTGCCCGCGGCTAGAAAAATCTCCCCTTGGTGCTATGGTATCTGAATAATATTCAGATGATAAAGGACGTTTTCTCTTATTTATGCATTCTGGAGTAATAGAAAATGACAAGGGCATTTGGGAAAAGGAGTAGAAATACCGGGCATGCAGCAAGAAGTGCATTTTGTCACTGGTAGTCATCTAACTCATTGCATCCCCACCAAATCCAGCCAAACTGCTGAGCTGGGGGGAGCTTCACTAAGATGCACACTGGAGAAGTTGCAAAAAGAGAGAAAAAAAATAAATCAGATGATTGTATCCTTGGAGGAATGGGAGTGGGGCAGTTAAGAAAGCAGATACTAGGAATCTGGTGTCTGGTTGCCACACAGAAATGTAGTGAACCTTCTTCCTAAAAGACTTGTCTGTGGGTGGACACCATTCACCATTAAGGCCTTCTATTCCCAATGCCCAGCTGAAACCTTGTGGAAAAAAAGAAGGGAAAGGGGGGGGAGGGAAGAAAAAAAAACCAACCCCAAACTTTCAAAAGACAGGAATGGTGATCACTCCATGAGATCTACTTGGGTTCACAAAGTCCATGAAGCCTATGCTCATATTCTAAAGTAACAAATCACAAGGTCAAACTGGAAGAAACAGTTTGGTTTGGAAATTGGAACTAGCAAGACAAGTGCTGCTTCTCTTCTGCTTTCAGCAAACCAAAATCCACATGTTGGGCTTTATGATCAACCCTTTAGAATCCTGGAGAAGGACACTCTCTAGAGCTCATCTCTCTTGTCATGGATGAACCTGTTACGAAGAATGAGCAGGTGAGATAATTTCAGAGCAGAGTTACAGAAATGTGACACAAAAGGAGCACTGTACCACACCTGATATCCTGTGGACATCATCCATACTGCCTAGGGCAAGCAACTCATTATCTCATGTATGCTAGAGTAAAAGCAACATAAACCAACCAGGACTGATCAGGACTAGCAGGAAACACAGGGACTACGAATTAGAAGAAAACAACAAAAACCCAGTGTCGGATCACCAAACTCCATAGACCTAAATTCCCTCTGTCCCACCACCACCAACGATAATAACATTTCTATAGATGATGCTAAATACATGTCTGCAGCTTTTTCACCTGCTATGCCACTTCTGTTTCTGCTCAGTGATACAACAGCAGGGTTTAAGGAAGGGTCATACTGGAACAAGTTAGTTACTGTTGTTGACTGGTACCCAGAAATTAGTGTCACAGTGACAGCAGCATCTCCTGCCCCCTAGAAACAGAAATGAAGAAAATGTCAGGGATAAGAATGCACCAAGAAAAAAAGTTATTCCCTATATTCCTGTATCTCCCATACTTATTAAGTCAGGCACATGGCACGGACAAAATTTGTACGTACATCAGCCTCTACTTAAACGTATACAGTTACATTGACTTTAAAGAGACATCTATGGAGAGTTAGAAACCTTAAAACAATCCCAGACAACGCAGATTTTCATATTCTATATCCATATTAGTAAATTAAACAGTGGTAAGTCATAGGCATAGACAGTTATCCCTACGCTTAAACTATTTGCATCATCCTGGGTGTAATTTTGCCATGCAGCAAAGAGCATTGCTGCTAAAAATCCTAGGCATGCTTTTGCATGACACACAAATAATGTCTGAAGGAGGTCTGGATGTAAAGTAGAAGATTTGGGGCTGAATAGGGTTCAACCCTGTGAGCAAGAGCAATTGTCCCAGGCATGTTTAATCTGCTAGTAGACAACTGAAAGTGGAGATGGGCAGTTTTGCTGGAGTTCAAAGCCCTAGTTTTGTTTATGCGAGGCTTAGCTAATGACTTTGCAATCTGAATTTTTTGCTGTTTCACTGGTTTTCATAAATCACTTATCAATCTATTGTTAATTAAGCTGGTCTAAACTGTAGGTGGAGTCCATGGTAAATTGTCCCACAGCCAAGAGTAGCTCAGGTCAGGAAAATATGGAAAGGCCTGTAGGCTGCTGACTGTTCCCTGGAAAAAATGTAGTTTCTTACCCGAGAGGGAACTTTACATTCAATTCTTGTTGAGGTTCTGTCATCCTCCAAAATTGGGCAAGGCTGAGATCCAAACAATACCAAGTTTACCCGTTCCAGATTTGTCCCCCTGAGAGCCACTCTCAGTCCTCCTGCAAAACCAATTATTCCATTACATTCAGGATGTAGAATGATATTTTTATATGCAAAGGATTCTTTATGAATAGGTGACTACAAAAGGCAGTACTTTCTCTCAGGTGATCTGATGACGATCTGCTTCCACCTTGCTGTGCCTAGCTTCCTCTCTTTCACCAGAGATCCTTCTTGCTTATTATTTGAATTCTTGCCCATGATACACGAGGACTGGGTTTGTTTCTCGGTTTAAATTTTAATGACATACTTATTTAAGCCAGCAAGGTCTGGCCTGTGATCTCACCCTTAGACAGATCCCCAGCCCAAGAATGAAATAAGGAAGGAAGGAAGAAGCATAAGAATGGAAAATGAGCTTAACACAGCAGGTGCTTTCACAGTTCAAATAGCTGCCGAGCACCCTGCTGTCAAAAAAGCCTGTAGCATGTGTCTAGAAAACTTAGGTTAGAAAGGGGACTTGGCAGGGTTTGAGACTAAGCAGAATTGTGAGGAAAGTCACGGAAGGCTTGATTCTGCAAAGCACTGAGCAACCTCAGCTCTCCTTTGTGCCAACCAGAGCTGAGCCTCTTCAATCACATGCAGGATCGTACTCAACACAAGCCAGACTCGCGCTTGATCTTTCTGCAGCACCCAATTCCAATGCAAATAGTCAAGGTGCCCCTCTGTTTTTTCAAGTGACTAGAAGATTCAGGGGCATTTCAAAGAGAAACAGGAAAGAACAGAAATGGACATTAATGGCAATTCTAACCTGGATTTTGTTCTTTGATGTGGTTCAGAGGCAAATTAAAAAAAAAAAAAAAAGATATTTTGCTTGAAACTTACATCTGTTTGCTCTAGTTATCAGTACTGCAGAGTTTTAGGACTATGGCTGGACAGACAGACTGCTCAGACAAAAACTTTATTAATGCAATGTTTCAGTGTATGTGTTAGTACGGCTACATTACAAACCAGCTGAGATTTAATGATGCTTTTCACGTGTGATGTAAGTAAACTTCTATGGTAAAGTCATTATATGTTGATGGCAGAGTCCTTTGTACCTTTTTACTCAAAGCATCCTTTCCTTCTAATTCTTTAAAGCAACAGGGAAGTCTAGAAGTTTAATCTTCTAGATTTTCTCTGGCTGGCAGCAAAACCAGGCAAACAACAGCAATCAGATACATTAACAGCAAGCTCCTTCCATCCGCTGGAGCATGGTAGTATCTTTAGAAAGGCATCCCATGCTTATAGAGTTAGGTCACAGGGAACTCCCAGCATGGCACCACTGAGACCAGAGATATTTTGACAAGGGGGACCTGATGCAGCAAAGTATACGATGCTTCCTGGCTTCCTCTCCTGTAACATTAAGTTTGCAGAACCAGAAACGGCAAGAACTCAAAACTGAAGTTACTTGTCTAATGTGATAGTTGTCAGATAAGGAGCCTCAGATTTAGAGTACAAAATCCATGTGTGTTGTGTAAAGACTGATGCTCTTAAGTTTTGATATCTACACTTATATCCATATGCAATGAAATACTGCATATGTGCACTTTACGATAAGATTGAAGAGAGGTATTTTAAATGGAAGAAATTAAAAACACAGATGGAAGCTGTAATTCTTTCCAATTATAAATGTTAAAGGCATATGTAATGTAAGATAACATTATACTTGCTTTCTTTTTAATGAGTGACAGATCACTGTAATTGGAAGAACTGGATTGTCAGTGAAGAAAATGAGAAGCAAGGCCCAAGCACTAAAATTTGCCATTGATGCATTTGGTTTTGTTTTAGGGGTTTTTTTAGGTTGTTTTTTCCTTTAATAAATTAAAGCAGTATCAACCTTATGTACTATATGACCCTCCCACTGAAGAGGAGGAATAAAAAAAACAAAAGAGGAAAGAAAAATGTTAGAATATCTTTCTTGTCATAAACGCCAACAAAACAAAGAAAAGAGGTGGCCATAACTTCTTGCTTTTCAGCTTAGGAACCCTACATTCTCCCAAGACCACCCCATGGCTCATCCACACAGAGGTTCACAGACCATCATCCTCCTCTGCCTGCTCCAAGGTGGCCGAGCATGACACAATCAGTTCTCCGAGCCACATGGCTGAGCTAGCTTCATGCTGCACCTAGGTCAGTACTCCTGCTCTCAGTGATTTGTTAACATGAACTCAAAGCACCTCAATAATAAAACTAGGAGGTTTCCAGACAAAATCTGGATGACTTTTACTGTCAGAGCTGACATGGGTCATGTTGTTTCTAGGCAGATTCCTAGCTGCTTGAAAACAAGTCATATGCTGAACACATTGGTCCTTACTGCACAACCCAAGTGTCAAGAATGTTCTCCACATTTCTCATTGGTTGGGGAGACTCTTCCCTCTCCCCAAAAAAAAAGAAAGGGTGGCTTTTTACAGCCTTTGGCTTGGCTTAGCTACAGGTGGCTAGGAACCTTACTGGAACTTCCAGGTGAAGTCCTCACATCTGTGTCACGTACAGGGCAGATGAGAAAGTTGTAATGGTCCTTTGCCCCAAAGTCCTGCGGAAAATCTTCCAAGCTCTTGTCTTCAAGGATGGAATATATCACCCTTTAGTCTCTCTTCTGTATCAGGAGAGGAGGGGTAATGAAATGGAAGGAGCTTCAGATTAGTTTGAGTTTCTCTAGGTTTCTCAGGTTTATATCTAAACACAGATGAGTTTTCCATTTTATCACTTAGAATATGAATTCACTTCAACTGGACTGAGATGAATCAAAGTTTAGCCATTTCAGAATTAGGCCAGATGAATCCAAATACTACAAAGCTATGCATCAAATGGATATTGGAAAATGAGCCATGAAACACTAATAGCCTTCTGGGTTGTTGGAATATACCTGCACTTGAACTTACAATTCTCAGACAAAACTAGCTGGGAAACTGATTGCCTCCACAAAGGACCAAGGAAAGTCTGTCGCTCTTTGTAAGAAACTTGCTCTAGTGCTTTGGGGTACACACAATGGGTCCAGCCATATTATGCCTTTTTTGTCAGATGAAGACCTTGGTAGTCAAAGCAGAGAACAACTGAAACACACTGTGAAAAGAAGCAAAAAAGCAAATGTCTCCTTAGAGTTGGTCTGGCATTCAAACCTACCGATCTCTGAAGCTGTAGAAGGTTCAATAGCTACCAGCTTTGGCTCAACTCTTAGGAAGATGCCTTCTCCTGTGCTACCATTGAGTGCGAAGCCATAAGGTCTCACCAGTAGTACCACCTGGTAGACTCCAACTGGCAGCCTCTCCATCTGGCAAACAACTTCAGTTTGATTCAATGTTATGACATGGCAGGTTTTGTTGCTCACCTCCACCTGCAGGGCTGGCTTCTCCTCAGTGAAGCCAGCTCCCCTGATAACTACTGTGGCCTGGGATCCATCATCTGAAGGAATGTAATCAACAAGATGAGTCACAAATTTTAGTGTAGCAATGCCCAGGATTTACTTTCAAGCAACAGTTAAAAGTTTTTACTATCTTCATCAAGACATCCTAAAAACTACATCACCGGTAATCTCTTATTGTCCCACATAACATCTATTCCTGTCCGTCCCTGTCCAGCTATTACATTTTCCCTCTTTTTTTTTTTTTTAAATAAATTAAGACAAGAGCCACCTTTTGCTTTAAGCACCTACCACTGTTTCTCTCCCCTTTAAGTCTCTACCATCTTCATGTTGCTGTAAAAACATGTCTGTGCTACATAAAGACTGGAGCTGATCAGAAGTGCCCCACTAGAAAGTGGAGTTTCCATAAAATCAGAAATTTCCAAAGGAACACACGTGCATACAAAATCATCAGGATCTGACAGATCATTTTCACAGAATAGCAGTTTTGCCATTTTATTCAGACACAAAGCCCCGTTACCTGATGAATACTCCACATCACTGACTAAGGGTGTCAGTTCCTGGCTGAACTGGAAAGAGCATGAACCAGAACAGTTTGCAAGGATGTCATTCACCACCACCACCACCTGGAGACAGAGAAGAAGGTTACCCTAAAGCTGGGAAGGGAACAGAAGTGTTTTTTAGAGCCACATCTACGTGGCAGAGCTGCAGAGCAATGCCAATAGCCACACTGAGCTGCCGAGAGCGCTCTGACTGCGCCAGTGCAGAGCACAGTCAGACAGCTGTTTATCTGCTGCAGTCTCATTACAAATTTAATTGCAAGGTTTACTAGGGCTCAGTCTTAGGCAAAGCAGCACACAGCTTTGGAATCTGTATCACCAGCCTTTCTTGGTATCTGCAGGATCCTATCTCCCATCTTGCTGGGACCCACAGCCCTTTCCAAACCCTGTTCTAGTCATCCATTGAAGACCCTGCTTGCCATATACCCCAGTTCTTCCAACCCTGCCTTGGGAACAAGTTTATTATGTTTAAAGCACCCTGTAGGACTAATTAGAATGAATCCCAGAATGTTTCTTTTCACCATGCAGCCCTCTTTTTTTCCCCCCCCCTTGTTGTTCATGATGAAACAAGAAAGCTGGGCTGTGACCTTGATATCTAGTAAGAGATATCAAGAGATATCTCTTCTGAGATCTTGTTATCTCAGAAGAGTCAACTTGCAAAGCATAGGGCATAGGAGAGCTCTTCTTCATCTCTCTCCCAGGTATTAAGGGTGTGCCAGGAGGATACACTAATGCCTGCAAAAAGCAAAAGTAGACCTAGACCATCTCCAAGAAACACAAGGAGCACAGGGTTGCAAAGTACTCTGCTTGAATAGAGACATAATTAGAGGGACACTTTTACACTTGTTGCTAGCAGCAAGCCAGAATAAAGCTTCAAAACCAAAGAGAAAATCTGCTGCTGCTGTTGTTTCATTTGGTCTGTTTGAGGGTATGTGTGCACCACAGATAGCAGAGATATCTTAGGTGGTTGAGCCACTGGAAGCAGGACAGTCCTCATGTCTGGGGAACAGGCCCACCAAAAAAGCAGGATGACCTAGCCCCAAGTGCTGCACAGCCAGGCTTCCAGCACACCCAGCATCACCCTGTTATCACTGCAGTGCCCATCAGTCTTCACTGGAAGCAAAGCCAGCAATGCACACTGCTCTGCAACATCTGAGAGCAGAGTTTGTAACACATTTGTCCATCCAGCAGACTCATTCAACCAGGAAGCCCTCCTTGCTCCCTTGTCACACATGAAGAATTGAGATCCACAGATGCTGAGGAACTTGTCTAATTCACAGATTAGTACCACAGCCACCATCGCATTCATTTTGGCCATCAGTAACAGCTGGAACACTGCAGATGAACAGAGTGTCATTCTCAAGTTTAGCGGACAGCACCATAGGACCCACCAAGGGTGGGAGTCCAGAGACGACGTCATCCCTTGGCCACAGCCTCAAAAGAAATAAATAGTCTTCCATCACCCATGATGACCATTCTTCCCACCTGCAATAGGTCTTGAGGGAAAGTCCTGCTCCACAAACCAGGGAGCAGAATCTGACTGATTTATGGCAAAGCATAGAACAGTCCATTTTTGAAAGGATTTAGTAGCAGAAGTAGGTACCTGAGTAATTGTGAGACTCCTGGGTCTACACGAACCAGGTGAATCAATAGGAAGCATGACAGCACATCTCACCTGTGTTTTATTATTGAAGGTAGCAAGCATGTCCCCGAATATTGGCCCAATAAACACACCTCCATCATAAACCACACGACTAGAAACAGTTGGCTTCAGACCAGTGAGGTTTTCAGCAGAGACCTGGCAAAGAACAAAGAATTTAAGCTTCTCATCCTTTCCCGTCCTGTGATTTTAAATTAAAACCATTCCCCAAAGTTCATACAGAGCCTTTACAAGGCAGCAAATAACCCCTGGAAACGTTTCTCAAGCTTCTTCCATAACTCCTACAGCCAGGTCTAAATCTTCATTATCCAAGACTTCACACAACCTCCCTGTTCCCACCCTCAGCTTGCAGACAAGAAACTGAGGCAAAGAGATTCAGGAGCCAGATCTGCAAATAAACTTCTAATACTCAGTAATAGCATTTGGAATTAGGCATGGAAAGAGCTTGGAACATCTGCTTCTCAAAGACATGACTTTGCCTGAAATAAGGGCCTGTGCTACAGCTGAAGATGCAGCTCAAGCTTTTTTCACCATCCAGGCCAATGTCTTGTGCATGAGAACTCATTGCCTCATCAAAAATAATTTTACACTTTTAGAAGCTGGATACACAAATAAATAGTTTTTCTTTTGGGGAAGGAAGCAGCTCAGTGAGTCCTTATCCAAAAAAAGACCTTTCTACTTGAAGCAAAACTTAAACTATAAATCTTGGGAGAGTGTGTACTGAACCTTATAAGAACCAGATATGAACCTATACAGAATAGTTCTCAGAAAAAGACCTTATTGGCCCATAAATGATGCGACAAACCTGTACTGAGCTTCAGTTACTGTACTGAAATATTAATGTGATTATAATAGCTTTCACTTCAGTATAGCAGTCCCTTTACTCTGCAGAACTGCAACAAAGCACAGAAAATACATTCTAGCCTCCTCATTTTGAAGCACAGACTCTGAAGATGTAATTTCTCCTCCTGTAACTATAGCTGCTTCTTTTAATCATCTAATCTGGAATTTGCTTAAACTGCTATTCCTAACAGGAAGACACTTAGCTTAAGGTCCCACAGGTGTCTGCGTAAAAACAAATGCTGGGAGAATGAATGGGCTAAGGCCAAAGACATTGAACAGGGTTCAAAGTGGGTGTTAGTAAAAGAAATGACTATACATTGATAACATTGGGCAGGTCCCCAGTTTTTGTTTTCCAAGTCAGTGTCCAGATGCTTTCATAACATGAGTTTGAGTCTTTAATCACAATGAAGTCACTGGTGTTGAAGTATGGGGCTGTAGCGTTATCTACGTTGTCTTGCAAAAGCTTGCGGAGATGGTGGGCGGAGATGTGCACCGAAACATCTGCAAAAGACATTAGAAAAAAGTGGATATCCTCAGCCCTAGGAGAGCACATCTAACCTACTCCTAGAAAAGAAAGATGTTTCATCATTAGTGTGAGGCTGTTGCGATTCAAATGTCCTACTGCCAAAAAGCAGCAGAGGGAAATTTACTGGGTTCCAAATGCAAAAAGATCTGTGCTATTTAATAGACTAGAAAACCTAGAAATGTCTCTCCATTTGGAACCATCAGGAATTTTGTTTAAGTAATACTTTTCTTTACATGCAACCTACATTTTTGGGAGATATGATATTTCAGTGTGCATGTCTTGTTCCTTCAAAATAGAAAGGTCAGAAACTTCCTAGATGAGAAGGTTATGGGGGGAGTCAACCTCTCAAGACAACTTTGTAGAGTTCAATCCCAAATAAATGCAAATTATGTTTAATTTCTTTTGACATAAATACCTATAGTCATTCAAAGCTGAATATACAATAAATCTCTCTAAACCAATTCATAAGACAGAGGGGAAAGCACAAGACCTGGGAACAAGGCAAGAGGAATGGAATACATTTTTAAAATATGATGTTCAAAGCAGGGCACTATTGAGACAACCTTCAGCCATTGTAGGAAAATCTTAAGTGATAACATGGAGAGAAGAGTTATTTCACAAATATTCTAAGGCTGAATTTTCTATTTTATTATTTGACTCTATAACTGAGTCACCAGTTCCTCAGCCAAGAACTTTATCATAGGCCTTGCTCAGATTAACTTGCTCACTTTCATTCTAAGACTCTTTGGTTATTTAAACCAAACACAAGAACACCTAGCACATCTAAAGGGTGAATAATTCAAGTCAAGCACTTCCATGCACAAATGCTTTTGTGGTATCTGCAAACCAATTACCAATCCTGGTAGTCCTAGAAGAGAATTAATTTCTTGGTAACCTGCAAGGGTCTTGTCATACAAGAAGACCAAAAGTACACATGCTGGAGAAACATCAGCATAATGAAACCTTGGGATGTAAACTCCCAATTCAGGATCTGATCCAAAGTTCTTTAACATTAAGGCAAATATCTCATACTGTCTATATGCATTTTGGAACAACCCCATACCTAACATCTGGAAATACTGCCCTGCTAATCCTTAACTCCTGCCTTGAAGGACATTAAGTGCAAAGATCTAACAACTATCACAATGAGTTTAACCTGCCAGCCTGTACCTCGAGTATTTCCAAGGTTCAATATTGTCTCTTCTTTACTTGGCTTCCTGCAAAGGAAATCCAGGACCTGTACTTGCTTCTTCTCTTACCTGATATCACTGTATTGGCCAAGTGGATGCGGAAGGTCCCTCCAATAGGTGGGGATGACTTTTGCAGTCTCTGAATGGTGAGGCTGACTCTCACATCCTCCGTGGAGATGTACAGGAGGCCACACTCCTTAGAGCCCTCTGCAAGCAAAGCACCTCTGTGTGACAGAGAGGGGTTCACATGAAGGTATTAGCAAAGACTCCCAACTCCTGACACCCTCTGGTCAGCCAGCACCAGAGGGACACCTATGGGAACAACACTCTTGAAGGACCTAAGGAGAACACATTCAGAGCTCAAATGGAATTGAATACTGTCAGCTTATACCTACATAAACATGGGTTCATACAGCACCAAACACAAGCAAATCTTACCCCAGTACTGGTGTTTTTAAAGGACCAACTCAATACAGCCTGGACAGCAGCTACAAAGCAAAAATCTTTCCTACTTCATCCTGTAGTCTCCTCAAGTCTATCAAAATCTTAACTCTCCTGAATTACAGTGATATTTCATATTAGAGTTCACCCAAAGCCCAATTTCTAAAACTTAAAATATTTTCTCCCTTGCCACTAAAATTCTCAGTTTTTCACAGGAAAAAGAGACTCTCTGTGGTACAATGATGCCACCATGTGGTTAAATGTCTGGGTAACAGCTAAAGACAGCTCAACTGTGGCTTCTGCAAAGCAAATTTTGAGAATACAAAACCAAAAGGACCACTGAGCCTTCTTGTCTGATATGCAACCAGTACACCAGATTTTAGCTAATATTGCTGTACAAATGTGGCAAATTGTATAAGAATAAAGCACAGCACATGCTCCGTTAAGAGAAAGCCAGCTTTGTTTTGAAGATATCCAAAGACAGTGATCAGTCCATCCATTTTTAAAGCATGCACCGATTTCTTTTTTCAGTTTTCCTGGCTTCAGCATCACACACTGGTTTCTCTTACATCTTCCTTTGTGAGATGGAGAAGCCCACTAGTGACAAGCACTTTTTTTTCCTGGTGAGAGTTATTGTGATGAATCCATCTCTTAACCTTCTTTTTATAAGCTAAACAGAGCTTCTTAAATCTCTCTCTCCTAGGCATCTTCTTCAGCTCCATAATCATGCTCAGGGCTTCCTCATCCCCACCCCTACCCCAGTTTTTTATAAATCCCTTTGAAAAATGTGGCCATCAGAGCTGTACATAGCATTCCAATGTCAGTCTTGTTAAGGCTACACACAAGAGTAAAAATTTCCCTCTTCTTGTTAGTTACACCTCTGTCTATGCATGTTAAATCTCACAAATATGCCCCTATATCCTAATCCTTGCCTTTACCATTGGTGGTTCATCTCAAAATGCTACATTTGACACTGGCCATTCAATGTGCTTTTCAAGGAGAGACTGCCACAAGCCAAATTCTTCTATGCTGCGCTAGCTGAGTTGACGTCTACAAAACAGCTAGGTCTGAACTGTGTTTTAAATGTTTTACCAAATGGCTTCTTAGACTTGGGCTTTGCAGAACGGTAATCTGAGCTGCTGCTGAGCAGCTATCATGTTGGAAAAATAGAGGTATAAACTGGATTGCAGCAGTCTTTCCTTTGTGCTGACTTGGACTATGTCTTTGAACCCCGACAGGTGATTGATGAATTCACCAAAGCCTTGGGTTTCACCAGGAATTGCAAGGACTAGCCTGTTCTGGGAACCAGACAGACGTTTTTCAGATCTTAGTCACCTCTTAAAGGAGAATCTAGCTGTCTTTAAAGCGCTCAAACCTAATGACACATTGCTTTGCATTTGCTTAAAAGAGGAGAGGCCATAAGGTAAGAAACCAAATTCAGTTATAGCAGGCTGAGGTTCACCTTCTTCGGAAAGGATATTTCCTGTGGACGCCTAGGCAAGTCACTTTGAGTGAAGTAACTGAGCCAAACTAACAGCTGGCTGCTGCAGAGAAGAGAATATATTGTTCCAGCTTCTCCCTCTAATTCTCATCTGATCCTTGTTGACTCAACTGGATACAATCCAACTTTGACAGGACTTATTTTCTGCCAGTATAGCCCTTTAATGTTGCACACTGATCCCTTTCATTGTCAGGACTTCCAGAATAGAAGCTGTCTCAGTAAATAAGGACACATAAGGTGGACATCCATTGCCTAGCATGGTAACTGGTGTCATTAAAGGTGTTATGGGAGCATCTCTGGCTGACCTCCCATCCACTGTTCCAGAAGGGCTTAAATGTCCTTCTAGTTCTACATCATATCTTCATGGCTTATGCATATATTACAGCCCAGGTTAGCGGAAACATGTTAAGCACCTCTGGTTCAGCAACTAAATCCCACTCGTACAATGGAACTTCAATACCAGAATCAGATACCTTCACTAAGATGTTTACAATGTATGTTCAAGATCCTATATGGTGAGCAAAGCTCAAACTGCTCACATGCTAAGAGTGAATTTAAGAATCTTAATTTAGAACTGAAGCTCATCTACTGAGTGCAGACATCTGTGCAGGATTCAGTAGTTTAAACAGTCGTTCAGACTGTTCAACTGCCCATTTGAAACACCTGAAGGAGAATACTCCAGTGAAAGCACTGGGATTGCCAAGCTGCAGTCTTATCCTCCACTGTCTCTCATGTCTTGTCTTAAATGACAACCAGTTCCAGACATGTTGGGGGAACTGCAAGAGGTATTACAGGGTATTGAGATCATCTGCTCACTGTCCCTACCTTGGAGAGAGAAGGGGCAGACTTGCACCACAGCCAGAAACCATCCAGGACACATTGTAAGTTGGAGAAGACCCCACCACAGATACTGCTTCAACTATTCTCCCACCTGGCCAAGGTGGTTTTGGATCTCTCTGAGAAACTAAAAGAAAAAGACCACAAGCATTGATTAGAGCAAGGAGAAGAGCTGTCACTATGCCCAGGTTATTTTGATTTCATAGCTGAAAACATATGTTTGGGGTTTTTTGTGTGTTTTTGTCTGGGCAAGACCGTTCAAGAGTTACATTCGTAGAAACACATTTTCAAATAAACCAAGAGTGTTGATATTTGGCAATTCCTGCTTGATTGTTTTCACACAAAAAAAATATAAGTTCAAGAAAACAAAGTTATTTTTGTGCCTGTTGTGAAATACTCTTTCCCTTTGAAAAAGTTTCAACCAGTCCTATCATTGAAGATTTTAATGGAGTGTGCTGGAAAGACAATAACATTAACAGAAAAGAAAAAAAAGATTCCTTTACCAGTCACAGCTCTGTCTGCAATGACGACTTCATCAAGGTAAAATGACCGAGATGTTTCCTTGTGCGGCACAGGGCTCAGCAAGTCTATCTGATGTACAAACACCGGGGTGTTGGCAGGAAGGTCCTGGAGAAGCGTGGAGAGATTCACACATCCCTTCCAGAGGTCAGTGCAGGTAAATGTCCATCTGGAAGATACCAAGGATGTGCAAGCTCTCTTTTGCTGTGAGGTATTGGCAATAAACGATTTTTGAGGTGCTTTGTGACGCTTTCAGGTAACATCAGGTACTGCTGTTATTACTACCGTTATTTACCCATAACACAAGCCACTTGCTTAATGGCTTGTGATCACTCTCTGCATGTCTCTGTTGGGCTCCCCATAGTGAGAAACAAAGCTTTAGGTCTCTGCTTAGGTGTCCTCCTCTGCATCACAAGCGTGGGATGTGGGAATGACTACCGCTTCTCTATTTTTAGCAAAACACTACGATAGCATCAGTGACCTCAACAAGGGTCAATCCAGAGTTCAGGCCCCTTGGGAATACCAGATAGTTGCTCAAGGCTTCCAGCTCTCTCCACCGTGCAACAACTTAATCCCAACTCCTTCCCCTTCCAGGCATGCATGTGCACCTCTCTCACAACCTTACAGATACCCAAGCTGCCAACTTCACTTCCTGAAGTTCTTCAGACACTCTGGATTTTTTAGTCTGCCTGCCCCAAGCTTTACATTTAACACCAAATGTCTTCTACCCATGTAATTCTAAGTGAATAAAGAAAATCAAAGACTACATCAATTTTCCAAACTTTGTGTACCAATGATCTCGTGAAGTTGCTGGGTGGGGGGAATCAATTCATCTCTCCATCTCACTGCAGAAAATCCACTGACTCTTGCCAAAGAAACCGGGAAATTAATGTCCTCAGAAACCTTCTGGTGTGTTTACCAGAGTGAACAAACTCTCCATCTGTGCATTACTGAGGTGAGATAATGCATATAACAAGAAACATGCAAATTTACTCAGTAAATCCTCAAAAAGAATGGAAGCATGTTGTGGGAATGCCTCTGCAGGGACAGAGCATGTGTCAGCTTACCCCAGATGACAATTTGTTCCTATACAAATAAGAACTTCTCTCATTTTTCCTGGTACACCTTCTCATTATGGAAAGTGTAATCTCTGGAAACTATAAGTGTCTGGATACCTTTTAGAGTCAGTTTCATTGAAATCCCACAGACAGGTGAGGTTCCTCTTCACTGAATATAAAGACACATTGGTGTAGGTCACTGAGATATGAAAGACATTGCTCATGTGGCCTTTATGTGCAAAACATACCTGCAAAAATGGGAAAAAAAAAACTTTCACAAATCAAAGCGCATAGTTTATGAGTAATGTCTGTAGAAGATATATTCTGATTAACATTAGTAGAGAAACATTTTGCTCAAGGTCAGCAAATTGCCTTGAATAATACCTAGAGGAGATGGTGCACTAGCATCCAGGTGACCTGTATGCCACCACATAGCCTGAAACTGACCCCTTAGGCTTCAGTAAGGTTTTGAGCAGAACATAGCTGGGAAGCACCAACAGATATTTCAAGTGTCTGGGAGGGAGGGAGGAAAGGAGTCTGGAGGCGTTCGAGAGATTTGCAAGGTACAAGGTTTGGGACGGGTGTCAGGTGGGGAAGTGGAACTGGAAGAGATCTGTGAAAAAGAACTAGGAGGAGTCTGGAAGGACTACATGAGTCCTTGGTGATGGTTTCTCCCTCTATCTTCCTTTCTTTCAATGCTCAACTCTTTGCCTTCCCCTGGTAGCAAACAAAGGGTGATAGGGTTGAAATCAAGACCTTATTCCTATTAAAAGCAGATGTAGAAGATGAGCAGGAAATTAGCCAGAGCAGACTCCCAAAAAATAAGGTTTTTTGCTTTTGTCAAGAAGCAGTATTTCCTGCATCTTCCATCTTTTTCCAAGACCATCCCACCTTTTCCTTTCCCTCAGCAGGGGTTGCATCCCCAGGAGAAGAGAGCAGCCAGACATGTTAAACAATATCCATGTCTCAGGGATCTCAAACTATCTACCCAGTCAACCAAAGACACTGTGCTCTTTCCACAAGCATAGTCCAAAGACATGAATCTTTATGTATCTAGAAGTCTAAACAGACCAGCTGATTTTATAACACTGATTTGGCTCCGAATATTCAAACCCCAGTGCAACCTACTCAAGAGCAGTCACTTACATGTGTGTATTCGGTAAGATCGTATCTTGGTAGAGTTGATGGAGAAGCATTCACCAGCTGGCTTGGTCTGTGAATGCTGAACCTCCCACAGAAAGGCTCTGTACTACTGACAATGTGTTCTGTGGAAACGAAGACCTTCATATCTGACAGATTTAAAAAAAAAAAAAACAACAAGAGGGGATGACAGGCTAGATAATAATTCAGAAGACACCAGTACTGTCAAGAGATGCATGAAAATACAGGAAGCGGGAGGCCAAAAATTTGTCAGACAGTCCTACTCTTAAGTATTCTCCTACCCAGGTAAATGGCGAACATCTGCAGGGCAATTGTTCGCTAGTTTAAGGGTGCTGAAAGGCAGGCGGGACCATTAGATTACTGTTCTGACCATAAAACTTCATGACAAATAACACTGTCTTTAGCCAGACAGAAAAATTTCAACCAAATCCACCCTTGCCTTCCAGAAAACACTCCAAAGCTGGAAAATTATGTACAAAGCAACAGTGAATCCACCTCCCCCTTTGCTATGTTTGTTCTATTGGTCTATCAACCATGCTGCTGAAAAACTGCTAGGATTTCTTCTGTTTCCAGTACATAAGAGACTTTCTTCATCAGTAAGTACTGACAATTCAACTTTTCTTCCAGTAAGAAAAATAAAGCCTGCCAAATGAAGTTAATTGAGTTCAGGGGGAAAAAATAAAATTAAAAAAAAATCAAAAGGAGGTAGTTGTGGTTCTTTCCACAACAGGTGTTGGACTTGTTGGAATCTTCACTGGAAGAAACTATGAATGTAGTAGCTTAGCTGTGTTCAAGGGGAGACTATGTACATACAGGGAAGGGAGAGCCATTGAAGGTAACTAAATTAAAAGAAATAATATCACACTCAGGAAATTAATTGAGCTGAAAATACTTCATATTTGGAGAGAATTAAGGATGAATTTTTATACACAGTCATCCCGCTTTTACTCTTCCCTAGGCATCCATTTTGGCTTCCCCTGAAGACAGGACACTGGGCTAGATGGACCCTAGGTCTGAATGTGTGTGGATGTTCTTTTACTTTTCTGGCAATTGTTCACCACAATTTCACCATTGTTCTGCTGTCTTTTAATATTTTCTACATTTTACAATCATCAATGAAAATTCAAGTTCTCCTTTGTTCTATTTGTTATGTATCAAATTCTTCTTCCCACTGTACTGTTGAACAATCATTGGTTTTTAGGTCATTTTTCCTCTTTTTTGTCAGGAGAACTGTAGATTTGGGATCACATAATTAGATTGAGAATGTCCAATTGCTATTTCCATTTTTTGCCTAAAGCTTCCCGCCCTCCACAATTGAGTTAATTAATTGCTTTCCTCCACTTGGAGGAATCAATCACCAAATATACATATTACTGGCTGGGGCTTGTTCTCTGTCCATAACAAAGATGAGGATGCGCTACAAGGCCTCAAGGCAATCACCTGCTTTTTGGCATTGGATTAGTATATTTTTTAGTGCTGGCAGATATATAAAATACAGCAACTTTCCAATGTGCGCAATACCTTCATGTTAGAAAAGATTTTTTTTTTATTATTATTTTTTTTTACAAAAGCAATTGATGTTTTACACCTTGCCTGACCAGTCAAGTATACCATAGATATTTGCACTGTTTCACTTTCAGTCATCAAGAAACACTGAAAGCGGTGACCTCCGGAGTCAGAATCAGCCATTTGAGTTGTAGCTATGGGCTACACCAGATTTGCTTCCCCAGTAGACATATTGAAACAAGAATAATGTCACATGCACCTAAACTTGGATTTTTTTGTCTCTACTCCTAACATTTCTAACAACCAAAACATATTACCTACTTTGATAACTGTGTTGCAATATGACTAAGTCATGCAATGTATTACACGCAATATCTCTCGTTAATACATTAGTCATGTTAGTTTTAATATTAGTTCCATAAACTCCCCCATTAGAATATATCCAAATAAAAAATAGCTAAGAAACATAAATGTATGTACTTCAACCCGTTAAAAGTGTAGATTTACTGTCATTAAAAGTTTGAAGTACATTTATTTCATACAAGATAATCAACTCTCACAGTAAATATTGCTTATTTGTCACAGAAGATCACTACCTTCTTTCTCAAAGCCATCACGGAAAAGGATCTTAGCAGAACTTGGCTCGGTTTCACATCCTATTGAAAGAAGTTCCTCTATTGCTGTTTGCACCTTTAAAAAAATTAAGAACATGAAAAGCAGTCACAGCAAAACAGTGTCTGGCTCATTTCAGCAGGGAGCTTCAACACCAAGTCGTCACTGCGTTTTTCATCAGCTAGTGACCAGTGGCAAGGCAGCTCTGAACGAGCAGGTAGCCAAATGGAGTTGAATTTTATTCTCTACAACACAGAACATAAAATTCCCAGTTTGATACCCTTCAGGGGTGTAAGACATCCTTTAGGTGTCCAGCAGCCTCCTCAGAAAGGTGCAGATTTCTTACACGAGCTATATCACAGCCTGGGCACCTGCATGCTCCTCCAGGCTCCACCAGCTGTGTTGACTAGATGTCCAACAACTATCATGGAGATGTCACCCAGGGTAGTTTTGACAGTTACCAGCTACTGCATCAAGAGACACTGGGATTTTGAAGCCAGAGAGAGCTCCTGCCTAAAGCTAGAGCCATGCACCACACATTTAGTCTTATAGGAGAAGTCCAAGGGTGTGATTCCTGGAGATACCACACAATTCATTGCAGATATGACAGGCCAAGATCAGATGCTGTGATACGCTTAGAATATACCTGGGAGCCAGGTCCCCAGAAAATCCCGCTGCGAGACACTCCCAGTAGCAAAAATCACTCCAACATCATGTAAAATTTATCTCAGCATCTGGGCCCAACGTTTAATTACTGTCAAGTAC
The DNA here is from genome assembly GCF_011004875.1 of Balearica regulorum gibbericeps. Lineage (NCBI taxonomy): Eukaryota > Metazoa > Chordata > Aves > Gruiformes > Gruidae > Balearica > Balearica regulorum. The sequence goes on along the minus strand of NC_046186.1, from coordinate 4,481,373 downwards.
CAGAACTCCATCCATTACACACCAAAAGACTGGGTGTCTGCGTTTACTGACACCTACCTGGTGAGCTGTAGCATTTGTGGGGATCATTCTGTGCAATATGTTATTCCAGGAGATACTGAAACACCCTGTACCAGTCACAGTCAACATCTGGCAAGCAAAGAAGCAAATAAATAAATGAAAACAGGTACGAGCTGCATGAGACTCACAGACTTCAAACCTGGTATCTTCTACCAAGGAGGATTTTACAGCCAGCATTTTGCCTTTTTAAGCCTCTGTAAATCAAAGTCCCTTCAGCCTCTCTTAAACTTCTCTTGTCCTCCATGGTCTCTCCTGACACAAGCCTTGGGCTCCCATTCATAGATTAAGAGGAGCACAAGGGATACAGGACCTGTGCAGACATGCTGATAGCCACAAATGGTTCCTAAAGCCCCTGAGCTGCAGCTGTGGGGTTTAACCACCAGGAAAAACTTCCCTCATCACTGAGAAACTTTCAGCTTGATGAGGTGCTATCATCTGATTGCAATGTCGGGTTGACCAGTGTCATGGTTTAACCCAAGCTGGTAATTGAGCACCACGCAGCTGCTTGCTCACACCCCCCAACTCCAGTGGGACAGGGAGCAGAATGGAAAAAAACTCTCGTGTATTGAGATAAATACAATTTAATAGGATAACAAAGGAAGAGAATTATTATCATATATAGAAGATATATAAAACAAGTGATGCACAAATGCAATTGCTCACCACCTGCGAAAAAAACACCACGCCGATGCCCAGTTTGTTTCCGAGCAGCAAACCCACCTCCTGACTAGCTTTCCCACTTATATATAGAGCGTAATGGTTTTTATATATATATATTTATTTATAGGTAAAAAACCATGTTTGGCCAGTCTGGGTCATCTGTCCTGGCTGTGCTGTCCCAGCTTCTTGTACATCTAGTGGGGCGTGGGAAGCTGAAAAGTCCTTGATTTCGTGCAGACACTACAAGTGCCCAGCAACAACTAAAACATCAGTGTGTTATCAACATTATTCTCATGCTAAATCCAAAACAGCACTATACCCTCTATTAGAAAGAAAATTAACTCTATCTCAGCCAAAACTAGGACAATCAGATAATACACACTGAGTGTGCTGTCACTAAGGAGGGGAAATAAAAACTATGCCAAACTTGTATTAATTAGCAGTAGTTAACAAGGTAAGGCGTTAATGAGTGAGATAAAACCTGAGGGTGTCAGCATTGCTTACAATAAGACATGAGCAGATTATAATGCAACCATAGGATTTATATATGTCCACCAGTGTGTGCAAAAGCCACAAACACCTTCAGCTCATGATGCTATTCTCATCAACTACCTTAGCAGAGGAAAACCAAGGTGGGAACACACTTTCACGTCTAGCACCGACAAGGCCTTTACAATTAGGATTTGCTGCCATCCATGCCACCCGAATCAGGGCTAGTCCAGCTCCCAGGGTCAGGCACACAAGACTGACCTGCACTTCTGGAAGCTGCAAAGCATGAGCCCGAATTTCGTGTCTCTCGATGTAGTAGTTGTTTACCACGTGGGGATTCAGCCACGTGTTATGTATCTGGACTCCAACTCTCATCCCATTGCTGGGTGCCTTTCCATGATGCAGCGCTTCCAGGTAGTACCTTGAACCAGCAGTTAGCTCAAATTTCTGGGATTTTGGCTGCCAACGCTCACTCCAGCTCTTCATCCAGTTCTCAGACCACTCCGAATTGCCGGTGGGGAGAGAAGCTATTCTCACCTGTGTCCAGATCAATCAAATCAGAGACATTTTTCCAGCCCCAAAAGCCATTGTGTTCAATACCATAGCTCAAAAAAAACCCCAGACTTGTGCTATAACAGTGGGTTGATGGTTGACATTCTTTCCTGTTATACAGGAAAAAGCCATCATCTCAATGAGCTTTGGTTTAGGGTTCAATACCATAAAGATAATTCTTGTGGCTTACCCTAGCTTTAATAACAGTTCCCCATGCAAATTTTCATGGATGACTTCGGTTTTACACCTCATATCCTCCACATACAAAAGAAAGAACTATGTCTGCAGCCTTCTGAGATGTAGTATGTTACCATTAGACCAATAAAGCTACTTTTTTATATTTATTTTTTTTCTAGCCCTGTTCAGTTACTAGGCTTAAGAATAGCCCAGAGAGATAGATGGCCTCTACTTATAGCATCCTCTCACCTTTACAAAGGGAAGGACCAACGTTTTCAAAGGGCAAAATTTCAACAGACAAAAAGGGAGGTAAACTGAGGAAGTCAGGCAGCAAGCCTCCAGGTCCCCTTGCACTGATTGTTAATGGTGGTGATGTGCTGACCTAACAAAAAGGTCTTCTGGAAAGGGTGTTCAAAGACTCTGGTTGCAAGAGTGAGTTTTTCATGAGCTGAGTGGCTGATAGGGCCATCAAGTATAACCATACAGATTTCACTCTGCAACAGATTCATAATAAGGGCAAATAGGTCAATTCACACTGGGGAAATTCCCACTTGTTATGATCCTAATTAAAACCATTTCCTATCCTGATGTCATTTTTTCCTCTGCCAAGGGTAATACCTTATGTTCTGGATCTTGGGACAAACTTAAGTAGAGAGATGCCTGACCATCTGCCTGAATCCAGAAGGTGTAATTGTTGGTCTGAGGAGCCACAAAAAATCCACGAAGCCTGGAGCTAAGCGAAAGCAGAACATCCATAATATACAAAAGAGTTACTTCAAAAATGCCCAACCCCACACCCCACCTTCACACGTACATTGAGTAACAAGGAAAGACCCTGAGACCAAGTTATAACAAAAAAATCAGACTGTTTTAAACTGAAGAAACCTCAAAACGACCCATTTTCACATTAAATGTTTTTTATGCTTCACAGAATTTTTCAAAAAGGAAAAAAAGAGCTCCATGAAAAAAGTATGGTGGCGGTGTTGGACACTTTTTTGTGTGTTTCTTCTCAAGCAAAGTCTTAACCCTGAACAGGCAGGAAAAGGCTCAAAATCACACACAAGATCAACTGAGAAAAACAGAGAAGTGATAGAAAAATGAAAACATTCATACACATTGCACAGCTTTCAAAGGGTGTATCTGAAGAGGCAATGGACACCAACACAGTTCAGATATTTTCACAGCTTGGAGCAAATAAATTTATTTCCATTAACTCCACATGCGCTGCAGCTGTCAACATCTGCTGAGGATCTAGCCCTCCACATCTGGCTGGAGCTCAAGCCCAAGACAGCCTCTGGAGCTCCTTCTATTTCTCCTCATTTCTTTTGTGGTATTTCACCACATCTAGGCCAGGTAGAGCAGAAATACTGAGTGAAAGCAAAAGGAGGAAAAATAAAACACTGCATATTTTGAGCTTCAAAAGGACCTTGGAGCAGAAGGTTTGCTTTGATTTATAGGAGCTATGCAGTAAGCCTCTGCTATAAAGAGCTGTCAGGTGTTATTACTACACCTTACATTGCTAAAGGTGATTGCTATGGCTTCATCTCTTTTTAAGATCAATGGGTACCTGAAGGACTCCTTTGCCCCAGACAGAAATCTTACTGGGGAACTGGCATTAGGTACAAACTGCCATCTATATCCAGGACCCGCTTCTGTCAGATCAGAGGCATCATCCCAGACTTCAAAGAGAAGCCCTCTGTTTCCTAGGAAGTTAAAATAAAAGCATTCTCAGTAGCAGCCAACAAAAATCCCAGAGCACACGCTAGACTTGGTGGTGTAAGGAGGCAGGCCAGAACAGAAAATTTTAATGATAAATTGGCTCTGCTTGTGGGTCTTTTTTGCAGTCCAAGGCAGAATATGGATCTCGCTTTAGGAAATTTGTTCTACCTTGAAATCCTCCACCAGAAAGAACAAAAATCTGCAGAGAGCAGAGCATCCAACCAAGCTCGTATGTCTGCTCTTGCAGGAAAAGTTACTGAGATAACCCACAGTCAAAATGAGCTAAGACTCGTTTCATGCACAGTAATTTCCTACTGCAAGGCTCCACTCAAGCAGTGTCCTCAGAAGCCTCTTCAATAGCTCTAGTTCAGCAGTCCTTCCTCTAAATATTATTTATACTTTTTTCTTCTCTATTTTCCACTGCCCTGCAGACCAGACTGACCTTCCTCCTACCATCGCCTGTCTGCAGATGGTGGGCTGAGCTCTCCACCTTGCCTTTCCTTGCTATAGAATCTCAGAATGGTTTGGGTTGGAAGGGACCTTTTAAAGATCATCTAGTCCAATTCCCCTGCAATGAGCAGGGACATCTTCAACTAGATTAAGTTGTTCAGAGCCCCATCCAACCTGGCCTTGAACACTTCCAGGGAGCCAGGGGCAGCCACAGCTTCTCTGGGCAACCTGTGCCAGGGCCTCAGCACCCTCACATCGAAGAATTTCTTCCTCAGATCTGATCTCAATCTCCCCTCCTTCAGCTTAATGCCATTACCCCTTGTCCTATCACTCCATGCCCTTGTAAACAGTCCCTCCCCAGCTTTCTTGTAGGCACCTTTAGGTACTGGAAGGTGCTATAAAGTCTCCCTGGAGACTTCTCTTCTCCAGGCCGAACAGCCCCAACTCTCTCAGCCCATCTTCACAGGAGAGGTGCTCCAGCCCTCTGATCATCATCATGGCCCTCATCCCTATCAAACCTAGGAGAAACTGGTTTGATGTTGAAGTAGACAGCATTTTGGAAAGTCCTGTTACTTGATTGCATTCATCACCAAATGATTTCTGCCCTCCATTTCCATGTGTGCTTGCTTCTTTGGACCTTCAGTTATTTGAATACCGTACCTGGCTGGGGGGCACCAAGCCTCCTCCCCTTGCCAACAGGCTCAGTGGTGCATCTGATTTGCTGGGGAGAGACGTGCTTGACTTTACAGGGGACACCTGGCAGCAGGAAAAAGAGACAAATATGCTGTGTGAGACTTGGAAACACAGCTGAGCTGCAGCATGAACCCTTCTTGTTTCCAAAAGGAGTCAACACTTTGCTAAAAGCTTAGGTTTGTACTTTCAAGCAAGCAAAATTATTCGTGCCCACAGTCAGAGTAACTGGACTTCCTGATGGTGAGTCCTACAACTCCCGCACTAGTATCCATGAACATTAGTCAGGGTTTGTGGTCAGGGCCATGACCACTGTGTTGAAAAAAACAAACAACAACAAAAAAAACCCCCAAATTTAACACATTTCTGCTCTTACCTGCAGCAGTGACCTGCACCGGCTCCTCAAAGAAATCCCCCGTAACAGTGAGATCGGTGCCTCCTCCAAGACTCCCACCAGCTGGGAACACAGAGGCTATTTCTAGAGAGGAAGGAAAAGGGGAATCTGTAAACGAGCGTTGGAAAGGTTAATCCCAGCCCTATTTCTGTCACAGCCAGCACTGCACTTGCACTCTTTCCAGCCGTAGCAGGCTCCTGTGAATGAAACAGGCATCTCACTGATCCTTCCCGGGGTTTTTTGGCAGCCGCTGGGATTACACCAGGAATGAACAACATGGATAACTTGGCCGCATGACAGGAGAAACACTGTAATTCTTGCACTCTTACTTAGCAGTGTCTGCATCTGTCATGCTCAGATTGCAAACCGGTATATTCTGTGCTATTGAGCAGGCCTGCAAAAAAAGGTGGAATTAAAACTGGTTTAATCCTTTTGACCTTGTCTGACTCACTTCTCAATTTAGCCTGTAGGTTTAGGCGTTACCACGCTTTCCAATTGTCCCTTAGGCTTCAGGGACAAATGGAGGGAGCTGAACATCTGACTGTACACATCATGACCAAAAGAATCTTTCAGGATTTTCCCTGTTATAGTCATGCCCTTCCATACTGGAAATCTATTTTTCTCTTTGATGACATTTACTGACTTTGCACTCAGATGTCCTAGTTTAACCACACAATTGTACTTGTATAGTTCTGAAAAAAGATGAATAAAAAGATGAGGGAAGTTTGTCCAGATCTGCATTTTTTCCCTAATTTATCTGATTTATCTAATATCTAATTTAAACTTTGCTTTTACAATACTGGCTACTGTCAACTGCAGTACTGTCTACTAGGTAGATCTGGCAGATTTGTTTTCTGCTGGTTTCTCTGCCAATAGCCAACTCCATTCAGTGTTATTCCATTTTACTGTGCTTTAATTTGTTAATAAAATTTGACAGAAAATTACCCTCCTTTACAAAGTTATTTGAATTTATAGGTGAAATAAGCTGTATGCCGTAAAGATACAAAATGCAGACATGTATATACTATGTTCTAAAAAAAAAATAAAAAAATTTGTTATCTCTTGAACCAAGCTTCCCAGATACAACGCATAAGAAAATAGTGCATCCTTATACTAATTTCAGCCAACTTAACCACAAAAACTTAATGAGACCTTACTGAGGACCTGTGGAGGTGAACCCAGTGGTCTTTCAGCTTTATGCAACCTCTGATTAAGGTCAAAGGCTACCCAGTTCTCTGCAGTTCCTGATCCCCTACTTTGGCTGTTGGGCATGTGGCTTTGTGCAATCTTGGACACTGTTTTCCCATGACCCTAATCTTGAGTGGGTGCTCAGGATTTCACTGTCTGGTGTCTGCAATCTAGCTGGAAATGTCACATGCAGGTTATTATTGTTATGTACCTTAATTATTATATTTTTTTTAACTAATGGTGCAATAACCTGCCATTCACCATTTATCCAGAACTCACTTTTTTGAGTGGCTGAAGATCATCTCCTTGTAGCTGATGTGAGGTCCATCTCATCTTAAGACCTGCATTTCTAAAATCTCAACCTTACTAAATAGAGTGTGCTTTAAGGGGAAAAGGTTTCTCTAGATGCAACATCTCAAGTCTACAACTCATATTACAGGAAGAGGAACAATAAAGCAACATCATCACAAATCCTACCATACTGCTGTTCTCTGGCTGACTGTCTCAGGTTAGGCTGCCCAAAATAGAGTTCAAACATAACCCTGTCCAAGGAAAACTGGGGTTGTACCATATAGCCCATGGCAGCACACCCGGACTTAATACATAAATCTGGTGTTCCTGAAATTTTTGATCCGCAGCTTTTTGTGTAGTCAAGCCCATGCTAGGGGAGTGGCACACCCAAAACGAGGACGCAGCAGGATTATATCCTTGGGAAGACCAACAGTGACAGGTCTTTTCTTAGACCTGCTGGGACTGCCAAAAGACAGTGCAGGGAGTGAGGTGGATCAGTACAATGCATTTATACCTGAATGTGTTTGATACAAGAAAAGCTCCTGTTTGGCACTGATGAGCCAAGCACCTTTGTGTACTCTTGACCTGCAAGAGAGAGAAAATGCCTGAGACATCCTTGGCCATTTAAATTAAAGTAGACCTTCTTTTGGCAGAGCTGGACCCTTGCTCTCCAGAGGAACAGTGGAACACTTCTACAAGGACCAGCAACACCTTTCTCCAGCACATTGAGGCACTGATTGAAGAGACTCCATTATATGGCTGAAATGTTTTATTAGAAGTACTGTCCCGTTGTAAAGTATGGTTTTGACACTATCAAAACTCATTTTCACCTCCTTTTATGGTTAAATTCTTTCCCATTTGAATGAAGAGTGAAAAGTGAGGTGGAAGGATTTTATTCAGCTAGATTTAGCATATGACTTATGCTTTGGGCACCGAAGCTAAAGTATTAAAACCCTAAAGTGGAGATGCTTTGGAAGGAGGAATATTCTCCCTTTTCATTCCCAATCTGATGATCATCATCTCAAGATAGCAAAACCTCATTTATAAGCAATGAAACATAAGGTTCAGTAAAATCATCATGCACTTATCTTGGACTCGAATTCAGCTCTGTCCCCATGCAAAACCACCAAAAAAAAAAAAAAAAGACAGGAAAAGATTCTTTTACTCACTTTCCTTTGTTAAACACGGAGAAGCTAACATTGTGGGACCCTGGAGGAGAGAAAAGTAACATGCTTTATAGCAGAAGCATGGATGGCTCCTACCAAACCTTGTCCAGGCATCTTGGGCCTGATTCTCCTCTTCCATACACTTTCCTTACAACAGTGTAACTGTGATCATCTTTCCCAAGCAGGAAGCTTGCTGCTCAGACAAAGCCTTGGAAAGAAATCAGAATCTGCTTCAGAGTGCTGAGATTAAAAAAAATGAAAGGGATCCAACCTCCTACAGAGACCATGAATAGAAATGGGCATCCAACTTCTTCCTCTCTCATAACAGACCAGTAAAGGGAAGCTTCATCACATACAAGAAAGAAAAAAGAAAAAAAGGTAATCGAGCAAAGACCCCAAACCACATTGTTGCTGTCAGCAATGTTCACTTCATCTGTCATGGTTTCCCTTGAGCATTGCACTTCGTTTTCTCCAAGGCTCTGTAGAGGATGCAGATCACTGCAGTGGCTGTGTTGAAAGCCTTGACATGAAGCAGGTTTTTCTGGACTCAACCCTGAGACAAATTCCTAACCAGAGACAGAGCAGGAATGCGTGATGGACACCCTCCCTCAGCCTTCTGGAGCTGCAGGAACAAATCCTTGCTTTTCCCCCTCTTTTCACCAACCTATGTGGTTCCCTTCCACCCGGCACTGCAGGGTCCCCAGTCCATCCTCTGTCCGAATAGGGTAGCTGTGGAGAGACAAAGGACTTTGCTAAGCCTTGTGAGCAAAAAGAGCAAAATACAGTGAGAATCATCTGACCAAAGACATAGATTTACACATCTGAGCTAGTCACACTTGGCTCCCTTTGGAAATAAAGGGGAGAAACAGGTGAAGCGGGAGAGGAACACCCCATCTTCCCACTCACCATCAGGAGCTCAGCAGCTTTGAAGGAATCCTACTGGCAACACCCAGCACTCCAGATTGGCTCCTTTACCCTTGTTACCAGCAGGTGATCCTGCCGGTGACTTTATGAATCCCCATTTGAAGCAAGACTTGAGGGGAGACAAGCCTGGGCGCAGGGCGAGAGTGAATAGGACAAAAGTGTTTCCCCTCTACTTGCACCTCTGCATGTCCCTAATCCATAAGTAGGAGCTGCTAGCAATTAAACTAGATACACTGGCATTATATCAACCTTCTGGAGCCACGGAACAAAGCAAGTCCCACCAACTCACATTTGCATACAAGTCCCCATCCTGGGAGGCAGGAGGAATTTTACAGTGCAGTAAGAGGACCTCCTGATGACCCCAGGAGTCTTAGCACTGACTTCTACAGGAGCAGGTTTTTCCCCTTGCTCCCTGTAAAAGCAGCCTCCCTTTTCCAGGCACCAAAGTGCATCATTCATAAAAGAAATGCTGCTGCAGAGTTGGGTTTTTTTTCCCATAATTCAACAGAGTGCAAGAGCCATCAATCTAAAGGGTCTCCTGCAATTTACAGAAGACAAGAATACATTAATACCAATAAATGGACAATACTGAGGCCCAGGCACCAGAGCCTGTCTGCTTATGCTGTTAAATTTTTAGAGCTCTATTTGCCCAGTTTGGGCTCAGGTCAGCTAATCCACCTTTCAAATTAGTGTCTATATATGACTGAAGACAACGCATTGACCGGAGTCATTAGGCAGCTTGGCAATGGCTACCCTGTTTTGGAGTGTAGTGAGTTGAACAAATGTGGCCAGAGCATAGTGTATCATCTCTGGTCCTGCCTGGTTTTAGCTAGAGCCGCAGAAACAACAGCCCTCACCCACCCCATCACAGACCACATGGTCAACTCTCCATGGTCCCTCTCCATCTCAAGCCAAAACAGAAAAGGTTCTTCAAAAGCCAAGAAATTTTTTTTTGCACAAGCTGTGCTGAGCCCTTGCACCAACACAAACCAAAGGTAAATCAAGAACTGACATGCTTCCAGCTCGCCTGTCAGCAAAAGAGCAGAGACTGGTCCATCCATCTCCTTCTGCCATAAGGATAGCAGGTCTAGGCAAAAAAATAAACAGGGAAGATGAGATACGATACAACAAAGTTTCATAAATGAAATCCTCATTTTGTTAAAATCAGCAGCCAATATTTTCAAATGGGACAGGAATTTCTTCTCACTTGTATGCAGCATTTATTAACTTGATAGAAAACCGGACAAACCCTAATATCTTACCTCTTCACCTGCAAAGTATATTCCCCAAATACCACAGGAACTGCAGCTCTAAAAATTGTCACAGGACCATCTTTGAGATGCCCATTCTAGCTCTGAATAACCAGTCCCTCTGTCCTGTAAGGAACGGTTGGTAGTCTGAGCCCTAGAACGACTATACCCACCCTTACACCTTTCAGAAGTACCAGGCAGCACAAGTACAGCATCATGCTTGTACAGCCATACCCCTTCAAGATGCAGCTCAGTCATTTCTTTATTTCATTGAGGAAAAAACACTACAAGCAACCTCTGCTAGGAATTATCCAAGCTCCTAATAGCAACTTCAAGTATGGTCACCTTAAAGAACCATTATGGCAAGGGACAACTTCCACCTGAGAGGAGGAATCAGGTGGGAGCAATAAATTCACAGTAATTAGCATAATAAGCAAAGGTTGGCAATGATTCTTTGAGAATTAACAGACAATTAAGGAAAATATGCAATTAAAACCTGTATTTCAAACACTTTGCTATGACTCATGCTTCGGAGTTTTATGAGGCTTTATTAAGAGTCTGCTTTTATTAATACAGCTTGCTGATATTGAGATGCCTTTCCTTTTAAGGATGAATAGAAAAAAAATTAGTGTTGCAAAATGTTTGGTTCAGCATGACTGAATCATTGCATCCCATACAAAGCAAGGGTGCAGAACACACTTGGAAGTATAAAAACAGTTCTCTTTTTCGCTCAAAATCCTGAATCATGGTGACTGAGTGACAGACTGCTCTGGTCCTCACTTGGTGTGTATTTACTAACACACCAAAAATGGGCAAAAGAGTCATGTGAAGTTACAATGTGAACCTGTCTGGTATGCTGAGATTTTGAGGCCATTTCCTTTTTGGCAATAGGGAGGTTAAGCTGTAAATGAGTAATCTAGCAACGGAGCATGCAGGCACGTCCAACCTGCAGCCAGGCAGAGCAGCCTTTCTTCCCACTGATCAAAGGTTTCATGGTTCCACTAGAGGCAGGTAAAACAATAATCAGTATCGAACAAAGAATGCTAATGTGCATCCAGTGGGTAAAAATGTATGGCTGAAACAGGTGCAGCTGGTATGGCAGGAATCTGCACTGAACTTTCATTCACACCAGCAGAGAATTTAGTTACTTAGCAAGGGACATTTCCATTCAGCCTGAGAAGCAGTTAAAAAGCATGTAGTGGTCAAATATCTGCTGCTCCAATTAGAATTTCTAACTACTGAGAACATACACCTTCCCTGGTTCCTGAAATGATCCTCAAAATGTCAGCACAGTAACTACAGAATAATAGTTTATCTTTAAAATACTCACATGGGCTTAGTTCTTCACTGCCATTGACACATGTGCAAGGAAATAATAATTCAGTAGTATCTGAGAACACTTCCATGCATATGGAAATACATGTGACAGACAGCAGGTCAGCGTTCATGCTCATTTTGGATTCACTGTGCTTAAAGCACTGCTGGCCTATAGCAAATTTTTAAAATCTACCTGCTTTGCTCTGTTGCACGTAACCACAGAAGCAGCAGAAAATAAAAATCAAACCTTCCTTGAGAACAAGGAAGTGACCAGAAAGGGTTTAAAGCGGTGAACAACAAAGCTTTTTGTCTCAAAATACTTCTGCTTTGTCTGACTCACCAGAGCATCTGTTTCAAACTAATAGTTTTTCTAAAAATGCAAATGGAAGGGAAAATTTATTTAACTTTTAGATTCTGACATTATTTTAATTAGTTAAATTTTAATTTGCTAGCCAAAATAAAATCTACAGCAACCAGACGCAATTACAGTACAATTCACACTGAGCTGTGATTGACTGTGCTGCCAGTAAACAAACCAACTAGCTTAATGGACCAGTTGCAATTAGATTAACAAAGTTTGCTGGAGCCCAACTCATGAGCTGCAATAAACCACAAAGGAAGTAAATGGCAATTCTGGGCCAACTGGTTGCAATTTATTGCTGTCAGGGAGGCTGATGGAAGAAACCAATTTACAAGGATTGGGTCAGATAGCAGCCTATATATGTAAGTACCCATCAATATAATCCACATTGAAGTCCAACGTCTCATATCTTCCAGCAATTGTCTTCCCATGAATCTCTATTACATGTCCTGTTTAAAAGAAAATAGAAATTGAAGAAAGTCTTTTTAAAAAAGCAGGGAATTTGCATTTGCAAATTTTGTGAGCTGAATAAAAGAAATTCTTGGGGTTTGCAAATTTTGGAGAGAGATGCCCAACTGGCTGCACTGATGCGTACTCTCAGCTTCTACTGTAGTTCAAGGTGACTTTGCTCTTAATTCACTTTTCCCAAACACACATCTTTATTTCCCACAAAAAAAAATCCATCCCTGATTTCTTTTAGCAGACCTCCAGAATTTGTACTGAGAAGACATTGTTCTCAACTCTTTTGTTAAAGATATTCTAACCCAATTCCCCTGTAGAACCTCATAAGACAACCAAAATGATGTCATTTGTACACTAGACAGGGTCAGGGTCTGAAGAAGGACCTCAGTATGTATGTGGCCAGCTAAATTACTCCACCCCCTTGGCCATACTGAGTGACAGCTTGGTTCAGTTGCCTACACATAGATGTCTTATATCGTTTGAGGCACCCTATCCTCCCACTGTGGCTCCAGAAAAGGTCTTCCTGGTCCTGTGTCATATCTACCTGCTCCATGCAACTCCTTCATGCTCCAGGACATCTGAAATATCACTAAACAGTTTGTATTACTCATGTTCTTCACGGACTACACAGAGGTCAAACATCCAGCTAGGACATGGAAACCTCCATACAGGCACCCTAAAGCAAGGTGTGAGAACCTGGAGCTGAACTGCACCTGAAAATATTTGGAAATGAGGCATGGACTAGATTTAGGAGCATCTATGTGATCTAATCACCCAGGTACCTCCCTGCACTCCTGAGACCAAACAGTTTTGATTAATCTTGACTTTGGAAATCACCATTTCAATCTTCTCTAAAGAAGCTTGGACATACAAACAGAACAGAAATAAGGGAAAAAAAAGTCTTCCATACCCCAGTTAACTGTTCAGACCAAAACCAGTGGCTGTCTTTTCATGTAATATGAAAGTCTGAGCTAAAGCCCTGTTAACCAAAAGATCTGTATGGCAGTACAATATCACCTAATAGTTAATTCTTCTTAAAATTATTACTAAATAATTAGGGTCAGATGACTCAGGAGTTGAAACTGATTAGACCTGAACTGCCCCAGTTGGTCTGAAGAAAATAAGTACCAAATAACCTGGTCACTGTGCATTACCCATTTCTCTTGTACCCTGTGCTGTAGACTCTCTCCCCCCCTTGTGCAAATCTGTTTTCCTGTTCAGCATGAGCTTGGACATTAAGTTCTGGAGGTGTTCATTTTAATCCCCAGCAAGACAGATCCCTCATAAGGAGAAAGACAGTATGGAACATCAAATAATAATTAAAGTGGGCTCCAGCTTAAAGAAAGGTTCTGTACCTGGGATGCCAGATGGTGGATTAATTTGGTAAACCACAGGTGTCTGCACAGCAGAGAACTGCAAAGAGAAATTTGTAGTTAAATGGCAGTCATTTTCACAGCAACCCAAGAAGATCTGATTACACATTGCTTACAACACAGTTGGCAACTGCGGTTCAGAGACTCACACTTCAGATTTGATCTTTGAAGCCGAGTCCTGTTCTGAGAAGGGAGTAAGCACAATATCACCTTCTTGCTTCCTCTGCATTCAGAGTATGGCTTATTGCCATTTTTGCATCCTCTTTGTGCCCAAATTGGCCAGCCTGGCTTTAGTCAATTCCAGAAGATATGATGTAATACACTATAAAATTTCTAAGTCATACTTTATCTGAACTAGAGTCTTCCATTTTATCTGGCATTATGGCACCATTTTTCTTCCCAGTAATATACTCTTAAAAACTATTTCTACATCACAGAAGTGAGATACTTCAGCTAGTCTTTAGCAAGGTTGTTGAGTATCCTAAAGCAGTGTAGCAAAGAAAATTTTTGCATTCGCCCATCTTAATGCAGTACAATAATCAGAGGTGTCTTTGGGAAAGCACTACCTCTGAGGAAACAGCAAGGAAATACTGGAAAACTGCTATTTTTTACTTCAACAGAGTCCAAGAAGGAGCAGAGAGATTGTGCTTTGAGGCAAGCCTCTCAGAAGATGGGGAACACACAGGGACAATTTCCAAGTGGAGGAAGGTCATCATCAGCCTCTCAAAGTAGCTGAGACATGGATACCTGAACTGGTACATGCTTTGTCTGCATTTTCAATGAGCAGAACAAACCTTTTGCCCCTCTTCTCCAGTCTTCTTGACTAAAATCTGTGAGACTTTTTAACCAAAATTACTCTAGAAACTTTTTGCCTAGGCTGACACCAATCAAATGGCATTGTGAGTGGGAGCACTACTCATTGGTCAAGTGTCCAGAGGCACACATGGTCCTCCACACACAGTTAGCTCACATGGAACCAATATTTTCTGTAAATGTCCCTGTCCCTCCCTGGAAGATGGACAAAACAGGACAAAAATAGATGGCTTCAGCAGCTAAAAAATACTTTATGTCCAAATCAAGCATCTGGATCCTAGAATTGGAGGAAGTAAAAACTCTTTGGATGTGTTTAAGAAATTCCTGCTGTGGATATGGAGTTTCCTCCAGCACTTGAGGTATTATCCAGTGCTGGGTTAGCTGAATATCAGCTTGTAACAAGCTGATGCAGCTGAGAGCACGTGGTCTGGTGTCAGTGGGAAGGTACCTGGACAGGCATTGAAACAGAGCTGGATGTCTTGGGAAGGCCACGAGGAGAGTTATGGAAAGAGGAGGTGGGCTCTTGGACTAAGGCTATACAAGTCAATAAAATAGCTTGAAACTTGTTATTTGGCCCGGGAAACAGCATGGCTTATATCCATGCAGGGAAACTCTCCCTCTAAGCCAAAAAGAATCATAGAATCTTTAAGGTCGTAAAAGACCTCCAAGTTCATCAAGTCCAACCATCAACCCAACACCACCATGACTACTAAACCATGTCCCGAAGTGCCACATCTGTGTGTTTTTTGAACACCTCCAGGGATGGTGACTCCACCACCTCTCTGAGCAGCCTGTTCCAGTGCTTGTCCACTCTTTCGGTGAAGAAATTTCTCCTCATATCCAATCTAAACCTCCCCTGATGCAACTTGAGGCCATTTCCTCTCACCCTGTCACTAGTTACTTGGGAGAAATGACCAACACCTACCTCACTACAACCTCCTTTCAGGCAGTTGTAGAGAGTGTTAAGGTCTCCCCTCAGCCTCCTTTTCTCCAGGCTAAACAACCCCAGTTCCCTCAGCCCCTCCTCATCAGACTTGTTCTCCAGACCCTTCATCAGCTTCGTTGTCCTTCTCTGGACATACTCCAGCAGCTCAAAAAAGAGTGGCCTGACCCCCGCTGTCTAATGGGAGCTGACTTGCTATCACTCAAAGCAGAACAACCTGAACCAAGGAGCAGCAGCTAGGTGATCCCAGGCAGTGCTGAGACCACATCCTGACACTGCCTTGTGAATACAGGCACAGCCTTACATTTTACAAGGAGACATTGCTAAAACCACTTCACTTCTTTATTCCTCATATCTGCTCTGAAAAATAAGAGTAATGTCATTGTCTTTCCCCAGGGCAGCATTTGACACTCTGGAAAGACATATCATTATGTGAAAAGCAAGGATCAAGGTATTTAGGGGTCTTGGGCTTAAAGTGATGCATAAAAGGACCTGGCTTGTTCAGATTTTGTAAAATCCATTTGTTTCTCTGCTTTCTTAGGAGCTACAAATACCTCCATAAATCTAGCCTGCAGTCCTGCTAGATGGAAACAGGATTTAGTCACAGAAGTCATTAGCTGCTCGATTTCATTAACCTTACAGAAACAGTACATTTCCCATGTGTCCCCATTCCCAAATTCACCCATTTCTCAGAGCCTTCTCCACACACCTTCATCCTCCCCACCTTCTTTTTGAGCCCTCTCCTGTCCTCACTTGTACTTACTGATGCTGCTGTCAGCTCCATAAACAAACTCATTTGCTGAATCGAATCAAAGACATCATTGCATATGTGGGGGTTTTTCTGAGCTTTCTTTGAACCCCATTCCCTTTCAAAGCTCAGTCTTTGCCTTCTGTCCTCCTCATGGTCATGTTAAAAATGAACGAGTAGCCACAAACTCCCTCCAGTGATGGCCACTTCTGAGAAGCAAAGGCAACATCACGCCATACCCCAGGCTGGAGCTGATGCAGAGAAAAAAGGCAAAACAAAACTAGGGCCACTAGCTGACACAAGTTTTCCAAGCTGTTCAGACTTGTTGCTGCCTGCAGCAGGCTTTTTCAATCTAATGTGGAGGCAAAATTAATTTTTAATACACATAGCTCCCAGGTCCCAGTCCCAAAACAAAGAGACACATTGTGTTTTATTTAGCTTGGAATGTGCCTCATTAACAGCATCCCCTGGTGATTTTTCATCAACTCTCTAAGCTAGCTGAACCACCCAATGACTCTTCGGCTTTAATGTGCAATTTTCTGAAAACACTGGGTTTTCTTGCTCGATACTCAAAGTTAGCACAGAGGTGAAACTTGACTTCCGAATGCATCAGGCCTCATCCTGAAGCACATAGCCATGGTTAAGGATTCTGCTCTATGAGAGATCCTGACACCATCATCATTAACTGGTCTAATATGACCATGCCCCACAACCTCCTGAGACAACACGCTTTGACATTGAGTGCCAGAGGAAAAATACTGGTCTGGCGAGTAGTGAGCTCTCAAAATAACTGAGCAACAGATACAAAATCACAACTGAGGTCTGAGCTTTCCAAATCTTGCTCATCTTAGGTGTGGAGAGCCATCCTAGACCTGGAGAGATGTCCTTTCCTGGAACCAGCTGTGCCCATGGGAGGTATTCTTCCCCATGGTTGCCTGTCCATGCAGACTGTTAGCTGCCACCCTGCAGAGCTTGATGGTTAATACCAGAAGAAGCTGGCATAGGGTCTTCTGACACCATAGTGCCTTCTGACCATGTGGCTTAAGTGCAGAGACAGATTAACTTGGACCAGATTTTTGATTCAAAAAGATCTCTTAGATCACCTAGTCTATCCAGTGCCAGACTGATGAGTACCTCGATGCACCTAGTTTTAAGGGACAGAAGGAGCATCCTAACTTCTTGTCCTGACATACAATCAATCAGACATATACTATCAGACATATACAGGTACTGAGTCCAAATTTTGACTTCAATACCTTGAATTTTTTATCATCACTTCTATCTTTGCTTGTTGGTTACCTTGAAAGTATAGTTTTCTTTCTCCACTTCAGTCAGGTTGTTTATTACGTGTCCTTTAAAGATGACCTCCACATAGTACAAACCCTCCTGGGGTGAAGACCTAGGTGGAAGAAAATGTGTTATATTATTTTTATAAGGATTGGATTTATTTTTTAGGAAATGCCAGGTCCTTCACAGGGTCTCCATTCTTAGCAGGTCCACTGAGGCTTCAACAGAGAAAAAATTTTTTGCGAATCCAAACTTTACACATATGAACCCAAACTCAATTTAAAAGAAATATGAAGGCACTGCAAGAAATTACAGTTAAGCGCAGAAGGTGATAGGACTACCTCAGAACTCTATCCAATTTATACATTAATGCAAAACACAGACATGCATATTAGTGTTCATTAATACTAATGAATAATTGCTATTCATTAGTATTAAAATAACCCAAGGCTACCTGGATTTACAGGGCATCTTGATCCTGGTTTGTAAATTAACACTGCATCCTTAATGCACACACTTTCTCAGCACCGCATTCAGGAGAATTAACTCCCGACCAAATCACAGCAGCAAGAGATGGAAGAGCCCCGTTAGGGTCACTCTTACAGCCTATTGCAACATCCCTAATCTTCCAGTCAAACAATCATCTTTAAACTTATGACAGGATGGAAAACAGGCAGCTTAGGTTGCCCAGCTGGTGCTTGAAAACATATTTGCTTCCCACTCTGCCCATAACCTCTCTATCATCTTGGACAGGTCAAAGACACAAGAAGCTAGTAAAATCCTCCTTGAGATTTTCTTGGGAGTTTTGCATCTAAGAATTTGATGTCTACAAACCTTTGAGGATCCGAGTCTAGCCCCTCCAAGAAGTGTCACTGACTCTTATGCTAGCTAGCCTAGAGCTTCATTGAGTTGAAACAAGGATAAATGCAACACAGCTCTGGAAGTGGTCAGGCGCAGCCACAGAAGCAGCCATAGGAATTCCTTAAACTCCCAAACTGCCTGTACAGACACTGAAAGCAAATGAGGATCCTACCAGGCACATGGGAAGGTCTTAGCCACACTGTAGTCATGGATCATACCTTGTTCTGCATCTTATAGTGGATAAGTCAAAATACACTGGATAGACATCACACGGCAACCTGGGCAGATCTGGATTCACCAGGGACACCTCCAGCTGGGACCCACTGGCTGAAGAGACTTGTTCTAGCTGGTGGGATGTTGAGCCTAAGTAATCAAAGTCAACCAGAAGAGCTCTGTGAGGACAGGATTGCTCACAGTCACACAAGATATAAACATTTTTGAATGTGCAACCCAGCTTCTCTTTAGGAGCAACACTGAGACCCTCTAATCAGGTTTTTTAAAATGATGTTTGTATATATTTCATATTAAGACCAAGTTCATCCCACCATGCAGCTGTGTGGCTTTTTTTGCCAGTAACACAATACTTGGTCTCTTCCATATGTAAATCTGCAAAGATTGACAGTTTTGGGGAGCTTGAATCACCTCAGCCATCTGGAAGAAACATCGTGCCCATCAATACGTAAAGCACCTACAAAATTAGTACCATTTGACACTATCTTTGCAGTTGCTGATGTCTCGCATAGTTTTGCTGACAGGACGTCAAGTTGGCCTGTGCTGCAAGGTGGATCTGCTTAGCCCATTTCTTTAGAGTGACCTGTCCAAAGGATCAAAGACTTTTAATCTTCAGAAAGTCAAGCTCTATCTGAACATAAACTAGCATGCTTAACTTTTGTAGCACAATCAAATACAAGTAGAAATGAAGAAGGTTTATAAGCAACTCTCCTTTTGCTCACGATCTTCACAGGTCATTTTAAATGACATCAGTGGTTTCCTGATTTGCAAAAAACTGCACATTTCCTCCTGGTGCCAGGAAGGTTTTTTTCCCTTTTCTCCCAAGGCCTGGCTGTCTTCCCCCACTCCCCCCCAAAAAACCCCACTCTGCTTGAATGGTGAGTTCCCAGCTGTGAGTGTGTCTCCCTGCCACACAGTGCTCTTGGGGAAACATCTCACATGAAGACATGAGCTTCCTTTCTTCCCTCCATTTCATCGTCTCTATGGGAATGCACGATATTCAGAAAAACAAGACTGATATCATTCATCATAGTTATAAATGACCAAGTGTCAGAACTTGAGCAGCTAAACTGAATGTACAGCTGGCTCAGAAACCAACTCTCTTCCCAATGAATCGATACTCAGCACCACAGAAAATCAGGCCTAGCTTTGTACAGCTGGTTTTGGGCCCACAACATATCAATTTCTGTGATTTTTACTCAGATCTCATGTTTATCATTAGTGTTTTTAAAGCTCCAGCATCCTAGGACCTATGAACAGATGAGACTTTCAGATTTTCTAAAAAAAAAAAAAAGTGACAGGGAAGAAATTTCTAGCCCAGTATCTACAAAAATAAGGTAAAAATGTGACTTTTCTCACCTAGAAAGAATTTAAAAACCAGCAACCATCAGCAATAGCTTTTGAAGCAACAATTTCTAGTCGATTTCATGTTATAGGTGCCACAGCCCATGTATCTGTTGCTTAAGTTTGTCACTCCAACCACAAATCTCAGAACGGAGCAGATTCTCTGTTACTTTGACACGCACTACATAAGAATTTAAAACTCACCGTCCAGGGTAATAGTAATCCACGTTCCTCCAGCGACGCTGCCTTCTTGGGGCTTAATGAGCAATCCTGTAGCTGTCACTGCAAAACCAACCCAGCTACATCAGGCTGAAGTATAACACAAACATCTAAAATATCTCGTTCAGGACAAGATATAGTGGTCTGACAGCTGTCCTCCCGTGATCCCACTCTTCATCTCATTTCTCCTTCTCAAGCATCCAAAGTAGTCATATCACTCATCATTTTCCCCCCCAACTGTCTCCCCTCTGTAATAGTCCTGCTTCCCCTCAGGATGGTTTTGATGCCTTCAGGACTTGGCAAATTGAGCTACAGTCTGAGCCTCCTGTCCTCTTCAACAATCAAAATAAGCACAATAAACCTCATGTTTAAACCTCCTCCAGCTCTCAAAGAAACATGTTTGCTCACTTCTGTACATTGTTCCAAACTTAGGGTTGCCCACAAAATATATCGTTTTCTGGCTCCCAGACAGCCTATCCAACCCCTTCTTGCTGAAGTCCTTAGGAAAGAAATGCAGGACCGGAAAGGAACTTCTGCATCGTGATATTAAGTCACATGTAACCTGCTATATAGTGCCTTTCATAAAGACATCAAAGTCTTAAGGTGATTTAGGATTTATTTTGGGGACCCTGATCCTCTGAAGCTAATAGAGATGAACCAGTATCTGGCTCCTTTTGTTTGTAGCAAAATATCAGAATTTTCCAGGAGTCCTTTTACCATGATAACCAATTTCCTGTTTAGCATTTCAGGAGATTTCCAGCTCCTTAGATGCGTGTGAATGCAATCTCACCAAACACCAGTAGTCATCACTGAAGCCAAATACAGGACATATTTGCATCATGAACCCTTAATATCAACATGCAAACAGTGACATGACTATCATAAAGTGAATGAAAACCAACAGACCTGAGATGAGCTCAGGGAGAACAGGGACAATTAACAATAAATCCAGACAATTAACAATAAATCCAGAAATCTCCACCGACTAGGGAAAGAGTGCCATGAAAAGGCTGGACAACACCCTGTATGCTGCAGTCAATATCTCATACCATTCTACACCTTTTAGAGATGCTTCCCCATGTGTCTCACTCACAATCAGTCTGTATCCAACCCAACAGCACTGGATTTTACTGCTGTTGTCTCCAACCACACTGGTCATACAACACCTCTCTATCACCCACCTGCAAAGAATATCAGCTCAGCACTCAGCAAGGATGATCTCCAAGGCTTCATCTTGAACTTTGGATGGGGATTTCACAAGAGACTGGCTCCAGGATCATGACTTGGGGCCTTAACACCTTCCCTGTAATTTTAAAACAAACCCCATCTGTATTATTTCTTCACATTGCAGACCTGTGGGAGCAATAGTCTGTGGTATAGCAGACAAGATGGACCAAAAGGTGGAATCACAGAGAAAACACTGATTCACCTCTCAGACAGCATAAAGGATCAATATATTGCAAACGACACTCTTCTTCTTCCCACCCAACAGATCTATATAGAACATATGCCCCTCCAAGCAGACTACTTTCCAGCCAAGCTCAGGACAAGCTCCTCACCACTGGGGCCGTGTTTCTGATTAAGTGGTAGGCACAGGTGAATCAGTGAAAGCAATTACAGGATTTAGAGCCAATGATGTTAAATTCTCCTAGCTCTGCACTGCTTTGTGCAAAATTGTTACATCTATTACGTTAAACTAAATAATGCCATGGTCATTCTCCAGCTCTGAAAACGAGTGACTTGACTATACTAAGCTCCAAACTAGGAACAGGCCATGCTGTGTCCTGAGGTGTGCTTAGGAATTGCTTGGAAGAGCACTGGTAGACTTGATCACAATGGTGCTGGGAATTGTTGTAACAAATTCCTTGGTCTTATTTCATAGAATCGTAGAATGGTTTGGGTTGGAAGGGACCTCAAAGATCATCTAGTTCCAACCCCCTGCTGTGGGCAGGGACACCCTCCACTAGCCCAGGTTGCCCAAAGCCCCATCCAACCTGGCCTTAAACACTTCCAGGGATGCTATCATAGAAAGTCATATCACACATTCCCTTTATAAAGTCTCTGCCAGGAACTGTTCTAACATTTCAAAATATAGACCATCAACTTTACTGCCTTCACTCTGGGTTTTGAACTAGTATGGAAATAACTATGGGTCAATTAATTTTTCCACATTTTAAATGAGCAAGAGCCTCCAATTCTCACCAGTGAGCACAGAGCCTGGGACACCCTTACACAGAACATCCCTTGGCTGTTAAAACTCAGTTCAGACCACAAAAGTCCCAGGCATAAAGATAAAATCAAATGGCAAGAAGATAATTTAGGATTTTGGATTGTTTTTATGGTAGGAGGTAAACAGCAAAAATCACAATCACTGTACGAGGCACTGTATAATCAGTAATCTCAAAGTGAGAATCCATGTCCCACATGGACAAGAACAGACTTCAATGTTCTTAAGGCCCTTCCTCTGCAAGAATGATGGTACCAAGAGCTCATGTGTTCTTCCATGTAGTGGTCTTGCTCTATTCGCTATGTACACTGCATTGATTCAAGCCCTCTCCTACACTGGTGAGTGCCTGTCAGGTCACCTGAGAAAGCCTAAAGAACTATCCATAGCACTGTCTGCTTTTTTGGCTTCAGTAAGTGTCTGTAAGACCCATCAAAATGAAGCCATTTGAGTTCATTAACACCTACATTTAAAAAGAAACTAAACCAAAGCTCACTATTATAAAAAAAAAGGGGGAGGGGGAACAACAACAAAACACCCAGGGCTGGTTCTTTCTTTGCTACTGGTACCATGGTTCATAATTGCTGATGCTTTCTGTTGTTTTTTAAAGGACTGACATACACAAAGAAATGGTCTGCGGTCTATAAGCACAACGTGCTCTCGGACATTGACTAGAAGATGTGATCAACTTTTGTCCAAGGGCACTGGATATTGTTGGGGCATTGCACATTCCATACTTAAGAGGGAAAGGAGGGAAAAGAACTTGCTTCTCCTGTTTCTTTCTATCTGGTCTCTGCCAGATAAAGCAGTGGAGTTTCAAGACGGTGAAAGGCTGGAGAAGAACCATCCTCTAAAATCAATGGAGATCAGAAATAACTGTTCAAGACTGGGCAGCAAAACACTTGGTGATAATGGCAGAAACAGGGGGGAAAAAAAAACAAACCAAAAACCAGAACAAAGCCACATCCCCATTTGTTGTGCAACCCAATAGAAGCAGATCTGTAGAGCAAAACAATTCATGCCAAAGACCCAACATCCACACTGCAAGGATTTAGTGGTGTTACAACAGCACTAGACCTAACCTAGTCCCAAGGACTGAACATGCAGTAGTGGCTGGAGTGGTTTTTTGGTGCATATCTTTCTGTTTGAATTTATTCAGAAAGATTTCAGTCTGTTCAGTGAGACAGTTCTGTGGAAAAAAAAAAAAAAAAAACCAACAAAAAATCAAACACCTTTTCTGGAGATGAGAAAACTTGCTTCAAAAGTGCACTCCTGGTCTAAAATGAACATTAAAGGCAGATACTATAGAGATTCTGGTGCACCTCTCCCTCCCTTAGTAGCAGGGACTTTTTTGCAGAAGTGAGAGTGAAACGTACTGTATCCATAGTGGACGTTCAAGAAACCAAGTCTGCTGGTGGGTCGTCTAGAAAAGGCAAGCCTTAGAGCAAAGCTGACTGTTTTTCACATGCTTCCCCCTAAAAAAGTTGATGTTGCTTTTACCATAAATATGGCAAATATAATCCAAATACTAAAAATAAAGGTCACGAAAACTCAAACAAAAAGCTTCCTCAGAGCTGCTGGGTAAGAGCAGGGATACACAGGGCTGCACAGTGGAAGAACTGTGGATTAGCACCCTAGGCAAGATGCAACAGAACAGTGGCACTCAGAGGTGAGAGTTGGGCAGAAGTTTTAGTTACCCTACAACTATGACAAACACACTGTCCCCGTAAAGCCAACTGCTGCAGCCGTTACAACCTGCAGCACAACACATGCAAGCCAAATACACCTGGAAATAGAAGAGCTGAATGAAGCCTGGCCAACACGCACCATTTCAGTTGGCTGCAATGCCTTCAGTAATCTGCACCTTCAATAACACATCAGTTCTGTAGCATGCTTTAACCTAAGGAAAACATACTCCAGGTCCCTGTTCAGCTTATTCAAGTTAGTGGCCAGCCTTACCCGTGAGGAAGCTGTGGGTAAGAGGTAAATGACCTTTCATAAGAGTCCATAGCAGAGTAGCAAGTAAAGGGCATGTGTTTATAGTCATACCTGATAAATGTGACCAGCCAGCAGAAACAATGCATGCATTCAATATCAGGCATTTCCTACTCTTTTCCCTCAGATCCAAACACATGAATGGTTTAGGCTAGAGTAATACAGCAATGTAAGACACTGAAGTAGCAATAGCAGCTTCTATTACCTATTGTACCACAAGAACTACTGCAACTACTTGCTCTATGTTTCTTACATATTTTAAAATAACTCCAATTTGTAGGGGTCAGAGACCAGAGCCCTGATGCATGTGAACCTTGCATTTCAAAGCAGGCACATAAAAAAAATAATTTAGATTTACTTTCATTGTCCTTACTGGACTTTTCCTAGTATTACTTACCTTATTCGATTTGTTCTTCTTCCACTCCTCCAATGAGAGAAGTCCAGAGGCTCTTATACCAGCATCACTGCTCCATCCCTTTGACATCAGCTCTACTGCAATTTTCAGTCTGAGGTTGGGTTAGGTGCTCAGTTCAGTCCCCGTGTGGGTAACAGTCATGATGTGCTGGAACCCACCAGACTACTTTCTCAAAAGGCTCAATGCCTGTTGCAGAAATCTCAGAGCCATCCATTGGGTATGCTTAATTATTAACCTAAGCCACTTACTGATATTAACTGTTTTGTTCCAAGTCTTTAATGACCATAATTGGACTAACCTGGAATTGTTCTTCCATTGGTATATGACAAGATCCTCCAACAGGAGGATGGTGAGTCTATTTTGTCCTCCTTTTCCCCCACAACATGACAGAAAAACTGATAGAACAGTTTCTTGATATACTGATATCCAGACGGGGAATGGCTTTCACAGCAAGTGGACTTCAAGGTTTCCTTATATACTCTTAATTAAATTTTTCCATAGCATTCCCAACAGTGTCTGCATTTGGCAGGAATTCTGCCCAAAGGGTGTTCAGATCCCCTACCACATCTCAAGTACATGCAGTGCCCCTACAGGTCCTTACACGATCAGTGGTGGAAAAGAGTGCAGTGGACTTACACAGCGTTATCAATCACCCTGTGGAGAACCATGTGCCTCCATGGGCTGCAGGGAAGACCCAGCTCAGCATACATCAGGTGCTCACTAGTGTGAACACCACCCCTACTCCCACCCCTGCACCCATCTATTTGAAGTCTAGATGGTTTCTGATGGAGCCAGCAGAAACATGATGGGTTGCTGAGCCCCTGAACTGGTAGGGATGCCTTCATGGAAGTTTCCACTGAAATTCAGAGGAAGGTCTCAGACACCACAGCATAACTACAGTTTAATGAGTTACCATGCACCAGTCAAAGAGCAGCAGTATGTATACATGCTCTTACCTCATCCCCAAAGTGAGATGAAACAGGCTCGGTCATTTTTCCTCAGCCTCAACTCAGAGACAGAGTGGCACAAAGTTACAGGCAATCAACCTTCAGGGACATTCTGGAGCTCTGCCCAGCAGCGGAACCAGTTGTGTTTGGTTTATTCCTAGGTCAAGCCCCAGTCTCTCAGCTGCATATAGCCAATGATTACAGGAACCAAATGAAAGTTAACTCTATCCTGGTCAGTAGTCTACACTCAGTTTACTTATTAGCCAGAATTACACTAGAAATATGGTTAGAAGGAAGAGCAAACTTGAGGGAATTCTCAAAAAAAAAATTATTTCCAAAGAGACAGTTCAAAAATGATAACTTGAATGCAGCAGGCAGAGCCAGATGCTGATAATAGGATCCACTGACAGCTCAAAATGAGGAGATGTACCAGGTCCAGGGTCCCTCCAGGAGCAAGAGGAGACAGGGCTGGAGGCTCAGCTACAACATGGGCCCATGATCTAGCTGGAAGGCAGGACTAGAGATGCAACCAAAGACTAGTATTCCTACAACATAGCTCAGAAAGGGACTACAGGCCCAAAGTTGAGGTTAAATAGGGTTCCTGAGCCATGGGCAGGGTGTGGATGGGGGTTCCAGGTGAGGTTGATTGGGGCTGTTAAAGGTTTATTGCTGCACTCAGGGCCCTGACATTTCTGCTCCCAACATACTCAGTCACTTAAACTTTCTAGATCATAGTGAGCAAAAAAAAATTAGTTAACACCTCTGTCATTCTGTATAGCATTTTGTGATCCACTGCTAAGGAAATGCTTTACGGGGGAAATTCTCAACAAAATGTCCTAGGTTTGCAGATCCAAGGATCTGACTGGGATGAGGACTTTATTCTTTGCAAAAATTCACAGATTAGGTAAGATACCGCATAGGGAAAAATCTCTTTGAAGGAGTTGAAATGTGAGAAGAAAGAGGGAACCTGGTGAAGAACATTGACCTTAGTGACTAGAAACAGAGATCCATAATTCAGACTAGGAGAGGAATGGTTGAGTCACACAGGAGTCTTGTTGTATGAAGTGTAAATACTCTCCCACTGAAAGCTGATGACCATGTTTAGGTCCAATTACCTACCAAAGAGGAAAGCAGTATAGTTTGATGAGTAAGTGCATGTTTGTGTGCAAGAAATTTTTTTCCTAATGAGTGAAACATTGCCCAAAAACATCACCTCAGGCCATCTGGGGTTGTTTGTTTGTTTGCAGTTATTCATTTAGAGGTTGCAGATTTTAAGCATATGAGCAGAAACAGCCTTATAGACAGGCTCAGCATGGGGAATCTGAGAATTCATTCGCGTGTTGCAAACACAAAGGGCACAGAGAAAAGCAGATGTGAGCAGTAGCTCTTCGTCACTAGGTGGAAGTATGGAGCCGTTGAAGACCTGTGTACCACTTGAAACACAACGGAAGGCCAGCCAAGCTGTCTCTGCCTGACACCCGTCCAGGACAGATTTCTGTTCATCCCTTGCACTTGAGGGAAGGGCCATGATCCAGCAGACAGAGCACAGGAAAAGGAGATATGGGACCTATTCCCTGCTCTTTCACTCACTAACACATTGAT
This sequence comes from Balearica regulorum gibbericeps, assembly GCF_011004875.1. Classification (NCBI taxonomy): domain Eukaryota; kingdom Metazoa; phylum Chordata; class Aves; order Gruiformes; family Gruidae; genus Balearica; species Balearica regulorum. The sequence goes on along the minus strand of NC_046186.1, from coordinate 4,454,203 downwards.
TTGGGCCAAACAGCTCCATCTTCAAGTCACCCACATGTAAAATGGGGATGGCAGCGCGCTGCCCATGAGGCCTTTTGCAGGGCAGGTGGTCTCCAAGGGAAGGAGCATGGAAGACATTAAGTTTCCCCAGGACTTGCAGCCTTCCCAGGATGGAAGAGCTTTGGAGAAGCCAGGCGAGGACTTACCTCACACTCCCCCAACAGTCACACGGCGGCCACCTCGCAAGAGGAATGTGGCAGTTGTTGAACACCACATGGCATCACCCAGCTGAACAGCTGAGGGGAGAATAATATGGGATAAGGCAAGGTTCAGCGATTTTGTCTGCAACTGCTCAGGAGCTCGCCTCTGTCCTCCCAGCCCTGCTGGTGCATGCACTGCTCCACACCAAGGACACCAGCCTTTCCTGCCAGCTCCTCACCAAAGACAGACATCATCACAAGGGAACGATGTGGGAATGCTGCCTGCACTCACCATCCCTGCATCCACACCTATAAGCAGACCACAAAACACCCCAGAAGAAAGCAAGCCTAATGGGTCTCATGATTGCACCACCAGCATTGTGTTTTTCTTGGACATGGCTGTTATAAGCAGCCTCCCCTCCAACACAAGGTGCGCCATGCTGGACATACAGTGGGGAAAAACAACATGAAACTGCTTGAACTTAGAGACTCAGTCCACACACAGGTCTTGGAGCAAGGTCTGTGCTTTCCAGCTTGGCATTGTCAGTAGTTAGTGTCCTCTTCCAGCCCTTACCTATTGCACTTGTTATCTCCCCAAGCAACCTGCAAACCGTGTGCGCCCAAGAGAATGGGTATCCACTCACACCATCAGCCTCCTGCTGAAATCAAATCAGAACTTCCACAAATACTGAGGATCTGGAGCAAAGCTCCCAGACTTGGAAGCTGAAGAACATTTCAGCACTGCCCACAGGCCAACCTGTGCCTCAAACATTGTGGCTACATCTGTGAGTGGAATAAAAGCATCGAGGGCTTGGGTATTGCATCTCCATTGGATCACAAAGTGCAAACGTGGTCCCCTGCATGGCTTTGACCCAGACCAGCTCACGTTTGCTGAAACAATTCCCAAGGATGGTTCGGAGTCAGCATGGCTGGCGCCTGCTCCCAATGAACACTGTGGACTCTCACTGAATTTTTGACCCTATTTTTGAATGTAATAGCATTAGTATGGCTGCAGGAGCAGTAAAGGGACCCTGCAAGGTTGGCTCCCTAGTAAAGATGTAGCGTGGAAGACTTTACAGGCTAACGTGTCCTGCAAGGGCAGCCCCTGCTCTGGCTGTGCTGCTTTGTGCAGAGCTCCCATCAGCTGCTCTTTCTTTCTATTAATACTTCACTTTTTGTGTATTGACACAAATTTCCTAGCAACCAAGGTCACAAGTGAAGGTGCTAAGTAGCTGGACTGATTAATAATAAATCCTGGGGTTTGATGTCTTTTTTCTTGAGAGGCTTGTTAGACACCAGCAGGCAGGGTGCTGAGCTGGGATTTCCAAGGGAACCTAGGGGATTTGGATACCCTGCTCTGATTTAATTTCCCTCTCTGAATCCCAGCCTTCCTCCTTCTGGCCCACAGCATCCAGCTGGGTGAAGCTACCCATGGGAAGGTGAGTTGAGACAGTGCAGTAAGGCAAAGCAGGGGTCTGGCATCTATCAGTCATCCTGAAAGTTGTTCCCTGGGGTCCACAGGGGTTGGGTTTCTTTATCTGTAATCAGAATCCAGTGGTCTCCATAGGCCAGGTAATAACTCTCACTGCTATCAAGTCCCACCATGCAGGGTGGACTGCATCTACTGCCTCCTCACTTTCTTCAGCCCTGAGCATCATTCAAATGGGATCAGCATCACAGCCTTTCATGTCTGCCCTCACCAAGCCACTGTGTTTGGTCCTGGGTTTGCTGAAACAGGCTGAGCTGCCCGCTGTGGTGAGAACTGTGCCCATCACAGTCCTAACCACAGGAGTAAAGATGAGGTAAACTCCTTGAGATTTTGGGTGTATCTTATATTTTAAAATAATACATAGAAAGTCCCATCTTTCTTTCTGAGTTTCAATGTACTTAAGTCACAAATCACTTGTGTCTGGATGCTCATATGTAGGGCAAGAAGAAGCCAGGAGTGTGCAGAGGGATTTCAAAGCAGTGTCTGGTTTTACCACCTTCAATCCATCGTTAAACACCTTAGCATAGAAATCTGAGTATGAGAACGCCAATAAAGCAGGTTCATGAACATTCCCCAAGTCAGGAGAAGAAAGAAGCCCCTAGTAGGTCAGGAACGACACTCAGATCTCCTTATCTTTACTCTGGTGTTTCAGGCACCGGGCCATAATATCCCCAGCTGAGCTGCTCCCTTGCCTGCCATGATTTACACAAGGTGGGGTGTCGAAAGCAGAGAATATTAACACGAAGACCGCATGACCTGATCTAGGGAAGATAATAAGAATTTTACAAAAGAGTTGAAAGTCAACTTAAGAAGTTGACAAGTAAAAAAGTATCATTTGTATTTATCAGGCAGTACCAATACCTTCAAACTTCCCTTTATGGCTGCTCCTTTGCACTAATAAAAAAAAAAAAAAAAGGCATTTTGTTTCCTGAAAATCTTCATATTCATATTATTAATTTTTTTTCAGATTTTAAACCCTTTTTATTACCACTACTTCTATTTACATTTTCAGCCCATAACTGACTTGCCTGGTTCATTTTTCTAGCTGATTTTTCTAGGTTCAACTCTTTCCTTTGAGAGAAAAAACGTAGGTGCTTCCAGGAACCTTTCTGCATGTCTTTACAGGGTCACTTTTCAGCATGATAAAACTCTGTCGAAGTTGTTCCCATAGCTACTCTTGCTGCATTTTAAACAGTCAATGAACTTCTTTAAATACTAAATTTATTACCAGTGCAGCTGCTTTAATGACAGGTTTGAGGCTTCTTTGGTTTCAAGGTTGAGTGTGTTTCGGCTCGTGTCCCCTGTGGTCGCACAGGTCGTGGAGGGGATGCGAGTTGCCCGGCCGCCTGTCCGTGGCACATGCTGGAGCCTGGGGATGCACAAGGCAACTGGGTGAGGACAAACCAGCACCTTGCAGGGGATTTGCCTGCTGCGGCTTTGGTCTTCTCACCGGCGTGCAAACGGTGCTCCCCTGCTCCTGTGGGATCTGCCAAGCACACAGGATGGCCAGGGAAAACAAAGGTCAAGGATGGCTCCCAGACCCATCATGGCATAGAAATCCTCTTGATTAAAAAATACAGCAGCAAAGGGAAAAAAATGCAACTTCAAATAAAGCACTAGCTTCATCTGTACTGTGAAAAAACACCCCGGTATTGAGGTCTTCCCAGAGATTTTCCTTTTCTAGGGTGCTTATAGACACCATCTCATTCACACTTCCCATCAAGCAGGGCTCTGTTTCGGTGTGATGGACCATCACTACTTCAGTCTCTGTGTTACAGGGCTTTTTATCATGCTAACAATAGTATTCAAGAAAAGCTACAGCTCTATTGTGTTGGGTGCTCTTTAACCACACAACAGCAGATAGAGTCTAGCTTAAAAAAGCTTTCGATTTAAATAGGGGCAAAGAAACACAATCCCACATGACTGTGGGAAAAGATGGCTGCTACAGACTTTGCAAACTATGCCGTAACATCCCCACAAGAGAACTGCACAGGTTGGACCACAGACCCCAGAGGCAGCATTGCCGGTTAAAATCAAGAGGTGTCGCTTTGATGGAAGAAGTGTCCCAGGGAAGTCGAGGCAGGCAATACTGTAGACTGAAGCCATAGCATTTGCTTAAATAAACAGCTGGTAGCGGATTGGGTTTCCGAATCAAGCTGCAACCCTGCACCTACTGAGCTTCATCCATCATTAGTCTTTCATTAGGAAACTTGTTCTTGGCTGGGTCCCCAATTCTCAGAAGAGTAATTCAGGCAAATACCAACCCCACCGCTGTGTCCAGCAGTCTCTGTTCTTCTGCCCGTCCCTATCCCTGTGGCAAGGCGAATGCCCACTTGTTTCTCATTTTAATACAAAATTCCTTCTGTTCGATGAGTTTTCATTTTAAAGGCTGCCACTGCCCCGTCCCCTCTGTCCCCGCTACCCATGTCTGAGCGGGGGGAACAGGTGGGACAGCTGACCCTGGTGAATGAAAGGAGAGCACAGTTTCATTCCCTTCACCCCTTTCTCACAGCCTGCCACTGCTGTCAGTGATCCCCGAGCGCCCGGGGACTGGGGATTTGTGTGTATTAGGCACATGAAAGAAAAGAGCCTGCAGCAGGCTGCTCCTGGGCTTTGCTTCACCTCCAAGCGAGGGGATGGCTTGCCACTGTGTTCCTCAGGGCTGGAATCAAGTGACGCTTTTTTTTATTATTATTATTTGCACGAATTGGCTTCTATGCAAGAGGTGCCACAGCCATGATTAAAAAAGAAAAAGGAAAAAAAAAAAAAGAAAGAAAAAAGAGAAACTTGCAATGATCCCAATTGTGCGGGGAAATGTGTAAAGCCAGACAGTAGAAAATGAGATCTTTTTCTGCTGTCAAATCTTTGGGGTGGGATTTGGTCTCATTCCTTCGCTTTGTGTGAAGCTCCATATCCTGTCATCACACAGTGGGTTCAGGAAGAGCATTAACAGTCCCTCTCAGTCCTAAATCTATTAATCCAATGTCACACACAACAAACTCCCAGAACCCCCACTAAGGTGGACTCATGTTTACACACTGGTCAGTGAGCCGTGTCTCGGGGATATTGTCCTTTGTTCGGGTGTAAAAACCACAAACTCATGGAAGTCACACGGGTGAACACCAAATGTGTTACACCACAAGAAAGCACTGCAGGTTAAATAACCTTAAGTCTGCTCTGTACTGCCAAGGTCAAAGAATAGGTTTAGTCATAGGCTTGATTAACCTTGGGGTTTATGGATGTACTAATTAATACCAGCAGGTAGAAGGAGTATTTCCACCGCTCTTGGCTATCTCTGGTTCTGGAAGCCACAAAGCCCCCACATAAGCTCAACAACAGCAGTTACGTTGCAAGCAAAGAGTTTTACACAACATCCAGCAAAAGCAAAGCCTTTTTCTCAAGTATTTCAGGTGCTTGCATACACAATGAGCTCTGCTTATGTATCAGCTTGACCATTCCCATAACCATCTTCAGGCAGAAATACAGGTCCCTGAAAGCAGAAGGAAAGACTCAGTCCCACCAGGCTGGGACAGTAACACGCCTGGGTGGGACTAAAGAAAAAAATGTCTTGACTGTTGGCACAAGTATCTTGACCATTGGTACAACTCTGGGACAGATTAGGTATCCGCATATTGGTTTTCTCTTAAATGAAGGCATCAGTGATGTTTCAGGATTCAGTTCTGACCCCCTGATGGGCTGGTCCTTGCCCAGCACACCTGCTGTTATTAGTGATATGATTCTTAATTAGTTTTCCCACTCAAACAACATCTTTCACATTTCCTTCTATTTTTTCTCCTTATGTTCACAGAGTCTTCATAAACTGCCTGAAACCAGCAAGAAACCATTTCCTACGCAGTCTTAAAAAACCACAACTTCAGTTAAACCACAGCAAGATTATTTTTCCCCCTAGCTTTTCAGTACTGCCAGAGACCTGAATAACTGGTTACTCACACCACTCTAATCAAGATATCCTTATGCCTGCTGCTGCACAGACCCATTGACCCGACAAAGAAGCAAAAACATGGAAAAAGAGAGGACAAAAGCATACGGGTGGGATGTGGAAGGAAGCCTCGATCACAGCCTGCTCGCTGAAGTGCATGTGTTAATGCTTTAATTTAGTAGTTTTGCATGGGTTAAAATGCAAATTGAATGAATATTCCACCCCCAAAAGCAAGGCGACCCCCTTATTTTTAGTGAGGGGGGCTCATTCAGTCCAGTCAGATGCATGTCAGACAGTCGTGTCTTGCCTTTTCCAGCACCGTATGTGCGTGTACGGGGGGAGGGCCATCAAAAATAAAAGTGCCAGTGTTCCCATTGTCAGCCTTTTACCCACCTGTTCCTCTTTTAGCCCAAACGTGTCCACCTCTGACCCCGCCGCGGGACCAAGGAGCTTGTGAGGCTGCGTCCCCCACCCCTCGCTCCCCGCGGCAGCTGTGTAAACCTCAAGGGCAACAGCTGGGGACCGGGGACGATGCCTCCAGCTCCCGGGTGGATGTACAGCAAAGGGCATCTGCAAGGGCTCCAAATCACTGGCCTGACAGTAGGGACTCTATTTATTTAAGTAGCACAAAGTTTGGCGCTACCCCCATTTAAACCCTGAGCCCATAAATCCAGCTCAGTTAGCTCTCAGGAGGTGTTCTCACCACAGGTTGCTAATTTACTAATTGCTTGCCCTGAGGGACTCTGGGTTGGGGTTTTGGGCTTCAGGATCTGCTCGGATGTGCTGTGACCCCAAGGGGATCCCAAGGAAGCCCTTCCACTTGCTCTTTGTAGATACAAAGATGGAGAGGGGACAAAGGATGGGATAAACTCTTCTCTCGAGTGCTGGATGAAGCCCTGAAATCACCTGGAACTTGCAGGGTGGATTTCTCCATCCTCTGGCAGTCAGGGGCAGTACATTTCACAGCCTGACTTCAGAGAAACAAAGATGTGCAGGTTGATGCAACCCATGTGTGTGCCTGCCTGTCTGTGGGCTATTTTCCAAAAACCTGACACAGAATTGGGCCTTGATGAGATCCTCCTTAATCTGCTTAATTGTAAAAACACCAGTGGGATGAGATTGAAACTCTACCCTAAGGCATCACTTTTTTTAATCCTGTCTAAATACATGCCAGAACTCAACAATGCTCTGCTAGGATACATGTTCCTGCCTTGTTCCTGCATGGAAAGACATCCCTGGAGAGAGGAGAGGTCAGCAATCCACTGTTCCTGTTCTAAACCCAGTAAATTAAGACAGTCTCAAGCTGTCCAACTCAGCAGGTCAGTGGGACAGTGGCTTTCTGGCTTGGACAATGGCTAAGAGCAGTCCTGCTGCTGCAATGAGTCCTTGGCCATGTGTCAGGGCAGCTTCCCTGGTGCTCCTAACCTTCATCAGGTAAGAGGAGCAAGGAAATGAGGACCGTTGCATTCCCAGCAGCCTTACCTGACTCACTTTTACTACTGGATGGCCTCAGAAATCTCTTTCCTTTCCTCCTAGGTCTCAGAAAGTAACTGGAGACCTGAAGTGCCAACTCCACTGATTCAGACTGGGTGTCCTAAAAGGTGGATCTACGGGGAGCCCAGGTAGATCTGTCCCATATTTACAGGGTACCCTGGATAATTCACTTAAGGTCTTCAGGGCTTATCTAGCAATAAGGATAACAGCAGGAATAATATGAGATTAATGACATCTTGGATTTTCAGGCAATGAGTCTGTAAAGGCAATAAATGTCTCATTAGCCATTTTCCTCTCATTAGTCCAACACCAAAAGCAGATGACATCCTCATTATTTGCTACATTATTATGAATTTTGTCATCTTCCTTTACCACATCTGTTCCCACAGCTGCACAGCACAATGCTGTTTGCACAGCTCATTGTAGTCTTTATACGTTTGAACCTTGATTTCACGAGAACGAAGTGGGCCAAAAGGCATCATGAGGGAATATCAACCTGATGAAGCACGAAATAATACTCCAGATCCCTTAGACTGGAGAACCCCAAACACAGGAAACAGGGAGCACTTGCCACATGAGTTACTGGCATCACTGGGAAGAGTTGCAGGCCACTGCAGCCTTTGCTCTGTTCAAACCCACTCAATGGACCCCTAGTCAGATGCCTCCAAACCAAACATGTTCAGGAGAGTTTGTGAGGAGATTCTTTGAATATTGGGTGCAAACTAGGCTACTTTCTGACCTTTTTCTGGAGATTACTGTCTCCTCCCATGCTTGCCGCCCCTTAGTAATTGTCTGTGTGTATTGGAGTTGAAGCTCTGATTGCTGGAATTGGACTGATGGATGATATCTGTTAGCAGTCACTGTATGAGGCAGAGTCTGAAGAGGTCGGCAACCTGATCTTCCCATCAACTAACCCAGAAAGTATACTCAAACAAGCAGAGACTCTAAGACTGAGTGTCTTCAAGGGGAGAGGACTTAATTTCTGCATCGAGGCCATAAGCATTCCAGGTTCAAACAGCCTTTTTCATTCTGGAGTCTACACCATCTTTCCACCTCCCTTCCCATCACCTACCCTCCCAGGGAGTGTGCAGGCATGCTCCCCCACCCAAACCCTCTCCAGCTCAATCAGCTGTCACGGGCCCCGCATTCCTGCAGGACTCCCAGAATTGGCAGCTCTGGACATCTGCTCTTTTCCACCCCCGCAAATATGCAAGCAGGTGTGAGGCACCACAACTTTCCTTGTTCCTAGCCACTTTTACCCAGGCACTGCGAATGAAGGCACAGCCAGAAGGGCAGATGATCTGTTCCCCTCCATCCTCTTCACATCTCTCCAGGGAACATGCAGAGACAAAAATCAATCTCTTCACCATCATTGAAGCAAACCCAGAAAAATGAATTTTATGTGGCTGAACACAATTCCTCTCTACCTCACTCTAACAGGGACTTTACACCAATGATGAAAATGAGAAAAGTCAATGGTTCTTGGTGCACTGCAGCATGCAGTTACAAAGGGGTACCTGGACCATGTGCTATTTAGGTCAGTAAAGCCACAGAATACTGTGCAAAATAAATGGCATCTATACTAACCTCACACTTAAAGGAACTTCAGTGAAGGGATTCTGAAGAATAACAGTTGCTAGTGAAGACCAGAATGGAAAAAAACCACATTTTTCACTGCTCATGAGAAAAACAACCACTGCTGGTTGCTATCCTCCAACCAGCCGAGCTATAAGGTGATGGTATGTATTACAGGGGTACAATGGCAAAAGAAAACAAAGTGGCATCAGCCAGGAATGCCAGAACTACCATACAAAATTGCCAGGAGATCCAGGTTTTAGAACTGGTCATCAGCACAGAGGGGATAAGGCTGAGCCCCCTCCCCAGCCCCCCCATCCAGCCTCTGGCAGCAGGGATGCTGTCCCCTCCTGTACAGGAGAAAGCCTGGTGTGACTCTGCTCGGTTTATCAGATCAATCACATCCACATCACAGCACATTTTCACTCTGTATCTAAGCATCTGTTCATTTACCTGTCACAGCTGACATCACTACAACTTTTCATCTCGCACAGTCTGCACTTGCCTTCCCACCCCGACTCCTCCACCTGAACACTTGTGAAAAGCTCCGATATTTATAAACCCTTTCACTGATGAGATTTGCACTGCCAACCATCTATTACTGAATAAATGTCCTCTACTGGGGGGACAACCCTAGAGTAGAGGTGTTTGGCTATTAAAAAAGCAATTAGGTGCAATCCCCATACAGAAGGTTTAGGTAGGTCTTTTGCATTAATTATAGAAAATGCCTTTCTATAGTGATGGTTACACTTTTCTCATTCCTATTGAGACCAGTCACCTTACACAGAAATTAATCTCTTCTTGGTTAATGTTACAGTGGTTCAAATGCTACAAGAGGAACAGTTGCCTGGCAGGTTTGTAGTTATCCATCATATCAATTATTTCTTGAATGGTAATCAGCATGGTGCGATGTGGAGGACTGGTTTTACCCAGACTCCAATGAATCTTTAAATGTTGAATAAAAATAAACCAAAAATGAAGTGAATATAGTTTGGGCAGTTTATGCCCTATAGGTTATTACCTAGGACTCGGGGGGGATGGGGCAGGGGAAGAAAATTAGCACATTCAACTTATAGGAAATTCAGGCAAGCCAGGGTTAATCTCATGACCACATGGGACCGTGTGGGTTCCCTGAGTAAACTGCTCTTCCTGATATCGTTACAAGGTGTATCGGTAGCTCTAAATAGAAAACATCCACTTTTCACAGCTTCCACGTGGCCGCAGAAGTCGTCAGATGCCCAACTTGTGCCCAGCTGCTGTCCCTGCATCCTCGTGAAACCCAGCACTGCCTCCAAGCACCAGCACGCTCCAGGGACACCAAACCCTGCTCTCAGTCTCGGCTTGACATGCCCAAAATCTTCCAGGCATCTACCCAGCCTGTTACAGAAGAGTGTCAGCCCCCAGCTGCCCAAACATCATCTTTCCATGGCAAGATTAATGCAGAACCTGGATGAACAACAAAAGGCCAACAGAAAGTCAACGATATTGTTCTTTCTCTTTTGCAGGTGGGTAAACTGAGGCACGAGGGTCTCCTCTCCATGTCATGTCCTCCTCCCTGCAACCTCATATTGCTGGCATGTACAAGATGTGTTGCTGTCCCTTTTCCTTCCTTTCCATGGTGGCCTTGCACCCATGCTCCCATCAACCTGATTCAGCTACAGCTTTCGGAGAAAGGGAGGGAAGAGCGGCATTGTCTCCAGCACCCTGGTAAGACCATCACACTTTTCCATCTGTGCTTCCCAGGAGCAAGTTTTCTGCGTTGTAGCACTAACACCACACAACAATGTTTCAAACAGTTGAACGGAAAGATCATAGAATCATAGAATGGTTTGGGTGGGAAGGGAATTTTAAAGTTCATCTAGTCCAACCCCCGGCAATGAGCAGGGACATCTTCAGCTAGATCGGGCTGCTCAGAGCCCCATCCAGCCCAATCGTGAGTGTTTCCAGAGATGAGGCATCTACCACCTCTCTGGGTAACCTGTGCCAGTGTTTCACTGCCTTCATTGTAAAAAATTTCTTCCTTATGTCTAGTCTGAATCTCCCCTCCTTTAGTTTAAAACCATTACTCCTTGTCCTATCACTACAGCCACTATTAAAAAGTCTGTCCTCATCTTTCTTACAAGCCCTTTAGGGACTGGAAGGGGCTCGAAGGTCTCCCCGCAGCCTTCTCTTCTCCAGGCTGAACCAGCCCAACTCTCTCAGCCTGTCTCCAGAGCAGAGGTGCTCCAGCCCTCGCAGCATCTCCGTGGCCTCCTCTGGCCTGGCTCCAACAGCTCCATGTCCTTCTTGTGCTGGGGACCCCCGAGCTGGACGCAGCACTGCAGGGGGGTCTCAGCAGAGCGGAGCAGAGGGGCAGGATCCCCTCCCTCGACCTGCCGGTCACGCTGCTGGACACCCAGCCCAGGATGCCAAGTCTATGCGAAAGCCAACGCCGGGGGCTCAGCTACGCTGCAAAGATGAGGTGCTCAGATTTGTTCTCCCATTTCTTTTCATTTCACTTCTGCCCCCCCTTGCCCGCAGACGGCTTTTGCAGAGTCTCCGAGGCAGAGGGTGACGTCCACGTGCACAGCTCCCTTGTCCCCCTGACTCACGCCGCGGGGGGCACCCACCTGTTCTGCAAAGCACGTCGGCTATGAAAGCTGTTCGGGGGCAGGGGGGTACGCAGCCCCCCGCCTGTGCTCTGCACCCTCCCAGGCTTGAACTTTGCTTCAGAGGAGCAAATGCCCATAGGGAAGCACCTCAAGTCATGTAGTATCATGGACAACCCACAGGAGGAACACATTGCATTGAATGGCAGAAGCGTTTGGGTTTTAAGTAATTTATTTGTATTGCTTGGGGGAGAGGGGGGAAGGCTCCTTCCCAGTCTATTATCTTTCACAGTGCTGATCAAATAAGCATTTTTTCCCTACTATCCAAAAATTTTTGAGCACTAGAAAAATGTTAAGAAAAAATTATATTTGTCACGTTGCATAGATATACAAGATTGTGAATTCAGAAAAAAAAAAAAAAAGAGGTTATGTCATTTTTAAAAAATTAATATTATTGTTGTTTACCATGGAGCAAGGGGCCAGGGTTGTACCGGATACAACAGGACCAGTGCAATGCATCTCCCTAAGTGATTTATCTTAGTTTTGTAATTTTTTCCCCTTTTTCTTTTTTTTTTTTTTTTTTTTTTTTTTTTTTGCCTTACATTGGAATTGGGAAACATCCTCAACCTTCTCAGCACTAAAGAAGCAAATTGAAAAATAAACCTGTCGCTCTGTTCCTTACCAGACTCCTACAAAACCTAAACCAAAATACCCTTTAAAAGTACATATCATTTTTTCCCCATTTCATGCCAAAACTTCAATGTTTAGTGTCATTTTCTTCTGTGGGGAAAAAATACTTTTGAAGTGCACTCAGATTTTTTAGCAGGGAAAAATTTCATGTTAAAAACACAGTGACCATATAACCCTGCAGTCACTTCCAGATGTTTGAACACTCACCTAGGATAAAAGAAGTAGTAGGATGGGGTAGGATGCTCACCAGGGAGCAGGCTCTATGGTGAAAGACAGCTTGTGATAAGACTGTCTGAGAGAGCAATGCCCTAAAGTAAACGAAACAGGACAAGGAGATGCTGCTGGGTGAAGGAACTCAATCGTCCCCACTGCAGGAACATCCTCAGCATGGTTTTGGATGAGACAGCTATTCTCTCCCAGCATTTTCCAGGCACAGTTCAGGAGTTTTCATGGGATAAGACACTTCCCGACAGGCGGTTGGATGCAGCAACCCTGTTTTGGAGGTTAAAGGCCTTAACAATACTGATGTGGGCCATTCAGCATCCGGGCTGGGTAACTCTGCCAGTCGTATTTAATTTACTAGTTTAGATGTAGCATAAAGGATGTGATTTTTTAAGTATTTCCTGTGCAATAGACTCCTTCCAAGAACTTGGGTATATCATCTCGTGCCTCAGTTTCCCCGCCATAAAGCAAAATTTCAATAGTGTTTCCCTCTCCCAGGGTTAGAGGCACTCTGAGGCACTCAGACACTCCGTTAATATTATCTACCAGACAGGACATTGGTCAAAACCTCTCTGCAAACATCCACCCATACAAAAGGATTCACTTCCAGTCTCCCAGGGATGCTATTTTTTAAACAGCTCTGATGGAGAAGAAAAGCAAGGGCAATTATGGTTAATGGTGTACTTCTAAAGACACCGGGGTGGGGAGGACCCAGGGCACGGTCTGTATTCCCAGCTGTACCAGTGTGACCTGTGGAGCTCTTTGGGCTCAGCCCCTGGTTTGCAAGCCCCAGCACTTGCAAAAGCCCATCTCCTCCTGTCCTGCCCAACCACCTCTGCTAACCAGGATTTCAGACCAGCTCCAGATCCAGCTCCCTGCTCCTCCTCCTCCTCCTGCAGCAGCTCTCTGGCCGTTAAAATATTAAACTGATGTACTTGCAATAAATGCCTTTATTCTCAGAAATCTTTGTTGGTTTTTTGTTTGTATTTTTTTGATGGGACCGAGCTGCGGCATCGAAAAAAGGGATAAAATGAAGACGTGCCCTCCCAGCATGGGACAGCTGAAGCGGTGTCACTCAACGTGCTGCTGTCAGCGGGGTGATTGAGGTGGACAGGAGGGACGGGAATGGCCGCAGGCTGTAAAGGACACGGGCAGGTGGGAGGACAGGGCGGTGGGGTGGGCTGGCCCAGGGTGTAGGCAATACAAAAGGGACCGTGACAGCCTGCCAGGGCAGGGACCACGAGGGGATGGCGGGCGAGCATCTTAGGGGTAGAGCAAGGCAGGGAGGGGAAGAGAGACGAGGAAGATGCATGTGAAGAGCCAAGGGGCAACTCAATGCCAGGGTTGCAGAAGGCTTGTCTGCCCGGAGAGGGATGAGACAGAAATACTGGTGGAAAGCCCTTAGCGACAGACCCAGCAAGGGAGTTGTAAGGATGCTAATGCAAGGTGGAGGAAATGAGCTCAGATGGTAGAAAACTGAGTGAGAGGAGGGGAATTTAATATGATTGTCACTAGAGAGAATGAAAAAACAGAGGCAGTGGTATAGAGGAGAGGGGGAGAGGGGAAATTCCCACCTCCCCATACACACTTGCACGCACACAGAGGGGTCAGTAGTAGAAACAGCTGCAAGTGCTTTTTTACCCTCAGCCTTTGCTAAGAGACTCTTCGGCACCCCCAGGCATAGGCTGCTTGCTGGACAGCACTTCTGACCACATCAGAAGCTCCTGCTTCCTTGGGGAAACTTGAAGAGGAGGAAAACACCTCTTGCTGAAGATGCCAGCCCAGAGAAGACCCCTGGGGTGCTATGGAGCAACAAAGGACCCAGGAGAGGAGGATGAAGAGACCAACTGCTTCTTTGCTGAAGGTAATGTCTGAGATTTATTTTTTTTTAATGCATTATCTCCTGCAGCGTGAGAATTGATGGTATTTATGGCCAAGCCTAAAGACCACAGGCAAGAGCCAGTGCCACACATCCAGGGTTGTGCAAAGCATCATAAGGGAATGTAAGGAACTCTGGGCAGGCCAAGAGATGCCAAGGATGGCAAGGGGAAGGGTGGTGAGGTGGTGCCCACATGGTCTGAACAAGACCCCACACTCACCCAAGTTCCCAGGAACACTGCCTGGATGTGGCCCATGGCCGTAGCATTGAAGCATCCCTTCAAAGCGCACGTGCTCAGGCAAACCAAGGGATGTGTTTGATTTTCAGGAACATCTTCATAAAAAAGGGGGTTGGTTCACAAGGGTGGAAGAGCTGGTGTTTGGTGCTCTGTTGGCCAGATCTCCCAGTTCACAAGGCAAACCTTCAGTGACTCGGGGGGGCACAGGGAGCACTGAGGAGGGACTGTGGGATCTCAGCTGGTCAGCATAGACTGGAGGACTGGTGTCATCTCCTGGGAAGCTCCGCTATCTGAGATTGCTCCCGAGGAGCCTCCTTTGACTGTGAAGGGTGCTCAGGTGTGATTAACCCCTTCCAGAGGAAGTGGTGTTCTGATTTTAATTCTTACCTCGAAATAAGAGGTCACTAGCAAGTTTCCACTAGTGCCTCCCTGTCCACCAAAGCCAGCTGTTAAATTATGTCATCGCCACACAATTGTTGATACATTTATCACCCCAGAATCCTTACTAGGCAACAAAGTGCTTTCCCCATTTCACAGATGGAAAGCAGGGGTACAGACACACATAGGTCCAAATTCATCTCCATTACCCTGAGACCCTTATGTGAGGAGTCTAAGTGAAGAGCACAGTCAACTCTGGCTCCTTCTGGAGTCATCAGAGAGAGATGCCCCCCTCTTGACACACTCCTGGGCCCTCTCTGTAGGTCCCTGCCCTCCATGGGTGGCTGTTCCTTGTATTTCTATCATATTAGCAGTATTGGTGATTTTGGTTGGGAATGCATGAATGAAGCCATCAAGATCCCAGCGTGGGTTTATCCTCCTCCTGTCTCAGCGCATCCCCCCAGCTCCCTACACTTGGACCACGTGGGAAGGAACTAACCAAAAAAAAAACTAAAGGAAAAGGGCACTGTCCTCCCCCTCCAAGGCTGTACCCTTTGCACCCACTCTCAGAGCACATCGTTAGGCTTCCTGGCTTCCATGAGAAAGCTCCACACTGGGGAAGGGTTCATGATATGAGATGATCCAAAAATTCCCAGCTAAACAGTCTTAGATTCAGAAAGAAGACAAAAGAGATTCCCCAACTTGTAAAGCCAGTGGCAAAAATCCTGTCAGCTTCTCAAGGGATTATCCTAAATTGCACTGTTCTCTAACTTCACTTGCATTCAAGATATGGGAAAAAAAAAGGAAGGCTAAGGGGCAAGGGAGGCCATGCTGAACCTATATGGGCATTGCTACAGGCTCCCCAGTTTTTGTCCTAGGCAAACAATTTCAGCTCTGTGCCTCAGTTTCCCCACCCATAATCTAGGCATACTGGTAAGCAGGCTTTGCTCAAGGGCAGTTATTCTGCTCAGGTGCAAAGGATCAGACTGGCTAAATACAAATATGATGGGGCTAAACCAGAGCCAAGGTGTCAGTTTAAAAGCACCGTGTATTAGACCAGATAAAGCAGAAAATATAACTTAAAGAGCCATGATGTAAATACCTTTTTATATTGAGTTGAAAGTGGTAGAATATCAAACAAGGAGACTAGCAGGACGGACAGACACATTGGCAGGACTGCTGGCGATTCTGACGCAGGCTTTCCAAATGACCTTGGGCAGCTCACTTATTTTCTCCAGCTTTGTGCTCTGTTTTGTGCCTCTCTTTTTCAAGACATTCAACATAGGCATGCTAGGACTAGGTGTTTCAGAGGTGTTCATTGAAGCGTTATTCCCACTGACTTCGGGCAAAGACCTCATTCCTATGGTCTATGGAGCAAACTCAATAAGCTCTGAGATACCCTCATGAAACCCCACCAGAGTTTGAAAAACCCAGGCATATGAAACACCTCCAAAACATAAGTAACTAAATATAGTCTCTGCCTAGACAGAGGCAATGTTTTGCAGACAGATGCAAACTTGCTTTGCTGAGTTTTAAGCTTCCTGTAAGCTGTGGTTAGGACAGTGTTTAGATGAAACTAATTAGCTCTTCTGCACAAATATACCCTCAGACGACTAATTTGGCTCCCGAGGCTACGATGTTAACCTAACTGATTTGCCCACGGTCACACAGAAAATTTGCAAGAGAGGCAAGAAAAGTCTCTCCATGAGTTTCTGCCCCATGCAAGGTGCTTATTCATGTAGGTAGGGGACCAATGAGGTGGTAAATTCCAACCATGCAAAGGTTTGGGCTCAAATCCTTCCTGTGGAGAGGGGCAGAGTATTCAGAAGAATTAGGGAGAGAGACCACAACAACTTTTAGCTCCCAGGCTGAGCTTTTTTTTCTTCCTTTTAAGTAAATGGGATGACTCTTATTTATCTATTCCCTTCTTTGCACTGCTGTCACATCAATGCACCTCACTATGCGTGTATGTGTAGACAGGCAAATGAAAGGCTAAGAAGCTTCCATCCTTCCAGTAACAACTGCTCCTAGGAAAGCATTCATCTTGCAATCCAGGATGGAAAAAGAAACTTGACAAAGAGCCCAGAGGAGTGAGTGCCCGAATGCCAGGCGTGTTAGAGAGCCCGTTTTGGGAGTATCACCTCCCATCTCGTCCTCAGTGGCAAACCATCCCAATCACAGCGACCCTTGGAGGACAGCTGCCCCATTCTTTCCTCCTTCTCTTCCCGACGCCAGGCAGGGACAGATGTGGCTCTGGATATGCCTCAGATGATTGGGTTACTCTCAGGGGCTCCAAAAGGCATGATCTGTTGGCTCTTAGTTTGCATATCTGCTGTTCACAATGAATATAATATTCTTCGGTAGTTAAAATGAAATACACTGCCTCTAAATGGATGCATTTGTACCCTATTGGCTTCCTTCTTCACAGGCTTTTATTGTCATTCTTGTAAATCTTTTACATTTGTATATGTATCCCACTCAGCTCCTTAATTTCTAGTAACTTAGGTATAATTTCAAAAGCCATGTTTCTTCATTCTACCTGTTTTTGTGGGTTTTTTCATAGTTTGTTGGTTTGTTTGTTTTTTTAAAATCTCACAGTGTGTTCTGGCAAGGCAGCCTAGTGAGCCTTTACTGCAACAGTCCCATTTCCTATAAGTAATTGGATTTAATACAAATCTTGCTCAAGTTATGTTTTAGCATCATCAGAAAATTCCCATTTATACCTGCATAAGATTTTAAAATCCCAACCCACCAAGTGTACCAGATTACGTGTAGAAATAAGGAATATTTGCTACCTACATGCTTGGGAAGAAGGAACTTTTGAACAACTAGGTCTGTTTCATCACTAATCACTCTGAACCCACTATCTAGTCCCAGAATTTGTATGATAGTTTGAGAATTTAAGAACGTGCTGCCAGTAAGCAGCTATAAACATCCCGTACAATTTGTTGAATGACAATATATGCTCCATATATATTAAAGGAGTCTAGAAAATGCATCTATGCAAATTCTTTGCTCTAGAAATCTTCAGCTTATTTCAGAAAAAAAAAAAAAGAAACAAGGAAAAGCTTCAGAAAGTAGGTTTTCCCTTGGATAAGGGTTGTTGGTCTTTCTTATGACACAGGAATTTAAATAGCTTAGCAAAAGTCAGGAACCAAAATGAAAGGTTTGCTAAAGAGGACTGCTGCTCATGTCTGAATGAGAATTTCCCTCCCTTTTCTTTAATCCTTTTTTCTTAAATCCTTTTTTTTTTTTAAGTCCTCCCACATTTAGGCAGAATTTTTTAATAAAACCATGAATTTTATTGAAGTTGTTATTTCCTTCCCTATTTTCTAGATAGCAAATTTTCATTTTTCCTATTGCAGGAGTGAGACTCTTCTAAGTCAAGCTTCTGGCCTCTCACTGCCAGTCTGTGATGGTACCTGTGTGTCCTTGTCAAAGCTGCCAACAGCCCAGCACCTAGTGAGGCTGGACGTGCAACTTCTCTGTGTCCAACACCCAATGAGTTGAATCTCATGTCCTTGACCTCCTCTGACATGCTTAATAGACGTGCGCATGAACGTACTGTAATGTACTTGATAGTAAATGTGGTGGGGATTCTGGAGACCTGGTGCTGGTCCCATCTCTCCATTCCCTCTGCTGTGCCTCAGTTTCCCTGCCTGACACCTGCTGGGACAGGTTTGCAATCAAAAACTTTTGTGCAGCTGGAATGAGAAGCAAAAATCTGGGGTCAAAGCCTTGGGGGTCACTTTGCAACCCTAAACTGAATTTCATTAGCAAAGGTACTTTTTTTTCCTTAATGGAGAAAATCTCTTACTGTTGCAGTAGCCCCTATTCTAAACTTGTTCGTGGCCCCAAATTTAGCACAGAGATGAAACAGGGTTGGTCCTGTCTACCTGATTAAGTGCTTATAATCATGAATAATAAAAATCATAAAGATTCACTTAAGGGCTAACTGCCTAAGAAGAAACATATATACATTCATTATTACTGATAACTCAAGTAAACAGATTTCTGCACCCAAAAGAGTGGGAACCCACAGACTGAGTCATGGCTCTACTGAAATCTCTGGGAGATTTAACCTGATGTCAGGAAGACTCATTCCTCACCTCTCTGAGTCAAAAGCCTTCATGTCGCTGGGAAGTAAACATTACGTTGAGTTCTTAATCTCAAATCAAAATGTAATCAATGTTCCTGTAATATTGGTCTGTCTTACATTTAAAGAAAAAAAAAAAAAAAAAGAACAGGAATGTTTTGCTGGGGGTCTTTTTAACACCTGTGTTGCAGTTGGTGTAAAAAATCTCTATATAATGCAAAAGCAGACACCATTCCTGATCCTGTGGACTTTTAAGCAATATCATTTACTGGGTCACTGCGTGACTCATCTTTCTTTAACATTCACATTCATTTGTTTTATCAGTTACTGACGTTAATGAAATAATGACTACGTGAAATTCCTTGCCATGAATTGTTCTAGAAATTGCAAAGGAAGGTCTTTATCTTGCTTTAAAACAAACAAGCAACTCCCCACAAAAGCCACCCATTTGTTCACTGCAGTCAGTAAGTCTTTTTACATGAGCAAAATCACTTAGAGCAGCATTTATAACATCAGAATCACACAGGTTTTAAGTGAAAATAAATTTAAGCCATTCCTAGATACAACAGCCTCTAAATCCATGGAAAAGAAAAGCTGCTAATGCTGTATGAACTATGAGTCTATATTTGCAAATACCACAAGTTTTCCCAGTTCTGCTGGATTGCTGCTACTTAAAGGGATGCAGCTATTACCTGTCCCAAGACGTTCCCTGTCAAATGCAGCGATAACAGAGGCTTGAAATACTGTTTGAGCAAAGTGCCAGCAAAAATAATGTTTATCACAAGTATCTGTAACTACTATGATTGCTTCTCCACTGTTGGCAGATACAGAAGCAGTGTCCAAGCTGAAGCTCAGGAAACAAATACGGCTCTTTCTTCCGTTGTGAGCTTCCCACGCATCACGGGCCAGCCGTGTACCATTTTTTCCCATTGACACACACGAAGCATATGAATCCCCTTCCATCCCTTGTCATGGCCACAAACGATTTAGTCCTTCAAGTTTGGCTGTAAGTAAAAATGTGGGTTACTGACCAGTTCAGACACAACTGAGCGTTACAATGAGCAATGCCACGGGATGGACTTCCACCCTAAACCCTTTCGTAGACAAACATCATGTAAGGACACAGATTCACTGAGTAGCTGATAGGGAGAAAAAATAGGGGCAGAAAAACTGAGGGGGTTGTATGTGAGATGTGAAAAATCAGTACTGTCAGGTATTGGATGAAGTTTCAAGAGAGACATTTTTCTGAACTAACATCATGCAGGGGAATACCTCTGCCACAGGGAAGGATGGACAACCCTGCAGACCCAGCTTCTTGACCACACAATAAAATGCCTGGAGAGTGACAGCAAATCTGGGGAGAGGGTTCTGTGCTCCAGGGAGACCCACAGATTCTGAAGAGCGCGGGTAGTGCTGCTCTGCTGTCCAGAGTCTGTGCCTGACCAGCATCCTCTCACTACGATCTGCCTTCAAAGAGCCTTTGTGTTTCCTTCAAAACCTGGGGTTATTCCCACCTGGATTTTAGTCCTCTTCATCAGCTGAGATTGTTCCTTATCCTTTTGGCTCTTTTGGAAGAGAAGATATGGGAGAAAGCTTATTTTCTTTTCCTGCCCTATATATTGGTGTGGACTAGTTGTGTATTGCTAGCCTGGTTACTTCCCCCTCACCCTTTCCCATCCTCAGAGAGGCTTCAACTTAGAAAGAAATAATCTTTGTGAATCTGGTACATGGACAAATTTATTCCAACCAGCTTTTTCCCAAGGATGGTGATAACTCCCTTTCATCATCCCTGAGCATGCGTGTCCTGCCGAGAACAAGAGCACGCAACAGCCCCAAATCGAGCGCTTAGCATAGGAGTGGACACCAGAGTACCCTGCATTTCACTTCTGCTTGTCATTTCTGTCATCAAATACAGAAATCTGTCCATATGTCCTGACCTCTATGTCATGACAGACCCCTCTCAAAGGTGCACCAGGACAAGACACAAGTTGGAATGCAGGAAATTCCAATTAGATATCGGCAAACAGGTTTTTCACCATGAGAGTGGTGAAACTCTGGGGCAGATTCAAAGAGTCTGAGCCTTCTCCATCCTTGGAGACATTCATACTCAGCTAGACATGGTGCTGAGCAACCTGACCTAAGCTTGCCCTGCTTTGAGCCAGGGGATGCACAAGAGGCCTCCAGACATCCCTTCTGACCTAAATGACTCTGTGACTCCACAATTTAAAAAGCTTGTTTCTGAACAACCGGGCCAGGCTCCAGTGAGCTGCTGTCTGGTTTTGGATGTGTTCCCTACTCGGCCAGGCAGCTCTCCAGGGACTATCCCTGTGCATGTATGAGCAGCTCCTCTTCTCAGCCAGGTCCTCAAGGCTCTGCCTCAATACCAATAATAATAATAATGAAGAGAATAGAAAAAAAAATAACATTTTTCACCTCTCACTCATGTGACTTGGTTTTTTTTACAGCAAACTTTAGTTTTTCAGGATTTCAGTGCTATTGAAACAAGTCCAAGACATGCCCCAACGTGCACTTCCACACACACACATGAGATTCCAGCGTGCAGCGCTGTGCAATGGCACACACAGGAGTGCTTCCAAATGACAGGCACTGGAAAATCTGAACCACCTGAAAATATACCTCCAAAACATCCCAAACTGACCAAGGCCACCAGTGAAATTACAGGGGTTTGTGCCGCCACTGCTTTTCCAAGGAGAAAGCAGATCGCCAGCTCTGCAACACGTCTGAGGAGCAACATTACATCTTCAGGAATGGAGGGTGGACAGCTGTCCTGCTGCCCAGAGGTCATGATCCAGACTTCTCTTATGAGATGACATGCTTCTTTATATCCCCATATGGATTAGGCTGCTATGGAATGTAAGGAAGTGTGTGGTTTCAGGGAGACATCATCACTGTCCTCTGCTTCCAGCTACTGCAAGGAGTCAAATGCTTTTCTGTAACTGCATTTCATTTGAATTTGCATTTGTCAAATATAGTCAGGCAGCTTACATTCACTCTACAGTGCCCTCGGTGCCCGTGGAAAGCACATAGGGATATGCAAATCTAAAAAGGTTGTGAACTCCTGAATCCATGCAAATTTGATACAAGGATATATTCTGCACATCTTTCTCTAGAAAAATCACCCATCTGAATATAGGGTCCATCTAAACAAAATAATATTTACTCTGTCATGAAAGTGCTTTTCAAGGGAACTCTGAAAATCAGTAACTGTTATCCGTTCTCAGCTGGTGGAAAATGCTTTGGATTTAGTGACAAGGAGAAAGAATTAAATAGCACTTGGTAGGAATGTCTTGCAAGGAGCAAGACTGAATACACTTGGCTGATCTAGATCTCACATCAGTGACAGAGCTCTCCTCTTTGCTCTCAGTAATTCATAACAAGATATTCTTTAATGGGATTTAAATGAATGCTACAGATACAGGAACTGCTGTATTGGATTCATCAAGATTAATTCAATGCACCATCTCAGTATAGTGGGCAGAGCAGGCTGCGTTATGCAGAAAGTTGGCTCCTGTTTAATGTGACAGTATGGAGCAAAGCAGACACACAGCCTTTTCAAAAACAGTGGGCTTTTTTCTTAAATCTGCACTATCTTCTGAGCTCTGCTTAATTCTTTGCTCTAATGACACTGTGTAGCAAAGAGTTTGGTATATTTTTTTGCAAACTGCAAGGCAGTGGACTAGTTGCCTTTCACCCATCTTGGACAGCCTGGAGATAGCCTGGATGTCTCCAGGATATCCTGAATATCCTGTTCCATGGACCTGAAGAGCTCAAACCTTTTCAATCAGTCTTAATTTAGGAAATTAAGCATCTAGGAAATTTTTTTTAAGCTCCGCAACAATGAGAACTGTTGTTAGCATCATGGCCTACATTTTGAAAGGTTTTCAGATGCTCATTTCCCATGGGAAATTGTGGGAATTCCACCTCAAAATACCCTCAATAAACCTGACCTAGTTAGAAGCACAAGGACTTGTCTATGTGGCAGTGATTAATGTTCACAATTTTAACCTGGCTGTGAGAGGTACTGCTAGCAGGTAGACATAATAATTTAGCAAATTCATAACCATGTATTTGTCCAGCCTCCAGGACGGTTGTGTAGGTCAGGCTGGCCACGCTCTGCTGTAGACAGTGCTGGAGCCAGCTAGTTTTTATCACAGTAGCTTGTATCCCATGGCCTCATACTCCAAGGAGGCTTTGGCATCTAGGAGTCCAAGTTCCACTGTCTGCACCACTATTAGTTCACTAAATAGTGCCAGGGCCTATGTTCTTGCCCTCAAACCAATGGACAAAAAGTGACTGTTCTGCTCTCTTGCTTTCTTAAGTAGATGCTCATCTTCAAATTCCCTATTGGGAATGGCCCTTGATCTGCCCTAATTCCCAAGCTGAGCTGGGGAACTGTTAGGGTCAGTGCTAGTTGACACAGGTCAAAACTGTGCCAGTGACTGTGCTACACACAGCAGAAACCACTGAGTTCCTGTGCTTGTACCTCAGCACTATTTAATATACCAATATAGACCTTGAAACCAATGACATTTATGCTCCTCAGTCACCAAGATGCTTTGCAATTTCGGTCTGAATCAAAACCTAGGTTTCTGCATCTGACCCAAGCCCTGTGGTCTCCTAGATGTAATTCAGGAAGGTGCTTGTCAAACATTGTTTCATCCTGTCCTCCTTCTACAGAGTTAACTTTTAGGTTATGAAGACTAATTCAGAAGAGAAACAGAGTAGAAGAAAATGATCCTTTTTTCTTTGATCATAACAACTGAGCAAGATAAAAGGGCACCCAATGGAAAGAGCAGGCAGGGGTATGAATCCTGACCTCTGTTCTCTCCCTGGCTTTGCTGGTCAACCCATTGCCCATATCTTAAACACTGCACCTCCTTTCTACATCCGATGGCCTCTTCATCTCTAATGTATTGAAGACATGTTGTAGTCTGTAGAGACCTGGACTTTATCTAGTTGCCTAAAAAGATGCTCATAGTAACTTTGGAGACACCCTGAGAATAGTCCACTGGCTTCTAGCTGTACTTCAGGTATATCCTATGCCATACTTGCATGTCACGTGTGGGTGTCTCAGACACCCTGTGGCTCCTCAGATGGTGCCAGATGCTTATGTGTTGGCAAATGAAGCCAACCCTTCTGGCTGGTCAGCTGAACCTGTCCCTAGTCTTGACTGACTGTATAAATTTGGGGTTTAAATCTGGAGTGGAATCCCATCCCTCATTTACTCCCTGCAGCTGTCTGCAGCCTGCACACGCCTGTTCCGCGATCAGCGTTAACTCTTGCTGCACAGCACGGGCCAGGATTGAGTTACAGGCACACACTTGCAAGGACACATGAGAAGAAATAATGCAGACTAGTCATGCAGACACAGGGCTAAGGTTTAGGAAAACTTATAGCCTGGCTGGGGGTCAAAGCCACTGTTTTAATTCTGTTCCTCCCTCCATCCTCTGCTTGGGCCGTTCAGACCCTGAACTGAAGGTTAAATTATCAAATAACTTAAGGACAGGTCTAATTTTTCCTTACTTCCAACAAAGTTGCAACAGTCTAGTGCTGACAGGGGAGCGCATGAAATGAATCTTGTAGCTGAATGCTTGCCTGAGCTGTTCTTTTGGCAGCAAGGTGGATGTCTCCATAGGGAATACAGTTTATGTTGCTGATGCTTTCCTTGCTAATGAATAGCCCTGATGTAGCAAAGAGAAAGTATGAAGCAAGCAGAGGAGCCCTGAGGTTACTTGAGTTAAATATTCCTCCCAATAATGAGCACTGAAAGGGCAAAGGAAGAAAAAAATAAAGAGGAAAAATATCCTCCTAATTAAAATGTTTTTCAGAGAAAATTTATCAGGTCCCTGAAAAACCACATGTACATGCAAAGGGGCCTATGCATGGGGTTGGAAAAATGCAGCTTTTGTCCCATTTGGAAGCTGCCCCGTGCCCCGCTGCTCGTGGTCTCCGGCAGCTGTCTCCTCGCTGAGACTCCCAGGTACAGCTGGAGGGCTCGGGGTGGCTCTCTGAAAAGTGATGCCTGACTGACAACTGGCAGGTGACTTCCCTTCAATTGACAAAGGAAGCGTCTTTCTTCCCTTCTTCCCTCCTGCTTTTCTTTGTTTTTTCTTTTTTTTATTATTTAAAAATTATTTTTCAAAAAAGAGGAAAAATAGGGAGAGAGAAAGCAGCAGGAAGAAAAGAGCTGTATAAAGAGAAATCTTCAGACATGCGCTGCTGTGGCTCAGGATGGGCAAATGCCAGTCCTCCAAGCTTCAGAAGACTTTCCTCATTACCCATGTCCAGGCTCGTGAGCTGGGACCAGATTCCAAAACAAGACCAGAGTCTATGAAACATCTAGACAGGGACCCAGAATTATCTGCTGAGACATAACTCCATCCTTAAATACTCCTGACTTATGCATTAGTGAGAAATTCACCCTGGTCCAGAAAACCACCCAGGAACTGGGGCATCACATGGACTCTGTGCAGGGACCAGTTCTCAGCCAAAATGGATGTACCAGAAGTCATCTAAGATAGAAAGTGATGAGGTCTCCTAAGCTGGTGTGGCTTAGCACTCCTAAGTGCTGCACCATCCTTTTCTGCCTCTAAGCAGTGGTTGGTACCAGTGCTCTTGCCTAATCTATCTAATTCTCCTTGCAGGTAAGGTGCAGTGAAGCCAAGCAAGTTACATGGTCAGGAGCTATGCTCTGCTCTGGCTGGTCAAACGGAACCAAGCCCGTCTTCTTTGGAGGTTTGGTCCCCTTCAACCAGCTATAGCAGTGTTGAAAACATCAAGCCAGGAAGGTGTGCCTCCCTCCACCTCAGCTCAACCCCACCAGACCTTCCTCCTGGATGGATCTGCCAACCCTCTGAACATCTCCAGAGGTGCATCTGGGGATGAGCCAGATGATAAGGTTTGGGAGACGTTTTTGGATTTAAGAAGCATCACTGCAAGGGTGCTTGCCTCTGCAATGGCACATACATGTGCCCGCTCCAGCATTACCACAGGCTTAAAATATCACACACAAGGCTTGCTGGCTCTGCAACATTCAGCAGGTTTCTAAGTCAGTGTGGATCTGCAGACCCCTAACATACAACCTTCTTTATTTCCCTTCCCTACCAAACATGCATCCATGTCCCCCCTTTTGCTGAGCACTGCCAGTTCAAGTAATCTGTATTTAAAATTTAAAAACAAATAAATAAATCACAAAGAACAAGGGTAACTTATCCTTGAAAGTGCACTGTGTCTGCCTGTCTTTTCTTATTTATTTAATGCAAAAAGCAGCTATAAGAAACCGTAGTCTACAGGGTAAAGGTTTGTGACCCACAGGAAACAACATATGAGTTATCCCATAGCCGCTTAAGCCCACAACACAGACATAACCTCACTTATCTTCATGCAAGGTATCTTCTGAATCTTCTCATCCATACCACACTGCAGGAAATGAAGAAAACCAGCCAAATAACTTGAAAATGGCTTTGCTGACAGGGCCTGACCTGTTCTCTGAGCCAGGCAATGATTTTAAATGTCTAACTTTAGACATCCGGCTCAGCAAGTTGTTCCCTGCCCTCACCCCACCAAAAAAAAAGTGCAAAGCTATCAATAAATAAATGAACAAATGCATATCAATATAAGTTCATTATGTTCATCATCCATGATGCCCTTATTTTTTTCTGGATGGATGGGGAGGAGGATGCAAACTCTGCAGAACAAGAACTGGCATCAGAAGTTTGGGTCTTTGCTACAGGACAGTGATGCTCCATGGAGTGCCACGTCCTCCCAGTCCCTGCATTTTCCCCATGGGGATGCATTGGAGCACAACTTCATTTCTGCCAGGTCTCCATGGCCAATGTCCTTTGGAAGACTCAGACACACAGGGGCAACAGTGCAGGGGGGCACAGTCTGGCCAGAATCACGTCTGTGTGACAGACAGAGCAAAGGACACCAGCTACTTGGTGCCCATCACATGTCACGGGGATTTTCTGAGAGGCAAGAAGGAGCATGCACATTGTATGGGTTTGCTGGCACTACTGAATCTAAAAGTTTTAGTAAATTCAAGTTAAAAGACAGATTATTCCAAGATACCCAGGTTTTCCTCTCATGCCAGATACACTATTCATCATGAACAAGGACTGTGTCATCACTGACAGATCATGGATCTTAACCACTGCATGGGCAGAGATACCGCATTTCACAGTCCTAAATCCCTGGAGGTTTATTAGCGCTTCAGGCAAACTGCTCCCGGTTTGAAACAGTTCCTGGAGATGAGTCAAAAGGGGATTATTTTAACGTCTCATATCTCACTGCATCTCCAATCTACACAATCTGGGTTTGCTCAGCCTCAGCACTGCCCTGCAGTAACACCACAGGGTTTGTCTGCAGGGTCCAGCGTTGGGTCATGCAGTAGATAGCCAGAGCACCCTAACGCAGAGGGCAAAGCAAGCATTAGGATATGCAGTCCTCAACTTTTCAGGACATTTTCCATGGCAGGAAATGTTGTTTGGAAATACGATCCCATCCAAAATAAGAAACAGCCCTAACAGAAGATCCAACAGTTCCAGCACAGTACATAGAAGATGTATTTCTGCTAGAGAAAGAACTTGTGCCAGGGCCCATTGTTTGCCCCTGAGACCTGCTGGACCCGTCTGGCCATGTCCACACTCATCCACAACCACATCACTGCATTCAAACTACTTCCTAGGAGGAGGCCAGATGGCTGATGGAGAGGAGGTGACAGGTCTCTCCCAGACTCTTGCTGAGCCAGCCACACTGTGGCAGCAGTGATGGTTAGCTCTTCTCAGCTCTGACACCTCCATCAGGCATCAGCCATGGACCAAGGTGTTCATGGGAGAGCCAGGGCAACCCGTAGGCACCAACGAGGCTTGCAGTAACAACTGCAAAGCAGGAACATGGCAGTGACATGGTAGCTCACATTCAGCCAGCACCCATCATACCCTAAACCCCTCTTTCCATGCAAGGAGTGGGCTTTGGGGGTTATCCAGGAGTGTGTCCTTATCTGTAAACCCTTCCCTGATGTTTGGCTCTCCAGGACCAGCACCAGTCTGTGGAGGATGCAGACCCATCTTTGGGGCAGAGTTGTGTGGGATGAGGAAAGGGTCACAACAGACTTGGGCCAAGCACTTAGTAGCTACTCAAGCTTCAACAGGGAAAACACCAGCAGGGGACAAAATCCTCAAGGAAATAAACAAGGACAGGGTGCTTCAGGGCACCCCATGGACACCCTGTCCCTTCCTGCCCAGGGCCTGTTGGGCCAGCAAGGGTTCTACAAACATCATCTGACTGGCATAACCAAGATGATGTGTAGGAGCTTGGTAAGTCCATCTTGATCCAGAGGCATTCTGTGGCAGAGGAGCTATCTCTGAGGGCAGCCATGGGCTGGAGCAGGGACCCCTGAAGGACTCACCAAAGGGACTGGGAGGACTGAGCACAACGTGTGGTGACAACAAGGGGACTGGAGATGAAGAAGAGGGAGGAGAGGTGTTGGGCTGAAGCTGAGCCTGAGTAAGGGGAGGAAGGTTTTTTCCTAAGTGTCTGCTAAATAGTTTTCCTTTGTTTCTCAATACCCAAGTCAGTAAATTAAAAGTTGTTAGGGAGACGTTCTTCATTGATAATAAATTAACTGAATTTCCCTTAGCTGAGACTTTCGTGTGCGCCATAGCATGGGTCAGAACACTTCCTCCTGCAATGGTATTTCCAACCCAGTGCTACCTCAGGGTATGGCACGGCATGTCCCAGCACATACCCTACATTGCATCTACCCATGCTTGGCCTCCCTTACACCACCGCAAGTTGGGTTGGGGTTAACCCAACGGACAGCAGTTTTGGCCAGTCCTGGGGCTGCCCTTCCTTGCAGGCACAACCTGATCCCTGCTCAGAGACATTGAGAGGTCAGTGCTGCACTGACCTCAGTCCCTTATGGTGCTGGGGTGAGATGTGTTCCCCTGAGCTCTCGATGCTCACCCATTCACATCCCCGCAAGGAGCCGTTCCTCCAGGGGCACCTGTTGCAACCTGCTGGGTGCTGGAAACCTCCTCGTGTTTGGGATGAGGCATCCTCAGTCTGAGCCCATCTTTGCTCAGCTTCTTCCTCCCAAAATCTGCCTGCACACTTCTGAAGTTCCTACAGAAGGTTTTTCTTCCTGCACCATTGAAAATGTGACCTCCTCTTATCTGACCTCCTCTCCTGGAGCTGAGCAGCTCTTGCAAGGCTACAGTAGACATGGGCGTCAGATATGGGCTCTCTGCTGCTCTGCAACTCCGTTACCTGTAGATGGAGGAGGAAGCATAACCTTGTGCCTCTGCAACTTCTTTCTCATGGTCCTTCTTGTAGGACCTCCGTATGGAACTCTGTTCCCAAGCAAGAGGAGTCTTTTCCTCCCCTACACCTTCACTCATGTTTCCTAGGCATGTGCAAAAGCAGCAACAATCCATTTTTACAGAATATCCTCTAAACCCTTTTTCATATTGATTTTGCTGAAAAGCAGAAGCCAAAACCTTTGTCTAGAGCAATGACGTACAGCAGAAAGCAAAGCTGGAAAAGTCATCCCAGCAGATCTTGCTGGGATGCTGCGAGAAACTCGCAGACCGAGTGCAACACATGCTTAAATCCAATCCTGTTTTACAAAGAGATTTGTGCTGAACTCCCATTTAAACAGATGCCTGAAATAAGATGAGTGCTTGCAGACTTCCCAAGGAATCAAAAATTGAGACGGTAACAACCAACCAGTGACTCTTGTCATACACAGTTCACCCAAAACAGTGTTTCCTGGCATCTCACAGCCCACCTCGGGAACACACAGTATCAGCAAAGTACAACATTGCCAGCCAGTGCTGCCCTTCCCCTCAAATACTGCACTTTTCTTTCTTTTTTTTTTTTTTTTTTTTTTGGTGTGTGTATGCTTTCTTGTTTTCCAGTTTACCGTTTCAGAGTTGTTAAGATTTTTTTGCTTGTTTGTTTACTCTTTAGTCATTTATTTGGTTGCACTATGTAGATAATGAGATTCTCCCAGCACCTCAAAGATTATGGGTTTTGAATGTAAAAAAATTAAGAAGTAATTTTGGCATTTTTGAGAGTCAAATGAAACCAAAAAAAAGATTATTACTAAAAACAAAAACAAAACACCTCAAAACCGAAACAAAAGCAAAAACTAAACAAAACAAATACAAAAGCACACCAAAAGAAAAGTAAACCCAAAACTGAAAAAAAAACCAATAGCAAAAAAAAAAAGCCCAGGAGAACCAGCACATAAGTGGAAATATCCCCACAAATTCAAAAGGAAAAGAGATTTCAGCCAACTGTCCTGCCAAGTACCTCAGGAAAATCCTGTCAAAAATGTAAGTGGGAAATAAGTGTTGTCTTGTTCTACAAAGTGAGGAAAAATAAGATGTGCAAAACAAGGCAGAAATGAACATTCAGCTTTGTGATGTGACATTCCCTCTTGTAAGCATCCTTTGTGATGGAGTAACTGGGCAGGGGATAACCTTCCCGTACTTGTGTTCCTTCTGCATTTCAGCAGTTAATATACACAGCGCTTCCACCAAGAGATATTTTACCACTGCCATAAATCAAAACTAATAAAAAATACCAACAACTGTTAAAATAAAAGATGTTTTTGAATACTCAAAGTTCATAATTTTGTTGTATGATGATCTGGAAAAAAAAATCTTACTTCACTAACAATCAAAAATCCAGTTTCTTTACATGTTAGATTATCTTATAAAAAGAAAGAAAAAAGTTTTGTTTTGTTTTGCTTTGCTTTCCAGTGAATTTGACTCATTTTGGTCCCCCTAGAAATGTTTGGCAAAGCAAGAAATGACATTGAACATTGAACTGAATGTGGTCGGGCTTTCTCCACCATGGAGTAACCACGGCAGGACAATATCTCACTCCTTTCCCTGCTAAGCTCTGTAAGACAAGAGCATCGTACTTCGTCCTGGCACAGAAGGAATGAGGGGGCCTGTAAACAGCAGCATTTTCACACATATGCCATATGCATGATTTGACTGTCACCACGTCTCATTTCACTTCATCACTGCTAACATGATTTTTTCCACTGACTTAAGTGAAAAGACATACTCTTCCATTGCATTTTATTGGCCAAACAATTACAAGATAACAAGGAGCAACGATGAGTAAATTCAGGAAAAAAAAAAAATTTCTTAGAAATTATCAAGTTCCTTTGTCTTTAGAAAGTATAAAAGTGATCCAATTCATGTTTATTGCAGACACTTTGAAATCCAAGCCACTTTAGAAACAGCCTTCAGCAGTTCTGCGTTAAGCAAACTCCCTGTTCACAATAAATGACAACATAGTCTAAATCCACCTTGAGAATATTCTGTGAAATATTTATGGATGTAAAATAAAATGCAATTTTATTGGGTATTAATTGCCATAACTGTCAGTTTTCAGGAAGTGTTGCACTCATCCCAAAAGGCTGTTTTTCAGAAGAAATAAATATATATTTCTTTATATTCACATTGAAAAAAATAATCAAACCAGAAAACTTCTGTAAGTCTGATATAATCTACTTCATTTTTCTCAGTCTTTCAAAACCAGGCACATATCACCCAAATGCTTTTAGGCATCGTTGTCAGGGAGGACCACTGTCAGTGCTTGCTTTCCAAAGGGAAAAACATCACCATTCTACTCTTTCTCCCAATAATTGTCGCATGAGGAGAAAGACGAAGACCCATCTCTTGACCAACTACCATTTATCTGCTCTTTCCTCAGCCAAGTCCAGGTTCTGCCAGAGCATGAGACCATTTAATCCAGTTTAAAAGCTCCTTTTCTCTCCCCTGAGGGAACAGAGGTCACCTACACACATGCAGAAAGCCTACGCCGATGCCTCCTTCACTAATAAGCAAGCAAGAAAATAAGACAGACAAGCAATCACCCCACCATCTGATTAACATTTTACTTTGCCTAATGCAACTTTATATGGTAAAATTCTGCTTGAATCCTTTGCAAAATACTTCAGACTGGGATGATGAGACATCTGGGTACTTTGCTTGTCGCCTTCCGCTTGTATAAGTTGCTTATCAGTCATCAGCTCTTGTGTACCACAGAAGTCTTGTGATATCTGGCATCTTCTGCGCTGCTGCTCTAAGAGCTACATCCCATCTCCCGAGGCAGCCCAGAGAAACTCCTCAAGCATCAGAGGAGGTGAAGGCAGTGGCGACGTGTCTCTGCAGGGATGTGCAGAGAGGCTTTGCGAGGTGGTAGAAAGCAGCAAGAGGATTTCGCTCCTCGGACAGAAGTGTAGGCACATTTCACTTTAATGTTTCAGTCTTCACAGTAACAAAACTAAAAGGAGAGATGAAAAAAGGGAGAATAAATTCAGCTACTATTTTGGAAGAACTTTTAGCAAATTCTTAACTGATTATTTCAAGGAAACCAGCATTTCCTTACAGTTGTGCAGCCCCTCTATATTTGTACAACCTTCTCGCTGCTCCTCACAGTGTGGCTTATACATGTAATGTGAAGAGCAATCAGAAAATCCACCTTTAATCATCCATAACTTTTATTTTCACTCCTCCAAAAGCTCATTGCTGCTACTCCATTCTGCTTGTTCCCTCTAATGTAATGGCTTCCTCTGTTCCTGAGTGTGTGTATCTTATTTTGAGGTTTAGTATATCTAGAGAGACATAATTTCAAGCATTGTTACTTTTAAAAGGGTGTAGATCTTCTGAAATGAAGGTTAGCTGCAAAGATGATCACCTCTGGACTGTTACCATGATAATCATGTGTCATAATGATGTGAATAACCTCATTAGTCCACAGATCATAAAGTAGCATTTTTTCTACTTATAGGGTAGTTACAGATGGTATTTTAATTCTTTGCGAAGGAACAGTTAAATACACAACTGGCTTGCACAACGAAACCTGCTATTACAGCTTATAAATGGAAAGTAAAAATAATACACAGATTCATCTTATGATGTTTGTGAAACAGAAAAATATGTTTAGATTCTAGCTTGGTATTAGTCACTAAAATTTTCCATGTATCACTTTATTTCAATTTGTCGTCCCTATTATCTATTTCTCTCCAAAGACTAAATCCAAAATTCTCACTTGGTTGACTGCAAAACTATTTTATAAAATTAGGGATCCAATTTCTATTAGGCTCTTGAGTACCTTTAACAAGGAAAATTCAATCCATATTGAAAAGGACAGCAGTTCAACACTGAAAATGATGCAAGTAATTCTCTTGAAAATCAGTTTCCAATCAGAATGCTTCTGTTGCTTTTGAGATGGAGAACAGACTGCTGTATGAACATCTAGGATCTGGGTACATGAGGGGAAAAGTGTTTGGAAACACAGGAGTCAAAACGCAATTAAATGCCTTTATATGTCAGGTATTGCTCTCCCTAGTCTGGAATCACAGGGGAGCAGCTACTCCACGTGGGTTCATGGTGTTCCATGAGAGGTCCTCACGTGCTGTCCTGCCCAAACATTTCCACCTTTGCCTATAATGCATCACCATTGCCCAAAGCTTCTCTGGTGGAGAAACCAGGCATTTCTTAATTCCCAGATGAGCATCATGGAGGCAAAGACCAAAATATGGGTATTTCAATGCCTCCGTGGTCCATGTCAGACCTCTGTGCACTGCTTCATAATCTCTTCTACCAAATTAGAGCGTCTCATTAGCAACAAGGAGGGTTTATAAACAACATTTCTGAGAACTGTGGCCGCATAGCTCCTTGGATGGGAGGCTTATGAGCTGTGGCTACAAATAAAACTCCACTCTGACAGAGCTACTTGAATTATCTTTTGCAAATAAATTATCTGATGAAAGAAGTAAGTTACCTGATCAAGTCTTTTGCAAGCAAATAATTTACATCCTAATTTGTTCTTTGTGACTATCTGCCATGGATATGGTTTGGATGAACTACTGCCAGTTAAGGTTTTGTCCATATCTTATCTATCAAATGAAGGTATTGTCCATGTTAATGTGTTATAGATACTGTTTGCTTAATGCCCACTGCTCCCTTACTGGGTGTGTGAGAGTTTGGCCACAGAAATATTAAAAAAACCACAAGTGTCAAAGAGCTGACTCTTTCACGTGATATGGGCTCCTGTCACTATGGGATCCTGTGACATCTTCATGTTCTGCAGTGGGTGGGAGCATGAGACACAGATGCTCACTTGATTTGGGGCTGTGGGTGGTGTCCTTTAAGGGACTGTATCAACAAGCTTGATCACATAATTTCATGCTCATGAAGTCAGAGAGTAAATTGCGGTACTGTTGCCTTCACTCTCACCCAGGATGTGGTGACCTGGCCATTGGTTATATCCTGGGAAGCACAGACTCTTCATTCCCTCAGACCTTTGCTTCCTTCGCTCAGTCTGGGATGATGCACGTTCTTGTGGTCCCGTCTACTCTGGGCTCAAGGGGGACTGAAGAAAGAAAAGCCCCTGACCCTTATGGTTTGCTGAGCTTTGATACTGGCCCTTCTCATCCTGTATCCATTTTGGGGCTAATTTGTTGGCTGTCATTCCTTGCCAACTGTTTGCAGTAGAAAATTAAGAGACTATGGTCTGGAAACGAGCACTGGAGAATGGATGATGGCCTCCAGCATTGATGGAGAAGCTGTTATAGAAGGAATAAGTGATCATAGAATCATAGAATCATAGAATCATAGTTTGGGTTGGAAGAGACCTTAAAGATCATCTAGTTCCAGCCTCCCTGCCATGGGCAGGGACACCCTCCACTAGCCCAGGTTGCCCAAAGCCCCATCCAACCTGGCCTTGAACACTGCCAGGGAGCCAGGGGCAGCCACAGCTTCTCTGGGCACCCTGGGCCAGGGCCTCAGCACCCTCACAGGGAAGGATTTCTGCCTCCCATCCCATCTCCATCTCCCCTCCTGCAGCTTCAGGCCATTCCCCTTGGCCTGTCCCTCCCTGCCCTTGGCACCAGCCCCTCTCCAGCTTTCCTGGAGCCCCTGCAGGGACTGGAAGGGGCTCGAAGGTCTCCCCACAGCCTTCTCTTCTCCAGGCTGAACAACCCCAACTCTCTCAGCCTGAGGTCTCCAGAGCAGAGGTGCTCCAGCCCTTGGATCATCTCCGTGGCCTCCTCTGGCCTGGCTCCAACAGCTCCATGTCCTTCTTGTCCTGGGGCCCTCAGAGCTGGACGCAGCACTGCAGGGGGGTCTCAGCAGAGCGGAGCAGAGGGGCAGAATCCCCTCCCTCAACCTGCTGGTCACACTTCTTTTGATGCAGCCCAGGACACAGTTGGCTTTCTGGGCTGCAAGCGCACATTGCTGGCTTGTGTTGAGCTTCTCGTCCCCCAACACCCCAAGTCCTTCTCCTCAGGGCTGCTCTCAGGCTATTCCTCACCCAGCCTATAGTCATGCTTGGGATTGCCCCGACCCACGTGCAGGACCTTGCCCTTGGCCTTGTTGAACTTCATGCAGTTCTCATAGGTCCACCTCTCCAGCCTGTCCAGGTCCCTCTGGATGGCATCCCTTTCCTCCAGCATGTCAACTGCACCACACAGCTCGGTGTCATCGGCAAACTTGCTGAGGGTGCACTCAATCCCACTGTCTGTGTCACCGACAAAGATGTTGAACAGTGCCGGTCCCAGTACCAACCCCTGAGGAATGGCACTTGTCACTGTTCTCCATTTGGACATTGAGCCATTGACCACAACTCTTTGAGTGCGACCATCCAGCCAATTCCTTACCCACCGTGTGGTCCATCCATGGAATCCATGTCTCTCCAATTTAGAGACAAGAATGTTGTGCCGGACAGTGTCAAATGCCTTGCACAAGTCCAGGTGGATGATGTCAGTTGCCCTTCCCTTATCCACCAACACTGTAACCCCATCATAGAAGGCCACCAAGTTTGTCAGGCACGATTTGCCCTTAGTGAAGCTGTGTTGGCTGTCACCAATCACCTCCTTATTTTCCATGTGCCTGAGCATAGTCTCCAGGAGGGTCTGCTCCATAATTTTGCCAGGCACGGAGGTGAGACTGACCGGCCTGTTCTTCCTTTTTACCCTTCTTAAAAATGGGGGTTATGTTCCCCCTCTTCCAGTTGGCAGGAACTTCACCAGACTGCCAGGACATCTCAAATATGATTGAGAGTGGCCTGGCCACTTCATCCGCCAGTTCCCTCAAGACCTGCGGATGCAGCTTATCAGGTCCCATGGACTTGTGCACCTTCAGGTTCCTTAGATATTCCTGAACCTGATCTTCTCCTACAGTGGGCAGTTCTGCATTCTCCCAGTCCCTGCCTTCTGTGACCTGGGCAGTGTGGCTCAAGCACTTGCCAGTGAAGACTGAGGCAAAGAAGTCATTGAGTACTTCAGCCTTCTCCCTATCCTGGGTAACCAGGTCTCCTGTTTCATTCCGGAGGGGACCCACATTTTCCCTCATCCTCCTTTTATCACTAACACACCTATAGAAGCTTTTCTTATTGTCCTTAACATCCCTGGCCAGGTTAATTTCTACCAGGGCTTTGGCCTTCCTAACCTGCTCCCTGGCTGCTCAGACAGTTTCTCTGTATTCTTCCCAGGCTACCTGCCCTTGCTTCCACCTCTGTAGGCTTCCTTTTTTTTGTTTGACTTTGCTGAGGAGCTCCTTGTTCAATCACGGGGGCCTCTTGGTGTTTTTGCTTGATTTCCTCTTTGTTGGGATCCATTGCTCCTGAGCTTGGAGGAGGTGATGCTTGAACATTAGATAGCTGTCTTGGGCCCCTCTTCCCTTTAGAGCTTTGTCCCATGGTACTCTACCAAGCAGATGCCTGAAGAGGCCAAAGTCTGCTCTCCTGAAGTCCTGGGTAGTGAGTTTGCTGTGTGGCCTCCTTACTGCCCTGAGGGTCTTGAATTCCACCATTTCGTGGGCACTGCAGTCAAGGCTGCCCTTGAGCTTGACATCCCCTACCAGGCCCTCCTTATTGGTGAGAATAAGGTCCAGCATTGCACCTCTCCTCGTGGGCTCCTCTATCACTTGGAGGAGAAAGTCGTCATCATCAACACATTCCAGGAACTTCCTGGATTGCTTGTGCTCTGCTGCGTTGTCGCTCCAACAGATGTCAGGGTGGTTGAAGTCCCCCATAAGGACCAGGGCTTGTGAGCCTGAGGCTGCTCCTATCTGCCTATAGAGGGCTTCATCTGCTCGGTCTCCCTGGCCAGGTGGCCTGTAGCAGACCCCCGCTATGATGTCCCCTGCCCCAGCACTCCCTTTAATCCTGACCCATAGGCTCTCGATTGGCTCCTCGTCCATTTCCAGGTGGAGCTCCATGCACTCCAGCTGGTCATTGACGTAGAGGGCGATGCCCCCTCCTCGTCTGCCCTGCCTGTCCTTCCTAAAGAGCCTGTACCCTTCCATCCCAACATTCCAGTCATAGGAGCTATCCCACCACGTCTCTGTAATGCCAATAAGGTCATAGCCCTGTAGGCACACACACGTCTCCAGCTCCTCTTGTTTATTCCCCATGCTCCGTGGGTTCGTGTAGAGGCATTTCAGTTGTGCCCCCGTTGAGGCTGACATTGGCTGGAGTGGCTGGAATTCTTTTGATGAATCTTCCCATTGTTACCCCGTTGGTTCCTGTTGCATTTGGAGCCCCTGGCTCATCTCTAGGCTTCAAGCATGCTGCAGTGCATCCAGCACGTCTCTGAGCCGTAGGCTGAGGGCCCTCGCCAGCGCCCCATACCTCCAACCTGGGCACTTTGTCCCACAACATGTCGCTGGTAAGCCTGATGTTATCCCCCTCCCCCTTCAAGCCTAGTTTAAAGCTCTGTCGATGAGCCCCGCTAGTTCCTGGGCGAAGATCCTCTTCCCCCTTTGAGAGAGATGAATCCCATCAGGGTTCATCAGGCCCGGTGCCGTGTAGGCCATCCCATTGTCAAGGAACCCAAAGTTGTGGCGTTGACACCAGCCACAGAGCCATGCATTTATAGACTGTGTCCACCTGTTCCTCCCAACGTTTCTGCCCTCAACTGGAAGGAGGGAGGAGAATATTACCCGTGCCCCTGAATCCTTCAGTGACTGCCCTAAGAGCCTGAAGTCCCTTTTGATTGCTTTCGTGGTACGTATCTCTGCTTCATGCCCACCCACATGGAGGAGCAGCAGTGGGTAATAGTCAGAGGGCCATACCAGGCTGGGGAGTTTCCTAGCGATGTCCTTGACATGGGCCCCGGGGAGGCAGCAGACTTCTCTGAGAGGAGGGTCTACCCTACATTTTGGGCCCTCTGTACCCTTCAGAAGGGAGTCCCCTACAACTATAACCCTCTTTTTCTTCTTTGTTGGGGTGGTCACAACCCGAGGCATGGGCCTTTTGGGCCTAGGTGCTAACTCTGGAGTAGCTTGACTGTCATCCATATCCTCGTTCGAGTGGCCTTCCACAGCCAGAGCCTCGTACCTATTGCACAGGGGTACGTGGGATGGCGAGGTGGATGAGGAGGAGAAGGTTCGCCTGCTGCACCGTGCGTGGACTTGTTTCCATTCACTCCCCTCTTTGAGGCTGCTGTCTTCTGCCTGGCAAGGGGAGGATACAGGGTCCCCTTCACTTTGGTTTTGGTCTGTTAGCTGTCCCTGTTTCTGCTTCAGGGAGGGCAGAGCTTGGCTCCACCAGTCTATCTCTCTCTCAGCCTCTCTGATGCTCCTTAACCTCTCCACTTCTCCACGGAGTTCTGCCACCAGGCTGAGCAGATCATCCACCTGGTCACACCTCAGGCAGCCAGTCTCACTACTGCCTTGCCCTGCCAGTGCCAAGCTCAGACACTCCCTGCAGCCTGAGAGCTGGGTGGCTGCATGCTTCTGTGGCAGCTCTGCGTTGCCACACGCCTTCTGGCGAGCACAGAGCTTAGGGCTTCCTGCCTGGTGGGCGCCATGGCTGAACTCCTTCTATGAGAGAGTGATGACCACCAGTGGACTCTCTTCTTGAGCAGGTAGACTGACTAGGCCCTGCCTGCACGAACTGCCGCGCAAACTGCCGCGTCACGCCCCGGCTGACGCACCACGCTCTGTTCGCCACACTCCGGGTCACTAGCGCTCCCCAGACTGCTTTTTATAGGCGTCGGGGGTGGGCGCCATTGTCTTTGGCAATGCCCACGTCTCGTCAGTGGTTCCCATGAGAGCAGCCGGCTCGTGGCGGGTCTCTTCCGCATCCCTGGCATTTCCCTGCCTCTGGAAAGTCAGGAAACCCCCCTGTGCGCCTGGATCTGCCGCTCCGCTGTGGGTCGGGCCGGCACCGGAGCTGCACTCTTCGGAGACTGTGTGCAGGACTGCACATTGGTTGAAATACAGATAGGACCACAGCTCCTTTTTCTAGCCCTAGCTCGGTTCAGCACAGTAAGTTCACCCGGAATAAAGAGCTGTTAAAAGCAACAGTGGTGGTCCATTCCAACATAGAAGTTACTCAAGTGCTCTGTTTGGCATACACCTATTCATTTTACCCCTGTAGCCATGTCACCAGCATAGAAAGAACCAGGTTTTGTTAGAAGGCATGATTCAGGTTAAAATAGGACAGCGGGCTTCTGTTGTCCACCCGTTGCCCCCACCCCACCGCTGCGAGGTTGCACATCTCAGAGAAGGAGACTGTCAGCAGTGGTTATTCTCTGAAATCTCTGCCTGGGATAGTTCTGGAAACTGCATTGCACTGAGGTCAGAGTTGGTTTGGAAAAATGATTAATTTCCTTTTCTTATTTAAAGCCATTCTTATTTGAAGTCAACTCAAACCCCAGCTAGGTGAAAGGGCTCAAAAATTAGGATCCCCATTGCACATCTGCAACTCTCATCAAAACCACTGTGAGTCACTTATTCTCTAACACTTTTGAATTGTGACACTTTCTTACACACAAAATGTTGTGGCCAGGAGTGACTTCTCTGAGGTAAAAGAAAAAAAAAAAAAAAAAGGAGCTTGACTTTGACTTCTTAAAACAAGATGATGAATGTCTGAGTTTTTCAGATTTTATCCAGTAGCGGGCAAATAGCCACAGTGGAAATGACTTTATTACTGCAATCTGCCTTATCAAACCCACCTGGCAGCCCTGAGTATAAGCCCTGGGATACATTGAGTGCATCAGTGATAAAACTAATTTTCTGAACCTAATTTGGTATGAAAGCAGTAGGCGGTGGAGCACAAGGACTGGCATTTCAGCACGTAGCACCAACCTCTCAAAGCTCCACACAAGTTTCTTTCCTACAACGTCGCCTTGCACAGCTACCAAAACCACGAGCCAGTTTCACGGGCTCTGTGTGGTGCTCTGCACGGCGAGGACTGCTTACCCTCCACTGAGCAGTTCAAGGAGGCAGATCCCAAACCTCATGGGCATCATCGCAGCCCAGGGCAGCATGGAGTGCCCTTGCAGAGGAGAACTGAGATTGCAGGGAGGTTGTTATTCTTTAATGATGCTGCCTCATCTTCCCTCTGCTTTGGTCCCTGTCCAGATATGGTTGAAGATTTCAGGATCAGATTCCCATTTGTACCATGATTTCTGTAAGCCTTCCGAAAGAAGCATGCCATATCACACCAGGGACTAAATTTCATCCTCATGAGGCATTTGAGAGCATGAAATCAGGAATTTCAGCAACCCATATTCCAGTATCTCTCCTCTTCTGCATCAGCCAGGAGAGTACACACAGGTATAGACAACCTCATGCACTGCTGCATTCCTTGTTTTGTCGTCCTGTTGAAGCCAGGGTTGATACACAAACAAAACCACAAGCCATGCCCATGTATGAGAAACTTGTATTTGCAAATTTTAACAGCTAGAACTGATAAAACTACACAAGAAGAATTTATCCTTTTTTTAATTGTTATCATTTCCCCCAATGGATGCTGCAAAGAACTGACTTTCAGATGTTCTCCAGACAAATCTGTGACATGTTTTTCTCCCTCTTTGCCATAGATTTTCAGTTTTGGAAATTCTGAGCGCTCTAGTGCAGCTACTCTTAATTTACTGCAGAAATAGTCATAAGCGTATCTGTAGCTGGAGGTGAAAGAGGCTGACAAATCTGCAGCTGGCAACTGGTTTTGAGATAAGGACGAATACACCAAGGACTTCCTGGCAACCTTCAGAATTTACTTGATTTCAGATGAATTTTAATTGCAATGGTTCCAAAAAGGAAGAATAAAGATTTTTGAAAGGATAGGGCACAGATTGCCTGGAAATCTGACACTAATTTTGTGCAAACAGGAGAGTTTCTCAGTGCTGTGATTGTGAAGAGGTGCCATATACCAGCTCCCTGCCTCTCAGAGGGTCTGTGAGCATCTGGACATTGAAGCACTATGCAGATGATTTGTCTTGAGCTTGGAGGACCACTCTGCAAGGGATGGATGGGTCAAGTAGAGATCCTTCCAAGCAAAGCAAGGAAAAAATAAATGAGCAAAGGTCTTAAAAGCCCGACCTAAGAGGGAAGAGGGACGTTTGGAAAGCACTGCAGGCAGGAGCTGTTGGGGTGCAGGGCAACAGCAGGGACCCCGAGTTCTTCTCCCTCTGCTTCTTGCCATTCGCTGGGGCCAAAGTGTGGGCGAGACACAGGATGCGAGCAGATAGCAAACAGAGAATTTCAAAATTAGTTAATTGTATAAACCATTCTACCAGCTTGAATATGAGCCAACTTTTTTCATAAAGGGTTTCACTGGCTGTGAAATGCATTGCCACAGGATGTCTTTGAAGCCATGAAAATAAAGCATTGACAGAGAGATCTTTAATTGATAACAAAACTATTTGGTCATTAACATCACTGATAACCACAAAAACAAATAAATGAGGATACACGTTAAATCATTGTTGCTCAAGGGAGATCTTTACCACCTCTGGTGATCTGGTTTCAGCCTAGATCCCCTCTCATCAGCCAGTCATTGCATTTCTCGGACTTTGCATGCAGACAAGTACCTTGTGTTGGCCAGGAGATACCGTCCCTTCCATTAGGTGTTCGGTGCTAATTTGGCCCAGCTTTACAACGAACCCTTGGGCACTACGATAACATAAGTAGTAATATCACTGCTGATCAGGGTCCAGCTGTAAATCTGAGCACTCATGTCCTGCACTCACCTCATGGTGACATAAAGCCCCTCTCCACTAACCCAGACTACATAACAGTTACGTATTAATCATCTATTAATTTCTACAGAGCAGGCATAAAATTCCTGCATCTCATTAAGTCCAGCTCACACATCTGGAAGCCTTCTCTTTGCCCTTTTCCTCCCCTTTGACTTCCCAGTTACTATGTATTAGATATTAGTCATGCAACAGACATCTCAACCATGATATCAATTTGGCTGTATTTGGAAAATTTAGGCATGCAGTAGGAGGCGACAATTTCTACCTCATCTGCTGGGGAGGAAAAGTAAAGGTGTTTAATAGAGGAAAAAGGTTACTTTTTCTGCCATGTCTTCTGTACAAAGATCAAGGGGTGGGAGATAGATGCAGTTATTTAACCAGTCTGAACGGGACCTCTGGATGTCTCTGATCCAACCATCCACTCAGAACAGGTGTGTTGGTTTTGCGTGGCAAGGTTTTGGTAGTGGGGGGGCTACAGGGGTGGCTTCTGTGAGAAGCTGCCAGAAGCTTCCCCTGTGTCTGATAGAGCCAATGCCAGCCAGCTCCAAGACAGACCCACCGCTGGCCAAGGCCAAGCCAATCAGCGCCTCTGTGATAACATATTTAAGAAAGAGAAAAAACAGTTAGAGAGAGCTTTTTCAGCCAGAGAGAGGAGTGAGAAGATGTAAGAAACTCTGCAGACACCAAGGCCAGTGCAGAAGGAGGGGCAGGAGGGGCAGGAGGTGCTCCAGGTGCCGGAGCAGAGATCCCCCTGCAGCCCGTGGTGAAGACCATGGTGAAGCAGGCTGTCCCCCTGCAGCCCATGGAGGGAGGATGAGGGGGTGTAGAGATTCCACCTGCAGCCCATGGAGGACCCCACGCCGGAGCAGGTGGAGGCACCTGAAGGAGGCTGTGACCCCGTGGGAAGCCCACGCTGGAGCAGGCTCCTAGCAGGACCTGTGGCCCCGTGGAGAGAGGAGCCCACGCCAGAGCAGGTTTGCTGGCAGGACTTGTGACCCCGTGGGGGACCCACGCTGGAGCAGTCTGCTCCTGAAGGTCTGCACCCCGTGGAGGAGACTCACGTTGGAGAAGGCTGTGAAGGACTGTCTCCCGTGAGAGGGACTCCATGCTGGAGCAGGGGAACGATGAGAGGAGTCCTGCCCCTGAGGATGAAGAAGCAGCAGAAACAACGTGTGATGAACTGACCGTAACCCCCACTCCCCGTCCCCCTGTGCTGCTGAGGGGGGCGGAGGTTGAAGCCGGGAGTGAAGTTGAGCCCGGGAAGATGGGAGGGGTGGGGGGAGGTGTTTTTAAGATTTGGTTTTATTTCTCATTCCTCTACTCTGTTTTGCTTAGTAATAAATAAGATGAATTCCCTCTCTAAGTTCGGTCTGTTTTGCTCGTGATGATAATTAGAGAATGATCTCTCCCTGTCCTTATCTCGACCCGTAAGTTTTCTTTCATTGTACCTTTTCTCCCCTGTCTAATGAAAGAGGGCAGTGATAGAGCGGCTCTGGTGGGCACCTGGCCCCCAGCCAGGGTCAACCCACCACAACAGGATTAAATTAAATTAAACTGAAATTAAACTTCAGTGTTTAATCAGGGTGTTCTGAGCCTTGCCCCACCAAATTCTGAATTTCTTTCAGATAACCACTGGTGTCAGGCTCAGCCTAACCATTGATCTAGAAATTACCCCACAATGTACAGTGGGTCAAGCAATGTTTGTATGCAGGAGGAAGAGTGTTGCCTTATTTATAGGGATTTATAAGAATATGTACTCAAGAGGAAGAAAATGGCTCTTCTCCAACAAGAAAAAATAAGTAAATATCTTCCTACATGTAAATAGAAAAGCTCCTTATTTTCCAAAAGTAGCATAAACTTAACTGATAGTGATTGAAAAAAACTGTTTGAAGTATTTGAAGATATCTGCCCTTTCTCTTTTAATTTACTGCATGCTCAATCAGGACACCAGAGCTCTGCCACACAATAATGCTGTGACTTTGAGGGAAGAAAGTGTCAGGGACAACATACTCAGATTTGGGTGCCTGAAGGGTCTCAGCTGGGTCAAGTACTTAAGTAGCAATTTAAGACCAGGAAGAATTGGAAAATAAGTATCTGGAACGTGGAAAATCTGGGAACCAGAAATCTGAGAGGTTTTTGTGTATAATTCAGAAATGGTAGAAGTATTCCAGGAGTTATATTTTCTTCTGAGACTCTCTCATCTTGCCTGTGACAACTGCAAACAAATGCGTTCATGACTCAAAATAAGCCATGGAAAAGTGCCTTGTGTTTGTTTTTTCACCATTGCAATGTTGCATTACCTTGGCGATGTTTGAATGCGTAACTATTCACCTTTCAAGTACTGAGGTAACCCAAACCGCTGACACATTTAGAGTAGATGAGCCTGGATTTAGGGTCAGACTGGTTGAACCTGACCTTCTGCTACCTTGCAGGCTTTTGAAATATTTCTTGCTTCTAAAATTGGAAATTTAACTGACCCACTTTGAATGGATATTTCAGTAAATGGTGTTAGAGAAAACCCCTTCTGAGGGAACCATTTCCTTTAGCCTGTACATCTGTAAGAGGGAAACTGAATTATACATTCAACTTTTCAAGCATCAGCATTTTTTAAACAACCTGATATAGGTCACGGCTATCCCAGAAACCACAAACTAAATTCTACCCTTATTTACATTTTCCTTTGGATGGTACAAGGTGAGTAAAATTTGGACTTACATGTAAATATTAAGCAAATGTAAAGAACACACCTTTTTTGCATCATTTCATCTGAAAATATCACCAAAATTAGACCTGAGAAAAGGCATGTGTCAGCGGATCAAGGCTGTTACACTGGGTGTTACTTTACAGTGCATATCCTAGCTACTTGTAACACACTGTCAGGGCAAAATGACGAGAGTAATTTCCTAAGAAAGACATGTTAAAGAGAAGGATAGATTCAATGTTCACTCTCTCCTTCCTAAATGGTAAGCCCCTTCTTCAAGAATCTCTCAAATTCAGCCTATGAGAAACACCAACA
Organism: Balearica regulorum gibbericeps; assembly: GCF_011004875.1. Taxonomy (NCBI): domain Eukaryota; kingdom Metazoa; phylum Chordata; class Aves; order Gruiformes; family Gruidae; genus Balearica; species Balearica regulorum. The sequence continues at coordinate 4,409,381 of NC_046186.1, read as the reverse complement.
CTCCATCACCCACCTACTCTCCAGCTTCTCAGTAACCTCATTAGAAAGATGGCATAGCTGGTTTATTATATCTCATAGTTTGTTACGATCAGCAGCATTACCCCTGAGAAGCAACAGCCTGAGAGATTGGAGCCTACTCCTCTCTCTACGTGCCAAGTTTTGTAGCAGTCTGGGTGGAGAGTCTTTCCTTGGGAAATGTTTAATTGTCCTAATTAGCTATGCCATGAAGTATTTGCTGGAGACCAATAAGAAGACTCCGTAGGCTATTGGTTGTGATATTTGCCTGGGAGGAGACCTCAAGTCTCTAGTTCCTAATCCAGTACCTGCTTTATCCAAAATTTTCACATCCCTACTTACAGGTTACAGGTGCAACTGTAGAGCGCTGAGCTCTCAACAAAGGATATTGAATGATGCCTCAGAAGTATCCTCTTCAAGAGCATCCCATCCATCCCAGTGTCCAAAATTCTTAATAGAGTGCTGTTGATTTAAATCCCTGAAAGCAGAGGAATGAATACAGACATCCCTCCTTGTAGGTAAGGTCTCTTTCAGGGTCAAGCCCATAGCTTTTAATTAGCATTCAGGGTTCATCAAGACATCTGCCTAAGAACAAAAACTGAGGCAGTTGCTAAAGTCAAAAGGGGGCACAGCCTTGAAGCAGCCCAACCTCTCCAGGTCTGCAACCCTGTTACAATATCTTAGTGAAAATCTAGAAAAATAGCAACTGAATGGGAGAAAGGGATTCTGATTGTCACCATGTCAAATGGAGGCTGTCTGCTTGAACACGTGGATTTAAATATTGCACATTTAAATACTAACATGGCAGGGTACATCACAACTGCGGTATACTGGTCTTACAAGGATGGAGAGACAGCAGGTTGGTATTAGGAGGTACATAGCCAACCGTATCCTGGGGTGCATCAAGCACGGCATTGCTAGCCGGTCTAGGGTAGTGATTGTCCCACTCTACACTGCACTGGTGTGGCCTTACCTCGAGTACTGCGTGCAGTTTTGGGCGCCACAGTACAAAAAGGACATAAAACTATTGGAGAGTGTCCAAAGGAGGGCAACAAAGATGGTGAAGGGTCTGGAGGGGAAGACGTGTGAGGAGAGGCTGAAGTCCCTTGGTTTGTTCAGCCTAGACAAGAGGAGACTGAGGGGAGACCTCATCGCGGCCTACAGCTTCCTCACGAGGGGGAACGAGGGGGCAGGTGCTGATCTTCTCCCTCTGGTGACCAGTGATAGAACCCGAGGGAACGGCATGAAGCTGCGACGGGGGAGGTTTAGGTTGGATAGCAGGAAAAGGCTCTTCACCGAGAGGGTGGTCGGGCACTGGAACAGGCTCCCCAGGGAAGTGGTCACAGCACCGAGCTTGACTGAGTTCAAGAAGCATCTGGATAACAACTCTCAGTCATATGCTCTGATTGGGCTGGGCCTGTGTAGAGCCAGGAGTTGGACTCAATGATCCTTATAGGTCACTTCTAACTCAGGACATTCTATGATTCTATGATTCTATGATAGAATCATTGATCACTGTCACCCTGGACACAGGGCTGGGACACAAGGAGTCATAATGCTTTGGGGCTACACAATGCAAGGTATTCTAGCTCCCTATATTTTCAAGAGTGGCATGCCGTCACCTATATACAATAGATGAGGTGCCTGCCATTCCTTCCAGTTTTCCTGCCTAAAAGAGGAGTCATTTTGGATCCCTCAGACTTCACAAAGTTTCTCTTTAATCCCTCTGTCCTCTCCCTAACTTAGGAATAGAAGGTTTAACTACATCCATCACACTTCCCAGCCCCCTTTCCTTAGGATCACAGCCCTGTCTCATAGCACAAGAGCCTGAAGTGAAATGAAAAGGTGGCAAGCTTAAAATCAATGATGTTCATGATTTTGGGGGTTTTTCCCAGATGGAGAATGACCAAATGTGGGAACTCTCTATCACAAAGTATTCTGCTCAAAACAGACATATCACATCTGAGGTGTAGAGATGAATAAAAATAGCCTGATCCAGACTGATGCCCAATTCAGGATGAAAAGACATCAGCCCAACCTAGGAGCAAAGGGATCAACTCTGGCAGTGCCAGGGACATTAGCGTTTTTAATACAGCATCCCAAGTCAATATCGTGAAGCTCATCAATTTAAGTTCGACTAGATGACAACTCTAGTCCCAATTCAAAATCATGTACTTTGCATCCGCTTACCACAGTGCCATTTTTTTGGTGGTTTTCTAACATTATGCGTTGGGTTTGCGTGGCAAGGTTTTGGTGGGGGGGGGGGCTACAGGGGTGGCTTCTGTGAGAAGCTGCCAGAAGCTTCCCCTGTGTCTGACAGAGCCAATGCCAGCCGGCTCCAAGACGGACCCGCCGCTGGCCAAGGCCAAGCCAATCAGCGCCTCTGTGATAACATATTTAAGAAGGGAAAAAACAACCTAGAGAGAACTTTTTCAGCCGGCGAGAGGAGTGAGAAGATGTAAGAAACTCTGCAGACACCAAGGTCAGTGCAGGAGGGGCAGGAGGTGCTCCAGGCGCCGGAGCAGAGATCCCCCTGCAGCCCGTGGTGAAGACCATGGTGAAGCAGGCTGTCCCCCTGCAGCCCATGGAGGGAGGATGAGGGGGTGTAGAGATTCCACCTGCAGCCCATGGAGGACCCCACGCCGGAGCAGGTGGAGGCACCTGAAGGAGGCTGTGACCCCGTGGGAAGCCCAGGCTGGAGCAAGCTCCTGGCAGGACCTGTGGATCCGTGGAGAGAGGAGCCCACGCCAGAGCAGGTTTGCTGACAGGACTTGTGACCCCGTGGGGGACCCACGCTGGAGCAGTTTGCTCCTGAAGGTCTGCACCCCATGGGAGAGACCCACGTTGGAGCAGTTGGTGAAGAACTGCAGCCTGTGGGAAGGACTCACGTTGGAGAAGTTGGTGGGGAACTGTCTGCTGTGGGAGGGACCCCAGGCTGGAGCAGGGGCACAGTGTGAGGAGTCCTCCCCCTGAGGAGGAAGGAGCAGCAGAAACAACGTGTGATGAACTGACCATAATCCCCATTCCCCATCCCCCCGTGCTGCTGAGGGGGGCGGAGGTTGAAGCCGGGAATGAAGTTGAGCCCGGGAAGATGGGAGGGGTGGGGGGAGGTGTTTTAAGATTTGGTTTTATTTCTCATTCCTCTACTCTGTTTTGCTTGGTAATAAATTGGATGAATTTATTCATCTAAGTTCAGTCTGTTTTGCCCGTGGCGATAATTGGTGAGTGATCTCTCCCTGTCCTTATCTCGACCCACGAGTCTTTCGTTGTCCTTTCCTTGTCCTTTCGTTATCTTTTCATTATACATTTTCTCCCCTGTCCATTTAAGGAGGGCAGTGATAGAGCAGCTCTGGGGGGCACCTGGCCTCCAGCCAGGGTCAACCCACCACACATTATCATTGAGTTCTCTTACTGTTTGACAGGGCTAAAGTAATACCATTTATAGATCTTACAAAAGGTAAGCCATATCCTGTCTTCCATGAGCGTTAATGGAAGATATACATATACACTTTTTAATTTACGTTATGGTCAGAAACCACATTTCAGGTTGGGAAAAAACACCTACTCCACGTTAACTAGGACAGCACAGAAGGCCTTATAAAAAGTCCACCAGCAAACATGCCCAGACACCTTCAGTTCGACAGAGCCCAGCACAAGCATCACCCGCAGTTAGAGAAGAAAGAAAGATGTCTCCGATCCTTTGTGCTTCTCTGGTAAGAACTTGCTTTGTGGGGGGTTTTCCAACCAATTTGACAGATACATATTTAAATTCTAATAGATGACTGTCAGGAATGGGGATCTGCACCCACCTTTAAAATGGTTGTTTAAAACATTAATTGAAAATAACTAAAACAGGAGACTGCTGAATAACACCAGCATGGGGCAGCAATGAGACTGTGTGGGTATATTAGTGAACAGGGCTACTGCCACAAACTCTGAAGTCAAGAAATACACTCAGAACTCAATCTTAAAGGGTCTTTTTGTTGTTATATCCTTTCTGCTATCTCCTGTATTATATTATTTTGTATAATTGATATTTTTTTACTCACCAAATTACAACTGAGTGTATACCGTACCTGTCAGCACTGTAGAATTAGAAAGTGAAAGCAAACATGAATATGATATATGGCACATTTTTCTATAATTACTCCAACCTGCAGTATAGACTATAACTACCAGCTAGGCTGATTGCGGATGAATTTCCCAGCCCCGCAGAGGAGTCACTAGGTGGGCTTTGTTACAGCAGCTGTACCTGCATTGTGTCCTAAATGCATCTATTGTCTCCAGTTCAGATCACTGCTCTTAATGCTGCTGGCTGTGCTGTTAGCCAGCAGTTCTGCCTACGGGAAGGTGATACAGCCTGGACTCAAGCCGGAGAGCCTCTTCAAGCAAGCATATGCTGGATGCCTGACCCAAAAAGATTCAAAATTCCCTCAAACTGTGAGAGTCAACATAAGCATCAGCAACATGAACCAGGACACCAAAATGTCTCTTGATGTCAGCAGACGCTCTCTGGCTCCATGGGATTACAGGTACAATCTCTGACCTAGAAATACACTGGCTGCAATGGTCGAGAATACTGCAGAGGCTATGTCCACATCTTTATTATCAGTGCTTTGTTGTTGAGAGGTTTTGGAAATGTGAGGGTACCCACAGTCCATATAATCCTCTTTGAAAGATAACCAATACAGAAAGGAGCACAGAGCAAAAACATGGACGAGGCCAACATAGAGAAGGAAAAGTAAATTATTTTTGAAATTTAATTAATGTATTTGTATATTGGGGTAAGCTTTATCTTCAAAAGCATTCTTTACCTAAGACATCACAAAAAATTCCTCGGAAGGCTAACATTGCACCAAATTCAAAGGTGGTTTAACAACATCAGCATCAGGCCCTAAGAACATTTCATGTTTTGGACAGGAGATGAAGGTCTTTGGCTCGTTAGTCAATCTGACATGTTGGGAAGCTCAAATCATTTCTAATCGGTCTTTCAAAGTCAGTACCTATTTAAAGCAACTCCTTTGAAAGGCAGTTGCATGCAGTCCTGGCATGTTTGTTTTACACTCAAGAACCTGCAGTATTTACTTACACTTTATTTCTTAAAAACCTACAGTAGTCGAGGATCTGCTGCCCCTTCACAGGCAATCTCCCAGGAGATACAGGTTCCCAAACTAGGAGCCCATAGTGATCCAAATTATCATGCCTCCAGTGATGGAGCATTTCCATTTCAAATGCTTCCTTGCATGTCAACTTATAGGATCGACGAGGACCACAACCGTTTCCCCCAGGTGATCGCTGATGCCAAGTGCCGCCACTCCAGGTGTGTGAATTTGGATGGACAGCTGGACCACAGCGTCAACTCCGTGCCCATCAAACAGGAGATCCTTGTCCTCCGGAGGGAGCAGAAAGGCTGCCAGCAGTCATACCGGTTGGAGAAGAAAATAATCACTGTGGGCTGCACATGTGTCACCCCCTTGATTCGACACCAGGCTTAAAGGGAGCCAGAAGTGTAAGAGCAGGGAGCCGTGGAGGAGAGCTTCCTTGCCTAACTGTAAGGCTTGACTGAATCAAGCCATAATGATTAGCTAGAATGTATCAGAATATATTTAAAATGAAGAAGTCTCAGGGTTTTTTTTAAAAAAATGTTTTCCCCAAAAATCTCAAACGCTGTGAATTCAGAATCTGGACACTTTCATGTGTCAGCTGAAAAACTAATGGGAACGCTTTTCACATCTTTAGTTTACACTTTGAAATGTTTATTTATGTAATTCTATTTATGCTAGTGGAAAAGTCAGTAATAATGTTTCTGCTTATTTATCTTTGTCTAATAAAAAAAAGTAAATAATTCTGTGGTATTCTCCTTTCTTTCTAAAGAAGCCTTTTTGATAAGACAAGAAATCATTCAATTCAAGTATGACTATATAAGAGATTTGCATGATGCTAAAAGCTAAAATTCCCCTGATAACATCTAGTTCTGCTGCAGTGGAACGTAAAGCCCATAGAAAAGTAAGGGCTTATTATTAACACTGTTTTACCGATAGAGAAACTAAGATACCTGGAGGAAAATTATTTACCAAGTGATACCCAATAAATTCACATTAAAGGCAGACTGGCAAAAAATAAAAGCAGTGGGTAACTACCTGGTTATCCACCCAATTATCTGATTGGAAAGGAATTTGTAAAGGTAGGTTCAATGCAACACTTTGAATGCTTCTTTGGGAAGAAAGAAACTCCCTCCTCTAAAATGGCGAGTGTATTTCCACTGCTGAGTTTTAACTCTGATTTGACACCATCTGTGACTTTCAGTCCAACCCATTTCAACACATTTTCTGTGAAACAGGGTCACTACATGGGTGCACAAGGAAAAGCATGTGAGTAGGTCCGGTGGATAATTGAAGCAATTAACCATGTATTGCTAACTGCAATAGTAATTTTCTCCATGCTTGTATCCTTCCAATACGTTCGCTGTCAGCAGTTTGTGCTTCAAATGTAGAGCACCCTGACATAGCACTTCTACCACGGTTGCGATGGGACTTGCGTAGGTGGATGTCTAGCATTTCAGGTGGGTTTATTTAAAGCACTCTTGAGTGAAAAGTGCTCGGATGAAAATGTTCCATCTTTCAAAAGGCAGGCTGGTTTGCAAAGATGCGGATGTTTTGTTCGCTGCCATCTCGGGGAAGTGTGACCAGAAAGCACTGGCAAAATGCCATTGGCAAATGCAGCAGGAAATACAGAATCTCTAGAAATGCAGAGATCAGGGATGCAAGTCCCTAATGAGAGGCAAGATCCTCTCAGGTAAAAGCATCTTCTCCAGATCCAGCTGTGCTAACTGGAGATGTGATCATCCCAACTTTTGCTGCTGGGGGTTATTCCCTTCAGCTGTGCCAGTGAGCCTCATCCCTCCCTAATCTACCCCAGGGAAATTCAGGTCGGTCAGCTTGTCTCCTAAGCTCACAGCACAGCCACAGGTTTCATACCATCCCTTGACCTAGCAGATATACACTGGTCCAAAGAAACATTAATTAACTCTGAGCAATCACAGTATCTGCAATTACGGCAGTGAACTCCTGTCCACACCTTTAGTTACCTTCAAAGACTGATACAACTTTGCCCATATGTAGGTATCTAGCAGTATATGTAAGCCTAACTTAGCCTGTTTCCTACCTTGTCTCCACTTAGGTCTCCTTAAGGTCTCCTGCAGGTCCTGAAGTTCACCCAGCTGGCTGTCCTAAGAATATTAAGCATGGGAACAGATTGTCAAAAAAAACCCCAAGCATCAAGGAACACTCATCCTTTGAGGTTTTCAAGCAGTCAAATAAATATCAGTTCAGGAAGATTGAAATAGAGCTGACTGCCTTGTCCATTAGATAATCTCTCAACGTCCTACCACTGGCTATAGAAGGAGCTTTGTTAAACTGTCTGCAGCAGCCCAAGTAATCTCTAACATTAAAATTACAGTAAGTCCCACCCTTTATTACCTGGTGGTGATGTGCAGTTAGCTGGAGTTGGCACACGAGCAATGGAGACTAGTTAGCAATGCTGAGAGAGAGCTACTGTGTGGAAAAAGTCAGAACCAGGTCAGCAAGAGATGATGCAGCTGAAGCACCAAAAATGCTGACAGCTTTCTGCTGACGGACTGCAAAGATACTCTGGTCCTTTCAGGAGCGTCATTCTCTCTCGGACCATTCACCAACCCAATGAAATCCATGCCTTAGGGCACAAGCTTTTTTTGTTTACTTGGCCTCGTGCAAACTTCATACTTACCTCTGCAAGCTGCTTGGGTGTTGCACATGCTCCTGCAGAAGCGTTTAATAGTGTGATTTCCTGGATTTGTTTGGCCTGAGGACTATTTTCTTTCCTACTGCAAGTTCTCTTGTAATTCCTGTCATCGTGAGCTAAAAGGTCTTCCTTCGCACTGCTGTGTTCAGTTGATAAGGTGCAGAATAATTCCAAATCAGTGCATCCTGCCATGAGGTCACCAAATCAGTGACTTCAGTCAATACTGACCATGACAGGAGACCAAAGAGAGTAGGAGTCCTCTTCCACCCTTGCACATCCCTTATCAGTTTGAGGTTCAACAGGTAAAACTTGCTCTTTCTTATTTTGTAGAGTTTCAGTGCAAATTCCTGCTTATCTGATGTCCTTTAAAGATATCATCATGGTGGGGAGGGAAGGAATTGTGGCAAAACCCTCTTGAACACAAAAGTTTCCAGTCCAGCACTGCTCCTTGTCTCAGTTTCATGTTCAGTTTGCCAAAATCTGAGCAGCAGTGGCTCAGCAGCCAGATTGTGTGGCAACCTGTGAGTAAAACCCAGCAGAAAGGGAAGATTGAGAATGGATTCGTGTAGCAAATGGTCAGGTAACCGTGTTCATCATTGCCAGTTACCAAAGCAAGCTGGACAGATACTAGATGCTTGTAAAAGATGATACGGATTCAACTGTCTGGCAATCCTTACGACGTGAAGGAGGCCAGAAGTACAGATTTCAGAAGCCTGAAATAAAAAGCAAACCCCCCAAAAATTATAGGGGTAAGTTAGAGAGAAGATAAACCAACTCTATTCATTTACTGGAACAGGGAACCTTGATCATGAAACAAACATATCGTGCTTACAAAGAATGCAGATAAAACAGAAATGTGACACTTTGTACTAGTAAAACCTCTGAACTCACTCATAGAAAGCTAGGCCCAAAAAACAGTATTTTGGGTAGAGCCTACTCAGTCCGCGACCCCCAAAGAGCATCAAATGTGTTTTTAATCTTTTGTTGAAGTTACAGAAAAAGGTGGAAAAAATAAGTTAGCTTTCTGAAGGAAAAATAAATAAATAAATGGAAAAAGAAAAGTTACACAGAAAGCAGGAATGGATTTATCTGAAGAGCGGAAGACTTGAAGCTGATACTACTCTCCACTCCTAGAAGACGGAAAATATTTGTGTGAGTAGCAAAGACAGAAAGCGTGGTGTGTTTCTGCTGCTGAGTCTGGCTGGTCTCAGGAGTCTCAGCTCCTGAAGGCCAGCCCCCGCACATGGTCCCATCACCATCAACAGCTCTGGGCCTGCCAAGCAGTACCAGGCAATGATGACAGACGTTTTATGCAGATGTGGTTTTGTCACTGCATTGTAACAGTGCTGTAGGAGATGCAGACTTGGCTCACACACCTAGACTCTTCTTAAGCACAAGGTTATAAATAACATCAGAGAGCAAGGAAGAAGGGGAAGGAGGCAGGGGAAGGAGACCAAGGCAAGTATTACATTTTACCCTGTGATGATGACATGGGAGCAGGTTTCTGGTCTGACCTGTCAGGTCATCTCCCAGGACAGCCAGAACTCTGATATAGAAACCCACCCCATCATCTATACCCATCATACTGGCACCAAACCACAGATCCCCACAGGACTGACCAGCAAATTGCTCACCCCCTTAAAATTTTGCCTGTTGGGTCTACCTCTCAACAAGCCATCTCAACTCTTGGATTTTCAAGCCATTGCTCCTTTGGCTTACCAAACTCAGACACGAACAGTTCTTGAGTTGTTTCAACCTTTTAGGTTTCAACCTTTGCATTCTTTATATATTTAATTCCTGTGCATCTACCCAGGTTCACATCACTGCTGTGCCTCCCAGCCCATGCTAATGCAGGAGTCTCTGCGGCATGCTCCCTCCAGCATCCCACGAGAGCTGCTACGCAACAGGATCCCTGTCTGAGCTGCCAGAACAGGCACAGCCAAGGGGAGGAGTGAGCAAGGGCAGAGGCAAAGGAGGTTAGTGAGAGGCAAGCAGAAGAGGAAAGGAATAGGAAAGACCATGAGACTCAGGTACCAACCTGTGACCATAGGTTGCTTAGCCCAGCAGGTTAAGAGAAGGCACCGCGGGACTGCTACTACACCTATAGCTGTGTCTTCTCCTTCTCATAAAACAACCGAGTCCCTGAGGGCTGCTCTAAACTGCATTGCAGAGCCAGAGGTGCCCAGCTGGGCATCCAGGGACTGGGTCTGTTGCTGCAAGGGGAACAAAAACAAGCAAAGGCTGGTCCTCAGCTGTGAACTGTGCTTGCCTTTGGTGGCAATATGACTGTGCTGTTTACAAGAAGCATAAACTCATTTGCCGTGTTCTTAGATTGCTGGGAATGAAAGCCAACCACCTACCTCATCACAAAAGCCAGCACTTAAAAAATAACCAGACTCATATTTACAACCAATTGCACTCTAAGAATGATGCCATTAGAAGGAAATAACCCTTGTTGCTCATTTTATTTAGAAACAATCCCCACATACTAGTGCATGCCTTACTGAGAGGTGTGTGGTTTGCTGTTGATAGCACTGGCTGCAAAACCTCATGGGTGAGACTTCCTTAATTAGCTACCTTTGCATTTTCTTAATTAGCTACTTCATAATTCATCCAGTTAAAACAACTCTTAAGCTAAGCTGAAGGATGTTTAAGAGCATCAGCACAGGACCTTACACGCATTTAGCCGCCACGAAGCGAATGCCCAAATAATTATGTCTGGAGAGAGAAATGTAGGCTAGTTTTCTCCCCACAAAACAAGTGAGAACAACCCCATGAGCTAGGTTTATCGAGAGAGAGAGAAATAGGTCAGGAGTAGGAACCAGGGTGCGCAGCATGCGATTTCCTGGTCAGCGGTTACTGTAAGAGGAGGGCTGGTGTTACACAAGAGCGCACAGAAGACGCCTGCATGGGTTTGCTCTCCACCACAAAAAGAGCTTGGTGGTCATAATGAAACAGCTGCTGCCACAAATGAGTACAAACGCTTGTAACTGAATGAGACGGTTTCCCCACCTGGCTACCCGTGGCTTGTTGAACTGGCTCCCAGTGACCTGCAGGGCAGGGAATATACCCAACTCGACAAACAAGCACCAAAGGAGTCATTTAGACCCAACGACTCATCTCACCTACTCAGGGGAGGAAACCCAGGGTCTACCTGCACCAAGTGTACCTAATTTAAAGTCGCTTCTGTGCAGCCAAAATGAAATACAAGAATGCATGCATACAGGTTTACCATGGTTTAAATGCAGGTGAACAAGGAAATACAGGCCTAAAACTTCCACCAGCAGAAACCAAAGTCAGAGGTCTGAGAATTGGCTCAGCTCTGGATGAAATATGTGTAGTGTCAAAAAAAAACCCAACAGTGCAGCAATCTGATAAAATAATAAATAATGAGTCTTGTTAGGCTGTGCTCCTTTGGTACCTAAGGGAGAGAAAGGGCAACTCCTCCTTTCCCGAGTTAGGACACCTCAGCTCAGCAGGTAACCCTGTCCTGGAGGTGTTTATCCCTTGTTCGCTTGATGCGGAGAAATTCTCATCCACCACATAAGAGCCCAACACATAATATTTGGCTGGTTAAAAAGCGGTGAGATGAAGACATCTTTGCACATTTCCCCACATTCCTGCCTAGCCAACCATCCAGCTGGTGGAGAAGAAGGTTGCTTATAAGGATGACAACTTGTCTGCAAGAGGTTAGGACAGGCCTTTCCCAGCTCACATGAACCAGGCTAGACTACCATCCCAAATTTCAGCTGCAGCCTTGCAATGTGATGTCTCCCACGTCTTTTCCCACCATCCCTAGCGATCATCTCCAAGGTCTAGAGAACCTGGCGCCACTGCCAACTCCTCCAGCGCTGCCTGTATAACCTCACTTCACCACTTTCAGCCTTTTTTCTTTGCATCTTTTCATCTATTCAGGCTGCAGGTCCTCTTGCGTTCCCTCTAACTTACGTCACTGCGCCAGGAAAAAGCCTGATCTTTGCTGAAATCTCTCAGTGCTACTGCAGCACAAACCCATTCTCTGTGTCTGCTTTCATTTTGAGCTACCATAAAACAACATCGTTTTAAATAAAATACAAATTTTATTCAGTAGATAAGTTATTGAATAAATACAGGTAAATATTTATCATTTCTTGGATTCTCTGAGCACATATAAATCCATAAATATAGTCATAAATAGAATATATAAATAAAAATATAACCACTCATTAGTTCTTTGCTGTTTTAACGCTCAATGCAAGTGGGTTCAATTTTCTCCCAAATTGCTCTGGAATAAGTGAGCCACTATTCCCCATGGAGTAGTAGTGACACAAAACCTGAGTGCAAAGAGAATCGGGCCTGGTGGCACTCATGTTAGATTTACACTAGCCAGCAGTGATGACCAGGGAATGAAAAGGGGCTAGGCGATGAAGAAGGGAGGGAGGAGGTGCAGGAGGAGGAATTTTTTCTGCCAGTGCTAGTTGGCATGTATACATTAGGGCAATGTATCGCCAAGGACAACTTCTGAAGCTATAATTCACCAAACTGATACAAGCCGCAATGCAAAAAAAAAAAAAAAAAAAGGCACTGCTTTACTCCCTCTCTTCTTGGAGTCACTAACAAAACTTTTCCTCCAACCTCCTCTCTCCCCTCCATCACCAGCTACTGGTGATTCCCATTCTAAAATCCATAAATGAACAACAGCAAGAATCAGGACTTTCAGGAGGTAATTTGCTCAGATTTGGAAAGGAAATATCATGTTGAATTCCTGAAATGCAAGGTGGGTGACTGTGGGATTTCTCCAACGGGATGTTGGTAGGGGTCAGTCATTTCTTCTTCCCAATGTTGTCTCTCCCACTAATCCCTCCTAAGACTGGTGGTAGACAACTGGAACGGCACACGTGCAGCCCACAGTGATGACTTGCTTCTCCAGTCGGTAGGTTGTCAGGCAGCCCCGCTTCTCCCGTCGGAGGACGAGGATCTCCTGTTGGATGGGGATGGAGTTGAGGCTGTGGTCCTCCTGCCCCAGGGGGTCCACGCAGCCGGAGAAGCGGCACTCGGCATTAGCGATCAACTGGGGGAAGCGGTTGGGGTCCTCGTCGAGCCTGGGGATGAGGACATAAAAGGGTTTTATGCACATGCACGATGTGGTTTGGCAGGATCTTCTTATTGATCTCCATGGAAGCACCAAACTATTTACCTGTGTATCCTTACTATGAGACACGGCCAAAGAATTTCCCTATCCTCAATGTTTTTTGAATTATTTCCTAGAAATGGAATCAATTTTGGGAGGGTAATACTGCCATATCATTGTTTAGGAGTTGATCAATGGAATGGAGCTGGGTGAAATACAGAACTGAGCGCAAGTGAACTATTCATTTTTGTTTGGTTTTCTTCTAATTTCAGCATTCAAAAATTGCTTTCAGTTAGGAAAATGTAAAATTATAATGTACTGACATTTTTCTTTTGCTAGAGGAATAATTATTTGACGAAGATTGACTAGACGATTAGAAATCATTCCAATGATTTCTGCTTGCATTGCAAACAGTTTCTCTTGGAGAAATCTTACCTAACATCAAAATGAAAGTGTGTGTCAAGAAGTATTTGCAATATTCACAGGACTCCAGGCATATGCTGAGAACCAGCCATTGTTCATCACCAAAAACATCTGTGTAGCACAGCTACTGCAATTTAGATAACAACTAAACAGTTACCTGTAATCCCAAGGGGCAAGAGACCGGTTCCTGACATCATGGACCATCGTAAAGGCATGATCTGAATTGCTGATACGAACATCAACTTTCACCGTTGTAGGGAATTTGAGATCCTTTTGGTTCAGGCAAGCTTCACGAAGCCTCACAGAGACACCATCCTTGCTGAGTCGAGGATGAACTACCCTCCCATGCGGTGAGGTCCTTACGGTGAGTGCTAGAACCAGCACCAAAAGAAGTGATCTGAACTGGGAGAGAGAAAGGTGCCGTTGGCTCAGTTCAGTCAAGAAAGAGAAAGAGGACAGAGAGCCAAGTCTTGACTAGATTGGACCATCAAAGCGTAAGCTTAGAAACCTAGTAAGTCACATGCTTTCTCAGAACAGGAAAGGTTGGCCACACAGCAGCCATCTCCTGGAAATAACCCTTTTCTCAATGAAATCTGAGATTCTTGGGCCATTTTTAGGAGCTACGGTTTTAGGAAAAGAAGGCAGATAAATGCAAAGCTGTTAAGAAAATCAGAAGAGTTGACAGTGCTGCAAATACTACCAAGGTTGAAATTTAAATACACAGACATTTGCAATGACATTTCAGCAGTTTTCATGGCATGTAGTCTGAGAAAAGGACTGTCTCTCCTGATCCCACATCAGCAGTGCTGCCCTTACAGATAAATAATGGATAGTCTATTGCCTCCTTGTCACTCAATCATCAAACCCACTTGCAAAAGCTCAGGACAGAAAGCTCAGGACAGATAGAGTTAGCATTCCATTCAGTTCCCACTAAGACTAGCAACGGCTCCTCGTGGATAACAGCATCATTATCGGAAGGCCACGAAGATGGCTGGAACACCTCTCCTATGAAGACAGGCTGAGAGAGTTGGGCTGGTTCAGCCTGGAGAAGAGAAGGCTCCGGGAAGACCTTACAGCACCTTCCAGTCCCTGCAGGGGCTCCAGGAAAGCTGGAGAGGGGCTGGTGCCAAGGGCAGGGAGGGACAGGCCAAGGGGAATGGCCTGAAGCTGCAGGAGGGGAGATGGAGATGGGATGGGAGGCAGCAATCCTTCCCTGTGAGGGTGCTGAGGCCCTGGCACAGGTTGCCCAGAGAAGCTGTGGCTGCCCCTGGCTCCCTGGCAGTGTTCAAGGCCAGGCTGGATGGGGCTTTGGGCAACCTGGTCTAGTGGAGGGTGTCCCTGCCCATGGCAGGGGGTAGAACTGGATGGGCTTTGAGGTCCCTTCCAACCCAAACCATTCTATGATTCTATAAACCTATGATTCTCTGATCTGCATTCTGCTTTTTCTCTTGCAGCAAATATATCTTAACGCTTATACCAAATATAAGTACTTACCACTGCAGCATAGCTGGAAAAAGCCATGGCAAACTCTCAGGTGCTTTAGGCAGGCACACACGGTGACAGAGCACAAAAGTTCTCCTTCTCTGAGAACTCTTCCACTCTGTGTGTGTCTCAAAGCCAGTTGTGGTCTGTCTCCTTTTTATTGTGAAGTTCAACCACCACCATCCTTTCCATTGCAGCGTATGGCTGGTTTACCTGACCTGAGATTAGTAGCTGAGAGTTCATTTTCTAGCCCACTTCCTTCCATCTGCCCCCAGAGAGGGGAGAGCAGATATACTATGTCATCAGAATCCCAAATCAGCCAATACAGTTTATTCAGGCAGATAAAGAGATAATGGATGACAAGGAGAGAAAAAAGTTGTGCAGACAGCTTTTATTTTCCCCTGCGTCCGCCCTCTCTAATACTAATTTCTTCTCACCAAAAACATATCTGTGGATGCACTTCCACATGCCTCACTCAAACCAAATGGCAGAGATCAGCAAGCTGCAAAGTCAAGCACCCAAAAACAGTTTCAAAATGAGGACAGGACTTCACAGTTTAACCTCCCTTTGCTTCAGTTGCACCCCTACCTCATCTCAGGGATCCCTGTGTCCTGCAGTGGCCATGTAGGGGAAGAGTAGATGCCCAGGGGAAGTCATAGAATCATGTCAAAGAATCATAGAATCACAGACTGGTTTGGGTTGGAAGGGACCTTCAAGATCATCTAGTTCCAACCCCCCTGCCATGGACAGGGACACCCTCCACTAGACCACGTTGCCCAAAGCTCCATCCAGCCTGGCCTTGAACACTGCCAGGGATCGGCCATCTACAACTTCTCTGGGCAACCTGTTCCAGTGCCTCACCACGTTCCTAATCTCTAACCTAATTTCTTCCGAATATCTAATCTGAATCTCCCCTCTTTCAGTTAAGGCCATTCTCCTTGTCCTGTCACTCCCTGCCCTTGTCAACAGCCCCTCTCCAGCTTTCCTTTAGGCACCTTTAGGTACTGGAAGGCTGCTATAAGGTCTTTCCGGAGTCTTTTCTTCTCCAAGCTGAACAAGCCCAACTCTCTCAGCCTGTCTTCATAGGAGAGGTTTTCCAGCCCTCGGACCATTAAGTCTTCCTGGAGGACCTCAGTGAACTAGGAGCTGGGATGCCTTACCCACTCATTGTTCAGATCCTGTGTTGACATATTCTGGAGAACTCTTTGAAACTCATGCATGCTCTGTAAGGGCCCTGAGGGCACTAACTGGCCTTACTGGCCTTGACCAGCATCACCATGGGTTTTCCTTCACAGCCCATCACCAGGAGACCCATTTTAGTTCCGCTTTGGGCCCCCAGCCCCTGCCTAAGCTACGCCATAGAAGTGCTGGTTTCCTGCCCCTTCTCTGGCCTTGTGTACTGGATGGACCTTGAAGTAATATTTCTCCTGGATGGACTCCTTGGACATAGGTGTCAGACCATCTCCATGGCCATACTGTACTGCATTTTGCCTAGGTCTCCTCTGAGTGCCAGGGGGGCTGGAGAAAAAATGAATTATTTTTAAACAGTTTGTTTCTCAGTTTCAAGTGCCTGAAAGGGCTGTATCTCCACCACCACCACCACAGTGGCTGTAGATGGTGATGGCACAACAACATGTTATATTTTGGGGTGAGGTGTGGGGGCACCTGGAAGCGTAGGAGCATTGGAGCAAACTCACATGGAGTCAGTATCCTGGCAAGCAACTGGGAGTGTCTTTTCATGATCCCGTGCAAATCCCTCCGAAGTTGATTAAACCACAAATGTTTATAAAGCTTCAGCATGTACAATGTAAGGGCTTGGAAGAATTTAGCAGCTAAAGTCTGGATAGGATTAATTGCTCCTTAAGATTTTACCAATGTGCTTTTTTCCTCTACTGTGTCAGTGTATGACACCTGTTCAGTAAAATAGACATTTAAGCCATTAGAGTGATGAGAAGGTAATCCTGTCCTTGTTCAGCGTTGCTAAATGCAGTAGGCCTAAATTTAAACCCAGTGGAGGTGAGCCTGCTACAGCTCTACGCTCCCACGTCCCTCCAGCAGCAAAGCTGAGCGTGGATTCCCAATAGGCGCTTACACACACGTATGCAACATGTGTATAACGTACATACATATGCAGATGTCCAGCCACATGGATCAACAAGGGCAAGAAACATCATTCAAGAAAACACAAACAGGACCAATGGCCTCATCTTGTTGCCCTCTCTGGCTGACCAGGATGAAAGCCTGTTAGTGGAAAATAGGTGCATACGTGTTTTCATATATATATATATATACATACACGCATACAAGATGCAGTTATTGGCCTTAGACCATCTCTGTAGTAGCTGCCCCTGGATTCCCCAGTCTCCCCATTGCTTCATGCACAGACACAAACACACACCAGTGGATCTCCCCAACAGCTGTTCCAGACTTATGACCTTACCAGTAGCCAAGCCCTAGATCTCACAATCTCTCCAGGAGCTGGTCTAGACCTCCCAGGATCTCCAGCACCCAATTTTCAGACCCTCTGGTCTCTCCAGCGTCCTGCCCAGACTTACGGTTGCTCCAATACCTGGAGCTAGTTCAGTTTGATGTCTTTAGCATTTCCATGCTGACATACGTACTCACCCACGCTGGACCCCGCTTGCTAGCCCTTAGACCTCGTGGCACTTGCATTTAGGATAGAGAGTGAAATCGCACTTAAAAAAAAGGAAAAAGCTAAGAAAAGGATTTAATAAGAAGACAGGGCACACTGGGGGTGATCAGGCACAGAACTCAGCCAGACAAAGCACGCTGACCACCATCCTACTTACGTGTGACCAGCCCCTATCATCCCTCCTCTCATTTTCCTATGTGTGTTCCTCACTGATCCATCCCGATCCTTTCCTTTCCCCAACTTCAACGCTTCCCCTAAACATCCCATAAGTCTTTCACAATCCCAAAATTCTCTTCCCAGCATGATGTCCATATCCCTGTAGTGAGCGAGGTGATGCAGGGAAAGCCTCCCCCATTGACTTGTCTGGTGGGTCTCACATATGGACTTGGGTTGACCATCCTCCTTGGACAGCCCCGAAAGAGCCAGGTTAGGGGCGATACATTATTTGGGTTCCTCCACCTGTTTCTGCTCCTTTGTGTTTGTGGAAAATAACAGTTGTTAATCACACAAGCTAACCACCCCCATTTTATAATTAGGGGAGAGAGGCATGAAAATAAAAGGGGAAGCAGGAGCAAGGACTCTGCTGTTTGTGGTCCAGCAAGGATCAGCCACAAACTGGAGGGGAAAGACCAGTGCATATGCCGTTTCCCCAGAAGCACCAGCAGCTCTCTTTGAGAGTAAAAGGGGTTTTTTTTTCTTTTTTCTTTTTTTTTTTCCCTAGAAAAGGACCATGTAACCAGTTTGATCAGCTTCTCTGCTGAGAAAAGCCCCTAGAGAGGCCGCTCCCAAAGCCACGTAGCCAATTTGGAAGAGGAGGACAGGAGCCTAGGACTCTTCACACAAATTCATCTTCGGTCCTCCAGAAAATCAATGGTTTCACGGCATTTTCAGTCCTCCAGAAAACCAGAAGCCTCTACAGATTTGTGGCATTTTCAAATGAGAAGGGACTAATCTGGTCACTTCTCTTGAATAATACTGGCAGAAATCTCCACAGACTCATGCTTTATGTCACTGCAGGATGCTGTCATGATTTTGTGGGCTGATTCAACTGACGGTTCAGAGACCAGCCACTCATCTCATGTCTTTTTTTCATATTTCGGGTTACTAAGTTCACCTGACGTAATATGAATTTTGCGACACATGTTCCTATTCTGACTATCTATATATCCACGAATGCACCTACTGAGATACAGAATGTGGAAGACCAAGAGAGGGTAGAATTACCAGAAATCCACTTTTATAGCCCAGAAGCTGACCCTTTTTTTTCCCCTGAGTGCTCACAGTGAAAGGAAAAGGGTATTGCCATGGAAATGGCAACAGATTTTGCAGGTACAGGGTTAAGTGGAAACTGTTATGTGCGATGAAGCAATGACATCATCACGCTAAATACTGGGTTATTAGCCCTCACCACCACTTTCCACTCACATTTGCTGTCTTCAGCATCTTATAACTTCAGAAGGGATTCCCTCTTTGACCTGAAATTTCCTACAACTGAACTTGGCTTGAGTTGAAGTTCGCTGAAAAGTTGATCAAAAAGAGGTCACCTAATATGAATCATTATACAGGAGGAAAATACTCATTATCTCAAAAAGCAGTTCACTCCCACATTGCAAGGGCTTGGAGCAGGGTTGGGGACTTAGAAATCAAGGAGAGATTTTTAATTTCACCAAGAACTCTTCTACATTTGAGTTACTATAAAGAAAACCACTGTTTGCACTGCAGGATTTGTTACATACTCAGGTTAAGGTTTTCATAACGCTGCAGGTTTTTGTAACATAAGACATGCCTGATTTCAGGTTGGGCTTGGATGCCACATCCTTCTAAGCTCCTCTGGACATTTCAGCTCCCACAACTCACACGAGCCACCTGTACCACCTCCAAGGAAACATGGAATTAAAACTCTGGAGCAGACAGAAACCAAAACTACTCAAATGCCTTTGAACCTAAAAAACCAGTGACCCGCATTTCACTGACTTTGCTACTAGGCAAAGCAAGCACCGTTTCTCAGCTGTGTCTCAGCAAATATTCGTAGCTGGTAGTCAGGATTCGACGACATGATCATTTTCTGCTTTGAATGAGGGTGCCCTGCCATGCGGGATGGAGTAAGGAGACCAGATATGGCTGTAATCGTAATAAATTAACAGGATTTATCTTGAAGCAATGTTACTCTAGCATCCTCTGCCCCACCACGCTGTCCCATGGATGGGGTCCATTTGACCCAGTATTGGTGCCTGCATCCCAGCAAGCCACCGTGGTTTCTGTTATGAGAACAGGCAGCATCTCAGCCAGCTCAGCTGAAGAGCATCAGAGGACCTTCCGTAGCCTGCAGCAGCAGAGGAGATAATGGGGCTGAAATCATAATCCCAGAAACTCCAGATGCCTGGGCCAAATAAATATATCAGAGCTGAAGTTAGCTGAAGCACAAGCACAGGGCAGGGCTCGTACCTCCAGCAGCTTACTCCTGCCTCGCTGGCCACCGCAGGTTTTTCACTTCATGACATGTGACACCATAAAATCACCTACCTTCTGATGTAGAGGGCTGACTGTACGCATCTGTGCTTACCCCCGGCGGGGTTTGCTGACAGCGCTTTATCACACCGACAAGACTCATGACCAAGTTGCAGACCACAGCCGAAAGA
Organism: Balearica regulorum gibbericeps; assembly: GCF_011004875.1. NCBI lineage: Eukaryota > Metazoa > Chordata > Aves > Gruiformes > Gruidae > Balearica > Balearica regulorum. The sequence continues at coordinate 4,389,280 of NC_046186.1, read as the reverse complement.
CAGCAACTGGAAAGACTAAATTTTGAGGGGAAACATGGCTGGCTGAGCGTGCCACAGATACCAGCAGCAGAAACCTCTGCACGGGGCTGTCGGCGTGCATTGCTCCAGCACGACAGCCACCGCAGCTCGACCGGCGGCACCTCCGGGCTCCCTCTATGGGCCATGGTGTGGTGGTTTAACCTCAGCTGGATGCCAGGTGCCCACCAAGGCGCTCTATCGCTCCCCTCCTCAGCAAGGCAGGGAGGGGAGAAAATTAAGATGGAAAAAACAACCCCAAACTCATGGGTCAAGACAAAGGCAGGTTAGTGTAGCAAAAGCAAAAAAGCGAAAGATCATTCTCTACTTCCCATCAGCAGGCGATGTCCGGCCGCTTCCTGGGAAGTAGGGCTTCAGTATGCATACTCGTTACTACGGAAGAAAAGTGTTGTAAAAAAAAATGAATGCCCCCACCCCCTATCTCTCAGCTTCTCATTGCTGAACATGACGTCATATGGTATGGAATATCCCTTTGGACAGTTTGGGTCAGCTGTCCTGGCTGTGTCCCCTCCCAAGCTCTTGCCCACCTCCAGCCTGCTGCTGGGGGGAAAAGAAATGTTGGAGAGAAGCCTTGGTGTGTGCTGGCACTGCTCAGCAGCAGCCAAAACACCGGTGTGTTACCAACACCTCGCTGACTACCGATACACAGCACAGCGCTGTGATGGCTGCTGCGGGGAGAATTAACTCCATCTCAGCCAGACCCAATACACATGGGCAAACCTCATGTTTGGCTGAAACCCCTGGCTTGGCTTCACACTTTGGCCAGAGCTGTGGGTTGAGTTGGGGGGCAGGGATTAGTTGACGCTGATGGTGCTGGTGTGTGGGATTTTACCCGTCATCCCTGCAGCCTGGGTGCTCAGCTGTCCCGCAGCAGGCAGATAAATAGGGTATTTAATCCTTAGCATCAATAGCCCTGCAGAGGTGGGGGGGACTAAGGGCTTAAAAAATACAATACTAAAGTGCAGTGTGTTAAATAAGGCACGAGGGAAACGCCTGGTGCATGACCAAGCCCTGGTCATGGGCTGGGTGATGGGTGATGCACGAGAGCACTGATGGACACAATCTCTGTATTGGGTGACCCAACCCAAAACAAGGGCCAGAACTGGGGCTCCTGTCCAACACAGCAGGGATGAGACCAGGTAAATTATTAGTGACATGACTTGGGAGGAGGCAACAGGGACCGTATGACACTACACGCTTTGGTTGCTCAAGTTGGATTCCCTGAATCATAATTTTTATTACCTATGATCTTCAATCTCAAAACAAGCTTGATGTCCCTCAGTAGAGCCTGTACATTTCCCAGTGAGAGCTGAGGTTTATGCTCTCACCTATTTTGCAGGATTCATCTAAAATGTCAGGTGCTGGTCTTGGTCACAATGATGCGATCAGCTTTGTTATCTGATTCTTTCCCACCAAAGTAAGTATTTGTCAGCACGTTATCAGGGCCATTCTGGGGAAAGTCCAGCTACCTCTCGGTCACGTACAGGCTCTTTCTTAGATGATGTAGATTGCATTTGCATTCGCGCTCTGTACTCTGCTGCCTGGTAAGTCTTCCATAGGTCAGGCCACAGAGACATAGAGGTAGCTGGCCTCCTCTGCTTTCAGATGCCCTGGCTCCAAGCCCTTCTTAGCCTACGGTGTTTTGGAATGGCACCACATAGGCAAAGTAGAGGGCTACAGAAACATCATATACTTTCATACCCTGTGCACCATTTTCTCCCATGTATTACAGAAAATTAGGCTGGAAGGGATCTTGAAAAGGAGCTTAGTGCATCTGTGGCCTCTTGCTCAGCCCCAATGTAGCAGCACCTCTACTTGAATCATGACTGATCAGTGATTGCCTAACCTATTCCTGAAGATCTGCATGTTATAAATAAACTCATTATTCTCTTCTGTGGCCAAGAAAAAAAGCTTATTTCTTCTTTGAAATCACCATGTCTTTCAGACTGTACAACATGGTATACATCCCAATATTCTGGGATCTGGACACCAACATGACATTTACCGGCTCGTGTTTAGCTTGTGATCTACTTGCTCAGTGACAAGTCTCTTCCTAAAGGACTATTGTCTCCCCATCAGTCTCCAGTCTCTGACCAAGGCAGATGATTCCCCTACTTGAGTTCAAAGGTTTATACACATCTTGATTGAACTGGATATTCTTTATTTCATATTATTTCCTCAATTCCAAATTTGTCTTTTGAATGCTCATGGCCCTCCTCAGTCGACCATCACCTGCCAACATTAGTAGGAAGATACTCTGTTCCCTTACCCAGCCTGCTAATCAAAGGGGTGACCACTGCTGGACCGAGGACAAACCCCTGTGGGAATCCTGCGCTGTTTATCCTCCCCATACCACAACGACTCTTTCAGTAGGTCTTTTCCAAGCAAATATTCACCCCCGACTTCATAATTTCATTTCTAGACCACTTTTTTAGCATGCTTATGAGAGAGTTATGTGCAACTTAGGCATGTAGGCTTAATAACATCAAGATAAAACACACCTACAGTTCATGTCCTAACCACAAATCCCATTACCTGTTAAGGAACAGCAATAGTTTGGCTTGGCATGATTTACTTTGTAGTTTTGCTATTGCTTTGCTGCGTACAATTTCTGCTTGACTATCTGTCCCTTAAGCTTTCTAGGAACTATGTCTTTTCCTGTTTTCTCCTTTTCTTTCTCCCACTTTTTTTTTTTTTTTTAATCTTTTTCTTGTTTTCTGCATCCATCCTCCAAGATTTCCCAGAATTAATCCAATATGCTGGTTCAGTTCAACTGATCTGTCATCTAAAAGCAAGACACCTGGAGCTGAGCTTGGAAATTTAGGCTTGCTTTAGATTCAGCAGAGAGCAACAGGCACATTTAGACCACAGTTAATCTTTATTAATCTTAATCCTAATTAATCTGAACTCCTGCAGATGCTCAGACTTAGTCCCATCTATATCGGATGAATCACGACCTAAAGGAATCCAAAATTTGTTTCACCCAGTTTGCATTTAATATTATTTCTTCAAGATATAGAAATTCTTTTCCAGGCTGCCTTCCCATGGAATCTTCCCTATCAAGACCCTAACATTACTCAAGCGGGTTTCTTGAGAAATACAATCTTTATTCTATAGTCTCCTTCCTTTTCTTTGTAAGTACCACAAACTCCATCATAATTTTCATTCACTCCGGAATTTTCAATCAGCTCTTTTCCATCAGCAAGAAAAAAGCCTGGAAATGAAATATAATAGCAAATAATATTATATCAATATTAGCAAATATTAGCAAATTGAACAGTGGCAGAGACTGTTTGCTAGAACTGAAACTAATCGGCACACTCTGGCCATGTTGCTAGAATTAAAAGCTCCCAGCCTCCAAAACAAGGTGGTTATATCACACCTGCTTCTTGGCCCATGCACCCTCCTCGATCATGGCCAAAAGTTATTTGGGAGAGGGCTAGTTAAGTCCATCAAAACTATGTTAAGGACCAATCAAAAAATATAACTAGGCCCGGTGCAGTGCCCAAGTCTGTGCCCTGTCACTCTTATTAGAGCAGTGATAGCTTCAGTGTGCATGTGGCTGAGCGTCCAAGAACTCGATGACCTCTCCGGTAACAGCGCAGATTCAGGCTGCTGGTCAGATCCACCTGATCCCCGCAAACCTCTCTGCCTTTGGGATTGGTAGGTCCAGATCTTCCATCTGTAGCGTTAGTTGACCTCTCATTGCCAAAATAATTTTCTTAACGTTGACAGCAAGCTGTTGCCGCTCCTTTGTGTCCCACTCCTTTCCACCGCTCTCCCACCAGCCCCACGTGGCACCTCTTACCTGAAGCCCTTTGGCAGGGACGAGGAAGCCACACACTCGTCTATTCGAAGCAGAGCCCTATGGGGAGCATTCAGGGGTACGTTTCCTTGGTCTGAACATGGCCCACGTGGGCCAAAGAGCGGCTAAATGAAGTTGTCTTCCTGGGCATTCCCAGTCTTTGTGGTGCTTCTGCCTATACATCCTCGCAAACACCTATATGCTGCATTCCATTTCCCAAGCTACCAAGTTACCAGCTCTTTTTGCCCACACCCGTCCCTGCCCCTCGTACAACAGGGATTTGCACTTGTGCTCAGGAGCAGGGGTGCTGGAGGACCTGGTGGCTGTCAGCCAGCTGCTCTGCTCACCACCCACAGTCCCCATACCAACCGTCCCACAAGCTATGGACCTTCCACAGACCCACCAGCCGAGTCAGCTTCTCTCCAAGGACCAGGGATTTGTTTTTCCCTTCTCAGCAGACACCTCGCCCAAGGGCCTGAGCAATTGCTAAGGATATTCCAAGGTGGCCACCAGCACGAGGAGGAAGTAGTTAGCTACATCCTACCATCCTACAGAATAGCAAAATAAACCAGAGATTTACTTACCCTGGAGCTCCTCCTGGTGCCTTGTCATGGGAAATACAACATAAGCGGTTCTCCAGCTGAAAGGACCCGGGAAACACAAAGGCCTCAGCAGGAGAATAGGAGATGGCTCCAACAAGCAGCTCTGGCCAAAAGCCCTCGCTGCTCCCTGCTGTGACCTGCAAAGAGGAACATCCTCCAAAAGTCAGGAGATGCAATATCCCTGCTCCTACAAGGCAACGTCGGAGCAGCAGAAGTTACTGGGGAACTTTTTATAAGCACCCAGGCACCTTTCCAGAAGGAAAAGGTTGGTTCCTTTGCCTACAAACAATTTGATAAGAAAACACCACCTACACCTTGCAAAAGGTACCTGGGTATGTTTGGCCCTTGGCTCCTGCCCGGGGACTTTGGAGCCACCATGGTGGTGGCCATGCAGGAGAACGTTCTGGCTCAGCTTCCCACCCAGCCCCACAAAGCTCAGGGCTGGAGCTAAGTAATGAAACCACTGAGACAGAACAACTCTGAGCATGCATGTGTTTAACTCACCCTCACCAATCTTTGCAGTTTTACAAGCCAGAAACTGGCCGCAGGTCCAAGGTCACTCCGCAGACGTGCAATACATCCAACCCGAGATCTTCAGGAGGCTGCAAACATGCAACAATCCCCTCCAAACCTGAAAATCTGCTGCCACAGCTGCATTGGATGAGGGCAGCTCAGAAACCAGGCTTTTATAATTTAACAGGTCTGTTTGCAGAAGAAAAATGGGGCAATGTGCAATGAGATGCTACCACGTCCTCTGACCCACCAGGATGAGTAGCTCCAGGTGGGCAGAAGACATATAGCTGTGGTGGGAGAGGCAGGAGCTGCCCACATTCATTACCCACCCACAGCAAGGGCATTTCTGCAAGTGCCTGGTCCACCGAGGCCAAGGCACCGCGGTGGAAGGACGTGCCCGACACGGTCCTTGAGCCCAAAGGGGCAGGCAGCTGCCTGCAGGCTTTCCACGGCAGCAGGTTCCCAGGAGACTGCAGAGCTGCATCCCCAGAAGTGGGAACAGTTTAAATCCAAGTAAGCAGCAAGTCATGGGAGAAACAGTATCTAGACATTTTTATTATTCAAATCAATATCTATGGCATTCAGAAACAAGGGTATGGGGACCATGCAGGTGCCCACAGGTGGGCATGGACAACAGCAAACAGCCTGTGCTGATCAGGGTCTTCTCCAAAGCTTAACCTCAAAATTGTCTAAGACCAAAAAAAACCCAAAACCAAACCCAATTTAAAAAAATCCCAAACCTTCAGCATCATAAGTAGCCAAGACTGGTCTGACTGCATGTTCAGCTTTTCTTGAAAACCACCCCAAACCATGGGAGCTTGCTGGTTTCTAGGACCAGCCTTTCTCCAAGAAGTGGTCACCTACGTGTTCCCAGAAAGCAAGACAATTCAACAAATCCCCCAAGGGCAAGGGAAGGTTTTTATGATCTCAGTAGCTTGTGGTTACCTTCCAGAGGATGCAGGGAGATTTGCAGCGATGGCAGGACGTACAGGGCATGCAGGATCCCAGGTCCCCGTAGCTTTGACCTATCTTTGCTACAGGTTTCCTCCTATTTGTGGTGGTCCCATTATACTCCTACAAGCGCAGTCCCAGACTGGAGAAGTCAGGAGCAGCTGGAGACCAAAGCCCCACGTGCCAAGGACTTGTTCCCTGGACAACTATGAGCATCCCAGCCCTTCCCATGTCCTTGGGGTCAAAACTCCCAGCAGGGCTTTGAAATGGAGAAATCGAGTTGACCCACGGGCAATGGAGCAGGTCAGACTGTACTTCAAAGGGGTAGGAAACCAGTGGGGGAAGAGGCTGTTCACAGCCAACAGGACAGGCGTTAGGCATCTTTACATGTGGAGACAAGCAGATCTAGGCTATGTAATTGGGGAAAAAGGGGGAAAAATAAAAGCTTTACTACTAATAGTGGAGCTCTCCTGTTGCTTCTTACCACCACTGCTATTGAATGTTGGATTCCTAAATCCAAATTTTTTTATTCAAAGGCTGGAACTACTACCACCAAAAACTAAAACCAATACATTAAGAACACTGATAATTTGCACATTAAGTTTTTCCTTTCGGCTCCTTGCAGAAAACAAACTTCTTCCTGAATACTCCAGTTTGAAGACTGCAACAGTAAGAGCTTTCAGAGCTCCCGGCTTTTTTTGGTGCCAGCAACGCACAGCGAGGAAGGACTGTAAAGTGCACGGACTTGAGTTCCCCCAAGTTCAACTCAGCCAGATGAAGTGTTCAGGAGAGAGTTGAAGGCAAACACAAAGAGTCTCCAGACTGAGAGTCCATGAGAACTTGGGCTCTTCCACCCAGAGGCTCAGATTAAGAAGATAATGTCATCGGACACCATGATCTGGTTGTCATCTTGCATGTGGGCCAGTGCCACCTTCACTTCCGCCAACGAGAAGGGCTCAGGGTTGTCACGGTTGATGGACTCCATCACGTTCTTCAGACCCACAGACTGGGCATGGGAAGTTTTGAAGACCTCCAGGAGGGCAGTCTTGAATGCTTTCAACCTGTTCAGGCAAGGCGAGAAGTAATCCCCCTCAGAGATCACATGCAAGTCCTTGCCCTTCCTTCCCAGCCCAGGATGCCTCAGCCCTTCCCCATTCCAGAAGTGGCATCCAGCAGGAACGCCGAAACTGGAGCTGGGCACACCAACCACAGATGCATCTCCAGCATCAAACAGCTTGGACCCACCAGAGTGGGGTGAGACACGCAGGGACAGATGCCTCCTCCAGCCCCCACTCACCTCGGCTCAGTCAACTCCGGCTTCTTCGCTTCGCCAGTGGCCGAGGCTTCGGGCGTCTTGGGAGTGTGTGCCTGGACTGGAGCAGAAAGAAGGAGTTACCTCCAACCTGCCTGGTGTCCAGGCACCCAGAGAGCAAAAGCACTTGGCTTCAGGATAGGGCGGGCAACACCAAATTCCCTCCCAACGTTGTTAGTTCCGCAGCAGTTTGGAAGAGGACAGACAGCAAAAAAAATAATCAGCAATACTAACTCTCCTGTCCTGCACGGCCACGGAGGGCTTCCAAAAACAATAGCAAAAAATTCATCTAATTTGTTGGGCTGGATGGTACCACACCAGGGACCCCAAGGCATCGCTGCTCCCCAGGTGCACAGACCCACCAGGGCAGAAGGCAGCAGCACCCTCAGGAGCCAGGTGCCAGCAAAACTCCAAGGACTCACCCTCCGGCATCTCCTCCTCGGCGTCACTGAAGTCGTAGGGGTCGTAGGAGTCCCCCTCGCCTCCTGTGCGTGCCTTCTTTCTCCTAGGCGGGGGAAGAAGAGGTCACCCCTGCTCCAGCTGAACTGCAGACCTCAGAACCAGCCCCCCAAACCCCAGGATGCTTCAGACATCTGGCTAAGACCATGCAGGGTACCTGCAGCTCACAGGTGAGCCACCTCCTGCAACACACCCTGTTCATGGCACGGGACCCAAGCCAGCACCAGCCTCAAGGGTTGTGGACTGTCATAGGATCACCCAAGGGTTTGGATTAGATCATCTAGTTCCAACCCCCCTGCCATGAGCAGGGACACCCTCCACTAGCCCAGGTTGCCCAAAGCCCCATCCAACCTGGCCTTGAACACTGCCAGGGAGCCAGGGGCAGCCACAGCTTCTCTGGGCACCCTGGGCCAGGGCCTCAGCACCCTCATCATAAAAAATTTTTTTCTTTATGTCCAATCTAAGTCTACCCTCCAGGTGGGGTCTCACCAGAGCAGAGTAGAGGGGGAGAATCCCTCGACCTGCTGGTCACGCTGCTGGTGATGCAGCCCAGGATACGGTTGGCTTTCTGGGCCACAAGCGCACGTTGCCACTCACACCCAGTTTTTCATCCACCAGTATCCCCAAATCCTCCACTGGGCTGCTCTCAATCCATTCATTCCTTAGCCTGTGCTGATAGTGGGGACTGCCCCAACCCATGTGCAGGACTTTGCACTTGGCCTTGTTGAACTTCACGAGGTTCACATGGGCCTGCTCCTCAAACTTGTCAAGGTCACTCTGGACAACACCCCTTCCCCTAAAGCATCTCAACCGCACCACTCAGCTTGGTGTCATCTGCAAACTTGCTGAGGGTGCACACAATCCCACTGTTTATGTCATTGATGAAGATATTAAATAGCATTGGTCCTAGCAGAGATCCCTGAGGGACACCACTCGTTCCTGATCTCCATTTGGACATGGAGCCATTGACTGCAACGCTTTGGACGTGGCCATCCAGCCAGTTCTTTATCCATCAAGTAAGGGTGTCCCCATATTACAAATTGGGGGGGATGATCCACTAGGTAGAGCAAAACACGGAGTATTTCCCCAGGACCACCACTGCCTGCCACAACCTCAGAAGGGGCTGGTGTCCCTTGCTCTGGCTCCTACCTCCTCGTCTTGCGCTCCTCCTTGGGCTGCGATTCCTCATCCTCTTCCTTCTCGGTCTCCGAGTCATCATCCGCTTGCTTTCTGCGTTTCTTCTCCTTCTCCAGCACCTATGAGGCAAAGGCAGGATGGACTCAGCCCCCTTTTCCACTCAAGCTGCTTTTCAGGGGACAACCCTGAGGGACCCAAGATCCCACCACTACCCCATGCCATCAGCAGTAGAGGATCCCACCTGCAACGCAGGGTGCTCAACCTGCACAAATCCACCCCTTTTGATGTCAATATTAGGACCTCCTGAGTGCCAAGACACCTTCCCCCCCACCTTTTTGAAGTAGGCGAACTGCACCAGCTCCAAAGCTGCCTCAGCATCCTGCAGATCAACAGTCTTGTTCATCCTGGCCTTGGCATGGGCCGTGGAGAGGCGGATCAAGGTCTCCAGGGTACGGGCCGTGACGGGGGAAGTCTGGGAGTGACAGAGAGAGATGTCACGGTGAGGCTGACCCCCACTGCAACATCCCACCTCAACGGGAGGTGTCACATCCAGGGTGGAAAACACCCATAAGGGGAGAGGGGAGCCTGTGCCTCAGTTTCCCTCCTCCTGGCCTGAGAGGGAGCTGCTCCCAGGGCTCACCCTGGCGATGTCCGAGTTCATCTGGCTCTGGCTGCGCAGGCGGGAGTACTCCTCCGCTATGTAGCTCGCCGACTCCTGGGTCAATACGGGCTTAATCATCTTTGCTACATGGATGTACTTCCTCATGAACTCCATGCTGACGATCTTCTCCCTGCGGGGAATGCATGCACACCCGTGTCCTCCAAGGTGGGGACGGCCAAAGGGTGTTTGCAGAAGTTGGTTTCCCACTTTTTAAGCCTTTGTGAGCATCTCAGGCATGTGGGGAATTCAGCGCCAGGAGATGTTCCCCACCTACCTGGCATGAGAGAGCAGGGCTACCCTGGCACCCTGCCCACGTACCTCCCCATGGACAGTCTGGAGCTTCACTGGCACCAGCAATCAGCCACAGATCAATCAAGCCAAACCCATCAACTCCCAGTGCTGGAAACCCCCAGAGAGCTCCATGGGACGTGGGATGAAGGACTCACTTGCGGCGGTTGGGCCCGTGCAGGAGGTCATCGTGTTTCTCGTACACTTGGAGCTCCTGTTCCTCCTCCTGCACAAAGTCAGGATCCTCCGTAGCCAGGATCTCCACGGCACTGCCCAGGGGCATGGCTGGAGAGGGGAGGGTCACAGAGAATGGGCTTTTAGTCTCTGGAGCAACTTCCAAAAGCCACCAAAAGCAGTCTTCAACAAAGCCAGGGATGCTGAACCCAAAGAGCTGCCACCAAAGGGTGAGAACCCACCGAGGAAGGACAGGACTGAGAAACAAAGAGGTTGCAGTTACAAGTGACTCACCATCCCCGTCCTGCTCGTTGGGGTTGCGGTAGCGGTGCATCCGTAGGACGTGGTCTGAGATCTCCCTGTCCTGCTCGGGGTCCATCTGGTCCAGCACAATGAAGAGCAGGTCGAAGCGGGAGAGCAAGGAGTCCTGCAGGCCGATGTTCTCCATGGGTGTCTTGTACTGGTCGTACTGCAAGGGGACAATATAAGGGGTTACAGGACACCTTCATGGGACAGTCTTGGCTGCCAGGGAGGCTGGGAGGACCTCCTCAGGCCAGGCCTTAAAGGATGGACGTCCAGGCAGCTGGACACCAGGCTAAACCCAGCCTGCTGCAGCAATAAGGCCTTTTTTCCCCATCTTGGAAGGTGGCTGTAGCTCTCATTTGCAAGGAAAACTCAGATTTTTTGTGATCCCAGATCAGACACCAAGACTGAGGCTCATCACCAGAATGAGGGTCCACTGGGCTGCCCCGAGACATCCAGGCAGAACCGAGCCGTGGTGAGAAACCCCACGAACCCCCCTCTGCTCCAGGAGGGCCACAAGCAGCAACAGACACCAAACCCCCCCAGGTCTTCACTGCCCCATGGATCCCAGTCCCAGCAAGAACCAAGTCACTGGTTTTGGGGGATCTTTTGGTTTCACCAGCTGCCTCCTCCACCAAGACAGCTCCCAGCATCCTTCCCCACAGAGGAGACCGGCCAACGCTGGCACTCACCCGGCCGTAGACGGGGTTGGCCGCCGCCAGGACGCTGCAGCGGGAGTTAAGGCGGGCGTGGATGCCGGCTTTGGCGATGGTGACACGGCCCTGCTCCATCACCTCATGGATGGCCGTGCGGTCGATGTCAGACATCTTGTCGAACTCATCGATGCACACCACACCCCGGTCAGCCAACACCATGGCCCCTGCTTCCAGGCGCCGTTCACCTGGGACGGGAGAAAATGAGGGACAACCACCATTCAGCAGCCCCACACATCTCCTGCCGTCATTCCCCTCCACCACAGCACCATCCCTGTGACTAAGCTAAGCCTCAAAGAGCAGCAGCACCCTTCAGAGCTGCCCATCTCCTACCCAACTCGACGGAAGAAGCAGGACACTTAGGAGAAGCAAGCCCATGAGGAAGACAAGAAGAACCAGGCTGCTGCTAGCCCTCATACGGGGCGCACCAAGTAGAAGAGGAGTAGAGAAGATCACCACCTAACAGAGGTGGAGAAAATATCCCGAAACACCATCACTGCCATAAAGCTTCTGGATGGAGCAAGTCTTCTGGATGGAGCAAGTCCTGCAAGAGTCACTGCAGAACGAACAGCAGCCCTGGATCTTGCAGAGTCCCTCCCAGGTGTTCACAAGCATCCCTCTGACAGGTCCCACAGAGAACCATCCCGCTCCTCACCGGTTTCTTGGTCTGTGGTGACGGCAGCAGTCAGGCCAACGCCAGAGGAGCCTCTGCCGGTGGTGGGGATGGCGCGGGGTGCGGTGCTGAGCACATACCGCAGCAGTTGAGACTTGGCAACAGAAGGGTCTCCTGGAATAGAGAAGACCATGTTTAATAACCACGCATCACAGAATCACAGACTGGTAGGGGTTGGAAGGAGCTCTGGAGATCATCTAGTCCAACTCCCTGCTAAACAGGATCACCTACAGCAGGTTGCACAGGATCACATCCAGGAGGGTTTTGAATATTTCCAGAGAAGGAGACTCCACAACCTCTCTGGGCAGCCTGTCCCAGGGCTTGGCCACCCTCAGAGTCAAGTTTTTCCTCATGTTGAGATGGAACTTCCCGTGTTCCACTTTGTGCCCGTTGCCCCTTGTCCTGTCACTGGGCACCACTGAGAAGAGTCTGGCCCCATCCTCTTGACATCCATCCTTTAAATATTGATAAGTGTGGATCAGATCCCCTCTCAGTCTTCTCCAGGCTAACCAGCCCCAGCTCTCTCAGCCTTTCCTCACACCAGAGATGCTCCAGGCCCCTCCTCATCCTCGCAGCCCTCCGTTGGACTCTCTCCAGTAGTTCCCAGTCTGTCTGGAACTGGGGAGCCCAGAGCTGGACACAGAACTCCAGATGTGGCCTCACCAGGGCAGAGCAGAGGGGCAGGAGAACCTCCCTCGACCTGCTGGCCACGCTCTTCTTAATGCACCCCAGGACACCGTTGGCCTTTTTGGCCACGAGGGCACACTGCTGGTCATGGATCACCTGGATACTGTGTGCAGTTTGGGGCTCCTCAGTGTAGGGGCGGGTGGGGGGGAAAGGCGACAGAAGTGGGTTTGTTCAGCCTTCAGAAAGTCGGTGATCAGACGATCTTCTCACCTTCCTCAATAACCCAATGGGAAGAAGACAGAGTTAGAGTTTTGCGAGGTGCATGGTGATGTGACCAGAGGCAATGGGAACAACTTGCAACACAGGAAATCCTAATCAGATGGCAGAAGAAAAAGAAATCTCCTTGAGGGTGGTCAAACACTGGGATAGCGGCCCACAGAGGTCGTGGGATCCCATCCCTTGAGATGTTCTAAACCAACTGGACAAGTCCCAAAGCAACCTGATCTACCGGTGACACTGGCTCTGCCCTGCGCACATACTTGGACCAGAGGCCTCTGGAGATCCTGTCTAACTTCAATTACTCTATTAAATTAAGTCCAGAAAAATGCTCCTTCATCTCACGCCCCAATACCACCAGCTGAGGATGCCTCTGCCTAGCCTTTCCACACCTATCAGCAAGATGTTGATGTCTCCTCGGATGCGGCTCCCGTTCTCCAGGACCTTCTCCACCCCTCCGAGCAGCATGCAGAGAAGGGCCTTCTTGATGTACTCATGCCCATGGATGCTGGGAGCCAGGGACCTCGCCAGCTGGTCAAAGATATCCTAAGGCAGAAGAGCACAGCTCATCAGATGGACTGTAGCAAATAAGAACAAAACCACGTGGATGCAAATTGTTTAGAAAGAAGATCGTTTGTCAGAGTTTTGTTTCAATAGGGCTCTGAAGTCCTAGACCATCCTGTCACGGTCACCCAAGCAAGCACTGGAAGCTGCAACCCCTGTGAGAGCAAGAGTTTCTCCTCTCCACACTATGAAGCGAAGGTCTGAGCACAAGACCAGGCTGGGGCAGACCTCCTTATCTCCTTCTGGTTTGGGGTCTGAAGAGGAAAGAGGAAAGTGTTCCTCCTGCAGAGGAAATTCTCTGACAACAGGCTGGCAGGGTCAGGACACACAACACGGACAGGTTTCTGTCTCGACAGCTACGAACAGCATTGCTGCCCGCGGGCAGGAAGGATTCTCTGCTAGCAGTACAGAAGCAGCTACAAAAAAAATGAGGACCTGATCAAAGCCCAAGCAGAAAATGCAAAGAAAGTGAGTGGAAAACACAGCAAAAACGTCGCTAAGAGGGTTGAAGAATTACTTGCAACCCAACAAGACACCTCCTTAGCCACATGCCAAACCTTAAAGCTGGTCTAGCTGAAACCTCATGCTCGGCTACAAGCCTGCCTTCTAGAAGTACAACTTAAAATACCTTGGAGCGACTCTTGCTGAATCTCTTGATCTTGGCCACATCAGCAGCAGAGTAGAGCGGCCGGATGTCTTTGCTCATCTGCTTCACGTGGCAGGCAATGAGGATAGTCCTGGAGAAGGGACATAGCGACATAGCCATGATCAGGTCTGCAAACCCCACAGAGCCTACGGGTCACAGCAACACCACAGCAGAAACTTCCACAGGGTCATTGTTTGCTCTAGGAAGTCCTGGAGGAGGCTGGAAAGCTTCAAGAGCTGTAGCCTCTCTGTCTGACTGCACTGAGCCATCAGTGGAGCATCTGTAAGAGCATCCAACCCCCTCTGTGCACAGCTGGAGCTCACAGCTACGCACTGATGCTGAGGAGCAAAGTGCAAACCACTTCCAAGTGATTTAAGCCAATGTTTGACCCAGCTCTGTGATGGCCACCTGCCTGCCCTAGATCTCATCTTCCAGACCAAAAAGGGTGGGAGGGCCGAAGTCAAGACAAAAGAAGGCTTACCTGAAAGTCCCTGAAGTGTAACCCCCTTTCTTTCCTGGCAAGCAGCGGTACGTCCCCACCACCTGGATGCGGTCCCCAGGCTTCACCTTGTCCACCAGGTCATCATCCAGAATGACATCCACTGAGCGTGGCAGCTGCCCTGCTGGTGCCTTCTCGGGCATCTCCTGGATGGTGATGGTTTGATGGTCCTTGTAGACCGAGAGGCCAAACTCTGTCTCCAGGGGGTTATTCTCTTCATCCTAGAGGAGGAATGCCAATAAAGAGACTAGCACCGTTTTCCAGGAGCACAAGAAGAGGTGGGTCAGCTGAGCAGTGGGAAGACAGGCTGCATCACCCAACGTAGACGAGACTGGTGGAGAGGGTTGTGTTATCAGGACTGCCGGAGGCTGGGGTTCACCAGCTCCACAGCCCCCCCACTCTAAAGCTGCTGACGCCCATCACCCTAGTACATAAGGTCTCTCCAATTCCTGTCTCTACTGCAGGCAGCGGTAACACACCACCCATGCTGTGTGCAATGGGGACAAAGCTCAGGTCAACCTTCGTCCGTTCCCAAATACTGGGCAAACCCTCTACCCCAGGCGTACAGCCTCCAGGACAGCACAGGCATGACCACGCTGACCTGGGTCTCAGCAGCAACAAGACTGGCTGACAACCCCCCAAGAAACCACGCTCCAGCAGAACCAAGATCAGAACTAACATCTGAACTATTGGGTCTGGTGGCCTTGTGTCTTCAGATCTTCCTAGTAGCTCTCTGGGACTGTCACATGTGTGATGTGTCCTCTCTCTACTTCCTGGGCTGTGTTGGCAGAGGGAGAAGGGATGCAAAGGGATTTGAGACCCTGGGCTCAGAGCTGGCACGTTCTCCCCAGGGGAACCTGCTGACGCTTCCCACAAGGCTGATTCACCTCACCTTTGTAGGGTAGACGGAGCTGGATGGGAAAGCATCCAGGGATGTCATGTCTGTGTATCGGCGCTCAATAGTCTTCTTGGTAGCTGGGCAATAATGGACACTCCGGACGATCTTTGGACGAACCAGAGAGCCTGAGGTTGGAAGAAAGAGGAGTTAGGGGCAGGGATGTCCCCTCACTCTGTCAGTAGGGTCTCCAATGCTAAACTGTGCTTGGGACGCAACCCGCTGTCAACCACGGCCAGGATTTGCTGAGCTCAAAGACCACCTCAGGACCTTCTGCCAAGCCCCCTTTTCCCTTTGCCCAGGTTGCCAGGATGTGCCATGGCTCCTGATGGACTCCAGCCCTTCTGCAGCAAAAACCTGGACCCACCATCCCCGAAGCCCCTGGGTCTTCCCCCGGTCTCACATTTTGTGACGATGCCCTCGACGCAGACAATGCAGCTGAGGAAACACGCCGTCAGCGTCCGCGGTGACACGTGCTTGGAGCCGAAGCTGCCCTCCAGCCCGATGTAGAAGTCCTCGTACTGCTTGGCATAGGTGGCATCGACAGAGGCGACGAAATCCTTCAGGGCACGCTGGAAGGCGATCAACTCCTCAAAGGCATTGCTCAAAAGCCTGCAACAGAGGGAGGTGATGATGTCGACCGATCAGCCCCTTCTGCCTTCCTCAACACTCTTCCCATGCCTGCATGTGCTCCGCAAGGAACAAGAGGTGAAAACCTCCAAAGCCCATCACAGCTCTGCATCAGGTCCACTGCCACCAACAGCCAGGAGCTCAACAAACCCAACCACATCTGAAAAACTTCACGTGTCCCTGAGCAGATTGGCAAGCCTGGTCCAAAATATCCCCCTGCATCCTAAATAAGGAGATGATTTACATCGTACAATCAACTCCAGCTTGCTGCAAAAAGTTTTTGACAAATCATGGGCTTGCAAGCTTGGAAGGGATGGGTGTCATTGGAAAGGGATGGGTGTCGTCGTTGGAAGGGGATGGGTGTCGTCGTTGGAAGGGGATGGGTGTCGTCGTTGGAAGGGGATGGGTGTCGTCGTTGGAAGGGGATGGGTGTCGTCGTTGGAAGGGGGACACAGGTCCACCTGCCACACAAGCACAAGGTTTGGCCCTTCCTTGCCACAAAGGAGCTACAAAAGCAGGGCTGGACCTCTGAAATCCCACCCAAGGCACGGTGCCAGGGGGGGAACCCCTCGCCCCACACCAACCGGTTGGCCCTCTTCTCGTTCTTCCGCCGCAGGTCGTTGATGCTGACCAGGAGGCGATACTGGTTGTCACTGATCATGTCCCGGACTTTGCTGTGGTAAATCCCTTGGTCTTCCTGTAAGAGGGGTGGGAGAAAAACACCCCAAAACCAGATCACTTTGCATCACCCCTGCCTGAGACACCCCCCCACCAGGGGCTGGGGAAAGGGGGGCACAGGGACCGCTGCTCCCCAACCCCCGGGGGCAGGGCGGGGCGGGGGGGGAGGAATTCAGGACCCGATTCTCCCAGCTCAACCCCCCTCCGGCCTCACCTCATCGTCCAGGAAATCGAGGTAGTCGCGCTGCGCCTCCCGCAGCTCCGCGTCCTCCAGCCCGCCCGCCGGATCCGCCATGATGCCGGCCGCTCGGGGAGATCCCGCCGCCGCCGCCGCTGCTGCTGCCGCTGCTGCTGCAAGGGGGAAGGCGGCAAGAGCCGAGGGGAACCAGCCTGACCCCGCAGCGGCCCCGGCAGCGCCCGCGATCCCACCCGGTAGGAGCCGATTCCCCCCCGGCAGCCGCCGCGCTCCCGCTTGGCGCCAAACCCGAGAGCCTTTCCCGCCACCGAGCTGGAGCTCCGCCTCCCTCCCGCCCCGAGGCGCTTCTCATTGGTCGCTACCGCCTCGCAGCCAGCCAATGGAGCAGCGATTAGGGTTCGCGGGAGTGACGCGCAGGAGCTCCAGCCTATCAGCGTGAGGAGGGGCGGGGGGGTAGACGGGGGGAACCCGCGTTCCCCTGTGTCCGCGTGGGCTGCGGGGGGGGGGGGGGGACACGACACGGGGGTTCCGGGGGGGTTCGGGGGGGTTCCGGGGGTCCCGGGCTCGGCCTGGGGGTCCGGCCCCGTTCCGGCACTTGGAAGTCACCGCCCGGTTGAAAATACCATTTTACTAAAAAAACCAAAAAACCCCCCCACCCTCAAAAACCCCACCACTTTTTATTTTCCTTTTGCTTTTTGGGGAGTTCCGTTTCTGTGTGGTTTTGCCCCAAAACATACAGGCTAGGGCGTCGCTTTTCCCTTTCGGATGGCGGATGAAGCCCGCCTGAGTCCAGGAGCTGGGGGGGGTGAAGACACAGAAGCGACAGGTCCCACCGTGTTTGCAATAAAAAGGCCGATTTTCGATGGGTCTTCTGAGAGGTGTCGCAGGCCGAAGGCACAGGAAAGCGGAGACAGCGGTGCCGCTCCGTACGGGAAAACCGGCTGCTCTCCCTTAAAACGTATTTTCAGTGTTCCTTAAAAATCTTTATGTAAACACTTGTTTAAAAATAGAATAAAAAGCTAGGCGAAATTATTTTAATCAGCAAGGCATAGCGGACATCCAAACTTGGCTGCGTCCCCTGGACGATATTGTAGCTAAAAGCAGTTTTTTCCAGGGCTGGTAGTAAATAATTCACCCGGTTCGGCTGTGCAAAACACGGACACGCGAGTGTTCACGCTGGCTGATCGCAGCAGCGGGAGCAGCTTTGGTTTGTGTTTCTGTATTGGGTTTGCACGGCCAGGTTTGGGAAGCAGGGGGGGCAACAGGGGGGGCTTCTGTGAGAAGCTGCCACGAGCTTCCCCTGGGTCAGAGCCCACGCCAGCCAAGGTGGACCCACCGCTGGCCAAGGCTGAGCCCATCAGCGAAAGTGGTAGTGCCTGTGGGATAACGGAGTTAAGAAGGGAAAAAACAAGTCAGAGAGCGCTTTTGCAGCCAGAGAGAGGAGTGAGAAGATGTAAGAAACTCTGCAGACACCAAGGTCAGTGCAGAAGGAGGGGCAGGAGGTGCTCCAGGTGCCGGAGCAGAGATCCCCCTGCAGCCCGTGGTGAAGACCATGGTGAAGCAGGCTGTCCCCCTGCAGCCCATGGAGGGAGGATGAGGGGGTGTAGAGATTCCACCTGCAGCCTGTGGAGGACCCCACACCAGAGCAGGTGGAGGCACCTGAAGGAGGCTGTGACCCCGTGGGAAGCCCGTGCTGGAGCAAGCTCCTGGCAGGACCTGTGGCCCCATGGAGAGAGGACCCCAGGCCAGAGCAGGTTTGCTGACAGGACTTGTGACCCCGTGGGGGACCCACGCTGGAGCAGTTGGTGAAGAATGCAGCCCGTGGGAAGGACTCACGTTGGAGAAGTTGGTGGGGGACTGTCTGCTGTGGGAGGGACCCCATGCTGGAGCGGGGGAACGATGAGAGGAGTCCTCCCCCTGAGGATGAAGAAGCGGCAGAAACACCGCATGATGAACTGACCGTAACCCCCATTCCCCATCCCCCCGTGCTGCTGAGGGGGGCGGAGGTTGAAGCTGGGAGTGAAGTTGAGCCCGGGAAGATGGGAGGGGTGGGGGGAGGTGTTCTAAGATTTGATTTTATTTCTCATTCCTCTACTCTGTTTTGCTTGGTAATAAATTAGATTAATTTATTCATCTATGTTTTGCCCGTGACGATAATTGGTGAGTGATCTCTCCCTGTCCTTATCTCGACCCATGAGCCTTTCATTATCCTTTCGTTATCTTTTCATTGTACCTTTTCTCCCCTGTCCAGTTAAGGAGGGCAGTGACCGAGCAGCTCTGGGGGGCACCTGGCCCCCAGCCTGGGTCAGCCCACCACAGTTTCGGAAGGAAACAGCCTCTGCCCTGTTTCCCCTTTTCCGTTTTGGCTGGACCAGATCCCTCTCCAATCATTGGAAACAATACCAGTAACCGCTGTGGCTGGCTTAGGATAGATACATGTAACCCAAGTCCTGGGTATTTGTCCCACTTCTGTGAGATTTTCTTCACGTTGTTCTGCATCAAAAATTCAGATTTTCCTTCTCAGGCGTTTGGGCTCTCCCCTGGGATAATTCGATGGAGTATTACCTTTGGCAGGTTGGCAGGAATGAAAGAGCTTGTGCTCTGCTGCTGTTGTCTTCTTTTTATTTTTCTTTCTTTTTTTTTCTTTTTTCTTCTTTTTCTTTTCCTTTTTTCTTCTTTTTTCTTTTCTTTTTTCCTTTTTCTCTTTCTTATTTTTCTCTTTTTCTTTTTGAAGTCTTCCAGCCTGTCCTGCTAGCTCCAGAGCTGCTCTCCGCACCCGGAATAGCCTCCCTGCCTCTGCACGCTCAGCAGCACCCGTTTCCCTTCACGTACTCCTCAAATCCACCCCTTCCCCTGATTTTTCTGGAGATTTCTCATTCTCATTGCAGCTGGCGTGAGCAGGGGGCAGCAGGAGGAGGAGAGAACAGAGAAAGCCTTTGGTGTGCCCAGAGATTTCACCTCTGAGACAGTTTTTTTTCTCTCTCTGCAGTAGACAGACTATTAAATGCAGCGACGAACGCGGTCTGCGTGCTTTATTGCAGATAAAATATTGTGTTGGTTTTGCGTGGCAAGGTTTTGGTAGCGGGGGGGCTACAGGGGTGGCTTCTGTGAGAAGCTGCTAGAAGCTTCCCCTGTGTCTGACAGAGCCAATGCCAGCCGGCTCCAAGACGGACCCGCCGCTGGCCAAGGCCAAGCCAATCAGCGCCTCTGTGATAACATAGTTAAGAAAGAGAAAAACAGTTTGAGAGCGCTTTTTCAGCCAGAGAGAGGAGTGAGAAGATGTAAGAACATCTGCAGACACCAAGGTCAGTGCAGAAGGAGGGGCAGGAGGTGCTCCAGGCGCCGGAGCAAGATCCCCCTGCAGCCCGTGGTGAAGACCATGGTGAAGCAGGCTGTCCCCTGCAGCCCATGGAGGGAGGATGAGGGGGTGTAGAGATTCCACCTGCAGCCCATGGAGGACCCCACACCGGAGCAGGTGGAGGCACCTGAAGGAGGCTGTGGCCCCGTGGGAAGCCCGCGCTGGAGCAAGCTCCTGGCAGGACCTGTGGACCCGTGGAGAGAGGAGCCCACGCCAGAGCAGGTTTGCTGACAGGACTTGTGACCCCGTGGGGGACCCACGCTGGAGCAGTTTGCTCCCGAAGGTCTGCACCCCGTGGAGGAGACTCACGTTGGAGAAGGCCGTGAAGGACTGTCTCCCGTGAGAGGGACCCCACGCTGGAGCGGGGGAACAATGAGTCCTCCCCCTGAGGATGAAGAAGCGGCAGAAACACCGTGTGATGAACTGACCGTAACCCCCACTCCCCGTCCCCCTGTGCCGCTGAGGGGGGCGGAGGTTGAAGCCGGGAGTGAAGTTGGGCCCGGGAAGATGGGAGGGGTGGGGGGAGGTGTTTTAAGATTTGGTTTTATTTCTCATTCCTCTACTCTGTTTTGCTTAGTAATAAATAAGATGAATTCCCTCTCTAAGTTCGGTCTGTTTTGCTCGTGATGATAATTAGAGAATGATCTCTCCCTGTCCTTATCTCGACCCGTAAGTTTTTTTTTCATTGTACTTTTTCTCCCCTGTCTAATGAAAGAGGGGAGTGATAGAGCGGCTCTGGTGGGCACCTGGCCCTCAGCCAGGGTCAACCCACCACAAATATGGATGGAGGGGATGAAATCTGTTGCGTCCTCATGCATCTGTGGTTGCAAAGCAACCCGTGAGTACAGCTGGCAGCGCACAGAGCGGTACCAGGGTGGGATTCAGACGCGTATATTTAGGTCGCACGTAGATCTTACCTACATTTAGGTGGTCAGAATGAATCCCAGCGCGTAAAGACGTTGTAAATCGCTGCGGTGTGAAGACAGCGAGTTCTGTGTGAAGAGCTGGCAGGGATCCATCGCTCCTAACCGCAAGGTAACGGGAGCTCGGGATAAAAATAGCCGACCGTTGTTATTCGTGACGGTGCCCTATAGCAACTGCTGCCATGCTGTGGCTCTTGTCTGAATAATTAATTGGAACAGGTCAGGCCAGGGAAGACAAAGGGATGGAGAGAGATGGAGAACGTCGGGATAACAGTGCATCCCTTTCCGGAGTCCCTAGGATGCTGCCCAAGATCTCCAAGGATTCACCATGCCAGCAGTTACAGAGACTGGGGTTCTTTTTTTTCCCTTTAGTTTAACTAAAAGTCAATTTTCAAGCCACAACTCAATTTTGAAGTTGCCATCTATTAGTTTTCCTGTACGCTAAGAAACTTTCTGTCACCCACGGAAGGCAGAGGAGCGGCTTGTGGCTCATTCACAGCTCCAAAAATGGGGGCAGAGTACCCCAAATTCAATGGAGTGTCCCCTCGTCATCAAGCAACACATTGGAGTTGAGGTTTCAAATGTATTTGTAATAAAATGGGAGGGTAGTAACACGGAATTAAATGTTTTGAATGAAAACCCCCACTTTTTATAATTGAAACAATGTGGAGAAGGGAGACCACCTAGGAGATGTTTTTGTCAGTGTAAATTTGAAGTTTTCCAAGGGATAAAAGGGGTTTGTCCTTGCTGGTGTCTCCTTGCAGGAGCTGAACCCCAACCGGGGAATTTGCTCTCCCAAGAGAAGTGTCGTCCTCACTCTCACCACTTCAGGACCACGTCTGGAAGACATTTAACTTAATACTGAAGGCCCCTTCTTAATCCTCTAATCTGACTTTTCCCCTAACATAGGCTGAAGAATTTAATCTGATTGCATTTGCACCCAGCTCAGGCATTTCTGATTTCTGACGTCATTTTCTTCAAGTATTTGCTATTCCCACGCACTCTGATAAATCTTTAAACTGATCTAGCTCTTTTTTTTTTCTTTTTTTTTCTTTTTTTTTTTTTTTTGCTAGTCCAGGAACAGAAAAACACGAAAAATAACTATCAGTGAATATGAATGGAATTTCTTTACTTAAATGCACGGGGAGCTGCTCGTATCTCTCCAGAACAGCACAGGAAAGTGGGTAAGAAGTTAAGACTCTGACCTTCAGCACGTCGGGACGGTTCGTAGCCACCTTCCTGCTTCCCAGAGCAGGACCCTGGCGTATACAGGTCTCCTTTTCCTCCCAGATGCCAGGAGGTCTTAGCACGGCGATGGGAAAATAAAATCTTGTTGCGGTCCCGCTTCTGATGCACAGCTACCCCAGATCCCGCGGGTGATTCATTCTCATCTCCTACTGTGCAGAAGAAAAATAGAGCAATTAATAAAAAAACCCAACAAAACAAACCCCCCGCAGGCCATGCCTCTAGGCATAATGAAAAATGAATTCCCCTGGCAAACGAAATCGGAGGAGTGGCTGAATCAACAAACCGCCGGAGAGCGCGGCCGGGAGCGTGTCTGCATAATGTGGCAACCCGACCACATTTCCAGGGAAGTCCGAAGGGCCCAGATATAGATTGCTTGAGGTTTGGTGTTGCTATTTCGGTCTGCTCATCTGCTCTCATGAGTTCTGGCCGTTACTAAAGACAGTGACAGCTGGTTCCTTCCCCCCCCCCCCCCCTCATTTTCTCCACCCTCAAGCCTGGAAATCACCCATCTGCACGCAAAGCATCATCGCTTCTGCATCGGGATCTCCGGGACCCGCTTTCAGCCGCAGGGCAGGATCCACCGGTCACTTCAGCAAGCGATGTCCAGCTTTGTAAGATGGGAAGCTGCAGCAATTCGTGTAAACCACGTTAGCAATCATCATCTGACCGTCACGACGGGCTCTCTGTTCTCTGCAAACCACGAAGAGGCAGGAAAGTCCTGACCCCGAATTGCCACATAACCCTTGTGCAATGTGGGGGAGCAACGGAAAGTGGCAAAATGAACTGTACCAAGTGCTTCGCTCTGATTGCAGGGGCCAGATGTGGTGAACCAGGGCTTTTAGGGCTGAGTTTGTTGGGGTTTTTTTTCTGAATTATTAGTTAAAAAAAGCATATAAGCAGGATGCAAAACAATTGCAAAAGTTTCACGTAACCCAGCACCCTGAGACTCGCTGGCGTGTGTTATTACAGAGGAATATAAATGAACCCCCTGCGTAAAAGTTGTGGATCGTGAAGAAATTTCTCTCCTAAGCCCTGTTAGCTGGAGATTTTGGGTTGAAGCAAGAAGGTTTATATCCTCTCCAAAACCATAAAATTATTTTTGCCATCCTTAGTACCTCGCATCTGCACGATCTTGCCTAAATCCTGCCAAACCGTGAGCATCCGCTCCAGCGGGAAGGAGTTCAGTAGACAGCAACGCGTGGTGCAGAAAAAGCCTCTTTTACCCAATTATGATAACAACAGGTCAATATTCTTTATTACAAGTAAATACAGGGAAAAAGTGACTCATCCTGCTTTCTGTATCCTGTTTGGTGGTTTGACTCTCTCAGTTGTCTTTGGTGCAAAGCTGCTACGTTCCTCCTGAGCAGCACAGGCTGGACACGGTGTGTTTGGATGCATCTTGGTGAAGCATCCGCACAACAAACTTCTCTTTTCGGATGTTTATTCAAAACCCTCAAAATAACAGGACGACCATTTCGCAGCCGGCAAGAATAGGGTTTGCGTCGCCTGACAGGGAGGGTGCATGTATATTTGGGTGGGGAATGAAGGTGCGTGGGGGCTGTTTGAGGGTGCAAAGCCTGCTTAGATCCTATCAGATGATTGTAAACGGTAGGGAGAGCCCAGCCTGGTACAACCTAGTCTTAACTGCCTGCTGGGAGAAATCTCCCCGGGCAAACACAGCCACACCTGGGCTTTGCCTTGAAGGGAACTGGGTGATTCATTTCAGGGTGTAAAATGTCAAAGACAGGGAGTAACGGGGACTGCAGCACGACAGGATTAGTCCGAGGTGAACTGCAGAGCGTGGCTTGGCCGATACCGGTCACCTGAGAGCAGGTCACGGAGCCAGCCATCTGAAAGGTCTCACTGTGCAGCGTCCGCCAGGCTTGGTGTGCAAAACAAGCTGCTGGCACCCACCCAGGAGGGCAGTTGTCCCCCACAGAGCTGCCCTTTGCCTTTCTCAAGTCTGCCCTGGGGCACGACATGAATATAAATGCGAGAAAAACCTTTAATGGGAGTAAACCAGAAGGGCAGGCGACCCAGCAGCGTTGCAATGTGCGTGCTGCAGCAGGGATGTTCCACCCCACCATCCCCTTCCGCTTGGGTTGGTTTTTTCTCCCCACCTCGTCTGCAGCCTTGCCGTGGCTGTCACCAGCACTGCCCTAGGTGTTCCCACTTCTCTTGCATGAGCAATGATGGAAAGATGGGTGGAAGAGGAAAATCCGTGCCATGACCTCCATCTCCACTGAGTATCCCTGGAGATTTCATAGAATCACAGACTGCTTTGGGTTGGAGGGGACCTTAAAGCCCATCTAGTTCCAACCCCCTGCCATGGGCAGGGACACCCTCCACTAGCCCAGGTTGCCCAAAGCCCCATCCAACCTGGCCTTGAACACTGCCAGGGAGCCAGGGGCAGCCACAGCTTCTCTGGGCACCCTGTGCCAGGGCCTCAGCACCCTCACAGGGAAGGATTTCTGCCTCACATCCCATCTCCATCTCCCCTCCTGCAGCTTCAGGCCATTCCCCTTGGCCTGTCCCTCCCTGCCCTTGGCACCAGCCCCTCTCCAGCATTCCTGGAGCCCCTGCAGGGACTGGAAGGGGCTCGAAGGTCTCCCCACAGCCTTCTCTTCTCCAGGCTGAACAAGCCCAACTCTCTCAGCCTGAGGTCTCCAGAGCAGAGGTGCTCCAGCCCTCGCAGCATCTCCGTGGCCTCCTCTGGCCTGGCTCCAACAGCTCCATGTCCTTCTTGTCCTGGGGACCCTCGAGCTGTACGCAGTACTCCAGGTCTCACAAAAGTTGAGTACAGGAGGAGAATCACCTCCCAGTTTAAAGAACAAGAAGGGTGACAAAGCGCTTTATGGGTCTTACAGAGAGAGATGTCTTAGAGGGGTGGGAAATGTGTGCAAGATGTCACTGAGGGGGGTGGGAGCTGCCAATCTTATCCCATCCACATCCCTGAGCGAGACGGAGGTCCCCTTCCCAACTTCTTCACCCTGGAGGTTTCCCTACCCACAGGTCCCCGCTGTGGGAGCGCTGGGAGTCCTGCATGCTGGTGGAGGGGTGCTGGGATGTGCCGAAGCTTCACCCGGGCTGGAGTGATCTTATCAGAGCTGGATAGTCCCATTCCCAGGCTGCAATCTTCTCCCTGCAGAACAAGCAGTCCTTCTGTTTCTCTCGTAAACCCATCAAAAAATAAAAGTCCTGACAGGCTGGAGAAGGAAAAGCCCGTATAAACAAGCTGACACGGAGACGGGAGAGGGGAAACGGGGACTCTGTTCTCATAAATTAACCCACTACGGGCATGGTGGTGACTTTATGGCTGAACTGATCGCTGAGGGTTTGGCACGGTTCGGTCCAGGCTGCGTAAGCTTCTCCTGGACATGTCCCAGGCATAGTCCAAGGGCGCAGAGACCACTCCGGAAAGGCCATTTGGGTACAAATGAATCTTTGCTGGAGCCCAAAGATTTTGGTGCTGGTTTTATGGCATAAACCTTGCTGCCCCGGTGGTTGGCTCAAGGCCATACTGTCTTTAGGCTGCAAATCCTGGGAAAAATCATTCTCTCCTCCACGCTTGCATGTCTGCAGCAGCGAAATTTTTATTTTTCCTCCCATTTCCCTCATTTTTACCTCCACTTGGTGGTGGCATACAAACAGCTCTCAGGACTAAGAATTTTTTCGTTTGACACCACTGTCGTAACCGTCACAGCTGGAAGCCGTGAGGTCCAGCAATCGCTGCTCACCGCTGCGTGGAGCCCTCCCTGGCCTCTGCCGCGTTGTGCAGCTCCTCAGCTCAGAATCACAGGGCGGTCGGGGAAGGGACCTCTGGAGGTCATCTGGTCCAACAGATGGTCAAGCTGAGTCACCCAGAGCCGGTTGCCCAGGACCACGTCCAGATGGCTGTTGAAGATCACCAAGGATGGAGACTCCACAACCTGTGCCAGTGCTCGGTCATCCTCGCAGTAAAAAAGTGTTTCCTGATGTTCAGAGGAACCTTTTGTGTTTCTGTGTGTGCCCATGGCCTCTGCTCCTATCTTTTCTACTTTGAAGGTAGCATCTCCATCCTTGGGAGAGATCTCCATCCGTGAATCTCCATCTGTATCACATCCATCCTTGGAGATCTTCAAAACCCATCTGGACATGGTCCTGGGCAACCAGCAGATGGGTTGGCCCAGCCCACCTCCGGAGGTCCCTTCCCACCCCAACCAGCCATGACTTTCTGTCCCACTCTGATGTCCCCCCCCCCCCTCCTTGAGTTCCTCACTCCACCTCTGCTTCTCCGCAGCCACCAACCGGGGGTGACCGAGCGTGGGCTCTCCCACCAGTTTGAGCCCCACTTTCTCCCTAACCCCAGCTCAGGCTGCTTGGGCTGGGCTCGGCTCGGCTCGGCTCGGCTCAGCTCGGCTACGTTCGGACCTCGGGGGGGGCGAGGGGGGGGCAACACCACCCCGGGGCGGGACGCGCATGCGCAGAAGCGCCCGGTGGTGGCGGCGCTGCCGGAGGCGGCGGCCGCGGGAGTCGGTGGCGGCGGCGGGGAGAGCGCGGGCGGTGAGTGCGGGCGCAGCCGCCGGTCCCCTCTCCTTCCCCGGGGAACGCCCCGCCGAGGGGCCCGGGAGGGATCCCGCACGGGTTTTTCTAGCCCTTCCGGTGAGCTCCGGCGTCCCCGCGTGGGTACCGCAGTTCCCTGCACCGCGCCCGCCGCGGCTGGAGCATCCTTCCCCGCCGGGGGCTGGGTCACGCCGGGGACGGTGCACGGGAAACACCCCGGCGCCTGCCATCACTACCCGGGTAAAACACGCGTGGTAACCTCGAGGTGCAAGGGGATGGGTGATTTCGTGATTTTCTCCCCCCTCCACGCACAGCCGCGGTCCGTGGAGCCGGGGGGGGGGGGGGGTCGGTCCTGCGGCCGGGTGGGCGCAGGGGAAGAGCCTGAGGAGGGGAGGAGTGCGCGGGGGGGGGCAAATTGAGTTCTGCCACACGTTGTCCCCCTTGTCCCCTTGACCTGTATCTCAAGGGCTTCATGGAGGAGAGCGGTTGGCATTGGTTTTCCTCCAATTTTGTTTGTTTTTAATAGCCGCGGGTGGGTTTTCCTTGCGTGACTTTGACCTCTGGGGCGTTCTGGAGGCCGCGGCAAGGAGACGGGTAGTTCAGCCCTGAGCTGGGTGAAGAACCAGCTCCTGGTGTTTGCTTTGGAGCTGCTACCCGCCCGCTTCGCTTGGCGCGCCCCAGCTCGTGTCTCCAAAGGGGCGGCGAAGGGCCACGAAGGGTCAGTCCCTGGTTGTCTTCTCCAGCACGTGTCGGAGGTCATCGCTCGTATTCCCCCAATTTCCCATCTGGATGTTTGCTCGAAACACCGTGAGCATCTCACTTTTTTGCAGTGTGTGTGTGGGGGAATTGCAGACAGTCTTGAACCGGTCTGGTTTTCATTGACAGATATATATATATATATATGTTTGGGTAAACATTTAACGATCACTTGCTCAGCGTCAAGCTGACTCATCGTCAGCACGGGCAGGGTTGGGTACGGAGGTTCCCGGTAGCTCTGGGGCGCAGATCAACCGGTGCTGGGTACGCAGGACCACCGGTCCCGCACGCGGTGCTCGTTTCATAACTGCACGGCTCCAGCGGTTCATCCCCGGGCTGCTTTGGCTGGAGCCCGTGGGTTTTTACTGCGTTGCAGGATGGAAATGGGAGTTTGTTGTCGGATGCTGCGGGATCACGGCTTCGGAGCTGGGAAATGCCCCGGCGCGCTTTAGGTGCGGTTAGCCGGGGGGATTGCCAGCTGTGCGGAGAGGGGTTAGGATGAGGATGTGTGTGATGCTGCCCTAGCAGTGGTTGTTGTAAAAGGGTGAAGTCGTGAAAAGATGATGAAAAAAAGGGTGAAGCACGTATGCAAGGCTCCGCAGGAGTGAAATCCAGCAGGTCTGAAGTCTGGTTTTGCCCTCTGCTAGCACAGGGAGGGGACAGGCAGCTGTGAATTATACCAGCAAACGGTTCTTCTGCCTTCATGTAGGGGTGCAGGGTGGTGATAAGTGTTGCAAACAATTCCTAGAAACCCCCAGGCTCCAAACCACAAACGGTTACACGTTTCCTCCCGCTCAGCTGGTGTGGGTTAACAGCCCCGCTCTCTGCAGGATTTTCTGTTCTCTGGGCATCATTGCTTTCATTTATTTACATTGAAGCTGCAGCCGGAGCCTTTGGCCGAGAAGAAGATTGTGTCCCTCTGGACGCAGGGAGGGATGGCCGGTGCGAGCGACGTGCTGGCAGCGCAGGCAGAGACGGAGGACAGGGGAGCTGCCATCGTCGGGTCACGTGTGTGCACTTGCAGCTACTTGCACGTCTTGAGTCATGCACCAGCTTAATTTTTAGCTGCCAGTGTACATGATAACCCCCACTCCTGGGGTCGGAGCAGTGGCCCTTTAATTGCAGTATCCGTTTATGCTAAAGAAATTTCTCCAGAGGAATAAATTCCCAGGAAGGCTCCTGGTCTGTAGCTGTACGTATGTGGCTATACCTTATGTCCTCTGGCCTTCAGGCACAGTCAGTAGCAAGTGGAAGCTTGCTCCCAGTTGGTTTTTTTTATTCCCCCAGTGGATCCTTGGGATCGAGTAGGGATGTAAGCGTGCGTCCCATCGGTGGGTGCTGGTGCTGTGGCTTTAGGAAAGGCTCGTGGCAATGACTTCTTACGTAGGTAACCTGGCTGCAGAAACGTTGTGCTCGTAGGGTGTGCACGCAGCTGCTTGGGGATGGACGGGAAGGATCCCATATCCCACGGAACTTGCAGGAGGAGATTTAGGAGTTGAAAGCAGGATGCTGCTGCAACAAATCCAGGCTCCTTTTTCAGTCAGTGGGGGGAAAAAACCAAAACAGGCACTTCCCTGGCACAATTCCAGCATTGGCGGCTGAAACGGGTCAGTCGTCCCACTCCATCGGTGGTCCCCGCACGACTGAATCCTGCAGGCAGGGACCCGTGGGGGTGGCAGGACCAAAAGCGTGCCCCAGAGTGTGCTGACACTTCAGCAACCTGATGGTGGCGGGTCATTGATTGGGACCGTGCACTGGTCTTGTTTGATTGCTGGTGTACTCAAAGCCTGTAAGCTACACCCAGGGATTTCACACCCACCCAAAATGGAGTCCCAAAGCGTAGGGAGCTGTTAGTTGCGTGTGGGAGAAGAAAGTGGTGAGAGGATCTGGAAAGAGCAAACAGCAAAGGTTCAGTGAGATCAGGAAGAAAAGCTGTGGAATATTACCTTGATCTTGAGCAATTTTTGATAGGGGATTTGCCAGAGGAGAGACTTCTCAGCCAGGGTCTCTGAGTAGAAATAACGAATATTAACATTTTTGCATCTGCCTAGTGCTGCGATGGGTTTCTTTTTTCACGCGTCGAGTGTATTGGCTGTGTTTTCAGTAGCATCACCAAGTTTTTAACCCCGGTTAGGCATGAAGAAACTGCGGCTGTGTTTATCGCAGCAAATCAGAAATGTGCCGTGGTGACCCACACCGTTCCCCGGCATGGTTTGGGAGTTAGCACCATCCAGGAGTTGTTCCTGGCAGACAGGTTGTGTCTGGCCACCCATTTCAAGGATGCAGCAGCACGGGAGCATCCAAACTAGCCCGGCTGGTCTCAGAACCAAGGACTCGGCGCTGTGAAAGTCAGATCCCTGCTTGTGATGTCTGGCCTAAGGTTTGGACTCTCGCAGTAAAGCCCGCAGCCTCGTCGAGTCTTTGGTTTCCTAACTTGGGATTTCCACTGTCCCGCTTTGCTCCCCCAAACGCTGCAGGACCTCAGGGGCTCCCCCTCCTTGGTGGGATGCCGCGGACCCCCTCGGCTTTGCTGCAGGGACGTGGTATTTGCCAGCAGCTTTGTTTTGCTCTGACCTCTCTGAGCACAGCATTCATTGCGCCGGCTCCACTGCTGTCATCCCCTGGAGCCCGCCCAACGCGCAGGCAACGCCGAACTCATGTCAAGAGGCACTTGCTGCTCAGCATGGCTGAGCTGGCTGCTGGCCCGGCTTGCTTCCAGGCCAGGAATTGCAGGGGAGCTGACACTGCCATGGCTTCCACGGGGGATCCTGCCACCTCCCGCCGGCTTTAATGGCTCATCTCCCAGCATCACGAGACGTTCGTTTCCTGATTAATACATGCTTGGGCAAACCCTGCTTCAGCTACATGCTCTGTGTGTATGTGTGTAAAGAAAGGTAGAATTTGAGCCATATTATTTTATCTGAAATTTTCTACAAGGTTGCTTTGACCCTTTTTCTTAGCAGATGAGGTTATTTTCAAGCTTCACCTTCAGGATCTCCAGTAAATCACATCACCTTTTGCCTTCCAGAGCATCCTAACCTGTGCAGGTCCCTGTTGGATGAGTGCTTGTAATACACCCACTGGGCTGATGCAGATGTAACCGGGTGCGTAAGTGTATTGAGGGAAATAAAATATTCTGTGCGATGCACTGTTAAGTAGTCCCAGCACTGCCTGGTGCATTACAACAGTGCATCGAGAGCACAATATCTAGTTCTTATTAGGATTTGCATCCCCGTTTAATAGGTGGGGAGGTGTAAGCCCAACTTACAGGAGTCCTCAGCACCTGGCTGCTCTCCAGTTGGGGGGATTTCCACTTCTTCAATGCTGCAGCATAGACCAGTCCTTCATACCCCACTGCCTGCTCAGGCAGGACTCATCCCTGGTACCAACCATCAAATGCCACCTCTTCCAGTTTCTGACCTCTGTGACACCCTCATGAATCCCAGTAACTCCCTGCAGAGGTGATCTGAGCTCCGTGTGCATCTGTCGCAGTCGGGAGGAAGGTTAGCGCTGGCAGGTTTAGGCGCAGCAGGCGAAGGAAGCAGGAGTACGCAGGAATTGCTGCGATGGGCTGGTCTGTGGTCGCTTAGTTTCTCATGCCTGGTGGAGCCTTTCCAAAACACCGGGCAGAATGGGACCGGGGACCCGGCACCGTGCTCCCAAGCTGGTCTTTCAGCATTTGCCCCGAGCCCTTCGCAAGTGGTTTAGTTACAGGAGGAGATGTTTTCGTTCAGGTGGGACCAGCCTGTGGGCAGCAGGCTCTGGGATGGGGTTTATCCACTGCATCTGAGCTGGGTGCAGCCTTGGTGCTGCCTCTCCCAGCCCTGCAGAGCTGAGCTGAGCTGCTCTCTGCCATCCTGGCCCTGTAGGAGCCGCAACACCAACGTTAACCCTGTGTAGGAAGGGGTTGGTATAAAATCTCAGACTTCAAAATGACCTGTAGTCCCTCCAAGGACTTTTGCTCCACTCCCAGAAGAGAAGAATTCAGGAATTAATCACCTGCAGCTCCCAAAACTGGCCTGCTGCCCACTGCTGCACAATCACTGCTGTTATTTTCATGCTGTCCGCAACCACTTTTTTTTCTATTTTAAATGCAATGCATTTATTAAAGACTTCCCCACAGCTGAGTTCCCTGGTCCTCTCTGCTTTGTTTACCAGGAATTACTGCCTTTCTAGAAGCCCGTGTTAACCTCTGATGCCTGAATACTATTCTGCAAGCAAACATATCCCATTGGTAGAGCCTCAGTCCCAGTTAACGCTGAGGCCAGACCGGTGGGAAAATCGGCCGTACTCTGTAAGAAATTTTCTCATTTAAACCCCTCCATCAGACTGTGACCAAAAAGCAAAAGAGCTGGGAAAAGCTTGGGTTTCCAATTACTCTCTTCAAAAGGGAGAGAAAAATTGGAACGGGATCGTTCTCCTCCTGTGCCGTGGTTCTTATTGTGGCTGTAATGATACAGCCTGGCCATCATCCACTCCCCCCTTCTCGCCTTGCAGCTCCCTCCCCGAACAAACGCTACTTGGTTGTCGTTAATTGGGAGCAGCCAAAATAACTGAATCCCCCGGAGATGGGAGGGGGGGCGAGGACAGAATCTCAACGAGACGCCCCGCCGATGAATGTGGCTTTCAGCCGCTCCTACGCCCCTGTGAAGGGGAAAGAATAGGGGCTCTGTGAAAGTGAAACAGCCAGTGCTGACCTTGGGTTTCTGGGTTGGTTTTTTTTTTTTCTTTTTCCTTTCTCTCTCTTTTCTAACGTTAATTGCTCGTCGCTTTGTCCATCACATGATCGCTGGAAATTGCCAACTTGTTCTCACTCATTAATGTCACAAGTTCGGTTTAAAATAAGCACTCTACCAGCTTCCTGATTTAGCGCTGTTTATCTGAGTATCAGATGTGTTACTTGTGATTTCGGACTATTATTTTGAAAATCTCTGACCCTCCCTCAGCCTGTTAAAAACTAGCATTTTCCAGCTATGAAAGCCTGCCTGGAAGAATCTCTTCTCTCTCCTGCTGTCAGGGAGATCCGCAGCATCTAAGCTCTTCCTAGCTCTGCTGAAAGGCGACGCTCGCTGTCTACGCCAAGCTCTCAGGATGAGAGACCGTGGCAAAATCCTGGCGCTAGCACACACCGTACAAGCCGGCGCCAGCCCGTGCCTGGTACAGAAGCTGCCTGTCCCTCTTGTATCCTCGTCAGCATGCAAAGCAGGCAGGCCACGGATGGTGGAAGGGGCGATGCACCCCTCGCGTCGGCATACATCCGTACGCCCAGGCTTGATTGCCATCTTCCCGGGTGTCTTCTGGTCGCCTTTGCTCTTTACAGGCAGGTTTCAGTGTATTGCTGCCTCTCTGCAGGAGGTGAGCGCCTCCACCCTGCTCCTGTGCAGCTCACCTGTCCAGTTTGTGCCGTATCCGAGCTGTTGTTAAATTCCCAGTGTCCTGGAGTCTGCACTAGCATTAGCGTGTGTTCTCCAAGAGGTGGGGAGCTTCAGCATGCCCTTTACCCTTGTGTCTTGTATCCCCACCTCCAACATCAGTGCCTAAAAACCTTTTTGGAGGGTTTTCCAGCATCCTGCTGGGCTGAATTGAGTGGAAGATTGAGCACTGAGCTCCCTGTAGTGGGGCCAAATCCTTGGACCACACTTAGTTAAAGGGAAGCTGGGAGACGGTGAGCGGGAGTCCAAGCCCTCTTGCCTGGCTTGTATCAGAGCAAATGCTGGGAGAGGTGTAAAACACATTACGGCTGGTTAACGGACAGAGCAGAGGAGCTTAGGACTCAAAGCACTTCAGAGTCTGCACTCACATCTCTGCACGGGGCAAAACCTGTGCATAAGGCCTGGAGATCGTCAGCTGGAGACAGCAGATGTCTTGGCGTTGCAGTGAAGGAGATGCAGTCAGCGTGGGAAGGGAACTCTCGTCTGTGCATCTAGATCAGGAAATCGAACACTGTGTTAGTACAGACACATCCATAAAATCTCCCTGTCCTTCCCACCCCAATGTGCTCAGCCTCCAACCAAGTTCTGGCCAGATCATCCAAAGGAGACGTAGGACAGCAGAAGGCGAGTACTTCAGTGCTGCATAGCTGGGGATGGTCTCCTTGCTTGGGCTTTGCCTTGTCCTGAAGCTGAGGACTAGAGTAAGTTGGATGATGAGCCTTTCTTTCTCCGTTGGCTACAAGGAGCCAGAATAGACTGGCTGTACATCAGAACCGAGGAAAGGGAGTGTCGCCCCTTTTTCACGCCATCCCCTCATAGGAGTGTCCCAGAGTCAAAATTTGCCTTGCCTTCCTAAATTTTGGCGTGCGTCCCCAGAGATAACACAAGCTGCTGGACGAAGTGCCTGTCCCCATCACAGG
Organism: Balearica regulorum gibbericeps; assembly: GCF_011004875.1. Lineage (NCBI taxonomy): Eukaryota > Metazoa > Chordata > Aves > Gruiformes > Gruidae > Balearica > Balearica regulorum. The sequence goes on along the minus strand of NC_046186.1, from coordinate 4,355,463 downwards.
TCCAGACCCTGCAGAACCTTAGGAGAGAAACAAAGTCTTTGTGAATGTGCACAATGTCAAACCCCCCAGCAAGCGTGCTATCTTCACTTACCCATCTGCAAAACTAAAACACCATTTGCAGGGACCATCTTCCCTTCCACCTTTTGCGGCTAAGGCAGCTCCATCAAACTCAATAGCCAGATTCCCCTGTGGCAAACAAAGGAAAAAAAAACCAGAAAACAAACCAGCCCTGAGAAGTGCTAAGGGAGAAAGCCTGGAAAGCGCAGGGAGAGAGAGAAGTGGCTGGAAAATGTAACTCTTAGTTACAAAAAGTACCATCTGCTAGAATACGGAAGCAATATGAAAATACTTTGTCTGTTATCAGAGGCTTTGGGTTGTGAGAGGAAGTGGAACTTGCAACCCGGTTCAGAGTCTGCTCTGACTTTGGTCTTTGTGCTGTCTCACCCTGGGACTGTTTGATAGGTCCCATCTCTCTGCTTTCACTCTCAGTGTTTAACTCTGACCTGTCCTCTCTATCGCCAGCCTAGCTCAGGTCTCCCATCATGCGCCCGTGCAAACTATTCTTCTGTCTCACCTCTGCCAGCAGCTGGTGTCTGATGCTATGGGAGAAAAATAAACCTTTTCTCACACTCAGGCAAAATACTTACTTGCGTTTAGTTATTTTTGGCCATCTTCATCCACTGCAGCTCTGGCTGGGTGCATATAAGCTAGGAGTCAGGCCCCGCTCCCGCAAACATGTAGGTGTTTGCTGCACTGGGGTAGCCACAGCCCTGCAGAGTCTGGTGGGGCTCCATCAGCACCAATTTCAGCTCAAGCTTGGGCATCTGTGTGCTGAGTTCTCCTCTTTTTTTTTTTGTGTGGCATAAACACCAGCAGGGAAAAGAAATATCTAGGGTGGAAGGGAAACAGGGTATTGCAAAGTAATTCAATGCTGTGAGATAGTCTCCAGACATTAGGATCCTGCCGTGCCCTGAATCTGAATCTTTCCAGCCAGAGTTTAGCAACTCTGGAGGTTGCCAAGGAGCAGAGCAGGTAGAGGAGTGCCCAGCACTGGGGTTTTGCTGCCCTGAGCATCCAGGCACGTCTCTTCTGGCAGCCCCTCAGCATGGCTCCGTGGATGCTCCCAAGGCTTCGATGCTACACCCAAACTGCAACCAGCTCTGACGCAGGGCCCCTCGTTTCTCCGTCACCTCCCAGTCCTGCTGCTTCTTACGTGTGGAGGGATAAGGGCTGCAGGTTTGGGACCGTGGATCTCTCCCCTTCTCCCTCTGCCGTACTCACTGCAGCAGCCCCAGGCGTGCGACCCATGTGCAAGTTGTGTGGCAGGGAAGCCGGGCTTATTTGCAACCTCCACAATTTGGATGGGACCCTCTTTGCTTAGGTGCAGAAATGCAGGTTACCCCTTTGATGAGTAATTACACCCCAATTTTGTCCCTGAGCAATTTGTTCTGTGGAAAGGGGTGAAAAATCCCCTCCGCAAATCATCAGGTGCTTTCTTGACATCTGCCTGCTTCTTGTGTCCCCTTATTGGCAGCTCCTGGCTGTTCCTGAACATGCTCCAAGCTGAGTCCCGAGGAAGCGAGGAAGAAGGGCAGGCTCGTGACATTGCTGTGCCCATCTGACATAGGCTGAACCACAGGGACAGAGCTATGCCATCCTTCTCCATGCTGAATTTAGGTTTGCTGACTTAAGAAAAGCCCTAAGAGCAGGGCCAGCATCTCAATAGCACCATGGCTCATCCCACCCAGGAATGGCAGCACGCTTTTCTCCCTGATGCATCGCTGTTAATGTTTCTTCTTTCTCCCCTCCCTGCAGGGCACGAAGACGACGTTCCCCAGAGGCGGGCTCACAGCCATCGCACGCAGCGAGATGACAGCCATCTTGGAGCGGATCAGCACACTGTCCCTCAGCGGGCAGCATCTCAGCCGTCTCCCAAGGCTGCTGGAGGATGGCTTCCCCAAGATGCCTTGCACGGTCAAAGAGTACGAGGTACCGCAGCTCTTCCGTGAGCCGTACATCCACACCGGGTACCGTCCCACCGGCCAGGACTGGCGGTACTACTTCCTTAGCCTCTTCCAGAAGCACAATGAGGTAGTGAACGTATGGACTCATCTCCTGGCAGCGCTGGCTGTGCTGCTGAGATTCAAGACGTTTGTGGAGGCTGAGGAGTTACCCGTGGACGCATGGTCCTTGCCTTTGCTCATCTTTGTCCTCTCCTCTGTCACCTACCTGACCTGCAGCCTCTTGGCCCACCTACTGCAGTCCAAATCTGAGCTGTACCACTACACCTTCTACTTTGTGGACTATGTTGGAGTCAGCATCTACCAGTATGGTAGTGCCCTGGCCCATTTCTATTACAGCTCTGACCAAGCCTGGTACGACAAGTTTTGGCTTTTCTTCCTGCCGGCAGCTGCTTTCTGTGGCTGGCTGTCTTGTGCTGGCTGCTGCTATGCAAAATATCGGTACCGACGGCCTTACCCCATCATGAGGAAGATGTGCCAGGTGATCCCAGCCGGGCTGGCGTTCATCTTGGATATCAGTCCTGTCGCTCACCGGGTGGTCATGTGTCACCTGGGGGGCTGTGAGGAAGATGCTGCTTGGTACCACACGTACCAGATACTGTTTTTCCTTATCAGTGCTTATTTCTTCTCCTGCCCGGTCCCTGAGAAGTACTTCCCTGGCTCCTGCGATATCTTTGGCCATGCCCACCAGATCTTCCACACGTTCCTGGCCATCTGCACCCTATCACAGCTGGAGGCCATTCTTTTGGATTACAAGAACAGGCAGGAGATTTTCCTGAAAAGACACGAGCCTTTCTCTGTTTATCTCTCCTGCATCTCTTTTTTTGGCCTGGTGGCTTTTAGTGCCTTCACAGCTTACATCCTGCGATGCATGATCAAGGCCAGCCTGGCTAAAAAGGACTCCTGAGAGTCATGAACGTGACGAGCATGACATCACCGGGGTAGTGAAAAATCACGAAAAGGGGCGTAACATATTAGAGACATAACTGTCTTATTTGCCTAACACGCTGTGACTAACCGGGACGCTGGACTCGGGTAGAGGGCTGGAGACTTCATGCTGGATGCATTTTCACAGCAGGGACTTCCTTTTGTCATCCAGGGAGACGTGGGGTGTTTTAAGCCAGAACAAGTCATGTAACCAAGGATGCTGGAGTAGGCAGAGGTTTCTTGTTCATTCTGGTAAACCTGTGGGTGATATCTTGCTGAATGTCAGGGAGGGCAGCCTGAAGGTCGTGAGACTGTAGAAGGGTCTGCTAGGGCTCACAACGCAGTGGAGAACGCACCATGAGGACCACAGCTGGATGTGATGACCTCTCTGGGTTTTGCCATCTCTGCTATCTGTGGGAGACCTGTTACTTACCAAAGGCAGTGGCAAGGTTTGAGGAGGAGTCTGCATTTCTAGGGTTCAGCTGCAAGGGCACGTGTGGCACAGTGGCTGGTATAATCCTTTTCCTGCTCCAGCTGGGCTAAGCCATGTTCTCTCTGCGGTCCTCTTGTCAAGTATCTCAACGCCAGGTTGCTGAAGTGGCTTTGGCAAAGCATGTTTGGCGATTTAGGCCTGACCTAGGGTCCTCTAGGACGAACTGGGTCTGAACCTGAGTCCTGTGTCTGCTGGTGACTGGTATGGGTCCAGCACAGGTGGAGATAGTGGGTCAGCTCCATCTTCTCTTTCTGTATGGCTGCACCATCTGCAGTGGAGTTGCTCATCAAAACCAAGGAGTCAGGCTGTCCCAAGGATTACTAACAGGAGATGGGGTCTTTCTCAGCAGTTTGAATTTCACCTAAGGTAGTGGCAATGCTGATGGCTGTTTGGTAGCCTACAAGACAGGTCTTCAAAGGCTCCTTACTTCCATTTTAAGTGCTTAGTTGCCTTTGTGGAGCTGGGCCTGGGCTAGGTTGGAGATGGTTTTGAGCCTTTCTCAGTAGCAGAGGCAGAGGTTGAGCACCCCTGAGGTCATCAGCGTTCAGGGTGCTGGCCCCAGCAGGGGAGATGCTTTTGATGCAGGATGCATCATTTTGGCTGCTTGTGTGACAGGTTCATGCATTGCTGCGTAGACTGACTCTGTATCACCTGTCTAGGGAGTCTGACTCACTTCCAGCACTGTCCATACAGTGTAGAGTAACTTGGATGTGACCTGTCTGATACAGGAAGGGCCCTGGGCCTCCAACAGCCCTACTATGGTCATGGCCAAAAGGGTATGAAAGTGAAGTAGTCTTTATTCTCCTTTTAATGGTGCTTTTCAGTATACCAAACAATCCTTGGTGGGCCTCGTGGGAAAGCTGACCTTGAAGTTGCAGGGTTGCTTTTCCCTGACCAATGGTGGCGTGAATCTGGCACGTTTTTATCAGCAAAAGGCAAGAGCAGGGTGACAGCATTAGGGTCCTATGCAACCTTGGGACAAGTTTGTCCTTTAGAGTTGGTGATTCCTGTGTGGAGTAGCAAAGATGGTGGTCAGGGACACTTAATGTCCGTGGGTCAGTCCTGTCCAGGGTGTAGAAAGGGTTGGTTTACTGTGGCCCCCATTAGATGAGTCTCTTCTGTGCTTGCTTGGGGGGGAGCATCAGATATGGAGCCACACTGTTGCTCTGAAGTTGGTAGCGCTTGCAGGACAGGATGCTCAGAGCCAATGCAGAGAGATGGTCCCATGCAGCCTAGACACCTACTGTGTGACCCCCTGCTTGCTTTCCATAGTAAATCCTGGCACGGCTCCTCCTGGCTATACACTGTGCAAGAGCTGCAAACTCTAATGCCTTGACATCTGGCGAATTCTTAGAAGCTATAAATCTTTGTTGGGATCAAGGAAGCCGTGGGATCTATTCCAGCCACAGATTTGTCTCATTGAATCCAAGGACAGGCAAGTGAATTGTGATTGCTGGTTCTGAGCAGGCAGAGTTTAGGGTTGGGGATATGATTTGTCATGACAAGCACTGATTTCTGCACTTGATCTGTTTTTTTAACTATTGAGGGGTGGGTGTGTTTGTGTATGTGTGTGCGTGCATGATTTATTATCCAGAAAGGCTCTGCCTTTGGCTTTTATATCTGCAGAGCCTCCTGGTTGGGTCAAGATTAGCCTGAAGGAAACAGTGCTGTGCTGCTGGAGGAACAAGGTGGGCAGACAACAGCCTCTCTGAAAACAGATCTATTAATAGGAGCTTTGCTGTGTCCTATGTTTTGTGGACAAATGTGAAACTCATGGCCTTATTGACAAATTAAATACAAAGGGGGAAGGAAGTAAGGTTTGAGTACAGGAGAAGAAATCATAGGAAAGCCTTCAGGAGGTCATCTAGTCCACCCTTTCTCATCACTCTAGGCCTCCTGGTTTACATCCAATGCAGCTTAGAAATTAATTACTTCATTTCCTACAGTGTCTTTTGACAGTACAGCCATAGTGACCTAACAGAAAATTTGCCTCAGGGGAGTGGCAAGTGGGGGATGGTCCCACTTACACCTCATCATACCCCTTCCTGCAAAACGAGCTGGGGCCGGGAGATGGACCAGTGGAAAACCAATCCTACTGAAAAAATGTCAGTAATTTTCTGCTGGTTTTAACTTTCATCCAGCTCACTTGAACACCACTGCTGCCTGCAGGGAAGGGCCGGAGCGGAGGCCAGCAGCAACTCCTCCTTGCACAGCAGCTGGTTGCTCAGCCAACTTAGCTGCACCGATGGACTGCTCCCTCCATGGGCTCTGTGGCTTTGCTTGTGGGTCTCCTCCCGGTTTGGGGAAAGACTTCCAGTGGGAGCAGTGCTTTTTCCCACAGCCTATTTGGCCTTGCTTTTGTGGTAGGTAAAGCAGAATAAGCCACTGTGGGTCTGGCTGGATGGTATCAGCGGGCTTCTGTGCCGGAAGGGGAGTAAACCAGGCTGGTCCAGAGCTCCTTTCTGGGCTAAAACTGAGAGGGAGTGGGCATCGCTGCTGACAGCAAACCCTCCTCTGCTGCTACCTAGAGTTATACTGGTACCAAAGGAAGGGATCACCCAGGCATTTCCTTCTCTAAGGGTTTGAAAGTAGATGACATGTCCTGCCCTTGTCAAAGGAGGATGAGTACAGTAATGCCGTCTAGTTCAGGGACAGGGAGAGGAGGTGCCCAAAAGGCTCCTCCAAGGTATTTCTGGTTATACGTCTTCTCCTCCCTGGTCCAGCAGAATTGAAACTTCTCCCTCTGGAGCAATTGTGTGACAGTGGTGGTGTTTTTACATACTCTCATGTTACCCCTCAGGTGAAGCCACTCACGTCCCCGTGTGGCCCTGCGCTCAGACCTGGAGCTGACCTCCTGGTTACTATGATGGGCTGATCTAGCAGGGAATTGCAATACCGATCGCTGCTGCTGTCAGGATGCACCCTTATGTCACAAGGGGCTCACCAACACTGGAGTTTCCTTCATCCCTGTCTCCATCCTCCTCCTCTTCCTCCAACCACCTTATTTCTTTCCCTCATCCCCAGACGTCATCCTTGTGCCTTACACACCTAGTTGCCTGACTGGGCAGACTCCACAGGCCGTGCAGTCTGCTGCACCTCAACTGGGCCGGCACTGGAAAGGGGCTGCCGATGCCCTCCTGAAAGCCCGGCCATTGATCTAGGGGAGACCAGGGATGGGTCCGGAGAGCATAAAAGTGCTGCTGTGATAAATGCTCAGCTTGTCTGAGAGCCTCTCAGGGCTTTCTCCTTGGGCTCACTGCTTGGAGCACGCCGCCTTCCACCCTGGTGTTCCTCTAAGGAGGCGCAGCTTGGGAGGGGTGTACCAGAGGCAGGGTTTGGTGAAGAGCTGCCCACCAAAGGTTGAGCACATCTGAGATCCTGAAGCGACCGAGGTCCTAACCCTCTCCCCAGGAATCTCTGGTGCTGAGATAGTATTTCTGCAGATCTTGCAACCTGGATCTGTACAGGACGAGCCTTGAGAATTCATCCCAATGTGCCTTATGCTGTTCCTTTCTGGGATTCATCCCGCAGGAACCTGAGGCTCAGAGGCAGCCTCTTTGCTATCTGCCGGTCCATGGTTGCTCTTAACAGCTGCTACCCACTGACAGGATTTACTTGGTGTATGGAGTAGAAGGGGAGGATGGAGAGAGGTGCCTTAAACTTGTATTTATGCCTAATGATTTGTGTAACAAGGCAAGGACAGGTTCCTCATGTGCCTTGCAATTTATATCTTTTACTGACAAGATTATTTTTAAGCCCTGTTTGTTACTAAACACAAGTACAAAAGAGTTTGTATTTTTTTCCCTGGGAAACAGGGAAGGGTATAAGTGTTACATATTAACCATCCCCTTCCCAACTCCCATCTGCTGACTTTGTATTGTTGAAAACATTGATAATATTTTAAGCTTTGTACTGTACTGATCATTATTTAAAAACTTTAGTGAAAAAAAAAATGTAAAAACAAAACGATTGGTGTGGTGTGAAATTCCCAAATGCACAGCTATAGAAGGTTATGAGTCATTAGGAAGAAAAGTGGATAATAATTATAGAGTGGATATATTAGAGTGGATAATAATTATAACAATAATGAACAATAGGGTGTGGTTTTATCCTTGCATCTCGAAGCACTTTCCAGGTTCCACAGTAACTGGATTTCATTCCCTTTTCACAAGGGAGGTGCAGAATGGGTGCCCTGACACTGATTAGAGGGATTTAAGGTCATCATCCACAAAAGTACTTGGGTGTCCACTTTTCCTTAACTTCCAACAGAGGTGAGTATCTAGTGATTCAGTGGTCTGGCACCAATGCAGCACAGCTTCAGTGGCCAGGCTGTGAAGACAAGTGCCTGTTCAAGCAAAACATTTCAGCATATGTTTAAAATTAAGCCAAACAGACACAACTATTGGTGGACAGAAGGCTGTAAATCAGTTAGACGTGAGCCTACCTGAAATAAGGCTAGAGCTTCTGTTCTTGCTGATAGCTGTGCAGAATCACAGAATGGTTGAGGTTAGAGGGCATCTCTGGAGGTCACCTGGTCCAATCCCCCTGCTCAAGCAGGGCCACTGAGACCTGGTTGCCCAGGACCATGTCCAAATGGCTTTTGAATATCTCCAAGGATGGAGACTCCACAATTTCCCTGGCAACCTGTGCCAGTGCTCAGTCACCCTCACAGTAAAATAGTGTTTCCTGATGTTCCAAGGGAGCCTCCAGTGCGTCAGTGTGTGCCCATGGCCTCTGGTCCTGGCACTGGGCACCACTGCAAAGAGCCTGGCTCTGTCCTCCTTGCACCCTCCCTTCAGGTATTTATACACACTGATAATATCTCCCAGAGCCTTCTCTTCTCCAGGCTGAACAGTCCCAGCTCTCTCAGCCTTTCCTCAGAGGAGCGATGCTCCAGTCCCTTTATCATCTTGGTGGTCCTTCGTTGGACTCTATCCAGTCAGCTTTTAATCTACCTCACCGCTCATCCGGCCCATACACCAACACCTTGTCTATGAGGATCTTATGGGAGACAGTATCAAAAGCTGAAGTCAAGGTAGACAATATCTATTGCTCTCCTTTCATTTTATTATAGAAGGTTATCAGGTGACTACTCCTGATGACTTTCTTGTCCTTAACGTGCCTGAAAATGGTTCCCACAATTAGCTGCTTCATCATCATCCCAGGGATCAAGGTGAGGCTGATTGACCCATAGTTCTGGGGGTCCTCTTTCTTGCCTTTTTTGAAGAGAGCAGTAGCATTTGCTTTCCTTCAGTCCTCAGGCACTTCTCCCACTTGCCGTGATCATTCAGATTGCTGAATGATCATGGCCTTGCAGTGACATCTTCATTCAGCACTTGTGGGTACATCCCATGCTTAAATATTCCCTGACCTGATCCTCTTCCACCAAGGTCTATCTTCCTTGCTCCAGCCTTTCCCCCTGGTCTCAGGACCTGGGATTCCTGAAGGCTGGTCTCGCTAGTAAAGACTGAGGTGAAGAAAGCATTCAGTACCTCGGCCTTTTCCATGTTCTCTGTAACCAGCTCCTACGTCTTGCTGAGCGATGGGCCCGCATTTTCCCTAGCCTTCCTTTTGTCACCTATGTACCTATAGAAGCCCTTCATGTTGTCTTTGACAATTCCAGTTGGGCTTTGGCTTTCTAACTTCATCCCTGCATGCTCAATTAGTGCTTCTGTACTCCTCCCTGTCTGTGTCCTTGCTTTCACCCTCTGTATGCTTCTTCTGTGTTTGAGTTTTGCCAGGAGCTCCTTGTTTATCCACACAGGCCTGCTGGCATTTTTGACTAACTCTCCTCCAAGCTCAAGAGAGGTCCATCCCAATGATCTGCTATCTCCTGATCATTGGGATATACCGCTCTTATCAGGAGATCAAGACATTATTGGGATGGACCACTCTTGAGCTTGGAGGAAGTGATCCTTGAATATCAGCCAGCTTTCTTAGGTCCTGCTTCTCCCCAGGCCTTATCCAGTGGGACTCTACCAAGCAGGCAGAGGTCTTTGAAGAGGCCAAAGCCTGCTCTCCTGAAGTCCAGGGTTGTCAGCTTGCTTTTTACCCTTCTCCTTCCCCTCAGGATCCTGAACTCCACCATCTCATGGTCACCGCAGCCAATGCTGCCTTTGACCTTCACATCCCAAATAAGCTCCTCCTTGTTGGTAAGTATGAGGTCCAGCACAGCACCTCTTCTTGTTGGTTCCTCTGTCACTTGGAGGAGGAAGTTAGCCTTCCAGCAGATATCAGGGTTGCTGAAGTCCCCCATGAGGACCAGGGCCTGCAAAGATGAGGCTACTCCTAGCTGCCTGTAGGCCTCATCCACTTGTTCTCCCTGGTTAGGCAGCCTATAGCGGACACCCACTATAATGTCACCCATATTGGTCTTCTCTTTAATCCTTACCCATAAGCTCTCAGTTGGCTCATCATCAAGGCAGAGCTCCACGGACTCCAGCTATTCTCTCACATAAAGGGCAGCTCGCTCTCCTCATCTTCCCACCCTGTTCTTCCTAAAGAGCCTGCATCCCTCCGCTGCAACACTCCAGTCATGGGCGCCATCCCACCACATCTCCCTGATCCCCTGTAGATCACAGCCCTGCAGGTGCACACGGATCTCTAACTCATCGTGCATAGTCCCTGTACTGCCTGCATTAGTCTACATCCACTTCAGAAAGACACTCCACCATTCCCATTTCCCAGAAAGGGTTTGAGGGATTTCTCCATAATGGTGCCTTGTAGGCACTTCCTTGCTTATGTGCGAATACTGCAGGTGACCTTGCTTAAGCCCTGTTTTGTTGATTTTGTGATCTCTTTCTGCTACATCACTCCAGGCCCTCTGCTCACCAACCTTGCCCATTGCTCCCTGACAGGGCTGCTGGTAACACTCTCTCTCTCTCCCCCATCATCCCTAGTTTAAACCTTCTTTACCAGGAGGACATACCCCGTCCCCCAGGATATACACTCAGTGTGAATTTCAGTCCTCTAAAAAAATCTGCTCTTTTTCCTTCTGTTACCACCACACTAATAATTTTAATTATTATTTCTTAATATGCTTCCATACTGTTGTGTTTTTACCCACCAGAGGGCGAGATGTCTTCATCTGGGGCCGCAGAGAGAGGCCTCCGGTGCCACGAAAGCAGAGCCTTCAGCGCTGGCCCTCCAGACCAGCTTAGGAAAAAACGCTCCCATTCAAGCAGGCGTGCAGCCAACTCTGCAGAGAAAGAGATGCATTTCTGAGCAAGGGATGTGCTCTGCTAACGTCTCGCTCTCTCCATAAGTGACAGGGATTTCACCAGATGAGTTAGGCCAAAGCTTTTAGTTTCCATGAAGTAAAAACTGGAGAGGAATGACAGAAAATACCAAAACAGAAAAACAGGACTGTTAACTTTTTTAACTAAAAACAAAAATAGAGACTTCTGGTATGCTGAGAAGAAACTGGTGATACTGTTTTAGGGAACATATTTACTATATGCCTGTCATTATAGAATCATAGAATCATAGAATTATTTGGGTTGGAAGGGACCTTAAAGATCATCTAGTTCCAAACCCCCTGCCATAGGCAGGGACACCCTCCACTAGCCCAGGTTGCCCAGAGCCCCATCCAACCTGGCCTTGAACACTGCCAGGGAGCCAGGGGCAGCCACAGCTTCTCTGGGCAACCTGTGTCAGGGCCTCAGCACCCTCACAGTAAAGAATTTCTTTCTAACATCTAAATCAACACTCCGCCAGCTTAAACCTATTACCCCTTGTCCTGTCACTACACTCCCTGAGAAACAGTCCCTCACCATCTTTCCTGTAGGCCCCTTCAGATATTGGAAGGCCACAATTAGATCTCCCCGGAGCCTTCTTTTCTCCAGGCTGAAGAATCCCAACTCTCTCAGCCTGTCCTTATAGGAGGGGTGCTCCATACTATCCATATTATCTGATATTACACACACACATCCTTGATGCGTGAAAAGCTAGAGACAGTTATTAGCAAAAAAGGGAACCGGCCTATCCAAACCACGTGAAGCCAAATGCAAAATGTAAAAGAGCTTCTACCTCAGAGGAAAGAGGCATTTTGTTTTGGTCATTTTGTGTGTCGCCAGCCTCAGAGGAGAGAACGTGAGAGAAGGTAACAATTTTTAATTCAAGCACCAGATATTGCAGCAGCGAGTTGTCACAGAAGAGGTTCTTTCACCCACTGGCAATGTTTATCAGGTCTTATCGTTGCAGCTCGCTGATAGTATGGGCTAAGAGGCAGAGCGTTAGCAAACAGTTCTGAGTAAGATGTTTCCTTCTTTGTTTTGTTAAGCAGCTGCTGAAGATGGTCTCAGGGACTAGATGGAGAAGAATAGTTCCCAGTGTTGCCTGCTGCTCCTCTTGACTTCAGAGAGAGAAGTGGAGCCTTAGCAGCCCTGGGAAAAAAAAGAACTGAACATGCCCAATGTTTAAGGCATTAAGCTACATACTGTGTCTTAAATCCCGCAGCTGTTCCTGGTGAGGGCTTATCCTTTATCCTGTAGTTCTTTGCTTTGTTCTGGCTGAAGGTAAGACCTGCTCTCAATCCAAAACAGTTCCTCTTGCTATGAAGTGAGGAGCACTAAACTCATTCCTTAGCAGTATCCTAACACACTTGTATCAAATATTTGGCCCTCAGGAGCCAATAGATGGGCTGGAAGAAAGGACAAAAATCCAAGTTTGTATTGCCTCATCAGAGTGTCTGTTGGTCAGTTGGACAAATGGTGGATATGATGACAAAGCAGTGTGGAAAGTGGTGCAGGAGAGCAGTCTGATCTCTGAATCCTGGAATATGTCACTAGATGTGATTCAGATGGCAAATTTCAGCCCACTGCCAACAAGCCTGGGCTTCTCAGTGGGTTTTTTTTAAGAGACTCATCAGAAGTAGTCCTTGGATCCCTCAGACCACAGATGGGGTGTATTGAGACATCCACTCTCCTTGCATGAGGACTTTTTTATTGCTGCGTATTACAGTAGGGTATATACACATGATCGCACAGTCTCTCTAAAATACTTAACCTTTGAACAGATAAGAGATAGGAACCCTTAATAAAGACTTCCTTTTTCCTTTCACAAATAGAGAGTAGGGATGTAGGAAGCTAAAGAGGCTTGTCTTAACCTTGGCAAGTCGGATTTGCCTGTACAGAAGTTGATGTCAAAGATGATGCTGAATCCAGATGTTCTGAGTTCCGCTTCAATTCCTTATTTCCCATTTCTCCACTAGCCTGCTTTATGGTCACTCTTCCTAAAAAAGTACCAGCTTCTGCTATGGCTTTCCTTAATCTTCCTTTCTTCATTCCCATCTGCCTTAAAACACCCACGATGAATGTACTGGGACCACAGGACAGGATCCTGAACCTGCTCATATCCAGAGCCTAAGATCCTACTTTGTGACCCTGGATAAATCCCCTGGCCTTAGTTTCCCACTCATACAAAGAGCGGGATAGCAGCACTCCTGCCCCATTGCAAGCTGTGCACGGGGGCACTATGCCACACAGCCTTGTTAAAAAGTTCCTGTCACTCTCCTAGAGGATAACCCATGGCCCATGGAGGCAAGTTTCCTATTCTGAGGAAGGCCCTGGCCCTTGCAAAGTTCAGGAAACCTGCTAAAGGGTGCCTGGATATCGCAGCAGGAGAAATCCAAGAGAGCACGTCAGTCCCAGCACCTGCATCTGAGTCAGCAGTCACATTAGCAGCTTGCTGCCTTTCAGATCCAGCTCTTTCAGCCCTGCTTGGCCTTCAATCTATTATTTTCCTTTCTAAGCTCATCAGCCTCATTCTTTATCTCCCACCGGCTGCCTTTCTTCTCTCTCCCACACCACGCTTAGACAGACGGTCTGGCTGCATTTCTCTCTGCTTGACTTCTGCTTACAAAATCCTCAGATCCTGCTGACTGCCCTTGAATTGCAGCCTGGCCTGTCTTGTGTACGGTTGATAAAGAGACCAAGGGAAACACATACAAAACCCTCTTTTCTCCATGGTGACTGACTTGGCTCTCTTTTAGCTCTTGCATTTGTGAGTGACTTTTGCACAACCACCTTTTCCTTGATGGCCCCCCTGCTGCTTCTTTTTGCTGCTCCTCCAGACAGAGATAAAAATTGGGTTTAAAAGAGAGGAATTATGTCAGTGCTAGATACTACAAACGCCACTATTTCACAGCTAATATACATACTATATACATAATAAACCAGCACAATCACTTCTCCCATTAAAATGTTTTGAGCACTCCAGGTATGGATTTGGCCTTCCACAGCTACCCCTCTCCCTGGGCACTGCACAGGGCAGGGACAACTCCCAAAAGCCAACCTGGATGCCACCACCCATTTTGGAAGCCAAGAGATTTTAATAGTCCAGCTGTGCCGAAGGGGTGAGGGCCTGGCAGAGGCAACACGCTGCGGGATGCTGAAAGGTCCCGGCCGGGCCTGAGGGTGAGGAGTAACATGGCCGCAGCCTGTGTTGGAGTAGGCCGAAGCGCACTCAAATCCGTACGAAAACAGGATTAATGCTTCCCACAACTCCCCGGACCGATTCTTTTGCACACTGCGGGGATGAGGGCATCCCGGGCCCCCCTTCCCAGCGTGCCGGGGGGCGGCCCGGCCACTCCACGGCCCGCCCCGCCGCTCGGACAGGCTCCGCCGGCCGCGCTGCCGCCCTCCCGTTGCCACGGCAACCTCTCTCTGTCGCTCACCGCGCAAGCGCGGAACTCCGCCGGCCCAGTGCGCATGTGTCCCAGCCCTGCGAGCATGCGCATTGGCTGGGCCGGCCGTTGCCGTGGAGACGGCGTCGCCGGAGCGTGGGGAGGGAGCGCCTCAGCCGCCATGAGCTCGGAGCCGGGGCCGGGCCTGGGCCTGGGCCTGCCCTTCCTCCCGGGCTGCGCCTTCAGGGACCCCATGGTGAGCGCAGCCGCCCGGCTTACCTTGCCTCCTGGGGACCCCCTACCTCCGTTCCCTCGGGACACCCCCAATCCCGGCCCGACCTGGCCTAGCACGTCCCTCCCTGAGAGCCCCCCTGAAAATCCCCCTGAGACCCGAACCTCTACCTCCCCCACCTGCTCCAGGGACCCGTCAGTGACCTGCACCCTGCCCGGCTTCCCCCGGGGGACCTGCTACCCCCTGAACACACCTCCAGGGAACCTGGTACTCCCTCAGACCCTCCTCTAACTCCCCGGGAAACCTGGTACCCCTAAACTCACCTGATATTCCCCTGGGGGACATGTTACCTCCTGAACCCACCCCGAGAGAACCACCTATTCCCTCAGACCACCCTCTAATTTGCCCAAGAGGCCTGCTACCTCCCAAATTCCCTGAGGGGGTGTCCTGACAACCCATGTTCTTGGGACCTGGTACCCCTCCAACTCACCAGGAACCCTTCAGGGGACCTGGTACCCTGTGAAGTGACCTCCAAGGGACCTGGTGCCCTGTAAACTCCTTTGATGCTCCCCAGCACACCTAATACCCACTGAACTCTCCCCCAGGGGACTTGATGTTTCCCAAATACCTGCTGAGCTCACTTCTAGGGGACCTGAAGTCTCTGAACCCACCTGGTATCCCTTGATCCCACCCACAGCAGACCTTGTACTCCCTAAGTTACACTCCCAGTGTAATTTAAAGTCTGTTCCCAGGGGACCAGGAGCCCACCTTCCAGGGAACTTGGTGCTCTTAATCTTGTCCCCAAGGAACCCATTGCATTTTGCACCCATCTGATAACCCCTGAAATTATCCTGATAGCTTTGGAGATGTGGGTTCCCCCAGTTTCATTTGACACCCCAAAAACTTTCTTATAACTGCAGAACTACTCTCTGCAAACTCACCCCATGGAGATACAGTACCCCTGAATCCATCCAATAGTTCCCCCGCCAGTCCATGTGGTACCCCAAGAGAAGGCGCATCCCCATATTCACGTTACAGTCTTGAAACCTGATTCCCCCAGGGAAACTCCTGTTTCTCTGAACCATCAGTTTTCCCAAAGGGATGTGTTCTGAACCTGCTACTCATTCTGATACTGCCCTGAACCAGGACCCTTAAACGCACCTGATATCCCCTCAACTGACTTGATATACCTCGGAGAACCAACACTTTCCAAACCTCAGCAGTCCTCCACTAGGAATTAATCCTCAAAACCATCCCAGCACACCTAGGGAAACAGGTATGTCTTGGACCCACCCACCACCCTTAAAGGGACAGATACACCCTGAAGTCACCGATCTCCTGGCCAACCAATACTCTCCTGATACCCTCTCCTCCAAAGCTCTGATACTTCCACAAATGCTCTCCTGGTATGGCCTGGAGAACTGAATCCTTAATAGTTCATAGGGAATTAATGATCTGGAACCTGAGAACCTGACAGGCTTCAGAGCACTGGTATCCCTCTGCAGAACCGATACTACCACAGCCTCCAGGATACTGCCAAGGAAGTGAGACCCTCTCAGCTGGTTCCTTGGAAGAAGTAGTGTCATCCTCATCCTCTGCACTTGATACCTAAATGAGGAAGTAACCTCTCCTATTCCCCATTCCTAATGGCCCACACACTGAGGGTCTGATAACACCAAATCCTACCAATATCCTCTTGAGGAAGCAGTTCCACAGATGAGAACTGATACTCCCTTAGTTCCTTCCAGTAGTGTTTCAGAGCAGCTGACAGCTCTGCCCTTCCTTCTCCCTGGGGAACTAATATCTCAAGTTTTGACACCATTGCTCAACTTCAACTCAATGCTATAAATTCCAGTTTGAGAAACCAATACCCTGACTGCCTCTTTCAGAAGCAATGCTCCCAGACTTTTGTAGGGAACAGATAGACCAGGGCATTCCCCTGGAGCTTCATATCCTTAAGAACAGGCTCCTCCATTTCCATAAGGCTCCATATGCCGAGTGAGACCCCTTCTTCCCCCTGTTCCCTCCCAATACATCCAAGTTGCCTGGTGATCGGGAGAACAGGGCCCCAGTATGCTCTAGTATACCAGGATAAGGAACCTCATATACTTGCATGTGAACATTCGTCATGGGACATGGTGTACTGAAAAAAAACCACAAGACGACCTTGGGACAGTACTACTTGTCCTTGATATTCCTATTGAAGACTGACACCTCCAGAACAAGCACTTCCATGTCTTCCTGATACGTCCCCTAGACTGTGCTCTACAGAAGAGAGAACCTCTTACCAACCCAGTCTACCCTTTGGCAAATCTTCTCAAGTGATGGTGAGCCCTGCTGCAGGTCAGCCCACTCTGCTCTTCCCATATCACTCATGAAGCCTCTCAACTTCCCAGGACACAGACCTCATGCTTATTTGATGTTCCAGCAGAAATGGTTATTCTCCCAAAAGAGGAAAGCTTCCCTTCCATCTCCTGCCGCCTCAATGCTCCTGGTATTTCTAGAGGAGGCTACAGTATTTCCTAGGTACCCTGTAACTCCTCAGACGGAGTGGGGAGGAACCTCTAAAGGATCGTAACACCACCGAAGGGACCTAGTGCTCCCTTAGGAGGATGTTGTCCTATGTTCCTTAGACCAGTGGTGGTGGTGTCACTAATACCTGTTTGACAGATGTGCTCTTGACAAGGACTGTGTCATGATGGGCCTTGGTAAACCCTGTCCAGACCATTCTGGATGCTTTTATGGGAACCCAGCTGTCTCTGTTTTCCTAAATAGCACCCTCTCTTTTCTTTATTCTGCTTGTGTGTGGATTAGGGCTACCCAAGGATAAATTGTCACTGTACCAGTGTTAGTGGTGCCTTCCAGCACGAACAGTCAAATTATTTTCTAAGTCAGTGACGACTGAGTTCTTCAACAGTAAGTGGAGTCATTTACTCATAACGAATACTCTTAATCATACAGTAATAAAGGCTATCTCAGAATTATTGTCAGCTTAATAATATTATTTCCTCAATATCATTTATAATGTCTTGGAAATCTGCAACGCAAATTTCTGCCCCTAGCAAAATATTATTTCCTCTATCAGTAAAATCCTGTCTGCGTTAGTCATGTGAATGCTTTTACTGACTTCAGCAGTGCTGTGTGTATGTAAGAAACACCCACGGGACTCAGCGAAGCAGATCGTTATTTTAGTGTAACCTGAATTATTGGTAATGTTTTGATAGTATGAAGTACTGATAATGTTTTAAGGAGATCTAGACTCCAGAAATGGCTTTACAGTGTTCCTCAGGATGAGCCCTAGTGAGTGCTAGTAACTCATTTTGCCTCAATTTTCCAGTCTATAAAATGGGCATTGTGAGACTTGTTTTCCAAGGGAATGCTGAGAAGTGCTGAAGAAAACCTCTGTGTTCAAATAAGAAACTATTGTCATTGCTTAGTGCTCATCTGACAGAGGAACAGAGGCACTGGGAGGGGGAACAGTGTTTGCATGGAGCGTTATAGACTTGGCAAAAAGAAGGAACTTCATTCAGTGCAATGTCTTCAGATACGAATTGGGAGCAACTAATTAGGAGTTTACATTCTGGGTTTTCCCTTTTATATTTACATGAGTCACCTGATACTGTGAGATGTTATCTGGCATCCATGCTTACTTGGGAGAGCCTATCAACTTTGGGAGCCTTATGAATTTATGTGGTGTTTTCTTCAGGCAACTGTGGGCCCTTAAAAGCCCTTGCACTTCTGACGAACACTGATATTGCCCAATTTAAAGACAAACTTCCTGGTTTTCCCTCAATATTTTTCCCATAGCTTTCCTTTGGTATTTATTTAACAGAAGGAAATGGCAGTTCTGTGGCAGGGCTAATGTTTATAAGATGTTCTGTTAACTTGTCTTCAGTAAGCTCTCTTGTTTTCACCTGAGCCTGTTTTCCTAACTGCTCTCCCCACAGCATTGCGAGATCCGTAGTACCAGTTTAAAGAGAAAACAGGCAATTGTGTGAAATTCAAGTGGGGCCTTGAAGGCATAAATAAGATTAGAGGCTTAACCATGAAGGGTGAGGGAGGGGGCGGATAAGAAGTGGCTCACATGCCTGAGGTTGGACAGATTGCAAGTCTGGGTCTAGAAAAGGAGCTGAAGCTTGTTCCTTCAGCGCTAGAAATGCAACAAATACAACTCTGTTTTACTTGGCAAAAGTCAAGGTAAAGTCAGGGATTTTATTATCAGGGACTCATAAATTCTCCTGCTTTCTCTGGAGCATTAAGTGTTGAAAGCCCAGTGGGACCAGCCAGGCACATGCTATTTCAAATGCTTTCAGGATTGCAAGTGAGGTACCAGGCGTGGTGGACTGTACTGCAAGTTGAGTACCTTAGTGTCACTCAAGTGCGATCCTAATCTTCAGTAGCGAGGAACAGGACTGGGCTGACAGAAATCAGGTCCTATGCTCAGCTCTGACATTTTCTTGTTGTGTGTCCTTAAGCAAAGCAGGGACCTTCCTTTGCCATCTGGATAATTGTTTAGATTGAAGAGTGGCTCAGTAGCTGACGTCAGGCAGATAGCAAAGATAGGTGAAAGGCTGCAAGAAGCCCAAAACCAAGATTAAACCAACAAAACTAAAAATAAAAGATGACTCCTATAGCCAACATTATACAGTGCTTACGTGGGTAGAATTCTTCTCATTTCATCAGGCTTCTCATTAATCTGCTATAGGGTCTTACACTGTTGTTAGAATAGAATAGAGTAGAGTAGAGTAGAATAGAATAGAATAGAATAGAATAGAATAGAATAGAATAGAATAGAATAGAATAGAAATTTCAGTTGGAAGGAACCTACAGCGATCATATAGTCCAACTGCCTGTGTGATCCTTGCATAGACTGTGGAGAGAGGTGGTGAAACAGCTAATACACTTTGGTAGGTTTCATAATTGCAGTTCTGGGAGCATGACACACCTTGATTTAGCCCAGCAAAGAAAATCCTGTGACTATCATCCCCAGGAGAGGGTTAACAAAATAAATAGCAATGGAAAACACAGAGGGTGCACAAGGTGTAATAGTCAAGGGAGCACTGTAAGGCAGTAACAGAGTGAGCTCACATGGTGCTCTGTACTGCCATAACACAGAGTAGGGAACAAAGACTTTGTGAGGTAAATACTAAGGCAGATGAAGTGCTGTCACTCCATTCTAGGCACCGAGAATGATGGCAATAGGGAAATTAAGTGATTTAAGCTTTTGAGGAGTCTGTACCAGTGCTAGGATTCAAGTTCACTCTGCTGCTTTGTTCCTCCAGCCACTTACTGTTTTTTCAGCCTTCTTGATCTAAGTTTAAAATCTGATTGTAAATAACTGCTGAAGTAAGTTATAATAAAATGCTGGGGGCGGGGGGCATTCTGGATATTATACTGTTTTACTGTTTTTCTGTGCTTTCAGTAGCTATATCTGCTAAGTGCATGTAGTATTTTAACAGCTGGATTTCCTTCCACAGAAAACATCTTTTCATCGGTCCCAGACACTGGGCTACAAAAATGGATTTGCCTTTCCTCGGCTGCCAACAGTGGGGATCGGCAGGGAGCGACTATATGTGAATCAGCTTTCTCAAGCTGAATTAGATGAAATATCCAACAAGAGACCCACGCTGACCTATGGGCGAGCCAAACAGGCTCCACCTTCAAGCTTCATTCCAGCACATGTGGCTCTTGACAAAAAGGTATAAAGAAGCTTATTCCAGGAATATCGTTGGCCAAGTTCAGAGACATAAACAGTCAGCTCCAGGGTTCATGGGACAGTGTGCAGCAGTTTTCAGATGCCACAGCCCTTAGTCAGAGACAGCTGAACCCCAGACTGAAAGAGGCTTTCTTTGCTCGGGAGGAGGATTATAATACGTAAACGATGTAAGACATTCCCCACAAGTTACACTAGAGCATTTCCAGCAGACGTTGGAAAAGAAGTTTGATTAACTCTGAAAAGCTTCAGTTTATAACCGTTGCCCTGTAAACCACAGCTTGGCATTCTGCGTTTCCAAAACTGTATTGAGATTGTAACTGAGCTTAAACTGTGAAAGACAGTCTGCCATGAGGACCCTGTTAGACTGTTTAACTGCGGTCTCTCTATTTCTGCTTGTGCTTGTCACCGCAGCGTGTTACAGCCTGTACTGCCCCATTAGTACTTCCTATCTCGGTGATCGTATCGAACTAGGAGGTGGCTATGTGTCTGCTTGGAGCAATCCTGAGCTGACCCTTGATTTTACAAGTGCCAGTCGCACAGACGGCAAACTGGTGCAGCCGCAGCCAGGGAGGGAGCAGTTGCTGCAAAGCGTGCGAGGCTCAGCAGACTTGAGTGTGTGCAGGGGTCTGCATGCTGCCAGGCGGGCCTGGAAAGGCAGCGTGCAGCCAGCCCATCTGTGAGACAGTCTGGGGAACAGATGTGCTCTGTTAATTACTGAGGCTATTCCTTCAGAGTAATGTAGATGTTGCCGTTTAATCTGTCAAATACTTCTCTGCCCCTTCATTCAAGGCAGAGTAGCAGCAGGGGCCCCAGTGCTGCTGGAGGAAGTCACGGTCCCTTTTGCAGCACTTTTGCTGGCTAGTAGGAACTCGCTGGCTTTATCATCACTTAATTACCCAGGCCTCTGGGTTGATGTAGGCTGGGTATACAAGGCCTGATTGGCCACCTACATCCTCTCAGGGGCAATGAATGATCTTGGAGGGAATATTCCTTATGCTTCTGCCAAGCACAGGAACTGTGATATTGACTGGCTTATTTGTCTCCTCCTTTCGCCAGCACAGATTAGCTTTTGCTGAAAGATGCGGAGTTTAAAATCCACAGACGTGGTTGAACTCTTTACTAAAATCTCCCGGTAGCTTCCCTAAATCAGGGTCTGCAAAGCTGACAAGAGTAAAGAAAGCCGTGTATGTCGGTAGACTAGATTACTGGCAGTAACCAAGCACCCGGCAGTAGGTGAAATAGTAGGCGATCAAGAAGGAGTAGGGAAAAGGCTGTATTTTTTACACCTGTCTCATGTGTAACAAATTTGTATAAGGCAGGTCTTGATAAAAGCCCTCATGATGCCTCTGCCATCAGTTACAGATTAGGGTACAGTTGGCTTTGATGATTTTATAGGTTTCAAACCAGTAACTTTGCACTGCCAAAAAACATTACAAATAATAAATTATTTGTCTTAATAGACTAATCATGGTGTTCAAATTGGTTTTTTCTCTCTCCTGTTGGGATATTGCCCCTTTGGCAGATTTTGAAGTTTGATGCCTATTTCCAGGAAGATGTTCCTCTCTCCGCAGAAGAACATTACCGGATCCGCCAAGTGGGTATCTATTACTATTTGGAAGATGACAGCATGAGCGTCATAGAGCCTGTTGTGCAGAACTCCGGTCTTCCTCAAGGCAGACTTATTAGACGCCACCGGGTGCCCAAGAATGACCGTGGGGATCACTACCACTGGAAAGATCTGAATCGGGGCATGAACATCACCATGTATGGGAGGACGTACCGCATAGTCGACTGTGACCCATTCACGCAGGTGTGTTGCTTGAACAGAGAACACCGACACAAAGAATCGCAGGAGTTACAAGTGGCCAGAGCTGTTAGAGTCCGGTAGTCTGCATCTGTAGCTTTTGCAATAAGGTTGTTTGCAATCTTTTGTTTTGCTTTTTTGTGGAGAATTCTTTCTTCAGATCAATGGGAAGTTCAAGGTGTATTTGCTGAAGGCACATTAATTGCTCAGTATTTTTGCCTCAGGGCTGCTGGGAGTCCATCCTTTGTCCTCAGAAATACTCCTTACAGTACAAATTCTAAGCTTATGTCTGTGTGAACAGAATTGTTCTAAGCTCATTTCTATATGTACAACAGTTTAACTGCTTAGAGTCTGGATGAAACATTGTGCATATATGAAAGGGAAATTACTGATCCTTACTCTTTTCCGACTTAATACTCCTCGGTTAAGAATAGAGGAAGGGAATGCAGTAAGAAACTCTGCACCATCTACAGCCAAGCCAGAAGAGCGGTCATGATCTGTGGGTTGAGAATCATGGTATGAACTGCCCTTTCTAAGAGAGCTTACTCATTGCCTGCTTTTCTGTTTCTGGGTATTTCTGTACCAGTAAATGAAATAATAACAATCCAGTGACAAGTAATAACAAATACCAGTATAATGGTATCCTGTTAGATTGTCCCCACTATAATCTCAGCCCTGGTCAACTACTATTGTTCCAAGCAAGTCCCAGGAGTGGTCCAGGAGTTAGGATGCTCCAGGGACCATTCCTAATAGGTGAATTACGTGCAGCCAACCTGTCCTGGAGGCTGAGAGAGTTGAGATGCAGGCTGTTCCTTGCCAGTTGGCCTCAGTGCCCAGGAATGTTCCCATGCATGTGTAATATGTTGGTATATATGTGGCTGTTGTGGGCCCAGCTCTGCTGCAACTGGATGACTGTTAAATTCAGTTCACATCAGATGAAGAGCTGGTTCTCATGTTAATGTTGGTTGGTTGATAGAAAACATGAAATCACAGAATTGATTGAACTGAGCTATGTGTGTCTACATCTCAAGGCCAGTGGTTTATTTATCATTAACTGGCATCCTCCAGACCAGAAAATAGCAAATCTGAAAGTGTGAACCTACTTTGTGAGTCTTCAGGGTGATCTCACATGCCTGTTGGAGATGTTTGCATAGGTGCTTCCTGGGATGAATGTTTTCATGGGGCCACTTCCCAAGGCCAAAAAGGGAAGAAGTCCATTGACTTCAGAGGTTGTTTTGAGTGACTGATGTGAGTACACAAGTAATACCATAGAGTTTGTTGATGCATCCAAGGTAAGCAAAAAATCTCTTTATAAACAAACAGATTGTCCTCTTTCTGTGGCAAAAGTACTCCTCCTGAAAGGTGGACCAAAGCTACCCCTCTGGCACATATCCTTGTGGCCTGAAGGGCCTCGGTGGGCCTAGTGTGGGTAACACTAAATTCCACTGTCTGACATATTGGAGAGCCCTACGTCTCTTGCAAATTCCAGCTGACTACATCCACGGTTATGTACTAATTTAATTTTTGTCATTTGCATAAAAGAGACCAATTGACAGTTATCCTCCATTTAAAGCCCTAAGGCCAAGGAAAGCTGTGCTGAAGTAAAATCTGAGTTAGGATGTTGAGGACAGAACTGCCCTGAGTAATTAAAGGGCAAGCAAAGCTAAGCAGCAGCTTAAACAGAAACATCCTTGGTCATCTTCTATGGTATTTGCTATTGCAGTAGAACTAATACTCCTGCAGCCTGGTGGTCTGTGAGGAATGAACTTGCAGTGTTCTGACAACACTCAGCCCGTCTGTAATCTCTAGTTACCTCTTACCTTCAGAACTCACGCCAGCATTAATACCTCAGACGACCTTCCTAGGTGTTCCTGGAGAGCCAAGGAATTGAACTGAACCCTCCAGAGAAAATGGTTTTTGATCCTTACACAGAACTGCGTCGGATGCCTATGCGAAAGTATATCACACCATCAGATTTCGACCAACTCAAACAGTTTCTGACTTACGACAAGCAGGTGAGAGAGCTGGTAGTGATTACCCACATTACAGACTATATGTTATGGAAACCCGAGTCTTGTGAGTGTCTACAACCTTACTCATTCTAAAAAAATCTCAGTCCAATGAACAGACTCCAGATTTGCTCTTTGGCTTTAGTAAAAAACAAAGTCTTTCATCTTTTTTGCTGGGCTTTGTGTCTTGTGAGCAGCTTCTCTGGATTGCAGAAACTATGCTCTAGATCCTCCATCTCTCTCTTGCTTTCTGTTGGGATGAGATAAGCTACTTATCTCGGGAAGTTAGCAGAGAGGGGCAGATGCAGTTGTAATATGAATGGATATGTTGTATGCACTCCTGTCTTCTCCCAAAATGTTGATGCCAGGTACCAGAGTGGATAATTTCAGATAGACACAAGTGCCACTTGCTCTGACTGAATTCTCCCTCTGCACACAGATGACTAACACTCTCCTCTCTGCTCCTCTGGATCTTCTTCTTTTCATCTAGAAACAATGCGAGAAACCCTATAGACTACATCTATACTAGAAAATAAAACAGGACCAGGACATGACCTGAGTTCATATTGTCCCTGGCCAGCTATCAATCAAACAGTTCCTGGCCACCAGCTAGGTGTTAGTTAGCACAGGCCAGGATCATATCCAGTTGCCATTTTGGATGTGGTCACCCTGTTTTGGGGGGAGCAGACAGGGTTTCTTTTGGCCATAGCTGCCATTTTACTGCCAGTTTAGCCTAAGCGATTCAAGTCTGTGCTGGGCCAACCCTGCCTGCAATGGCTCTTGGGCTGGCTGTTTAGGAGCTGTACCTTGGGGAATTCTTGAGCACTGCAGTGTGAGGAGTTTGATTTCTTGGCCTTAAAAGATGATATTTCCACTAGGCAGAAACAAAATGGGTTCTGCAGTGAGTGCAGCTTCCTCAGGGCTGCTGAGTGCATTCCCCTCTGCCTTCCTCAGCATGAGAGTAGTAAAGAATTGGCCATGAAACCTCTAAGAGGTTTAAGAGTCAAAACAAGATTCTGTCTTCTGTATTACGTTTCATTATAAAAATCACTTCCCTTAAGCCTACTTCTCTACTCATTCCTGGGCAATTATTTTCTGCTGCTTTTTAACCACTTCCCCCCATTTTTCCTCCTGCAACCTGAACTAAATTTCTTGTCTTAGCATAAACTGTTCTCTCTCACTTGCTGCTGTCAGGGTAAGCCAGCTCTCCAGGCCCCTGCCGTCCTTCCCACTGCTGCCACAGCAGCCCATTCATTCCAGTACCCGCAGTACAAGGGCTTGCTTCTTCTGTACCTGGCAAAGATTGCTGAGATGCCTCCAATCACCCAACCCATTTCAGCTCGCTTCATTTGGATAAAGTATTAGTAATTCTAATCCTTGTCTGTATTCTCTGCCTTTTTTTTTCTCCACCCCAGGTCCTTCGCTTCTACGCCACATGGGATGACACTAACAGTATGTTTGGTGAGAATCGGCCTTACATCATCCATTACTACTTGGCAGATGACACAGTGGAGGTTCGGGAAGTCTACAAGCAAAATGATGGTAGAGACCCGTTCCCAATACTGATAAAACGCCAACGCTTGCCCAAAACCTTTGTGGACAAGAAAAGTAAGTTTAGACTGGCCAGCACATCTGTCTAAAGTGCCTTGGTGGGTAGACATGTATGTGGTGGCTGTGTCAGAGGTACACTGAGTCTGGAGAATTTTTGCTGAGAACACACCAAGTGTCATCAGTTTTTGGCCAAAGAAAAATTCTTTAAATGATGACTAAATTCTTTATCTTTTGGGAAACAGTAGCACGGTGGCAGTACCAACAGCTTTCCAGAGCTATTTTTACAGCTTGCTTTTGTATCCCTTTTCACTAGGAAATGTTAACAAACATCTTTGTTAATTGATTTATTTTTCCTTTTGCTCCCTCGTCCTTAGAGACCTTTCCAAGCTGTGTGCTGGAGATCTCTGATCAGGAGGTACTTGAGTGGTACACAGCTAAAGATTTTGCTGTCGGCAAATCTACCACCCTCCTTGGACGCACCTTCTTCATCTACGATTGTGATGAGTTCACGCGAAACTTTTATCGTGACAAATTTGGCATCACAGACTTCCAGCCAGTGGAAATAATAGATAAGAAACCACTTGAGAAAGTTCCACAGGTACTGCGTACAATTTCTCAAAGGGAGGGAAGGAAGCAGTCGGTATAAGCTCTCTCTTACAGTAAAGTGTAGGTTCGGCTTAGTATGAGCCTGTAGTAAACAAGTTCAGCTTAAAGAAAAGAGCAAGTAACTTGAAAAAGACAAGGCAAGAATGGTCATAATCGATATAAAAATGAAAGTCCTCTGAAACTGTTGATTTCTAATACTGTAGATGACAAAGTACTTGCTAATAGTGATAGAAGGAACTCTGGTTATATCTATACTAGAAAATTAAACAGCATCAGGATTTGGTTTTGTCTGGGAAGCCAAGTGGCATGCTGCACTCATACTACTGAACTCTCCTTCACCCTCCAAATCAGGGTGGCTAAGTCCACACTGCCTAATGGGGACGGTCACAGCCCTTGCTACCTCCCAAACCAAGCCTAGGAACGGTTTGGAGTGCTAGCTGGCCTGGACCACGAACATGATCGGGATTAGGTTAACAGTGTAACCATATAGGGGATTGAGTTCCTGTGCACAGGAAGGTTTAGTTATTAGTATAGACATAGGCTCTTCATTCAGAGAAATTATCTGGCTTTCTGACTTTCAGATTTTCTTAATTGTTTTAAATAGTTCTGTAATTAAGGGATCCAACACATGACCGGGCTAGTAGCATCTCTACTGGGCAGGATGTCACAGCTATTGCTACCTGGTGACAGAAGATTTCTTTCCAAACAGATGGTTTCTGCTAAGCTGTCTTGCAAACTTTGTCTTGCTGTTAGTTTCAGCTGTTGATATCTCCTCTGGATGCAGGTAATTCCTCCCTATAATGGTTTTGGAATCCTCGAAGACTCTCTTCAGAACTGCTTTTCTCTGCTTCCAAAACCTCCACGGAAAGATATAATTAAAATGCTAGAGAATAACCACAAGGTGCTGCGATACCAGGTGGCCCTGGTAAGTCAAGTCCTTGATGGTATAGTGCCAGCTTATGTTGTAGAGTCAGAAGGATGAGAGGAGCAGCCTGCTCAGGCAAGGCTGTTAGCAAACTCTCCTCTGTGCTGGTGAGAAAAGAGAGTTCCCCAAGCCAATGCGAGTGTCCCTCAGGGGATGCCGTTGGGTTATTGTGTACTTGCTGTGACAATTAGTAGCATGCAAAGGTAGCAAAAAACAAGGCCAGAGTGTACAAAACAGACATGCTACAAAACCACAGCCATTTATGGAATAACTCCCACTGACATCAGCACGTGACAGATGGCCCTAACTGAAACAGCATTGCGACTGGGCACTGTGCCTCTGCCTGCCTTCAACTGCTGCCACAAGCACGAGCTTGCTGTGTCTCTGCTGCTGGCTCCCGGCACCTGTCCTTCTCCAGGTTAGTCCTGGCCACAGCAGCCAGCAAGGGGCCGTGCTAGCAGAGCAGCCAAGTGCCAGCGCAGAACCCGGGCAGCCCACGGGGACGGTGCTTTCCACCCACAGCAACAGCATTCAGGCCCTGGCCTTTGTGCCAGCTTTACAGTTGGTTTATGCAAGGAGCCTCTGGCACGTCCAGCAGTAGCAATGGCATTTCCTGTGCTGCCTGGTGCCTGCCCTCTCCAAACACTAAGGGCTGATTTCTTTTCCCTATTGTGCAGGAGCTCCTAAAGGTCACAGCTGATGAGGTCAGATCCACTTAATTTTAAACTAAGCAAGTAAACCCACTGGTGTGTCAGGGGAGTGTTTTCCTGTGACTAAGAGCTGGAAGCAGCACCAACCTCTCTCAGGCACTCATTATAATGAAAAATATAACTTTAATACTGATTTTTACAGCTAGTCTCTCTCTGTGATGAATCATTCCATGTAGGATATTCCTTTCTCTTGGATTACTCAGTCTGTGGAAACACTGAATATACTTGGTCATTGCAGCCCAGATTCTGCTTCTGTTAGCCTGACTAGAGCAAGTAACCTTTGAAATTCAGATACTTAATGCTGTCTGGGGCTTTGTTATGTTGTCAGCATATTTGTAGCTTTTGACCTACATCGAGTGCTTTGTTTAGTCAGCTATAAAAAAAAAAAAAAAAGCTATGAACTCTGGGTGCTTATGAGTGGGTTACTAGGTGCTCCTAAGCACCCCAGGTAAGAAAAACCTGGTTGAAATGTTCTTTTCCAAAGCCACTACCTTTCCTCTAGGAATCACCAAATCCCGAGGACAGAAAGCGTCGCTTCATCCTCTCTTATTTCCTCTCTAATGACATGATCAGCATCTATGAACCCCCAGTCCGTAACTCTGGCATCATTGGAGGCAAATACTTAGGAAAGACCAGAGTCGCCAAACCAGGCTCTACTACAGAGAATGCCATGTACTATGAGCCCTCTGACCTCACCATCGGTTCTACAATTGAAGGTAAAATCCAGCCTGGATTGATAATGGTCTTTGAGCATTTGTCTTCAGTGCCTGCTCTGATACGTCATTTATTGCACGGACAGTGCATATACCTTCCTTTACTTGAAAGATCCGTTCCTTCTGGGTTTCATCACATTTGAGTTTCCCTGTCACCAGCTGGTGTACGTTAATATAACTCTGTTACTATCAGTGTTTGAACCTTTGACATAATTAGGAAAAGAGCTATATGTTCTCCGTAGTACGTGTTCAGTTTACATTTTGGGACCTGCCAGAATTCACAGGGTTAAAGCTATGCTAGATGACTTCCAGTAGCAAAGGCCTATCCTGTAAGAAAAATCTATCCTGTAAGGAAAATAAATGTAATACTGAAATATTAGAAACATGCCAGTGCTAATGGGGGGGAGTCGTTGTAGGAACAAGCACGGGGCCTTTGCTCTCAGCAGCTGCTTTTCATGCAGCAAAACTCCCTTTGAGTCAGTGAAACTATTCTCACTTCAAAGACTGAAACAAATAGCAGAGCTCGCTCAAATCTGAGCCCATGCTGAAAGGCAAGTAACCATGCTCTCTCCTGGATGATGAAGTGACTTACCCATGCTGAAAGGCGAGTAACACTGCTTTCTTTAATGCCTCTTACCCAGTGTTTGGCCACAGGTTTGTTATCACTGACGCCGATGAATATGTGCTTAATTATATGGAGAGCAATGCAGAGAGTTTCCCTGCAGCAACACTGCAGTCCCTGAGGGATCATTTTCGCCCACGGCAGGTGGTAAAGGAGACTGCCAACAGGTAGGCTTCAAAGGGTGGTGTTGTGGAGCTAAATGAGACTCAGGGTTGACAACGAAGGGGATTTCCAGTGGCCTCCATGGGCTCCAGCTTGCTGTCTAATGGCTGCTCGGCTGATTATTCAGCTCCAAGAGCCTGTATCTGGACACGTATGGAGGGGGTCAAGCGTGTACAATATAATGTTGTGGCTGCTGCTGACCCGAAAACCTTGCTGGACAGCTCTGGCTCAGCAGCAGAGATACCTGCAGCTAAAAGCACACAGTCATCTTATCCCAAAAGACAGTAGTTAACTGTAGCAGATGCTGCTAACAGTATCTGCATGGGCCACTAGATAGTTGCAGGCTCAGCAAGAGGGTTGGTGAAGTCTTTTTTTTTTTTTTTTTTTTCTTCCATTTGCTCTGGCTGCGCTTATCAGCCCATCAAAGCCTAGACCACATCCTCTTTTTTAGCTGCTTGGACCCAGTTTGGGTCACCCAGTAACAACCCTATTACCTCACAACACACTTTGGAGTCAGTCAGTATCATGGTAGTTGAGGGGCTCTGGTTGAAACTAGAGTTGCATACAGTTCCTGGGACTGTGTGAAGCACACGAGGAAATGTTCCTTGTTGCAGAGCACTTGCAGACAGAAGGTGCATGGGGGAAATGTCCTGCAAAGCGAAAACAGTTTACCTAATGCTCCAAGATCAAGACTGAGCTTCATCTCCAAGTCCAAGTTGAGATGAGCTTGCCGTAAAAACCAAGCACCCCAGGAGCCTGCTCTGTATTCAGAAATACAGTCTGGCCAGCCATGGTGGGCAGCCAGCACACGAGTGTCACGGTAAGGCTGCCAGAAGTAGCTTTTACATGAAGTCCTGTTCTTCCTTTCTTCTACAGTGACATCCCCATGCTTGGGACCCACAAACAGGAACTGGATGAATTAATTGTGCAGGTTCAGGAAGAGATGAAGCTCCATAAGTACTTAAACAACAAGAACATTAGGGAGGCGTTTCTTCAGTGCGACAAGGATGGCTCTGGCATCCTGGACCAAGCAAAATTTTTAGCTCTTTGCAACAGCTTGAGTGTGCCGACCGATGCCATTCTTCTTAACAAGGTCAGAAGGAAGGAGTGCTGTGCATATTGAGTTCCCCTCCTATAGCTCTTCTACAAACCAACCTTAGCCTGGTGAGACCAAAAGCTGCTTTACCCTACAAAGGGGAACAACTTCAAGAAAAACACGAGACAGTCTCAATTCAGAAGGGCCACTGAGCTGTTGGACTGACCCTGTCTTACAAGAGAACAATTGCTGTCCTCTAAGTAAAGGGAAGAGATGTTACCTAGGTTGCCCCCCAAATGACCAGTCTAGTGTTCGGCTGCACAGTTTTGTCTCAGGGATGAGCAGAAGAGGTTATATATCATGATAGAGATCAGGCATAGGCTGCCACAGAGCCACTGAGTGTCTGTCATGACTTAAGGTCACCTGGGCTTGAGCAGAGGTGACACTGAGGTGCTTAGGGAACGAGCCTTAGGAAAGCTTAGATACATTCTGGATTTAACAGCAATGGAATTGAAGTTTTGAGAACTAAGTATTGTACCAAAAAAAAAAAAAAAAAAGGAATCATAACCACTTGGTTAACACAATTGAAACATAGGCTTGCTGGGCACTATGAGCAACAGCACGTGGAGATCACAGTCTGCATGAGGGAAGCTGGAGAGAAAAATTCATGCAGCAGGGATGGAGGATCCTTTCAGGAGTATGACTGGCAAGGATGGTTTCTTAGCATGATGTGGTAAGCAGTAGATTAGTGGCCAATAAAGGCAGACTCAGAGTTTAAAGAAATCTAGAAATCAGAGGGAGTATTTCCCTTGCTAAAAATCCCCAACGTTTTCTAAACCAGCCAAACATGAGCATCACAGCCGTGGTTAGAAAGGTGCCAGGCAGGGTATTTAGGTCTCTGGATGTGCACTGTGCCTCTGACCAGCACCCAGGGTTCATCAGAGACCGCTCTGCCCTGAGGAACGTACAATGTGGTGACAGTCCTTCCTGCTTCCATTCGGAGAATGGGAGATGACGTGACATGCCCAAGAGCACGTGGAGAACCTGTGACAATTGAGGCTAAACCCCCATGTTTGAAGCCTCACCTAGGACCTGTACGCTAAAAGCATCCCTCTTCTCTCTTGAAATCTTAATAAGAGTGTGCCCAGAGCCCTCAGAAGTGTGGCAGTGCCATAAATTAAACATGTGGCAGATAGTTAACTACTGTCTGGATTGGAGACAAGCACAGCTGTCAGTCACACAAGAGCAACCCTAGTAAATCTGTCTCCAGGAGACAAGGGGAAGAAGAATCCTTTCAAGGAACTGTGATATTAGACCTTTTTCCATCTCCCTGGGTGTCAGAAAGAGATTAGTTATGCAATTAAAGAAACAAAAGCCCTCTTTCTTCCCCTTAAGCACACAAAGGCTATAGCTCTGTAACACAATGCAGGGTCAGGCACGGATACCAGAACTGGCTCATTAGTAGGGCTGTAGCTGAGCTCAATTATTTGCATCTCCCCTTTACGCCATGTGCACACACTAAAGCGATGCCAGTGAAAAGTAGCTGTTCGGATATGCTGCCCCCATCCCACTTTTGGCAGGGATTTCTATGGGGTTTCTGAAAGATTTGCTGTGGCCTATGTCAGTTTGTGGTCACACTTTATTTTTTGTGGATCTATTGCCACTGTGGTGATACTTAGAAGGCATTCAGGATTGAACTCAAACACTTTAACTCTTCTCCTTGCATAGATTAGTGTCATCTATAAGCATTCAAGGTTACCTGTGATTCAGGACTACTAAGGTGGTAGACTCTTCCACACAGGGGAATAAGATCTTCTGCTCTGTCACACAAGGAGCACCTCTGGGCACTTTCTCCTAAAAAAAGAAATTTGCACCTTCTTCCAACTCTTTATGTTGATTGCTGTTTCTTTTTTCCCCCAGCTTATTGACCTATGTTCTTGTGGAGAAGACAAGATAAACTACCGTGACTTCCTTAGAGCCTTCCCCTCATGATTTTTGCCCAGAAGCTGAAGCACAAAACCAGCAATAAAATTCTTAGCTGACTTGACTTTAAGACATTGTACTTCAAAAAGGATTCTCTAGTTTTCACCTTTGCTTCACTCGCTCTCCCCCTTCCATCCTTACTAGAGCCAGCTAACTTCACCCTCACTTTGTTAACTTTTTTTGCTTCCAAACCTCTCCGTGCCCTTTTAGCTACCACCAAACTCAACCTCGCAACTGCTGGGTATTGAAATGACACTCAGATGAGAAACAACTTTGGAGAACCAAAGCCAGATTCTCCTGTTGCTCTCTCAACTTTTTAATACAGTACACCAAGGCTTGCTAGAGCTAAAGCTGTCTAAAGCCTGGAGTGATAACCACTCTAGATTTCTCTCATAGCATCGAAAGGGGCCTTTCACCTTCAAGCAGTGAAGGCTGCCAGTTTAAATGTTAGATCTTCTTGCAATGCCGATGATAAGAGCCCTGCCGTGGATCACAATAAACTCATGCTTGCTAGTCTGAATGTACGCAAATCATGCATGGCTACTATAAAAGTGCTAATAAATCTGTTTTAAATAAAATTACCTCATGTCTGGAATATCTAAGGATTAAAGAAGTGAGGGGGGAAAGCCCCCACAAAACTGTGGTTCTGGATTTAGAATCATAGAATAGAATCACAGACTGGTTTGGGTTGGAAGGGACCTCAAAGCCCATCTAGTTCCAACCCCCTGCCATGGGCAGGGACGCCCTCCACTAGCCCAGGTTGCCCAAAGCCCCATCCAACCTGGCCTTGAACACTGCCAGGGAGCCAGGGGCAGCCACAGCTTCTCTGGGCACCCTGTGCCAGGGCCTCAGCACCCTCACAGGGAAGGATTTTTCTTTACTTGAAATGGAGTGGTGAGTTTAGCTCTCACATAGCTATGGAGATATCAGGGGTCTGTACACAAATCTGCTGACAGTAGCTTTGCATTTTTTAACAAAAGGTTGGGAGAACAGTTTTGGGACTGAGATACTATCTAAACCCTTCTTACGCAACCTGTCATCTTACCAGACAGGTCCAATGAAAAGGGAAAACTAGCAGTTGGCATAGCAGTAGAGTTGTGACGCTTGTGCTCCGCACATTGCTCATCTCTCCACGAAGGTGAACGTGGCAGGGACCTTCTCACCCCAAATGACACCTGCCAGGTATTGCCATTGAGCACACATGCAAGGCAGCTATCACACACACAGTAGAGAACAGAGCTCCTTGGAACAAAACGCTTATTTAAATCAGCTTTTGTGCTGTGGATTCCCACTTCTCCACATGACAGGTCGCTCCTGCCTCCTCTTGTTTGGAAAGGTCACTCCTCTTCTGGGCCCGTTTTGTGCTGCTGCTTGCTCCAACCAAGAATCACTACAGCTGTCTCTGGTCCACCTCGGATTTCCAGGCACGGCTCGGCATCGTGTGAGGTGCCCTCCAAGCAGCAGCTGACAAAAGCTAACTTCTAAAGGCCACCTTAATCAGCTTTTCCAGAGACCAAGGACTTACAGATGAAATTACTGGAACTTTAGGCTGTAGAAAAGAAAGTCCAAAACTTGTTTCCTGCACATGCTATAAAACTGTAACCTAATACTCAGCCAAATCATGTAGCATGCCCTGCGGCCAGCGGCAGAAAGTATACAGTTTAGCTCACCATAAAGTATGCACCTAAACCACATCAGACAAATCATATCCTACAAATGCCCTTATCCTCCACTCCCAAGGATGAAGGCAGCCACGGGTAACTAACTCAGAAGCAGCTGCCCATGCTGTAGACGTGGGAAATGCGAGAAGATGAAGCCCAACTGTGGGGTATACAAGGACACGAGATGCTGCACCCAAGGGAACAGACTATGGCAGGAGAGAGACAAGCACAACCCATCGCAGCCCACTGCGGAAGCACATACAGCTTAGCAGAGCGATAAAGCATCAGCGGACAGCAGCAATGGAAGAATCTATGCCTTTTATTTATTTATTTCAGAAAAATACTCTTGTTGAGTGTGTCACAAAAGTCATTTAACAACAAACAACAACAAACAAAATTCATACAAAAATTTAAGTGACAGGAAGAATGAAAAATTTCAGAGACTGTTCCTTCCCTCCACCCCCTCCAAAATTAGGAAATTTGCACTAAAGCATAAATACGGAAGAACAGAAATTTTCCTCGAGTTCCGTTGCTGAAGTTTGGTCCATCGAGTTCAACATATTCAAAGAAAAACTACGTGCCTCTGCCTGACTTTTACAACAGCCACTCTTCCCCGCTGCCAGCAGAACCCCACACACAGCCCTGAGGCAAAGTAACAGACTTCACAGTTTGAGTATAAAGCCTGCCAAACCATCTATCACAATCACGTAAAGTCTACCAGAAGGCTGGAAATCCAACCCCATCATCTCTATCTACTGCTGAGACAAGTGGGGGTCCATCTACCAAGATTTTGTCTAAGGGAAGAGACAGAGGCTGCTGTAAACCCCCCTGCACTGCGGTAAAGGCAGGGTATCTGCAGGCTTCAGGAGTCGCTTGGAGGCAAGGGGGAGGCATCCCAGAGCAGTCCTTCTTCCCTCCAACCAGGAAGCCTACCAAAAATACATTTTCAAATGGCAAGGTGAGGGTAAGGGGACCTACAGGGGAAGCGGAACTTGTCTTCTTTACTACTAACCCAAACGTGATGAGTAAGAAGAAATGATATGATACGGTTCTATGAATCCTAAACAACAAAAAAATAACGCAACCGTAATGCCCCGTAACATGAGTCACTCAAAAATTACACGTGAAATGCTACATCTGTTCTTCCTCTGCCCCCTTCTCTTCCCAAGCCCATTCCCCAACTATCTAAGACAAAAAAAGAGAGCACTACTGCTGGTATTTCACAGCTGGTCTAGCCTAGGGCAGGAAAACACCATGCTTCACACCAAAAATCACAGACTACTCCATCCCTGACCACCTTAGGTTGGATAACGGACACAGATTACAAAAGCAGTCTCAAGCCCATGGGAAGGGTGCGAGCAATAACGTTACACTGGAAGTAAAGACTTGCAGGTTTGCATCATCTCTGACACTTTCTGCACTGCTGTAGACAAAAGCTCCTGTTTGGGGTTGGGTCTTTTTTGCAGAAGACACAGGGCTTGACAAGATGGGGCACCAGAAGAGCATCCACTCAAAGCAAGTGGACTCACGGCATCTTTGTACAAAGAGCGGTCGAGGAAAGACTGACCACTAAGGGCTTGCAATGAAAATACTCCGTTTGGGAAAGAAAAAGCTCTTTGGGCTGAAAAGACAGCTCGGTCTGCTGGGAAACGACACGGACATAGAAGCAGTTACTGCGGGCTTGCAGCCGAGGGATGGTGCTCGCGCTAGAAGACAGAGACAGAAGCGGCCTGTGGCAGCCCCTCCAACGGAGGGTGGATTGCAGACCTCTGGGATGACAGCGCATACTGCCTTGCAGCAAAGGCTCAGCTCAAAAAAAAACAAACCAAAAAATCCCCAACAAACCAACAACCAAAACCCAAAAAGCCACCCAGGGGTCCTGCCACGTTTAGGTATAACAGAAGGATGGGGATTTCTGTGGACTAAATATAAGGGAGGGCAAAAAAAGGCCCATCATCTATAGGTTTAAAAAAAAAAAAAAAATTAACACATGGAAGTGCTTCCAAAACAAACTGTCCCTTTTACTGGTAGCTCTATCAAAAAGAAAACAAAAAAACCACATAAATGTAGCATATGTTGTACATATGTCGTAAAGAGGGAGGGCGTTCAGCTACTGATATAGTACACAGATCAAGCGTACGAGAGACTACACGGCAACATAAGGCACTTGGGATACAAAGCATCATCAGCTACGTTACGAAGACGCAGGATTGTGCAAGTGGAAAAGCTGCCCGAGGCGAAGCAGGCAGGAGGAGGAATCATTCAGCAGCCAGTTTTTTTGGGGGACCGTATATGTCACCTGTGAACAGAGTCAATACCTCAGGTGCTGCGAGGCACCGGCTTGGCAGAAAGGACCGGCTGAGGCTCCGGAGAGATGCCGGCCAGCAGTCGCTCTCGGAGGGCACGTGGCAGCGGATGGCTGGGGATGGGAAAAGGCAGGAGAAAGGAAAAAACCCCTCACACCAGACCTTTTCGACACCCTCCCTAACATAAAGCTCTTCCCACTGTCCCCATCACGTTGCATTTCGGGTACTGCCGATGCCTCTGAGCCAAAAACGTTTGTTATCTACCCGGCAAGGGCAACAGGGAGCAACTGCAAGGTACCACCAAGGGCTCTGCTCCAAAGTCTCCTTCCTCAGTTCCCCTGAAAAAAGGAGCATCCCTCTCCCACTGATATCTCTCATCTGACACTCAGAGGTCGTGGGAACGGGGGAACAAGTGGAATTTGACCAACTGTCCTCGCGTCCCTGCGCATTTTCTCCCTCTGGTGCCCAGCGTTAGCTGGGGCTCAACAAGGAAAAGGGAAGGAAGGGAGAAAAGACACAGGAGGAGGAAAAAAACCCGACCCGACTCAGAGAGGGGCATAAAAATCAAGTGTCACCCGTTCCCCAAAACACAAATGATGCGATGGATGACTGCGCCAGCCTCAAGCTAGAACGGCACTTGGAGAGAGCCAGAGTTCAGCTACCCGAAGGGTTGAGCAAAGGGCACGCTAAGGACCACGCGCCTCCCTCACCCGCAAGGAAGGTGGACCTCGATCCTGGCTTGAACATCAAAAGCACCCCAGCTCCCCGCAACCCTGTGTCCCCTCTTCTCGCCCAGCCAAGGGTGCGTGCCGCTCGTCGGCTCCTGCCGCGGCAAAGAACGAAAGCTACAGCCGGCTTCGCTGCACAAGAGGCACCAACAGCAAAGTCCAGCTACAGAAACCGCCCCGGAGAGCTGTGGGGTGAGAGGTGCCCGTCTACTGCACGCCTACCACATCTAGACTGGTGCACGGCACCCCAAAGAAGCTCACTGAGATGACACTCACCCACAAAACCCCGGGCAGGAGATGCTGCTCCCCAGCAAAGAGGCAGCAAGGGACTGAGCCGGTGGGATCTGGGGTTCCCATGAAAGCTCCTGCCAGCACGTACAGGTGGCAGCGGGCAGGAGCAAGAGGGAAAAAGTGGTCTGCAGCAACAGATGGCCTCTGAGGTAGATTTGAGACAACTCCATCTGCCAACAGCTATGCGTCACAAGTCGGGCTTTTCCTAAAATGCAAGCTGCTCCTTGCAGCCCCAGCTTCCTTCCCCTTCCCTGTCATCTCATTCACAGCTCAGAAAGGGATGAAGGGGCTAGGTTTTTTGGAAGAAACCCTGCATTTGATAGCACCTTGGGTGGATACAAGCTCTGTATCCTTTGGAAATAAAGAGTGAAGCTGGTGGCTGCCAATGGCATGGCTGGACTGGTACGGTAGGGATGAGGAAGGCTAAGGTGACAGCACGAGGGGGACAGTCCCACTGATGCAGAAAACCTTTGCAGCAG
Source organism: Balearica regulorum gibbericeps (assembly GCF_011004875.1). Taxonomy (NCBI): domain Eukaryota; kingdom Metazoa; phylum Chordata; class Aves; order Gruiformes; family Gruidae; genus Balearica; species Balearica regulorum. The sequence goes on along the minus strand of NC_046186.1, from coordinate 4,317,864 downwards.
CCAGTTCGTCACCTGTACGTGGTCACAAGCCACAAGAACACCAGGTCCACGAGGCACACGAAAGCTGACAAAGGGCCTGGGCTGACAGGAGCCAGGCCAGTGCTCGCAGCGGGGCAGGACTCAAGGTTTCATGCGGACCTGAGGATGCTGCTGCCCCACGACAAGGCGCTGCGAGCTGCAGAGCCCCGAGCCCAGCTCTTGGGGCTGGGAGGTCCAGAACAACTAAAGGGCAGCTCACCTCCTGCAGTCAAGAGGGTAAGAGGGACCCAGCTGTACCAGAAGAACTGGGGCAAGCAAAGACTAGGAGGTGGGCCTTCCATATGAAGAGGGAAATTCTCTCCCTTCTCTGCTGCCCAGCTCTCCAAAATGAGCTCAAAACCAGGGGTCAACAAAACCCCACTTAATCGGAGGTCCACCACAAGAGAAGACACGGTTGAGGTTCCTCCCTTAGACCCTGGTCTCCGTTTGCAGCATCACCATCCTGTGGCACTTGCCAAGAGCTGGCCAGACTTGCCCCAGGAATGGCAACCCTCACCCGAGAGCACCCCTGAGCCTCAGGGTCACAGAGCCCCAGCGCATTCCCCCAGGAGCCTGTTCCCATCACAGACATGTGGTGCCTTCAAGCTGCCGTGGCTCTGTTCCAGGGGCTCAGGGAAGCACCATGAAGAGAGGGGAGGAACATGCTGTAGAAGCAAAAAAGGATTGTTTGGAACCACCTACAATGCATTTGTAACAATAATCCCAAAATAACCAAACACTAAAATAGAAAAGAAAAAAATTGCACGCTGATTTACGATGAAACAGAGGAAAGCAAAACCTGGAGGGTTGGAAAAGGTTCCTACAAGGGGAGGGGAGTAGGGGAAAGGGACCTTTTTGGTTTTATTGCAAATGGTTCAAGAGAGCAAGACAGGAAGGGAGGAGAGCGAGAGACACCTTGGGAAGATGACCGGTTTCCAAGCCGTTCAAGATGATGCTCGTGAGGACCGGGAGGGGCTGCTGCTTAGTCCCGGTATCTCGCCCTCCTCCCCAGGAGACAAGCCTTTGCTTCTACGGTGATTTTAGCTTCTTGGTTCGCGGTGAGGTGCCGTTCTCCGCTTTCACCACTCCGTTTTCATGGTAACCTGGGGACGGAGAGAGAAAACTCTGTCCCTTGCACAGGCCAAAATCTTCATCCCCTTGGGGCCGGCCCACAGACGTGGGGAAAGCCCCCACCGTGGCACGACCCTGCTGGGGACCCCCTGGGCTCAGCACCGTGGCAGCGTCGCCTGCAGAGGCGGCAGCAGCTTGCCGAGGGGATGCTGAACCACAGGACTGATGTCTCCCACAGCACACCAGTCCCGACTCACCCGAGTCCCTCTTGAGCGGCTTGGCTTGCTGCTTGGTGCCGGCGGCGGCGGCGGCGGCTCGCTTCCGACTGCTCTGCTCGTTCCAGTACTCCCGCCAGCGCCGCAGCTGGAAGTGGATGAAGCGCCACATCACCGAGGCCTGGAAGAGGCACACCAACAGCAGCGCACTCATTCTGGTAGGGGCGGAGAAGAGGCAGGCTGAGAACAGAGGAGCGAGGCCACCAGCAGCCCAGCCTTCCACCCACACCGGGGCCGGTGGCCGAGGTCCCCTGCAGACCCTGAGGCAGACGCTGTCCCTCCAGCCACCATCTCTACTTTCTGCCATCTCCAGAGTTCAAAGAAGCCACTTCCCTTTCCCTCCTCACTACGAAGCTCTCAGATGCTCAGGGCATTGCTGAGTCTAGGGCAGGAATGGATGAAGAGGATCATCTCAACCAGCACTGCCCAAACCACAGTCTGCACGGTCAAGGTAAGCCGTCTCCAGCTGCTCTGGACAACTGAAAAGCAGATGTGGTTGGAAGGGAGCTAAGAAAGTCCCCCAGATCCTCAGACATGCCAGCAGTCCATGGCTTCAAAAAACTTGGGCACGACCAGGCACCTGTCCTAGCAACTTCTGAACTGAACGTACAGCTGCTGTACGGGTGAGAAAGGCTCCCGGTATTGATGGATGCATGGCAAGGCACGGGGAACTCATCCCATCTCCTGCTTCTCATGTCAACAGGCAGCAAAACACGTCCAAGCAGAAGGGAAAGCACCTTTTCATCGACCCTGTAAGTGCAGTCACGGGTGCAGAAGGGAAAGACTGCAAGCCTTTCTCTAAGACAGGCACGTGCTTTATAACTTCACTCAATGAACAACTTATTTGCTGGCTTTTCCCCTCTGTCGTGGCGCTGAGGCCCTTAACCGCTCCTCACTCCCTCCACACCCTCCCAGCTCACTTGGGCCTTCCCTAAAGGGAATCTAGATCGGATCCCCAGTGGCATTTCCAAACTCAGCAAAAACCACCCTGGGATAACATGACCAGGGAACGTATGGGAGAGGTTTCCACAATTCAGTCTTCATGTGAAAGGATGCATTAAAAAAGAAAAGGCGGTAGATACAGTAGGGGATATTCCTACCTGAAGAGGATATTATTGAAGAGAAAGCTGAAGAAGTTCCCTCTCTCGGGGTCGAGGGCCTGGTTTTCCACCCGTGGCAGCCCGAAGCCGATGACCAGGATGTACAAGGTGAGGGTGAAGAGCCTGGTGACCACGAACACGACAGCCCAGACGTTAAACCTGCAGGAGGGCAAGCAGAGGTGTCGGCAGGAGCAGCCTCTAGCACCGAGCTGGAAGGTGAGAGCGAGCCTCCCCCGTCACTCCGACGGCTCTCCTGGGCACCGGAGGCGGGAAGCTGTGGCCAGCTCGCCTGCTTACAGCTTCTCGTTGTTCTCATCTGTGAAGTAGACCAGCCGGGCCATGTGGAAGAAGAATTCGGCTAAGTACTGCAACAGCAAGAGGATCAGCCCCAAGCGGGTTAAGCTAGGAGGGAAAAGAAAGAAAAAAAAAAAACCATCACTGGGCTGGGTGAGCTCAGTCCTTCATATCCAGCTAGAGCGTCTCCCCTGCCACCCCTGAGCTGCAGCGTCAGCCCAAAGCCAGGCCTTTCTGCGGCAGAGCGGGTAGGAGGATTGCCAACGGGGGAAATCCCTCCCCCCAAAACAGCAAAGCGGCCCAAACCAGTAGCAGATGGGGGTGGGATGGATCCAACGCAAAACCCTAACTGCTGGCAATGCTGCTCCGTGCACACGCGCGGAGGAAGGATATGAGCTTGCCTGCCCGTGCCGTGCTGGCAGAGCACCCCAGGGTGCTTCCCACACCCAGGGGAGATGCACCCGTCACTCTGCGTTTTGGGTCCCTGGTTAACAGAGACCACCCGTGCACTCGCCTAACACCACCGAACTCCTCCCAAATCAGCTCTGTGGCTCTGCGAAAGCTGACTAACGGCCTGCAGACGGGAGGTCACCTGCGATACCATCGGCTTTTTAAACACTCGCCTTTACCCCCTTTAAGCCCCCCGCCCCGCCGAGGCTTCCCAGGTGACTCGCGCTGACAAGAAGACCTGCTCGGCCCCATCCGCAGCGCGGGACGGGATGCCGAGGCAGCCGACTCACTTGAGGAGGTACGCGCCGGCGATGTGCACCAGGTAGAGCGCGATGCACCGCAGCTGGCGGGGGATCTCCTCCTGGCAGGGGCAGAAAGCCAAATTAACCCCTGGCCCCTCTTCACCCGCTCTCTCCCAAAGCTCGCTTTCCCCAAAGCCGGTGGGCAAACCACCTCAAGCATCCCCAGGGTGCCTGGCTCTCACCTTGCGAACTTTTTGGAAGTAGAGTTCCGGCAGGGCGTGCAGCCAGTATGCCAGCTGGCACAGGTAGAAAAACTTCACCTGGAACCTGAAACGCAGGGATGAACCGTGTGAGCCAACCTGGGGCATGGCGGGACCCCAAGGACCCGGACACCAGGAAAGGCGTCTGGCCACACACACCAGGCAATGCCTCCACCGCTTTGAAGCCATGGGATTTAGAAGGCATCATTTCTGGGCTGAAATTATACGCTGAGCCGAGCTAGCCGTGCCTGGAGTTTATCCAGATGCTTGTGCCGCCATCTCCATGCTCTCAGCAAACCTCACTCTTGCAAAAACCCAAGAAGGGAGGATTATCCCCCACTTCGCTTCTACTATGAAAAACGAACAGCAAAGCGAGTTGCCCAAGGTGATGCAGACAAGAAGCAGCCAGGGTAAGTAACCAAGCTCACAGGACCTTCTGCATGGAGGAAACCCTCTGGGAACACCCTCCCCAGGGCCACAAACGAGATATCCCCCGTCCCCCCAGGATCTCACTGCAGCACCCTTGCAGCAGGGTGCATGCAAAGGGCACTGTGCTGTTAGCACCCCGCTCCCAGCTGCCAGGAAAACCGTATAGAGGAAGGAAGTGGTCAGCCTGAGAACAAAATGCCCTTGCAAGTGCTTACGGAAGATAAACATGCGGGTAGTTTTCCCACAAACTCCGGGGGTTTGCTATGTATCCTTCCTGAAAAAAAGAAAAGATGCAAGCCTTCAGCAAAACAAACAGGCAGCGCGTGGTTACGATGGGGCAGGCTAATGCTACAGCAAAACCAGGAACTGGGGGATGACACCTGAGTCCTTTCAGCCTGCAGTAAAACCCGTGTCCCCCGCACAAGCCAGGGCTCAGCTCCCCAAAGCTCAGCCACATTCATGGGTCTCTAGCACTCCGCTCAAGTTTTACGGGGCCCCCCCCCCCCATGTTTGGGGGTTGAAGGCTGCTTGCTTGGTTGCACAGAGGGCCCCAAGTTCAGGATAGGATGCTTTGGGGTTTGGGCAACACAAGAGGGATGCTCTGGAGGCGTGGGAGTGAGATGCCAGCAGCACGGCTAGAAGCGACCACGCGCATGGCACGGTGGGGGCTGCTTCTCCACCGGCATTTCCAATCCGAGTATCACTTAAGCAAAAAGAAGTACTTCTGAAGAGAAAGGGGAACAGAAAACGCCTACGAAATAATTTAATATGCATCGCATAGTTTAATTTCCCACCTGCCTGCATTCCCCTACAGCCCCTCGCCTTACGCTCGCAGCGCACGTTACAGGATGGGGCTCCCTTCTCGTTTCACGCTTGCACAGCTCCTGCTGCAGGGGTGCTGCACTGGGCTTTGCAAAGAGATGTTGGCACAGAAAATTCATCTTGCCCAGGACCTGTCTGGCACCATTGTCCATGCCCTGTCTGCCCTAAGCCCTTTCTTCATCTCAGGGGGCCTGGGGTGGCGTAAGCTCTGCGAAGGGTGACCTGCTCTGCAAACGGGGGGCATTTGGGGAGCACATCACAGCCACGTGGCTTTGCACAGGAGGCTGCAGCCCCACAGCCGGTGAGGGATGGGTCTGGCGCTGGGTGAGGGCAGCCCATAAAGTGGTCTTGACTGTTTTGCCAAAGCTTCCCTCCCCACAGTCCTCCGAGGCAGGAGCTGTGCCAGCAGATGCCCAGAAATGCTGGCCTGGAGCGGGTAGCAGTCCTCTAAGGGGGGCTGGCAGGACCCCCCGAGCAGTGTGGAGGGGACCTGCCCCCAAGCATCCATCCCCAGCACCGCTGGGCACCACAGCTGGACCCCAACGGCCACCTGGAGCGAAGCATCAGCATCACTTCACACTGCTAAAATAGCTGTATCTCTCCACTGCTGCCTGTTCTGCCCTGCTCCTGCCTCCCAAAACCGAAACATTGCCACTCCCAATTTTTCTCCCAGAGATTATGGGTTGCAAAATCCCCAACGCAATCTAAGATATGATGTGGTTTCCCTGCTCTCAGCATTCCCCTTGCCATCAGCTCACCAAGAGAGGGATCACAAACATCTGCCCATTCACCCCACGTCCCTGTAAAGGGCATCCGAAACCCCCAAGGCACTGAACTCAAATAAGTAGGAAAATAAGGCTGAGAACGAAGGCAGGTCCTGGAGCTGCAGATGGAGATGCCAGGCAAGATTTCTGGGGTTCAGCTCTGAAAATATTTTACAGCCCATTTGCTTGTGCCTGGCACGAAGCAGAAGGATGTCCTGAAACTGCCCTCGCTCCACGGCTGGAAAGACCCACCACACTTGAAAACTAAATTTGCTGAAACGTGCCCGTCTCCAGAAACCCCAAATCCCACCCAGGGAACCCAAAGCCCGGGCAGCCCCGTGCCTTACCGTCACCACGACATACAAGCACCAAATCACAGAGGTGAAGTGGAAGGCAACCAGTTGCCCCGATTCATTGAACTTGCTGTGTTTGACCTTGGAGAGATGGAGACGCCTGTTGATTTTCTGGGAAGGAGCAGAGGGAGAGAAAAGGAACAAGAAAACATGAGCCACCAGGTCAACAGCTATCCCTCCTCCTCCTCCCCATCCCAAGCAGCCCCTAGAGATGAAGGCTCACTCATCACCACCCCAGCCCCCAGAGTGGCATTAAATTGCAGTAGGACCACATCCCCCCAGGGTACTGCAGATATTTTGGCATCTCGAGACGCCGAACAGCACTCACGTCCAGGGCGTACTCTTGCACCACCGCATGCAGGATGATGGCAATGAAGATGTAGAAGAGGATGGTGACCAGATCCTTCAGCCCATAGTGATACTGGACCAGTTCCCCATCTGCAGAGAGACCAAATGGTGGGTCAAATCCCCTTGACCCAAATGATTTCCAGGTAGGGGCTTAAGGGTTAGTGGAGGGGGGGGGGCTATTCCTAAGATACTTTGTGCTATTAAGAGATCCGGCACAGGGCTGGCAAATGAGAAATAGGACCCATGGGAGGCCTTGTTCTTCTGGAGCAACAGGAGACCCAACAGCACCCAGAATACCCCAGACGTCTGCATTTAGGCAACTATTTGCAGCCCTGCAGCTTACGGGCAAGAAGCAGAGTGAGGGGAAAGCCGCTGTCCTTGTGGCACGCTGCAGAGAGCTTCGCAATGAGAAGCTCAGCCCACCCCCAGCTGCTGCTCTCCCTTACCCCGATCCTGACCATCCTCTCCTAATATCAATGTTGGGAAGCGACTCGTCCGTCACCAACCCCGAACAAAGCTTCAGTCCAGATTTATAAGATTTGAGGTACGTGAACAAGGTTTGAATAGGATTTATGAAAACACCTGGCGTAAGGACGTGAAAACACTTGGGCCTTAGGAGCTCCCTGGCTGGGTGCTGTGCAAACCCAGAGGTGAAAAACGTTGCCTGTATCGCAGAGCTCGTAACCCCAGCGTAAGATAAAAGAACTGCAAGACTAAAGAAAATAACATTATGCACGTGTGCGACTCCTCTGCCTCCTCTCCTCTCTCCAGGGCATCTCAGAAGCTGCTCTAGCAGGAGCCGTGCGTGTGCTGAGCACGGGAGATGAGAGCGAGATCTGCGACTCACAGGCAACAGCATCCTTGTTGCGAGGGATGTGAAACAGCCTTGGAAAAATTCAGGTGAGCAATAACCCTTCCTCCGAACAAGCTTGCTGCACCAAGGTCTCTCTCCCCACGGCCTCAGCTCGCTCATGCCCTGTACTGATACCCCAATACCTGGTCCGTGAGATGGTTACGTGCCCCCCGCCCCGAGATTTCTGATATCAGGAAAGAATAAATCACTTAACGGCAGCGGAAGCTGTTTGGACTGTGCCATAGGGGAGCACAGACCACAATTTAATCTGCAAGCTGCATGATTTCTTCAACCATGACAATCAAAGATTTTAAGGGCAGACCTTTTATCTTCCGCTTGTCTGCCTCATCCTAGTTTCACTAATCCCAATAACCCCTCTTGGATGATTGCTCAAACATTTCTAATGAACTGCAGTTTTCTGCCACCAAGCCAGGCTCTGTGCCGCGGGCGTTTGGCCCGTCCCGAGCCCGGGGTTTTACCCAAACCACCTCCTGCTGCCTCCACGCCAGAGCCCAGATCGCTGCCAGCCTCGGAGGAGCTTTCGGCTCGGAGGTAGCAACCAGCAGCCAAAATACAAGCAGGGACTGAGCTGCCAGCTGCCTCCTGGCTGGGAAGCAGGAGCTGGGGCACGTCCTCTGGTTCATCGGGCTTGAACCTGCGCCAGCTCGGAGCCTTCTTGAATTACTCTCGGCGTGCATCAGGACCACAAGCTGCCTGGAGCGGGGATGCTGCGCACCACGCGCATCTCCACGCCCTCACCTTGTGCCGTCCCCAATAAATAAAGCGAGACGGGAACTACCTGCGCAGCCCCTGTCGCTTAGCAAAGAGCTAAATCCCTCCTGCTCCTTGGCAGGGCACGCAGCTACTTTGGGCATACAATCAGGCAATTTGATCTCGCCTGACCAGGCTTGGAGGAGGATCCTCACCCAGCAAAGCACGCCAAGCGGCCTGACCACAGCAGAAACAGGCTACAGAGGAATCCCTAAAACGCCCCAGAAAACATTTCTTCCCAATCCCAGCAGCATGAGGACTAGCAGACATGATCAGCGTGTTCTGAGCCATTCAAACTTTGTTTTTCTCCCACATTTCTTATTCTTAAAGCCTGTTTTACTTCCAGACAAGGCCCTGAGCAGTGTGCATCAGTAGAGGGTGAGCTCAGGCCAGCTAGCAGCAAGGTTTTAGGGCAGACAACTCTACCCTCTCCTTGGCGCATCTGTGGCAGCATCATCTCTTACCTGCTGTAGGCACGCTAATGTTATACTGAGGTAAGATAAACAGGAAGGCAGTCTTGGCCGTAACCTGTCAAACAGAGGGGAAAAAAAAGCAAATCAGTTGTTAAATCCATTCCTCTGCCACCATTTACTCGCCTTTTGTACCGCGCTGGGTAAGGCAAATCGTCCAGGGAGATGTGCAGGCACCGGCGTCACTCGCTGAAGTGCCTTTCAGCAAGGGGATTGCTAGGGAAGATGTTTGCCAACAGGGACTTGGGATTTGGGAAGGAGAAAGGGGTGGTTAAAAGAGGGAGAAACCTGGAAAAGTAATGCAGCTGTAAAAGCCATCAGCCAGCCTGATGGGGAAAGCTCCCCGCTTCCCCTCCAGGATGAGCATCCCTCCAGTAGCGTGGACCATCGTCACGTGTGACCCGCTGCTCAGGGGACACCGGGAGCCCGACCTAATTAAAACCATCCCTCATTCCCATCTGCTCTGGGCAGCCACGCTGGGAGCCTGGCCCGGGTAGGGATGGCAGCACCCAGCACCCGAGCAAGCACAGAGGCTGCAAAGCCCCAGGGACTACGTGTGGATTTAACCCCCGTATCTTTGCGGAGACTGCTAATAACAGCAGCCACGGGACTGGTGAGGCTGGACCCCGTTAGACACCGTGCAGGTGCTCACGAGGGTCCCACGGTGGAGGGGAAAAGCAGCTTTGGCAAAAGAGCTGAACCTTGCGCTGAACCACGCACAAGATCCCAGCCACATGTCCAGCATCACAGGCTGGCCCATAAAGGGAAACAAAAAACCGTGGGATGAGACATCAGGTCCCCTACAAACCAGGGCTGCGCTGCCTGGTTTTCATTCACTGCTTTTAACTCAAGAGAACGATCCCCGCAGCAGCAAAGCAGGAGGCTCCGCAGTGCCGGGGCAGAGCCGAGCACCCCATCCCGGTGCATCCGCAGGACACCCCAAAGCAGCATCTCCGAGACCGATGGACCCTGGAGCCGGGGCCACAGCAAAAATCCACCGCACGGACATCCGACGCCAAACACGCCTTCATCCCGTCCAACCCCACGCGGGCAGCAGGATCACCAGAGATTTTTACCTTGTCGATGGCTCCTCAGCCATCCCTCAAACAAAACTTCCCAGCCTCACAGGCAACCAGCCCAAAAACTCACGTGCCCATCGAACACCGCTGGAGATGAGCTGCATTTCACACAGATGGAGCTGCGACTGTTTCAGAGCTGCAGGCTACCCGGCTGGAAATATTGCTTCATATCTTGCAGGACGTAGCTGCAGCGAGGGGGGACACACACGGGCTTTGCCAAGTGTTCCCGTCTTGCCCCCACGAGAATTGAGCAACCAGTTGGCAGCTCCGCTCTCTGCCCATCCTCTTGCAGCCCTGGCTGGGGGACAGCAAACTCCACGGTGTGTTTTCATGATGTTTGGGGATTATTTTTATTTTTTTTTTTCCCCCCACTTAAAAAAAAAAAAAGAAATCTCACATGTCGTGCTCTGTTTGTGGAGGAGTAGATGCAAGAAGCACTCTGCCAAGGGAGATGGAGACCCCGGGCAGAGTTTGGGGTGGTAATGGAAAAAGCGCATCGCCCGGCCATGAGCTGGCTTAAGGAGACACTTCTGGCTCCTGCAAACCTTGCTGGCTAGGAAAGCAAAGTTGCTTCATCCCAGAGCGGTACAGCACAACCGGGACCTGGGCTTCACATCCAAACTTCGTCACAAGCTGGCGCGGGGTATGAAACAAATGCACAAAGCTGGCGGTGGCCGTGATGCTGCAGGGACGGGTGGATGTGTCACGGGTGTGCCAAGAGCAGCGGGCACTGAAGGTTTTGTATCTACCCGAGTGCCTGGCTGTCATCCAGAGGTGTAAACAGCTGGAAACAACACAACATCTTTGTCAGCAACATGGACAGCGGGATCAAGTGCCCCTCAGCAAGTTTGCCGATGACACCAAGCTGTGCAGTGTGGTCGACACGCTGGAGGGAAGGGATGCCATCCAGAGGGACCCTGACAGGCTGGAAGTGGGACTGCGAGAACTGCATGAAGTTCAACAAGGCCAAGTGCAAATGGGTCAGCACAATCCCAAGCACTACCACAGGCCGGACGGGAATGGATGGAGAGCAGCCCTGAGGAGAAGAACTTGGGGGTGTTGATTGATGAGAAGCTCAACATGAGCCGGCAGTGCACGCTGGCAGCCCAGAAAGCCACCCGTGTCCTGGGCTGCATCACCAGCAGCGTGAGCAGCAGGTTGAGGGAGGGGATTCTGCCCCTCTGCTCCGCTCTGCTGAGACCCCCCTGCAGTGCTGCGTCCAGCTCGGGGGTCCCCAGCACAAGAAGGACATGGAGCTGTTGGAGCCAGGCCAGAGGAGGCCACGGAGATGATCCAAGGGCTGGAGCACCTCTGCTCTGGAGACCTCAGGCTGAGAGAGTTGGGCTGGTTCAGCCTGGAGAAGAGAAGGCTGCGGGGAGACCTTCGAGCCCCTTCCAGTCCCTAAAGGGGCTCCAGGAAAGCTGGAGAGGGGCTGGTGCCAAGGGCAGGGAGGGACAGGCCAAGGGGAATGGCCTGAAGCTGCAGGAGGGGAGATGGAGATGGGATGGGAGGCAGCAATCCTTCCCTGTGAGGGTGCTGAGGCCCTGGCACAGGGTGCCCAGAGAAGCTGTGGCTGCCCGTGGCTCCCTGGCAGTGTTCAAGGCCAGGTTGGATGGGGCTTTGGGCAACCTGGGCTAGTGGAGGGTGTCCCTGTCCATGGCAGGGGGTTGAAACTAGATGATCTTTAAGGTCTCCTCCAACCCAAACTGTTCTGTGATTCTCTGATCTCCAGATGAAGCCTCCTAACCTGCTGAAGGGGCCATAAGCCAGACTTGTGGGTCCAAGAAAACGATCCTGGAGCATCTCCAGGGTGGGGAGCAATGACCGCCCGGTGCTCAGCCCCAACACGGTTTGCAGGGACTCTCCTAATTTTTTTGAGAGGCTCTAGTAGGAAGGTCTCCTCTATCCACTCAAGGATCAAGCAATGCTCTGTCCCATCTCCACACCTCCCTTTACTTCCCATGGGCCAGAGGACCACCAGCAGCTCAGGGGATCACCTCTGCCCCCCCTTCACCTTTCATTACAGAGAGGTAGTGGGTTGTTTTCCAAAGTCTATGTAAAATGTTTTACCACCTAAGATAAACATAACCTCCCGGATGTAGGCAGGCTCCTGACAGACCGATTTCCAAAGACGAACTGCCTCTCTTCTCCATCTGATGGATGGGGAAGCCCAGGCACACGCCTGCAGCCACTCGCTAAAGGCCACAGCAGCAGCTCCAGGAGCCAAATTTGAACCTCCAGGCATCCAACCTCCACATTCACCTCGGATATCTCACAGACCTTACGTGGAGGGAAGGTCTCCTCTCAGACATCAAAGACCTTCCTTTCTCCTGCTAGCAGGTGAGAAGTGTTCACACGACCATGGAAACGTCTGAATGCGTGCAGGACTTCACCCTTCACCCTGGTGCAGTCCCTGCACACGCTCCCCTGTGGGCACCAGCAGGACTTTGGCGGCCAAGGCAGCATTTTCAGGTGGGTCCCTGGGCTTTCCAAGGGCTCAGAAGACTGGCTGCATCTCATTTTGTCAGCGCTTACACCTCCATGCTTTCCTTACTGCGATCAAGAAACCCAGAACAACGCACGTATCGCCCGGCTTAGCTCTGTCAGACTCACCACCTGCAAGGCCACCAGGGTCCTGATCGCACCGCACACCCTTGGCCAGGTCACCTCCACCTCCCTGCCACCGCTGCGAGGACATCTCAGATAGGAAAAGAGTTGTGGTTTCCAGCAGCCGAGGCAGACTGAGCACAAAACGTACGGGATAAACCACCTTGAGGAGGACAACTGGTGACACCCCTCCATCCTTGAAGGTGAAGGACACCCTGCATGTCCACAGAGGGACCCGCATCTTTTTGCCATTGCTCACAACACGCCCCTTACCGGTGGGCATGGAGGGACAGGTGAGTTATGGCTGAGCTCCGCCAAGTGAACATCAGGCTCCAAAATGCCACGCCGCAGCCGTAACCCCCACAGCATCCCCTCCGCCACATCAGCACCCGTGGTGCGCCCATTGCTACGCAGCCCTGCGCAGCGTGATGGAGACAGAAACACCACCGAGCAGCCCAAGTCTCCTGGAAAACGGGGAACACTTGAACCGTGACCTCCAGCAACACCACCTCCAGCTCCTCTGCAGGGCAAAAACCAGGTTTCCTTGGCTCGGGAAGGAGGGACGAGCACCAGGGACGGCAAAGCTTCAGAGCTCACGTCAAGCGTATCGCAGGCGGCCGGAGAAAGGAGAAGTTCATAACGGGAAGAGAGACGTAAGGATTATTCAGAGGCACAAGACGCTTGCTGTCTGCTCTGAAACGAGATGCTGGTACGGGACAGGAAGCGCCAGGCATGCTCCTGCCTCGCAAGGCAGCGAGCGGAGCTGGAGCCGCTGCAAAACTGCTACAGGCAGGGGCAGAATCGGGCCCCTCCAGGTATTAGTATATTTTTTTTGGTTATGCTGGGAGGCCACCTCTCCTCAACCTGCTGCTTTGGTTTTCCTCAAGGCAGCCACAAGTCCAAATGCTACAGAGCATCACCATGACTCAGGTAGGGATTTTTATAGGGTGGGAGAGGGATTTGTCTGCGTGGGATGAGCTGAGCAGGGACCATATAGGCAAGGCCGTATATTCCTTGTTCGCTCCCTGCCCTGCATTACGGGCACCTCCATGCAACCCACCACTGCCCAAAGGGGTGCGGGAGATGCTCCTCATCCCGGCCTCATCCTGCCTGGCATGAGGGATGTGCCTAAGCCAGCTAAATTTGGGAAGCAGTTGTCCTGGGGACTCTCTACAGCCACACAGAGGGACCAGCATCTTCAGCAGTGAGCGAGTTGAGTGATTAATGACGAGGATCAAAGGGCAGCCGGACGGTGAAGAGTCAAAACCCGACGCGTCCATGAAGACCACAGTTTCCTGTGATGCTCAGAGCAGCCAGGACAGGGTCCGGGCTGTTTCTCATAGAGCAATGCCACCAGACATCAAATCAGTGCATCCACCTCGCAGCCCTCGATGGCAGGGCAACGGATAAAGCCCAAACAATCCCACCAGGCTAACGCATCTATTCCCTGATAATGCAGACTGGAAAAATTCACACCCCTGCTAGCCTTTTTAAGAAGATGCTGGTTTTTCCTTGCCACAAAATGCTGTTAAGAATCCGAACCAAAATCCCAATTCCACTTTCGCAGGCATGCAAAAAGCTTTTAAGAAACACGTCTGAGCACACACATCCAGGCAGCTTAGCACCTCTCCCAAAATCCACCCGCTGTGACTCTCAAGCCCCAAGATTTTCAGGAGCGAGGGATAATTTTTGAGCATCCTTCGCAGAAAGGTACCAGTTCACTCTATAAAACCCCGTTCCCTTCCCGAAAGCCTCAGCCCGGTGGGATTTGCAGGGTCCGTGCTGTCTTCACGCCGGCTGGGATCCCCCAGGCACGCAGCCATCCCCGTGGTCCTGCTTGGGTTAAAACAGTTTCGGAGGAAGGAAGCAGCTCCAAACCTCTGGCGGGGGAGGCTGGGGGAGTTTCTGCAGTCGGAGCCGGGAAAATATTTCCAGGACTTGAAAAAACAACTCAAACTAATTAAAGACAAAATACTGTCTGAAGGCTTTTCTCACAACTTAAGAGTGGGGTTTTTTTCTCTCCCCGCACCGGTCAGAGCGTTTATTGAAAGAAAAACTTGTTGATCCACGGTAGGGATTGACACAGGCCCTATATGTAAACTAAAGGCCAAACTTTGGACCAAAGCCTTTAAAAGTAAACAGCCGGCTTCGACAACAAACCCTCCCCGAGGGCGGCACAGCCCCTCTGCTCCCACCGACACGCTCGTCCCCCAGCGCCGCACCATTACCATCGCCTCACGCTCCCTCCTGTTTATTCCCTTTTTAAAAGCAGACCGAAATTCTGCTTTTCCCCCCTGCCCTTTTCTCCCCACTCTCCCCCAACTATTCAGCCTTTAAGCTGCACACATGCCTCGCTTTCCACATCTGGCAAAGACCGAGGGAGGGAGAAACACGGTTTGTTTTCCCTCGCTAACGACGGGAAGGCCTTAATTTTTGCAGAGTACTACGGAGGGGACCAGGGAGGGGAAAGTATATTTAGCAGGAAGCCTGGAAATAGCAGCGCATTCGTCAGCCGCCTTCGTTTGACAGTGTCACAACCCGGTGTTTGGGAGACCGTGACTCACCGCCGCGGCTCTGCGCACGAGGGAAAGCCCGGCAAGGGCACGGCATCTCTTATAATACAATGTTTTATAACTTTATTACCATCAGCCCATGCATAAGCATCAGGACCTGCCTTTTGCTTTGTCCCTGAGCTCACGGCAGCCAGTTCTGGGCATAAAGGAGAAGTAAGAGTAAGCCTCAGTTTCCCCATCGTACAGAGATTGCGACCACACCTCTGTTTAATATAGAACACCCCCCCCCCCAAACCAGCAAGGTCTCCCCCAAACTCAACCCGCACGGAGGCTGATCCATCTGACGCCGCACGCAGGAGCCGTCCCTGCCAGGACACGGGTCACCGGGCAGCTGCAGGTTAAACCCAGCCTGGCTTTTGGCTTCATTTTTCTGCAAAGCAGGGTGGAAAAAGATATGCAAAACAATTTCTGCATGAGGATGGAGAGCACCTGCTTTGCATTTCTATACACAGACACTTAAAATAGTTTTTGAGGAAAAATAGGGGAGATTTTTCTTGCCAGGCTCTGGCTCGCTCGTGGATGGAATAGCCACGCACACACAGCAAAAATCCCTCCCGGGCATCACACAGATGTGCACCAGGTGCGTTTTCACACCCTGAAGACTTAGAGCTGTCTGGGAAAGCAGAAATCCCTGCGGCGCCCAGCTCAGGATGGCTCTTTTTGGGGGGACCCCCTCCAAACCCTAGGTTTCCCTCCCTAAGCAATACCACAATCGTCTTAAACGCACACGATACCCAAATAATCAAGTCTGACACAGCCATAACGCTGGTGAGCGGCCTCATGCCACGCTCCGTGCCCCCAAATCCCTCCCACCCTGGGATGGCACAGCCAGCAGTGAAGCTGGGCATTAAGTGAGATGCGAACAGCATCTCCATCGCGACTGGTACCCGCTCCCTGCTGCGGAGGAATTGTCAGGCTGGTGGAGCCCACCGATCCATCTGGATGGGGAAGAGGTTGCCCACCCAAAAGGATGCTCAAGGTGTACATTGCACCATGCTTGGGGACAGGGAAACCCGTGGCAGCCCTTGAGCATCACCATGAGCACAGTGCCGGAGCAAGCGAGTACTCAACTCCCGCGGGTTGCCTGGGAAAAGGTTAAAAATCCCATTTGTGCCTCCCCAAAGAAACCTCCCCTGCAGGAAACGGCCTATTGTGAGCAGGATTCGGCCTTTTCCGCTGAGTCCGAGCTCGGCTGTGGTCACTGGCATCGGGGAAGGTGGGAGCCCGGCAGCGGGGTGGGAAGCAAGCAGCGAGGAGGAGGAGAAGGGACGTCAACATGTGCTCCCCACCATCACAGAGATGGCGCTGAAAAGGTGTCAAAAGGTGGAAATATCCAAACCGCCACCAAAACTCGTCACAGAAACGGCGCAAATGGGCACGGATGGTTTGGAGGGCTGGGGAAGAGCAGAGCCTAACGTCTCTTCCAGGGGAAAAGAAAGCAGAAGGAGTAAATAAAATAAGGATGAAAAGAGTTGTCCCAAACCCCATGCCAAGGGGAAGACGAGGGCAGATACTACCGAGCCGGGCGGTGCAGAAGGAGGAGTGCCGAAAGCCACCCCAGCGTGGTGAGCTCCGTCTCCCTGAGGTCTGCCGGGAGAGCGGCAGCACCAGCAGGAAATCACCACCTCTCAGCAACCGGGGGACATTTAATTAAAAATACATTAAAAAAAAAAAAAATAAAATCAGAAACGCTGCAAAACCCTCTCGGCCACCACTTCCATGGGGGAATTTCACCGCATCACATTTCAAAACCACCCCTGGAGCATCACTGTCAACCAAAAGTCCTTGCAGCAGCGAGCCCGGGTACCACCTCTCTGGGACGGGTTCCCAGGATGCAACCGCAGGCACCAGCACCCCGAAAAAACCAGCTGCGGGAAGAAACCCTAACAGAGATGCAACCTCAGTGACTATTTTTTTTTTTTTTTTTTTTTTTAAGTACGTCTACGAAACTTGCAGCCCAACTTTGCGGCATTTGCATGTGGTTTTGGAATACAGCTGGCCCTCTTGGGTTAGTTTTGAAACCCCCTCAACCCTTAAATAAATATATCCACATGCACAAACACATCGAAAGGGTTTTGTGCGCTGGAAGCAACTCGCTCATTCAACGCATTTGCGGAAAGAAAAATAAAAAAGGGGGGGGGGGAGTGGGAGAAAAAAAGAAGGGGGCTGCCACCAGGAGGGTATTAAGGAAATGGATTTCCTCCTCCTGCGATTTGCTACAGAAGGAGCCTTTCCTCCTCCGCCAGGCCCCCCGGCCACCCCTTTCCCGTCCGGATTTGCTTTGAAACGTGGCACTGCGCTGAAGGGGAGGGTTTGCGCGGGGGAAGCAAGGGAGGGGGGTCCGGTCCGACCGAGCTGCTGACCACGGCTCGCAGCCACCCGAGGTGCCTCCGCGTAGGGTGCCCGGAGCCGAGCGAAGCTGCACGGCTGTGGCCTCCAGCCCTCCCCTGTCTCCTCCCCAAAAAGAGGAGAGGAAAAAGCAAGCTGGGAGGGAAGGAGACGGAGCAAGGGGGAGAGCGGCATTCCCGGCATGGCTCCGCACAGCGCTGGGGTGGCGAGGCAACAGCCTTCCCGGGGGGAGCTCCGGCCACCCCGGCTGGGCGAAGGTTTCCCACGGAGGAGCCGGGGACGCCTTCTCATGGCCCACGGCGGAACGGGATGGCCGGGATGGGGAAAGGCCAGGGAGCCGCTGGCGTTTGCACGAGGCCCAGGAGCCTCCGGTGCTCGTCCCACGGCGCGGGGTCAGCGGGCTGCAGAGAAAACACCTGGAAAAGGGCTAATGTTAAAAAAAAAAAAAAAAAAAAAAGGCAAAAAAAATATTACCCCCATTTCCAATAGCTGGAAATATCAGTGAGGGCTTGACTTCTCCCGGGATGTGGCCGGGGCCGATCCACCCCTCCGTGCTGAGGAAGTGGTGCGGGGCAGGGACCGTCCCCTCCAGCTGTGGTGCGTTTGCAGAAGGGGGTTCGCCACCCCCTGTGCTCCCCCTTCTGCAGCTGGGGACCCCAGGCAGGGCTGGGGGTGCCAGAAGGATGCACCACCCCAAAAAACCAGCACTGGGCTGGGTCTCCACCGGAATTTTGGGGGAGGGGGACGCCTCTCCGCTCCTAGGAGAGAGATGGGGAATGAATAGGGTGGTACTTGGCACCCCCAGACGGGGGGGGTCCTGCACCCCACAGCCCCCTCCCCAAGCGGGACGGGATCACTTTGCAGGGCTGGAGCACCCCGGACACCCCCTGAGCAGAGGCAGGACCGGAGGGGGGGGTGGGGGTGGGTAGGGGCACCCCGTGCAGCACAGGGGGGGCACCCGGGACGGCCTGTCCACACCGGGGGGTGCACACGGGTGGGGGGGGACGACACACACGGCCAGTCCCGGGTGGGGCTGACCCCGGGGGCGGGGGGGGGGGGGGGGGAATCTCGCCGCGGGACAGTCCCTCACCGGGAGAAGGCGGGGTGGGGTGGGGGGCAAGGGGGGGGGAGTGGGGGCGTCTCACCTCGAACATGAGGGCGATGAGGACGCTGAGCACCAGGCAGAAGCCGATGTCGGCGTGGTTATGGATGAGGAACTCCTGGCTGAAGAGCGGGTGGCTCTTGGCCCGCCGGCGGAAGGCCATGGCCGCGCCGGGAGGGGAGCGGGAGCGGGAGCCGGAGCCGCCGCCCACCGCCCCGCCGCCGCTCAGCGCTGCAAAACTTCCCCGGGCCCCCGCGCAACTTTGCGGAGCGCCGCGACGGCCCCGCGCAGGCGCCGCCCGCGCCGCCGCCTGACCCCTCCCCGCCGCCCGGCCCGGCCCCGGCCCCGGCCCCGGCCCCCGCCTCCCCGGGCCCCACCGCCCACCCGCGTCCGTAGCCGCTGCCCCACGCACGCCCCGGCTCTGCGCGGGGGGTTGGAGGCAGGCAGCGGTCTGGGCGCCCCGCTCCCATCCGCGCACGGCCGCACGGGCGCCCAGCTATTGTGCGTGTTTGGGTGCTCGCTCGTATGTGCGCCCACCTACACCTGCACCCACCTACCGTGCGCGTCCAGACTCCCGCCCCCATCTTCAGCCAACTACCAGGCACATCTGGACACCCACCCACATCTGCACCCACCGACCATGCACCACCCACGCCCTGCACCCACTTATCGTGCACACCCGGACACCCACCCGCACCTGCACCCACCCCTCCATGCACACCCCGCCGTGACTGCACTCCTCACCCACCCGTGACCCAGCACCCACCTCCCCGTGCGCACCCTGACACCCACCTGCCCCTGCACACCCCCTCACCCCCCACCCCCAGCCCACAGCCCCAGCGCTGAACCCCACATCTCCCTTCTCCCCATTAACCAGGGAAGGCCAGAGGCGTGGGGCACCCTCCCCATCCCACCCCCCTCCCAAACCCACAGCCCGGCTGGGGCCGGGGTGCAGCAGCCACCAGACGCTTTGCAGCGTGGATGGACCGATGATTCAGCCGAGTCTCCGGGGCAGACCAGTGGCACGGTCAGTGTTATTTATTGAAGCCATTTACTAAAAAAGCCCCCCAAATCTCCCTAAGGATCCTGAAGGACATTAAGGGTAGCGGCGAGGGCCCTTCGGTGGCTTTCCTTAGAAAAAGCAAGGTACAAACAGGGCTTTTGTTTTAAAGATCTCCTTTCAAACAAAACAAGCGCTGGATCCTTTAGCTTGCGGGATCTGGCCCGGCTCCGCCAGCATCCCCGGACCCCCACGGGTCCCTCGTAGCTGCACATCCCATCCCGTGGCCGTCGGGGAGGATTCACGGGGGGTGAGGAAACGCTGCTCCAACGCGTTCGAGGGAACTGAGCCGTCTCAAACCTGGTGTTGAGAGCACAAAGCGTTTTCCTCCAGCCAAATCCAGCACAGGAAGCACAGTCCCTGAGTTCTCATTAAGCAGTTGTTCATATTAGGCAAGTCCTGATTAGCCGTGTTTACCCTCCACAACCCCCCTCCCGCGTTATTGTTTAGCCTTAGAGCGATGGGCACGGAGATGCAGCCTGGGCCAAGCCATTTACAGGAATATTAAAGACACCAGAAAGGGATTTGAGACAAATCAAAACTGTTTAATAAGGGGCAAAAAAAAATACACAAAATATCAGCTTAGAAAAAACAAGCAAATAACAACCCCAGGGCAAATACTTATACTTTCTGTAATGTCCAAGTCTTGTGTTCCAATATTTTTGGAAGTGAAAAGATGTTTTTCCAGGTAATTTTTTCCTGTGTTAGTTCGGGGGTGGGGGGGGTGGGGGGGGGTGGGTTACATCATCTCGGAGCTGGAGAGAATGTTTTTCACCATGCGTTGAGCAAAAACGACTCCGAAACCTGGTGCCCACGGGCACAGATCAGAAATCGGGGTGTGGAGGGAGGTGAAAAATGATGCTGCTGGAAGGCAAGATCCCAGCAGGGCTGGGGCAGGGCTGCTGCCAACCCTCGTGCCCTGTCGGTACCTTTCCAACCCACTTTATTTTATTTCAGCTTGAAAGAGGGACAAGAGTGACCCACTAAAACCAGCAAGCCGAGGGGACGGTGCCAGCGGGCTGCACAGCCACGTCCCCAAGCCCAGGCGCTCACCCAGGTATTGTTTAATTTATTAGGGACGTAGCCTCCGTTCCTGCCTGTTCGCTCCTTTTTCCAGATCACCGGTGAGCGGCACGGCCAGTTCTCCTCGGGAGCCCACAGGTCACTCCCTGCATTGTCAAAATTCACTGTGGAGTCCTGCTCTCTGCTCCCTTGCTGCCCTTTCACAGCTCCTCGTGGGTGGCACTGAGCTCTCCTGGGCTGGGGCATGATCCTCCACCCCTCTGAAGTGCTGGAGAAGGTTTCCTTAAAAAATGTAACAAACAAAAAAGTGTCATAGGAGGAAAATGAGCAGAAATCTTCCATTCCAGGGTAGGCGAGAGCGCAGGATGATCTGGCCAAGGGTGGTGGGATGGAGACGTCCCCCATTCCTGACCTTCTGTGAGTGGCTGAAGCCCAAACGTTTGTGATGAGCATCCCCCAAGGCTGGGCAGATCCTAAGGTCTAGCTCAGGATAACACGTCTCATCTGAAAAGAGCTTCATGGGAAATGCTGAAGAAGTAGCAGAGGGTCTGGTTGGGTGTCCTCAAGCATCTGGGACACAGGGAGGAAACATCAGCTGGTTCCCCCGAGCAGCTGGTTCATCATCCCTCTGCCATGCTTTTCCCAGCTGCAGTTTCTCATGCAGCTTCACACCCTGGGTTTGGACTGGTCCCAGGACCACGTTGCTCCATGGAGAGCAAGGACCTCAGCTTTGTGGGACCTCTGCTCCCCGTGGCCTGATGTGAAGATAGACCAGAGCAGGGAGCGGCCATGTCACCCGCCCAGGCACACGTGCACTGCTCCATGGTTACATCGCCGAATATCAGGGCTCAGCATCGCTCCATGGGTACGCCGCTGAGTATCAGGACTCAGCATCGTGGTGGCGACAGCTGAAGCCAGTTCTACCAAACCAGCAGGTTCCCATGCCGCGTCCAACGCGGTCGGTGGCAGCACTGCACCTTTGGACCTGAAGTCACCACGGGATATTTGCAGATGGATATCACCCTTCCCAGCCCTGAATACTACCTTGGCGAGACCCTGGCAGGAGCTTCCAAACTTTCCCCATGCCCTGGTGATGCCTGGGGCTGTGGAAGGAGCCTCCCGCCACCATGGTCACATTCCTCCAGGCGCTTGCTGTGTGCCATATCGGCCATCTCCAGCACCTCAGAGCCTCCCATTTCACTCCCACTGGCTCCCATCTGCGATGCCACAGCAGCATCAGTCCTGCACATCCCCCCTGCTCCCGTAACCCGGGCACCGGATGGGCACGCAGCGTCTGCAACAAGGCGTCTACTTTTGTGGCCTTGAGCAGCATCTCCCTCTGGTGGCTAAGGAACAAGGAGCTATGGGGGGAGTGACTTCTTGGGTCTGGCAGCCTTGGGAAAAATCTGGATATGCAGCAGGTCATTGGGGTTCCCCCCACCCCGCAGAGGTGGGAATAGTGGGGAGGGGTATCTGGAGCGGTGATTTGCAGCTGGACAGTCCTCCTGCTCCAGGCAGGGCTTTAGACTAAACTAAACATGTACCCAGCACGCAGGACTTGGACTCTGGGTGTAACAGGGCTCTCACGCAGGCTGGAAGTCTTTAGGGACAGATAATTGTATTGAAAAAAAACAACTTAGCAGTTTTTTGCAGCCAGAGAGAGGAGTGCGAAGATGTACGAAACTCTGCAGACACCAAGGTCAGTGCAGAAGGAGGGGCAGGAGGTGCTCCAGGCGCTGGAGCAGAGATCCCCCTGCAGCCCGTGGTGAAGACCATGGTGAAGCAGGCTGTTCCCCTGCAGCCCATGGAGGGAGGATGAGGGGGTGTAGAGATTCCACCTGCAGCCCATGGAGGACCCCACGCCGGAGCAGGTGGAGACACCTGAAGGAGGCTGTGGCCCCGTGGGAAGCCCGCGCTGGAGCAAGCTCCTGGCAGGACCTGTGGATCCGTGGAGAGAGGAGCCCACGCCAGAGCGGGTTTGCTGGCAGGACTTGTGACCCCGTGGGGGACCCCACGCTGGAGCAGTTTGCTCCTGAAGGTCTGCACCCCGTGGGAGGGACCCACGCTGGAGCAGTTCGTGAAGAACTGCAGCCCGTGGGAAGGACTCACGTTGGAGAAGTTGGTGGAGGACTGTCTGCTGTGGGAGGGACCCCAGGCTGGAGCAGGGGAGGAGTGTGAGGAGTTGCAGGAGCAACGTGGAGAAGGGAGAAAGGAGGGGATGTGGAGTCCTGTGCTGGAGAAAGAGAAAACCCTGCTCAATTAAACAAACAGCTTGATTGGGAGTGGGTAGAACCGGAATGGGTAGAAAATCTAAGAAAACAGGAAAATGGAGTTGCAAAGGAGAGAGGAGGAGGCGAGGTCACATCCAGCCAGGAAGCTGCACAGCGGTTTGCTTGGAAAGCAGCAGGAGATCAAGGTCCAATATCCCCTACAGCAAGGTCCGGAGAGGACCTCTCCACACTTATGTGCACCCCCAACACGAGACGCACACACAGCAAAGCCCGATTTGTTTTTTAGAGCATCATTTTATATTACCAAAGGTAGAAAAACAAACTAAATAAAAATTTCCATAAAGCCACGGCAGCTCTGCTGCCTTCAGTGTGATGCACACAGCGAGGAGGACTCCGGAAAAGCTGCTGCAACTGCTTCCTCCCTGCAGAGCGCAGCCCCAGCACGGCAGTGCTGGCTCCGAACGGAGACACGGAGCTTTCACCACGCTGGAAAGCGGCTTCACTCCAAAATCGGCACCAACTGGGTTTTCACTGCCCGGATCAGCTTGAAGAATCATCTGGCTGGGTCAATCCTGAGCAGCTAATGCTACATGGAAGCTTTTTTAAATAATTCATTGCATGCATGTCCTTCCTGCCGCCTTTCCAGTGTCATGGCAACACCAGAGATGTGCCCGCAGCAGGACAACGGCCGGGGGACATGGCCAGATGTGCACCAGCTGGCATCCACGAGCTCACTGGTGAACCAGCTGAGCAGACCTCGATGAGTATGTCAAGCCACGTCCGGGGCACAAACCTGTGTCCAGCCAACGTGGCTGGGAGCAGGAGCTATTTCTGAGGCCGCTGTATTGAGGTTTTTAGTTCCTGATAAAAATAAATCCTGCCTGAAATGGGGATTTTATGGTGGAAAGGGTATGCAGATCTGTTTTGGCTTGAAGCGAAATTTGTGGAGAGAACATCCAGGCAGATCTGGATTATCTGCAGCTGGTTGGAAGGGGGCAAGGAAGAGGCTGGGGAGAAAAGGCCACTGGAAGAAGCGGGACAGTGGACAAGCAAGCAGGATGTGCTTTTGGCTACGGTTCAAGGTCCCGAGGTTGTGGTTTGCCATATGAAAAGGGTCTGGGTTCCTATATGGCCCCACCAAATGGAGTTGGTAAAGCTCTAAAGATGAACCTGGTGGAGGAAAAACACGTCAAGCACCACTGAGCCTTACTTTAGGGCTTATTCTGCCCAGAAGGAAGGGCATCGGAGAGTAAACCTCATTATTTTTCTGGTTTAGGCACTTATTTGTCTGCTTTGGCCATCATTACAGCCCCTGGAGACAGCAGCCAGATCTCCATGCTGTGACAGGCCAGCAGCTCGTATAGGCACTCGTTAAAGGATACGCTTCAAAGACATCGTCAGAAATAAATCAAAGGCAGCGTGCTCCAGCTGCCTAGCAGGACTGTTACATAAATAAGTTCACTAAATACCTAAACTTGGACTTTTAAGGCTTTCCAAGACCTCTGAAGCTCTCCAAAACTGTAAACAGAAGATGCACCGGGAAGGAAGGAGATGTCCTAGCGATGCAGGACCACATCTGCCCGGCAGCAGGGGCACCATGGGGACAGTCTGTATGGCCAGCATTAACATCCCACCACCTCCTGCCGTATCATACCAACGAGGCAGTTGCCCCAGTGCTGACCCAAGGTGATGCTGCAGCAATTTCAGGGTCACTCCAGCAACCCAGACAGGTCTGTCCCCTCTCCCAGCTCCCCCAGTCCTCGCTGTGGGCATCTAGGGTCAGCCTTGGGGGTGGAGGTGAAACACAGTGGCCTCAGCTTGCTCCTCATGACAGTCCCTTTTGTGTCACAAGCATGGGTGTCCTGAAGGTGATGCCACCCCACGAGGACACCCTCCAGCCCTACGGGTTCCGAGTCCTCTTTGGGGGGACCCACCGCCCCACAGCCACCTGTGCCACCAAGGGAAGAGCTGCTCCACAGATGCTCGTGGGCACAAGCGCCCAGGATTGGGCTGATGCTCGCCATCCCAATGGATAAATCCCATCCTCCTCCTCCTCCTCCTTCTCCCAGGCAGCCTGGAGGAGGCTGGCCTTCGCCATCCCTTTGCACCAGGGCCATGGACGTAGCTGTGGTTGTCACCATGCCAGGAGAGGTGATGCCTCCTGCGCTCGCGCTGAAATACACAGAGGAGCCCTTGGCTGGATCCGGGGAGAAACTGCTGGGAAAGGATACGGCTGGGTGAAAATCAGGCTCCTGCCCTGCTCCGTCCTCCCGTCCCGTTCTCACAGCGCCGGTGCTGGGTTTGCCGCCTCCTCCGTTCCCCGCCGCCTGCAATTTCTCATCAGTCAGACCAGATTCAGCACCCCGAGGACCCATTTCCCTCGTGGGGAGGGAAGGGTTTGCTCCAGGCTCAACACCGGCGGGTTTCCCCATCACCCATCCTCCAGGGTAAACTTCTCCCACGCCACCATCTCCAAAAGCAGCATTGATCGTGGACATATCTCCTGTCTTCAAGGCCAGCTTTACCAGCAGCCAGTGGTGATGGTTTGTCCAGCCATCCTCCAAACACCCTCCGAATTGCGGGAGCCGTGAGCTGTTCCCGTTTTTGGGATCTGCCGTGGTCCCTTCCCCGGCCAAGGCCTCTCCATCTCCTGAAATCCCCAAGCTCTGCCCAGCTTGGGAGCTGTCTCCATCAACCTCATCATCACCGGTAGCCGCAGCACTGCAGGTTGTCTCCAGGAAGCCCTGCCAGATCTCTGTGCATTTGGGATGGAGCAGGCTGTAATAAACCACCAGAGCTGTGGCACCTGAAAAAGAGCGGAAAAGCGTCAAGGGACAAGTCCCAGCAGCGTTTCGGTGAGGTGTAGAGGAGAAACCAGACCTCGCTGCCACCTCCAGGTCAACAGGCCCTTTGCAGAGATGCTGCTGGGCATCAGGTGTCTTTCAAGCATTTTTAGGGATGCAAGAATCCCACTCGAGCAGCTTTCGGGAAAGGGAGTGCTGAGCACACTCTCAAGACCGATTTAATCTGGATTGATTTGCAGACTGATCGGTGCACAACGAGCAGCCGCTGAGCACCAGCAGACAGGGAGGAGGCGTGTGATGCAGGAATCCTTCCCACCTCACAGCATCCCTGTCCTCTAGCCATTAAATGGACCAAAAAATACCCCCAAAAAACCTAGCAGGTTTCTAAGACACCTTCCTACATCTATCCTACACTCGTTCAAGGCCTATCCTACACTCGTTCTTGAACACGGCGTGGTCCGGGGAGAGGCACAAAGCCCAGCACACGGGTGTTACAGCTTCCCTCTGCCTCCGTCCCGCTGGGAAAACATGAGCCTGGCGGGGACCTCACCCAGCAAAGAGCAACTCCCATCCTTGCCCGGTGCCAGTTTTGCAAACAGAGGTGCCGATGGGTTGTTTGCATCATACGACCTCTCCCCTCCTTCAGTCGAGTTGTGCATTAAAGCTTTAGGGAATTAAATGCGCCAGCTGGCCATAGCTGCTGCCTGCTTTATGGGCAAGGTACGGAGTAAGGCGGGGTATGGGCGAGGCATGCAGTACCTTCTCACATACCAAAAAACCCTCCCTATGAACACCAAAAGCTTTTCCATTTATAGAAGCAGTGCTAGTCTTTGACAGAAAACAGGGTGGGACTGTAGTTCTGCACGGTCCCACCCCAGCGTATTCCCGGCACATACCCAGTGATGGCTGATCCATCACGAGCCACCTTCAGAAATCATCAGTAGATGCTCAAATGAAAACGTTTCCTTGCAGTGACCCCCTGCGTTCTACCACTGCCTGCACTGATCACCAAGCACCGAGATCGCAGAAAGCACAAACAGATGTGCTTCAAAATTGCATATATTGTATTTGGCAGCGGTACCCGAGCCGTTGGGTGACAGCTCGATCATTTCTGCAAGCCTCCCTCTTCAGGGATGGGCTTTTAAGAAGTGATGAAGAAACAAAACTCAGGGTGGATTTAGGTATTATCAAATGTGTTCAAATGCTTAAGCTGGAAGAAAGAAAGCAAATAGTCTGATGGAACTGAAATAACTCATGATGCTTATTTACTCTTGAAACACGCAATCCAGGCTCCAAAAACCAGCAGATCTTACCTATTACAGACCCTGACATGATGGCCCCGGTCATGCACAGGCTGTTCCTCAGCTCTGCCTGCAGGAACCGGGTGGCCAGCAGCAGCAGGAGGGTGTTTTCCATCACCATTATCTGCAGAACAGGGGGAAAAGAGTTGTCACTTTTATGCTTCTGCTGGCTTTAGACATGCTTCTGATGACAGAAAACACCCAGTTTCTAGATTTTGCTGATTTATTTTGCACCTAACTTATCACTTAAAACGTAAGGGTGGCTGAACTGAACTTCCTGCAAGGTCTTGACCTTTTTTTACCATGAAAAAT
This sequence comes from Balearica regulorum gibbericeps, assembly GCF_011004875.1. Lineage (NCBI taxonomy): Eukaryota > Metazoa > Chordata > Aves > Gruiformes > Gruidae > Balearica > Balearica regulorum. The sequence continues at coordinate 4,290,903 of NC_046186.1, read as the reverse complement.
AACTCTGGCAGAGCAGCACAGCTCTGGTGTTATTAAGACGTTGCACGGCTGTTGCTAAGAAAAAAGTGCAGAAGGTGCATCCACCTTGGTGACCACGTCAGGACATGGGAAATCACAGAATCACAGACTGGTTTGGGTTGGATGCGACCTCAAAGCCCATCTCATTCCAACCCCCCTGCCATGAGCAGGGACACCCTCCGCTAGCCCAGGTTGCCCAAATGCTGGATTTTTATCAAGTGGTGATGTGAGAGATGAGAAAGGAGAGTCTGGAGCTATTGCTTCTCCCCAGCAACTGCATCCATGTGGAATACCGAACATCCTGGCTACTTACGGCATAAAACACGGCCACCCTGTGCTTGGAGGGACCGGGCCGGACATTAATGTAGCAGAAGATGTACACAGCTCCCACCAGGCAATTGAAGAGCCTCCAGCGGCAGGGCTTGGCCACGATGTCCGTCTGCTGGGCCACCAGCCAGAAGGACATGAACAGCCAGTGGACACCTGCCAGGGGAAGAGACCGAAAGGGCAAAGCCGTTCCTGGGGGAGGCTGCAAAGCGCTCCAGTACCAGGAGCATCTCCGTGGCTGACAGCAGGATGGGACATGGAGAAGATGATCACAGCTCTTACCTGCCACAGCAAAAACCCAGAAGGAGTAGAGCCTGGCAAAGAGCACCAGGGCCAGGACCCTGGTCCCCAGCATCCCCGTCCTCCAGAGCAGCAGGCAGAGGATGGCCGCGGCCGGCGGGCAGAGGTGTCCGGGTTTCAGCAGGCAGGCGAAGTGGCTGTAGGAGACCAAAGCCCAGGCGAGGGAGAGCAGGGACAGCCCTGCGCTGACACCTGCACGGGGACAGGGGCGGGCAGGCGCTCTGAAGGGTGCCCAACTGCATTGTAGGACCATAGCTCAATGCTAAGGAGCTGCTGGTAGCATGGCACACTGATACAAGCCAGACACCCTGCTGTCCTGCCAACTGGAGTATTTCAACCAGTTCCTGCTCAATCTGGTCTCCTCTGCATGCTTGGCATCTCCCTGCTTAAATCCTCTGACCGCTCTCTCCCACGGGCAGAGCTCTGCAGAGGCAGGGCAAGGTCCATCTCTGGTCACTGTGATCAGACCAGAGACTGACACTGACTTGAGTGTGACCTCGTGCACGCTGTGACTCCACACCCCAAGCTCTCTGCACACCAAAAAACCCTGGAAGCAGCCCCCAAACCCTAAATGCTCAGCATTGCGCTGTGATTAGGGCTGGACCATCAAGAGGAGCACGTGTTGGGTGCAAACCCAGCCAAGGCACTGTCTTGCCATGGAGGTCCCCTGTACAGGGGACCGACTGTACCTGCCAGGAGAAGCCATGGGTAGCTCAGAGACTCCTCACGGCAGATCCTGAAGCCACATTTGTCCTTGCTGCTTTGCACTGGGACTTCCCAGCCCCTTTGCAGCATGCTCCTCCATCCAGAGCTTGCTCTGTGCCCGGCCAGGTGGGCACACACATCCCCCACCCAAATGCATCCGCCCCTCTCCAACTCATATCCTCCTCCTGGGAACTCCCCGCTCACCGGGGACAAAGCCTGCTGGGTCGACTGCCACGACGACGTAGGCCTGCAGCAGGAGGTGAGGCAGGGTCTGCAGCAGGGCTTCCAGGAGCCGCAGCACACACACATCCCCGTGCTGCATCAGCACCTCCCCAGCACAGGCGCTGCAGCCCGCCTTTGCCATCGTTCGAAAAACATCCCAGTACCTGCAAGAGTCACCGTGACGGGATGTCCACCCTGGTTTTAGCAGGTTTGGGACTGTGCCCGGGTTGGGGGAGGCTGGAAAGACCATGGGGAGCATCTCTCACCGCTTCCAGAGGCCCAGCTGCAGGAGATGGAGCATCAGGAGCCAGCAGCCAGGCGGGCGGCCGTCCACCCTGAACCAGAGGATGCTGAGGAGCTGAGCCACGTAGCCGGGCACCACGCAGGCGATGGTCAGCCCGAACCAGCCCAGCTGCCCGCTGACAAGGTAGTGGACGATGGCACAGAGCCCTGGAGAACGACAGAGAGGCACCGCTGAGGGATGCCACAGCCGTGCACACCCAGCAACTGAAAGGTGCTACACACAACCCGCCCCAAATTCATCTCCCGGCCACCGAAGGAGTTCAAAGCTCTTGTCCCTGTCTTATCTCCGGCTGCCGGCTCCTGGTGGCTTGTCAGCTGTGGGGCTGACCGAGGGGCCCACCCCAAAGAAGGGCTCTGATAAAAAACCCAAGGGCTCATGCTCCAAATAAATAAATAAACAAACAAACGAATAAATAAATAATGAAATTCTTTTTTTTGCCTTTTTTTTTTTTTTCTCCCAAGTTAAAAAAAAGTGAAAATGGCTAGGGTCTGCACGGATGCAGAAAGCCCGTGCCCGGGGCTCTGCTGTCTGTGAGTCCCGGTTGCAGAACCGCGCAAGAACCGCGCACCTTCCCCTCCGCGGGGGCGCAGGGACGGCAGCCCCCCCCCCCCCCCCCCACACCTCCCGGAGGGCCGGGGGTGACCCAGGACACCGGGGTGGCTGCGGGGGGTGTGTGTGTGGGGGGGGGAGCTGCCCCCCTCCGCGTGTGCGCAGCCCCGCGCAGCCCCACCGCCACCCCCCCCCCCCCCCCGCACATCCTGCGCGCTCACTTACGCGCTCCGCGCTCCGCCGCCAGCAACGCCAGGCAAAGCCCCGGGAAAGCCCCGCGCATCCTGCGCGCCCTTTCCGCGGCGGCTGCGATGTCCCGCAGGAGGAGGAGGAGGAGGCGGAGGAGGAGGAGGCGGAGGAGGAGGAGGAAGGAGCCGCCGCTCCGCTCCCCCCCCCCCTCGCCCGGCCCGGCCCAACCGGGCACCTCCCCAAGTGCCTCCCGCCGCCGCGCTTCTCTCCCGCCGGGCAATGTTACGTCACGTTGCTTGCGTCACGCTGGCTCCTCGGAGTCTTGCGGCCGCATAGACAGGGCGGTGGATGCACCAGCCCGAGACCCCTGGGGTTATTGTGCATTATGCACAAGCCCGTCCCAACATCCCCCGAGTTGTTGTCTACTCGCACAAGCCCATCCTGACGTCCCCCAGTTTCTCGTGCGCTTGCACAAGCCCACCCCGATGTCCCCGGGTTCTTGTGCACTTACACGAACCCACCCCGATGTCCCCCCCCAGGTTGTCGTGCGCTTGCACAAGCACGTCCAGATGTCCGCTTGTGCGATGGCACAAGTGATGTGCATCCACCGCAGGGATGAGCACTAGGTGGCAGCCGGGGCGTGATGTGCACGGAGCCAGGAATTAATTCAATTGTTATTTTTACCCCCACCCGAGAGATGAAACCTTTGTGGAACGAGATCCCAACCGTTGGTGCCTGCAGGTGCCCTTGTGTGTGCCGAGCCGTGTCCTATCTGCTTTTTTTTTCCCCATCGCCAGCCCTGCAGACTCCATTCCCTGAGAAGTGCACGTTTTTTCAAGAAAATAAATCCTCAGCAAGTTGCTACAGGAAAGGCCGCGAAGGGCTTTTTAATTAGGTCCAAATATCATCTAAGGTTTTTGTCATTGTTTTTGCATAATCATGCCAAAAGCTCCCAAAGCTTTGGACATCAGCTGGGTGTCGGGAGTGTGCGTGTTTGGGGGCTTCCACGCATTTACTGTCCTTTTGTGAAATTTTAGCGAATTTCTTTGCAACCTTGGGAACAAAGCCTGGATTCTCCTGCTTAACAGGAGCAACATTTCTCATCCATTCAGCTCAGTCCCGGAGCGGGGACTTTTTGAAATACGTTTCCAGGGTTCTGTATAGGTCCCCAGTACATTATGCCTGTCCCTGCCACGCTCTATAACAACCTCCTTCAATATTTGCATCTGAGCGATGAACTAAATATCCTGTCTGTGCTCAGGGCCGTGGATGTGCTGCTGGCCGGGAGGCCAAACTGCTCAGAGATGTCCTTGCCTGATCGTTTCTCCTCGAGAGAGCATCACCAGGGTCTCCGCTCAGTCCCCAGCGTTGGTTTTTACCAAGCATGTAAGAACTTTGCATCTTTGCAACCTCAACTCCAATGTTTGGATTTGGTGGCCAGTAAGTTAAAATAAAGTCACGGGTGGAAGGGATAGCCTACTTTTCCTCTTGTCCTACTGCCATGGCCTTATTCAGCAAAGTGTTTCATCAACTAACAATGCCGAGCTGTTGGGCCCAGCTCCAGAGAAGCGTTTTAATAAAGTTAGGGGTGTAAATAGGGCTCTGGAGCCAAGTGAAGCTCAGTCTTGGTCGTCTCCAAGCCTTGTCCTCCACGGTTTGTAGTGTAACAAATACTACAGCTGCCAAACGGCCCATTCCTAGAAAACCCAACCTTTTGCACACAAAGCACAATTAAGCCTCTAATGAACACCAAAGCCTCTTCCAAAGCTGAGGTTGGGCTGTTGAAGAACTGTCTTTGCTTGCAAATCCAGCAGTGAGGAAGTTGCAAGTGTTTGTGCAGGTGCAACGTGGCGTGACCCTTCTTGTCACCCACAGAAGACGTGTGAACCTCATGGTCTCCACCCCCTGCCCTCTATCGTCACCATTCCTGGGAAGGAGCCACCCCAAGGCACCTCAACTGTCTTTGCCCAGTCCCAAAGTGACAGGTGACAAAATTGGTCCCTGTTCCTGCCCAAAGGCTTTGTTCCAAGCCAGGAATAAATTCCCATGCCATTCACATGAATTCGGGTGCCATTACCACCCCGAAACAATGCCAAGCAGAGAAGGAGAAAGCCAGAAAGCCTTCCAGAAGATATTCCCAGAGCTAACCACCCTCCCCAGTTTCGCTGCCAACTCCCAGTTGCTCGGGCTGCCATCCAGCCACTGGTTTGGCTGTGCTTTCCTCTGCTGGATTTCAGTGCCCAGGAGCCTCTCTTGCTAAAAAACCCCTCAGGTCTCCAACGAAGCTACATCCAGAGGATGGTGAAGCCACGTCTCCATATTTTATTTAGCAAGCTTAGCAAATGAAGGTCCTCCAGCTCCTCCATGCAAAGCTGTTTCTCCAATCTGATTTTTTGCCAGTGTCTGCTGTACCTTCTCATATTTTAACCCTCTCTTGAAGTGGGAGCTCAAGTAGATGCAGAGACCTGTTAGCTGTGCTGCTGGAGCTGCGCACAGAGACATATCACGTCTTGGTGGGGCTGATTCTGGATTCAGTCTCTATGAGGCTTTGGGTGATTTTTTTTTTTTTTTTTTGGTTTAAAATGGGAATAAATATTCCTCACTGTGCAGAATCAGGATTTCTGGAGGCAAAGATGTATCTCATCAAGATTTGAGCCTGCAAATACCTTGAAGTGAACTGGTTCTTGTGCACGTGGCCATTGCTCCGGCTAAATGGTTGCTGAAATATCTGCCTGTCTGCTCTTCGTGGAGGAGATGGTGCTTTGGATCAGGATGTGGGAGCCAGCAGGTGTCGGTGTTAAGAGGAGAATTCCTTTCGGGGTGGGGACATGCCGTAGTATCTATCCACACAATAATTCATAATTAGAGGTTATAATGTGCATCCTTTAAATGTTTTGGATCCTAATACAATTGCTAAATCCCTGCAGATGGCATTCGTCAAAGCCTTATAAACACAGGTTAATTCCTTCCTCTTGCAGTGTCTCTTGGTCTCAGCAGCTTTGTGGTGGAGCTCCACAATGTCAACCAAAGCCACGAAGATACTCTTCCTGCTTCTTCTTCTCCTCCCTGTGGTGTCCCAGGCTGCTGCAGGTAAGTGTAAATACAACCAACGGGCATTTTTGGTTTTGGGAAACAGGGAGCGATTCTGTAAACGAGGAATGAACTCGTGATACGTGCGCAGCTGATGTGATACTTGGCATCGAACCTGCCTGCCCAGCACTGAGTAGTCAAACTCCAGTTTGCCATTTCAGCACCCAGGTGAGAGAGCATCACAGTTTACAGAACTCGGGAATGCTTTCAGACGTCGCAGCAAGACTCAACAGCAGGTTGACGATCTCCTGAGATGCCACTGCTATCTGCAGGTCGAGCTGTGGCAAACAAGGGGACAGGCTTTCTTCATGTGTGCAGATCCGAAGAAAGATACTTACCAGCTCTTTTTCTCGATTACAGTGTCAGACACTGTGACGTGTCGGAAGACCAAGGGAAAGTGTTCGTTCGTGCTGTGTCCCTTGTTTAAGCGAACCACCGGTACCTGCTACAATGGACTGGCAAAGTGCTGCAGGCCATTATGGTGACCCTCCGGAGCCCATGCAGTGGTTGGTAGCATCAGTGGCAGCAGTAGTGTAGTTTTGTCCTTCTTTACATGGGTACGTGTTGGTTTTGGTGCTGTCTTTCCTCAGAGCTGGTGGAAGTTACTTTTTCATGTAGCCACGTGTCTGCTCTTCACTCGTGTATCCACACCTGGGAAATCACTGCGGCACCTCCTCGTCCACTGGACCCTGTCCCTCTGCTGTCACCAAGGCAGGGTTGAACTGGTAGAGGCAGGGACCAGACTCTTCTCAATGGTACCCAGTGACAGGACAAGGGGCAACGGGCACAAACTGGAACACGGGAAGTTCCATCTCAACATGAGGAAAAACTTTTTCACTCTGAGGGTGATCGAGCACTGGAACAGGCTGCCCAGAGAGGTTGTGGAGTCTCCTTCTCTGGAGAGATTCAAAACCCGCCTGGACACGATCCTGTGCGACCTGCTGTAGGTGATCCTGCTTTAGCAGCGGGTTGGACTAGACGATCTCCAGAGGTCCCTTCCAACCCCTACCAGTCTGTGAGTCTGTGAATCTGTGGTAGCCTGAAACTGGGCAGCTCCTCTCCTCTCCTCTCCTCTCCTCTCCTCTCCTCTCCTCTCCTCTCCTCTCCTCTCCTCTCCTCTCCTCTCCTCTCCTCTCCTCTCCTCTCCTCTCCTCTCCTCTCCTCTCCTCTCCTCTCCTCTCCTCTCCTCTCCTCTCCTCTCCTCTCCTCTCCTCTCCTCTCCTCTCCTCTCCTCTCCCTGCCAAGGGTGGTTTGTGGTGGGAATCATGCAGATTTCCCCCTCCTGTTGGGGAGAGTGTGATGTGTCCCATCTGATGCTGAGATACTACAGCAGACCTTACCCATCCCATATGCTCTCCTGGAGCCACCCATGGAGCATTGATGGCCTCGGTTGCCACCCTGGTGTCCCAAGGGGAGAGCACAAGGCTAATTTCCAACCACTGAAGAAGTTTAGTTGGGAAGGGGCTCCCTGTTACGGTCCTGCTGCTTCACCTGGGTCGAGACCAGGAGGGCTGGTGCTAGGCAAGGCTCAGGTCTGATAGTGCAGCCCCTTGGGACCCTCTTCCAGCTCTTGGACTTCTGCATTGCCCTTTCCATCCACCACATGCCAAAGGGATACACGGCAGGGACCTCACTGCTTTCTCTCCCACGTCTCTCCCACCTTGTCCTTGTCTGTGATTTCTCTCTCTGCCTTCATCCTCACCAGCCAGGCCCTGCCTGGTGAGGTCCCAGCTCCTCTGGCCAGACCTTCTCTCTGTCCTGCAGCACTTGGTTGCTGCTGCAAATGTAATATTTAGAAATATCTTTGTTAATGTCTGTTAACGTGCCTACCTTCTCCATACATGATGGCTGTCTTTCCTGAACAGATGAGTAAATGTGAAATTTAACTCTCACTTTCCCATCGTCCCTGTAGGACCCCTTTCCTCTTCCATAAGACTATTTATTTCCCATATCCCCTTATAATCATCTCAAAAAAAGTATTTTATCTTCCACCTTTCCCATTCTGTATCCTCAGAAGGTGCTGTACTGGCTCGGTCATCTGTCCAGCTTCTCAGAGGACATCTGGCTGATTCAGACCCTGTTCTAGAGGGAAGGTCTGGTCAACTCTCATTTGACCTCTATCATGATACAGCAAGGGCTGGAAACTGAAGTCTTCAGGGATGTCCTGCTGCTCTCTTGGAGGGTCTGCAAAATATATCGACCTTCCAGTGTTGAAGCATTCTATGCTCCTTTTCTCTCCTCTAACACATACTTACTTGCTGTGTCCAAAGAGACTCCAAACTATTTGAGTTGTGTAAATACCTAATAAAGCATGAGTAATACCACAGTGTGCTTTAAAGAATTAATTGGTGAGGAGTGTTTTGATTCCTCCGGTTCCTGAGGTGTAGGGCTTAGGTCCTGTGGATCTTATACCCAGCCACACCTCATCAGCAGGCAACTCCAAAACCTGGGAAAGGTTTTCTAGGTCATCTCCTACCTGAGCCCAAGTCAAGAGGAGATTTGATTAACTCCACAGTCAGGGAGCTCAGATTTGTTCAGCCCAGGGGAGATGGCTTAAAAAAAATAAATCTCATCAGACATCTGTGCTGCTTTTGGTGTGGCAGCTTCTCCAGGCACAGCTAGTCCTGCAAATGCACCGCAGCTGACATTATTGTACAGCACGTTGCCACCGCCAAAGAAAAAAATCATTCATAATAATCAAGCTCTCCAAGTCCAAAGGTGCTATTCGAACCTTAATCACTCTTTCCATCTAGCGATTTGAAAGTCCTTTGTACTCGTGAACTGAGGCTTGCACAACTCGTAGGAGGTAGCCAAGCATACAGAAGGTACCTGCTGTTGTAATTAAGCCACGCTCTTCCACCCAGGAATAATTTTAACCCTTTTAGTTCCGGAATAAGAAATAATGATAGCAAAAAGATGATAATTGGTGGTATGCTAAAAAGTGGCAGTGCCTGTGTCACGGGGCTGGCTTTCAGGAATAATAAGTGAGACTCCTCAGTGGCTGTATAATTATTGCAGTTAGGAAATCAAGTGCATTACAGAGTATGCGAGAATTGCTACTCACGTTGAACTGGTGAAGAAACTGGGGCACAGAATGGGCAAGTGTCAGCAAGGTCATTGCTGCCTAGTCACCCACATCCAGCAGGAGGAGAAAGATCTTGGGAGTTGTTCTCTGACGTCCTAAATTGTTTATCCTCTTTGAAAAATAAATGCAGGCGTCATTAACACAGTAGCATGCAAAATCATTCTTAATTGTGACCAGCAGCTGGGGATAATTGATCCTTTGGTGTAAAGCATGATTGCTGGCCACCACATCCCAGAAACCTGAATAGTCATGTCATGGCTATTGGGGAGCAGGCATGGAAACATCTCTTCTTCACAGAACTCAGGAAGATTCACTCCATGGGAAAGATGGATAACGTAAGAGTCAGGGCTATGCTGAGCTGGAAATGCCTTCATCATTTGAAGGGGTTTCACTGCTTGAGGCTCAGAGAAGCCCAACAAGATTGGGGAGCTGGACAGCCCATGCTTTACTCATCCAGTGGACAGGAACAATGAGGAGCATCAAAACCACTTGCACAACTGTGTGCCCCGATTAGCACTGCACTCGTGGGTTGGAGAGGAGGTAGTGAAGGCGAAGGGAGTCTTGGCTTGCCCACAGATGGTACCTCATGGACCCAGCTGGCCCTCACGTGTTGAGCCACCCGTGTGCACCTGTTTCAACGCATGTTTTGCTACACACCCTAGCTGCAAATATTTCTCAACACCTTAGAGCAGGGTTTAAGCAATAGTCCCTCCCTTGTGGACCCAGATAGCGGGTCACATCTTTTGCAGATCATTCCCATGCTTGAGGTGATGCAGCAGAGCAGTTGTGAGAGGTGATTGTGGGTGATGCTAGGACACGCAGAGATCACGTTTTTATTGCAGTAAAAGGGTGATTCTTAGAACAACTAGTCGTGGCACCCACAAGAAGAGTTGCCTTCCTGGATTTGGTCGTGAGTGGTGAAAAGGACCTAATTCAAACGTTGTTTGTGAGAGAGCTGCTCTGTAAAAGTGACCACAGTACAATTAGGCTTAACTGTGTTGTGGGACCGAATACATTCAACGTGTGAACATTTAATCTCAATAAAGCAAAAATGAGGAAAGAAAAGCACCAAAGGCAGCAGTCCATAGGAGCAAGAAGCCTGCAGGCGGCCTGAAAGATGTTAAAAAAGCTGTGCTAGAAACCTCAGTAAAATATTTGCTTTGACTGGAAAAGAAAACAAAGAGCTCTAAGAAAACGCCTGCAGGGCATGAAGGGCAATGAAGGGAGGCTCTCCAAGGGAAGAGCTCAGTGGTGAACAAACGGCTGACAGAGGAGAATGGCAACTCCCATAAAACGTGGCAGGCCAGATTCAGCTAGGAAAGAGGGCTAAAAAGGAAAGTGAAGATGCCTTTGAAACAGCCACCTGAACCGATAGTAGAAATGTCAGTAAATGCACGGAAAGCAGGAAGCCATTGGGGGAGTCCTTGATGAGAAAGGTGTAGGAGGGCACTTAGGTGTGGTATGCTGTACATCTTCTGTCCATGACGGAATAGTAAAGGCTGTAATAAAAATAAAATTGCTGAGCATGGGCAGTGAATTTCTGGATGTTGCTGGCACAGGAGGCTATGGAGGTAGAAAACACCAGCAGGCCCGGTGTGGTGGGCTGACCCAGGCTGGGGGCCAGGTGCCCACCAGAGCTGCTCTGTCACTGCCCTCCTTAAATGGACAGGGAAGAAAAGGTACAATGAAAAGATAAAGAAAGGATAATGAAAGGCTCATGGGTTGAGATAAGGACAGGGAGAGATCACTCACCAATTATCGTCACGGGCAAAACAGACTGAACTTAGATGAATAAATTCATCTAATTTATTACCAAGCAAAACAGAGTAGAGGAATGAGAAATAAAACCAAATCGTAGAACACCTCCCCCCACCCCTCCCATCTTCCCGGGCTCAACTTCACTCCCGGCTTCAACCTCCGCCCCCCTCAGCGGCACAGGGGGACGGGGAATGGGGGTTACGGTCAGTTCATCACACGGTGTTTCTGCCGCTTCTTCATCCTCAGGGGGAGGACTCCTCTCATCGTTCCCCTGCTCCAGCGTGGGGTCTCTCCCACGGGAGACAGTCCTTCATGACCTTCTCCAATGTGAGTCCTTCCCACGGGCTGCAGTTCTTCACCAACTGCTCCAGCGTGGGTCCCTCCCATGGGGTGCAGACCTTCAGGAGCAAACTGCTCCAGCGTGGGTCCCCCACGGGGTCACAAGTCCTGCCAGCAAACCTGCTCTGGCGTGGGCTCCTCTCTCCACGGATCCACAGGTCCTGCCAGGAGCTTGCTCCAGCGCGGGCTTCCCACGGGGTCACAGCCTCCTTCAGGTGCCTCCACCTGCTCCGGCGTGGGGTCCTCCACGGGCTGCAGGGGGAATCTCTACACCCCCTCATCCTCCCTCCATGGGCTGCAGGGGGACAGCCTGCTTCACCATGGTCTTCACCACGGGCTGCAGGGGGATCTCTGCTCCGGCGCCTGGAGCACCTCCTGCCCCTCCTTCTGCACTGACCTGGGTGTCTGCAGATGTTCTTACATCTTCTCACTCCTCTCTCCAGCTGCAAAAGCTCGAACTGTTTTTTTTTTCTCTTTCTTAAATATGTTATCACAGAGGCGCTGATTGGCTTGGCCTTGGCCAGCGGCAGGTCCGTCTTGGAGCCGGCTGGCGTTGGCTCTATCAGACACAGGGGAAGCTTCTGGCAGCTTCTCACAGAAGCCACCCCTGTAGCCCCCCCGCTACCAAAACCTTGCCACGCAAAACCAACACATCCAGAAAGGGTTAGGCAAATTCATGGCCAGCAGATCCTTAAATGCGTATTGAAAGGATGGGCAAGGGTGTCCCCTGCAACATCCCTGCTTTTGCAGTTATGGATGTTGGGGCAAAATGGGAGGACTTGCCCACAGATAGTGCCCAGGCTCACGTGCTCTCTCAAACAGCAGGGAAGGCATGGAAAGAGAAGGCAAAGAGAAACAAAGAGAAGGCATGGAAAGGGGTTGAAAAGAAGAAGGAGAAACAGCATCCAGAGACAGGCAAGGGAGGGTGAGTAGTGTCTGGAGTCAGGCCAGTTAGCTCCCTAGCAGAGACATGACCATCAAGTAGCAAGTAATTCTGTGCTCAAAGAGCAATTAAATTGAGTAACAACAACTGGCGCTGCTCGTGATAACCATGAAGCCTACCTGAACTGAGCAGTTTAAAGATAGCTTCAGGTTTAGGATTTTCTTCCACGCCACAGGGACCAAAGGTTGTGAATGAGGGGCATGCCTTTGCAAGACACCTGCTTTGTGGACATTTGAGTGGACAACTGCTGGGTAAATCCCACCAGACCCCACTATGTACCATTTCCCTGAGGGATCCCATCGCACAGCATCAGCTTCCAAAGGAGCTGTACGGAATGACCATGCAGGAGCACAGCAGCCTGTGTAGCTGTTTTTATCATGCTGGAGAGTAGCTTCAGCCAGCAAGCACAGGATATATGGCACAGAAACCTTGAGTGAGCTGCTGTGGCCAACCTTGTTGCACAAATGGAGGTGAGCCAAGGCGGTTTGCATGTCGCTCAGCACATTTCCCGAAGCAATGCTGCAATATTTTGAAAGTGATACGTCTGTTCCTCATAGGAGGACGGTAATGGAGAGGATTCATTGGACCTCCTTGGTGTTCCCCAAAGCCGCGGGGACTGTCTGATTGGCCACCAGAAGGCTGTGAAGAACAAGCATCCTTCACCACCCTCCAGAAACAGCATAAAGCCAAGCTCTGCTCCTTCATCTTAATGCATCTGGGTGGCTGACACTGATCCAAGGACTGTTCCAACCTAGAGCCTCCTCTTACCTGGTAACGACTGAAATCTTCTCATTATTCAGCCTCTCTTAAAAGTTCTGTCCTTCTTAAACAGGCTGCAGACTTTATATCTGTCATGTATAGCTGCATTTCACTGTTATTGCCTTAACCGTGCAGTGACTCCAGTCTATCAAGAGTCAGTTCTAGAGATTTCAAATATCGATGAGGGAGAAGAGTTTTTGTTGGCTGTGGGAAGACAGCTGAGAGGAAAGGCAAACACTCAGAAATTAATCCTGGAAATCATGTAATTCTTGAGGTGAAGGAAAAGCAACAGCCTCTAAGCAAGAATAGGGAGAAGCTGGATTTTAACTTAACTGTGAAGGCACTTTTCCTGCTTTTTTGCTTTTTTTAATTAGAAAAGCTTGAGAACACACATCATGTTGTTTTGTATACGTATAGCAAAAATTGTCTTATTTTTCTTTCTGAATTAACAGCTTTAACTTCCATAAGGCAAATCAAATTTATTGCAATATATTGCAAAGTATCAAGCAATCTAGGATAAATACCTGGTTAATTAATACATTAATTAAAAGGGGATTTAAAACTGTGTTTTTCTGCACAGAAGTTTCTTCCTGTGCCATGAACCTATGTATGCTCCAGGGAACCCTTAGGACAATAGACATTATTATAAAGAAAGTGTGTCATACTCTCCTAGATAACACTTGGTCTTGAAGAGCATTTCTGTACGGCACTTCCCAGCCCACTATGATTGTGGAGGGACAACTCTCTCATTAACATCTTGGTGTCATTTCTCTGTAGTGACGGGAGTTCCTAGTCCACCTTCTGCCATGAAAATCCTTTCCTTTCTCTTTGCTCTCCTCCTGGTGATATTGCACGGCACCGCAGGTAAGGCGTAGATGAAGATGAGGGGCTATATAGATACTGGTGTGTTACAAAGGTCTCCTGTCCCCTTAGGGAAGTGGCCAAGTTGCTTCCTGCAAATAAACTTCATATATATCATCAAAACTTGTTGGCAGATTACAGATGATACATGAAATTAGCAGGCAAACACTTCAACCAGAGATTCAGTGCCTTTGCTACTCCTCCAGAAATCCAGTCTGAGTTGAAAGCACTAGGGGCAACCCCAAAATTACCATTCAGAAGTGGCATTTTCCCCATTAAAGCTTACAGACCCTTGTACTTAATCACTTTGTCTCTGGCTCACCCTACAACAAACCACTCATAGTCAAATATTCTTTAGCCACACAGAAAAAAAACCAGTAATCTGGTCCCATGCTCTCCAAATATCCTTTGCTTCAGGACCTTGTACTTGGGGTGGGGAGGCAGAAGATCATGAGCTAAGATTGAAATGCTTACTGGTAGCTTCTGCTCGGTGGAGAAACCTGTGCAACCATAAGCGGTGGTATTAGGCTGTGCCTGTTGGGGGGACGCAAGGGGGTCTGGAACCCCAAACCCACCTTACTGTCTGGAAAAAGGGACTGTGTTTAAACACCATCCCTGAAAATGGCACAAGTAGAGTGCAGGGCACTGTGTGCACAAACAAGTGCCAGCAGAGGTTTGATTTCTGTGGGAAAAGGATGGAAAGTTCCCTCTGAGGTATAAGGATGGGAAAAGACTGTGATGAGTTGCAGAAGACCAGGACCATGGGAGAAGTGTCATATATGCTTGCCTGATCTTATTCTTACCTGGGCTTCTACTTATGGCTGTTGTCATAGAAAGGACACCGGGCAAAATATTCCTTTGGTCTGGACCAGAATGGGTGTTTCATGTCCTTATTTAACATACAGATACACACAGTGGGCTTTTGGGCTGTTTTCAGTAGGAAACTGGGTCTTCTGGGTATGGTAAAGCAAGAAATTTATCCGGAAGAAAGTGTTTCTGAGAGCTGAAACTGCTTACAATCATCTCTGCAGTGTCACACAGACAGATAGTTTGGGACCAGAAGTGCTTTATTCAGCTTTCCCAGCACTCCTTTATCTCTGCCTGGGATTTTCTGGGTACTGCTGTGTGTGCATGCACCACAAAACTCACGTGCTGCAAATCCAACACATCAGGAATGAACTGAATCTACCGTACATGTGTAATATTAATGGTCTGTTTGCTGAAACAAGCTCCCTGCTTTCTGGATATTCTGGACTTAGTGTGTTTGAATTAATTGGTTCATGTGAAGTCAATCAGGTGCATCCACAATGCATCAGCCTGCCAAGCTACATCTCTATTAATCAACCAAACAGGGCCAGGCAACATGCTGCCTAATTGGTCGTCTGCTCCCTAGGGTAATTTTGACCCCCGACAACTAGCACTTTCACCTGTTCTGGGAATAGCGAGGCAGTTTGAACGTGGATATCCTATTTTAATGGGGAAGAAAGTTTAGCCGTGTAGATATGAGCAATTGCACACTGCTTGGCCTCAGACCCTAGAGGGCAATGAGTGGTGTGCTGTGTTTACTAGCATGGCAGTGGTCGTTCTGCATGCATTGTTGAGTTTATCCATGTACGGGGGGAATCTACACAGACTGCGAGATACCAGGACCTGTTTGAGACATGGGTTAAATTTATAGGGAGGGAAATAGGCCAAATCTATGGAAATCCAGATGCACAGAAATCCCCATCTTTCTGCCCCTAGAAGTGGCAGCTTCCCAGCTGAGCTGGTGCATGCATGTCTCCTTAATTGTGACCTACAAGACTGATATGTCTCCACTTACTGTTTTCTATCAGATCTCTGGTGTCCATCCCTGAAATCTGAGTTCCTAAGGGAGTCCTGGGCTTGGAGACACAGTTCTTACATCTGAGGAAGGGATTAGAGCATTTGCTTGATTATTTTGCCCATAGACCTCCTCCTCTGAGGGTTGCACTAGGACTCTCATGACTTTGGGCATGGTGTGGTATGGTGTCAGCACACAGGAATTTAGCAAAATGGAAAACCCTGACAGAAACAACTGCCTCCTGCCTTTTTTTTTTTTTTTTTTAATGGTACAGGCTTTGCAAGACCTCAAAGACCTTTCATACGATGTGGATATCGTGGGACTTTCTGCGTCCCTGGGTTATGCCCTCGTGGCAATGCTTATCTGGGGGTGTGTCGTTTCGGGCATTCTTGCTGTAAATGGTAAGTTTAGGATTGGACATGAGCAAAGATGACTTTCCAAATTTTCAGCTAAGTCCTGTGTAGCAGGATTTTCCCCATCAACATAAGCCTGAAAACCCTCTTCTTTTTTTTTTTTTTTTTTCTTTGTGTAGGTTGTAGTGTGGCTAATTGCACAGGATCTCTAGGGATGTGGGGATGATCGCTTCTCACGTCGCTGGATTCAGGGAACCATCGTACCACTCATCAAGGATTTGTCATTCTTCTTTCAATAAATGCAAGATCTGGGGAGGTTGTATGGCTGCTGTGTGTGATGTTCTTTTCTCTAGAAGTGTTGTTTGCCTTTAGAAATTTGAGCAAGAATTTTGAAATCAGGTTAAAACTACCAGGAATACGTAAGTTTACCAAAATATTTTCCCCCCGTGGGTTGGTGATTGAATGAGTGCTGGCATGTTCTCCACCCATGCCTGCCAGGAATCCTCTGCCATACCACAGCTGGGGTCAGTCACTGTTTCTGTAGGGAGCACGAAGGTCTTCAGTGTGATGCTTCATAGCACCTCTGCTCTGAAATCTTTGGGTTCCCACCTCCTGGTCCAGAGCTTTCAGACCTGGGAGCAGCATCCCGTTGCATTATAGGGACTAAGAAGGACACACTGTGCAGAACAAGAGGAGGCAGGTGACCCTGTTTTAAAATTTGAAGCCTGATTTTACCTTTGGTTATTTTGTTTGACATAAATTTGGAGTACATCTGCAAAATTCGTATCAGCTGCAGTAGCAAATCAGAAGATGGGGGTTAGACCTACAACATTGCTTGAGACAATTAGACAACACGTACGAAAGGCCAATACCCCTGCTACTTCAATCACTCCTCTTACTCCTCTTGCAAGAGTTTTCTCCTGTCGTGCCCTGAACTCTGATAGAAAACTCAGAAGGTGCAGGTTGCTCAGTGAGCTCCTTTCTCTGCAGCTGCTCTTGCATGGTCAGGAGCATCCTTGCGCAGACAGGTCAGCCTTCAGACTAGCATTTGGTGGCTGTGGCCAGTAAATAACTTTCTGCCCTGAGACTAGCTGGCATGGCAGAGGTCATGCACATACAGCCAACCTCAGCCTCCAAAGCAAGGCAACCTCAGCCTGTTCACAACTGTCCTGTGCTCACGCTTTTCCCCCGAGTCCTGCCCAGATATTGCCAGAGACCGAGCCCAGGCCAACAAGCACTGTGTCAGAATAACCCTGGGGCTTAAGCACAGGCCAAGGACCTTTCTGAAACATCAATCTGATGTAGCCACCCTTTCCCACAAACGGACGGAATTTAATAGAGAATGTGGCCAGGTTGGGCTAGCTGCTCCTAGGGCATATTTTTGAGGGTAAGGGGAATACATGATTTGCTGAAATACAAGGGGGAACTGACCTCAGGTCTCCCATGGCTCATGTGAAGGGCAGCACTCATGGATGCTCAGCAAAGGTAGGAGCACTAATGGTTGGCTTTTAAACCAACCCAAGTGCCTACGTGAAAAGGACTGACTTGAAGCCCTGAGCTTGCCATTTGTGGCAAAGCATCTGGCCTCCCTTCTGCAAATGACTCTGCTACCATCGAAACCACATCCTTGTGAAGGGCAGGAAACTGGGCCAACGGCCACCTCGCAGGGATTCCCCTGGATGGAGACCTGAGGAAGTTGCCAAGTGGAAGCAAACCAGCAATTTACAGTTTATGTCCTAAGAAGTTTTGCACAATCCATGGTTGGTGAGTGTTTCTTTCACACACTGGAATGGCACAAGATGTTTTGCTCAAGGACCAAGGACTTTGCAGAGAGAGTTCAGCCCTTGCTATTTTAGACTCAGCTCTGGAGACGATCCAGTGTCTGTAGCCAGCATCATGCAGAATACTGTATCATCACGCTTTTAGCTCATCACCACAAATAGCTATCCTTGCACTTACTGCTGGGGAATGGCTTCAAGAGCCAGCTTAGAGTGAAACACAAGCTGAAACCTCACCCCCTTGGATCCACGCTGCACATCTCCTCCCTGCTTCTTACCCGAATTCCACCTCCCCAGAAGTCTGTGCGTGTTTGAATTCATCTCACAGCTCTTCCCAGGAGGTAGAGATGCTGCTGAGGATCGAATAGAAAATACCAGACAGATAGCACCAGAACTGGTGGAGTGGGACTGTCCACGCCATGGCCAGATGCAAGGGTGCGCAGCACCTAAAGCTCATTTCAGATACACATCAAGCCCTTGGTGGAGTGGCTGGTAATGCAAAAAATCATAGTTTGTGCCACTGTGACTCTACTACATCCCCCAACGGTACTGCTGTCACTCTTTTAGCACAGCCCCTCTCTCTGCACGGGTCTGAGAGACGGCATTGTTTCTCAGCACAAAGGCAAGAAGAATAGCAAATCTGCTCACCCCAGTGCCCCAGCAGCCCTCTTTGCACATGAAGCTTCACTGGAGAAGACAGATGCTCCCAGCACCTCACTGGAGGCACAGCAGTGTTAGCAGCACTCTCTGGGTCTCTCTTTTCCATAGTATTTTTGCTCCATCACAACTGCTCAGTCTGGACTGACATGCATCATATAGAGGTGATGAATATGGAGCAGGACATGGAGTTTTGAGCTCGACCTGACCTCAGGGTGAGCACACACAGGTGTTCAGGGAGGGCTTGGGTGTGCACGGAGCAGGACCAGTGCCCATTAACAGCTTGGATACAGCTACCCAGGGCTAAGACTGAGCTGGCTGGCCTCAGGAACAGGCTGGTTTAGTGTTGGTTTGCATGAGTCCAAAATTTCACGGGACGTGGCCAACTTTCAGTGTCCTTTTTGTAATCAGAGTACACAGAAATAACGGTTCCTTAGAAGTGGGCTGTGGAATTAGCAGTTTTCTTGTTTCAGGAGGGACTGGTGAATAGATGGCAAGTCTATACAGAGAAGCCGCTGTCATCTGGATTGGGTTCATCTGCACTTAACGTCAGATGACAATGTTCCCTTCATAGATCATGGCAGAGAAACGGGAGTTTTTTAAGTGGGGTTCACCAGGCCTGTTTTGGACATCACCGTGAGGATGATGTGACTCGAGCTCCTTCTGCTGTGGAAGGAGCAGGAGGTGAAGACTTCAGCCCAACTACTTCATCACTGCAAAAATCTGCATGTGAACAGTTGAGTCCTGCCCCTGCTATATCTTGACAGGCGTTCTCGTTTCTGCTGTGTCACCTCAGTCCCCTTACACACAGCAGCAGGCATTGGCAAGCTGCTTTGCTAAGCAGGATGGTACCTTGGAAGAGCAACGGCCAGTGGCCTCCTCCTGGACCCTCCACAGCTCCAAACCGTGTGTCCCAGGTGAGTCCCTGCAAGAGGACATCTGTCTCCCAGCAAAGTCCTGGACCGACCTGCTGGGGTCCAAAGCTCCTCTGCTTCTTCCAAACATGCAGCGACTCTCTTCCACCATTTCTGTGGTGGCTGGATCGCACAGGCATTTGGCATCTTGATAAGGTGGGACAAGGAAACACCCAGTTGCCAACCTCCACTGCTGAAATCCCCAGCCCCTGGTAGCTGGGAGGATCATGAGTACTTTTCCAAACATCAATCAGAAGAGGCAACCCAAATCTCAGGCATGCACCACAGCCCCCTCCAGACAGGCAAGGACTGTCACTTGTTCTGGTGGCATGTGGATCTACAGCTACAACAAAGAAAAAGGGAAAAGGCCTTCTCCCCTTTTTTTTTACTGTCTGCTGAACTGTCATGGCACCAAAGCTGTGGGAGGCGATGGGCTGGAAGCAGCTGCATCTGGTGGTCAAGCTCCTTAGAGAGCTTCGTTAAGGTGGCAATTAACTAGATCTCTGTGCTGTTGCTCTTCGACACATGCACTAGCTCAGTTTTGGGGTGGTGGAGGAAGTAAGAAGCTGTCCTGAGTGCCCTGCTCCTGACCACCATGGCAGACCAGCATTAGCTGCCATCCCCCTGGAGACAGACCTGCAAATGCTTTGTACAATTTCCCTCAGTGGGGAGAGAAATTGAGTCAGGAAAGAGCAAAGAAATATGATGAGGTGTGGGATAAAAGGTATATTCATGTAACCACTCAGCAAATATACATTATGCAAGAGTATATTTTTAATATATATACATATATATAATATGCTTGATGAATCTGCCACAAGGCTGACAAAATGAACAAAGATGGCACCATCAATACATTGAGAACCAATAAAGGGTTACATACAGCAAACTCTTAACACAACAAAATCACAATTAAAGCTTGTCATTCATGGGATTGCCAGTTGGATGGAGATGTCATCGCATGTGGCGTCTTCCCAGTTATTTTCAAGTGAAGCATAGAGAGCACGCTTCACTTGGGGGGAGGAATACAGAGCTCCTTTGTGTTGCAAAAGCAGATTGCTTGCCAAGGTCTAACGAACAGGGATGCAGTGTGTCCCAAGACATGTCCAGCAAACCACAGCACCGAGCAGCCCTTACGCAAGGCGGGATGACACAAGACCCCAGGCTGGAGGCCTGGGAATCCTTCGCAGAGGTGTCAGAAGAGGAAAGCGATGTTTCTCTTTCTCTGACGGGGGGGGGAAGAAACAGAAAAAGGAGCTTTTGGGCTAGACATTTTGAGGTACCAGCCATCCCAAGAGACACTTGCCACGTGGAGAGACCGGCTGGTTGGGACAAAACTGCTGCTGCTGCTGCTGCCAGTATCCGAGAGGCTGCGGGAGGCTCCTACCCCCGGTGACTGGTCACATCTCCTCTCGGACGGGCTGTCCCCTCTCCTCAGTCCCGTCCCTCTGCAGGTGCTGCACGACACACAGGCAAGGACTTTCCCATTCATCTCTGCCTCCTTTCTCTTCTCCCCAGAGCTGTGACCCTGCCGACAACCCCCAGTCATGCGGATCCTGCCTCTCCTCTGCGCTCTCCTCCTCCTGATGCTCCAGGGAGCAGCAGGTAAGAAATGGGGGGGGGGGGGGGGGGGGGGGATTGTGGAGGATTTGTCCTTTGTCAATATTTTGCAGGGAGGATTTGCCAGCTCAGATTATGAGTCACGTGTGACTTCTCCTGGTTGCTGTGGCATCTCCCCTGGGGTCCCTCACTCTCCATACTTTTAAGAAAAAGCTCTGGTTGCAGATTGCTGGGACCTTGTAATAAAGCCCTTGCGCTCCACAGAGGAGGATTTGCTACCTTCTCCGTACCTCCTGGCCCTTGCCTTTCTGAGTCAGCAGCAGTGGTCAAAGCAGCCTTGCTGGAGAGGAGAAGGAGGAAGGAGAGCAGATCCTTCTTCCACCCTCAGAGTCCTTCCTTGTGCCAGGAGGGAGTCAACAGATGTGTTGGAGAGTCTTTGCCAGAGATTGCCGAGGGATGGTAGTGAGTGTCTCCCATCCCAGTGCCATAAACATCACCTTGATTTCTGCTGCAGACACCTGCCCGGGCATTCATGGCAGGGGACAGTCAGGGGTGGGCTAACACTGGTCACACAGGGACCAGTGGCTGCACTCAGTATCTTTTCAGGGCCATGAAGAAGGTCTCCTCTTTCTGTGCTCTGCAGGGCTGTCCCTTGCTCGAGGATCGCCCCAGGACTGTGAGCGCCGTGGGGGTTTCTGCTCTCACAGGTCATGCCCTCCGGGGATCGGTCGCATTGGCATTTGCTCTGAGCAAGACTTCTGCTGTCGGATGTAGGTTCAGGGCTGCCCGAACGGCTGAGGTTGCTGCCTGTTGGGGTTGGAGGTGGGGCTGTGGGAGAAAGAGGGGAGACTATGCAGCCCAAGGGCATGGGGACATCCCTGAGCCCTCACTGCTGCCCTGGTTGGGACAGGCACTGCCAGACCTTTCCTTCTGCAGACGATGGTATCCCTGATGGGCTCCTGGGTCCCCAGCACCAATCTCCGAGCAGCCCTCTGAGACCAGTCCATGTCCTCGCAGCGTGGTCGGGGCGATGCTGCATGGAAGCACCAAGCACCACCAGGAGTGACAACAACCCTGAACAGCCAGACTGCTGTCCTGCAGAAATCCCTTACCCCAACGTCCCCAATACAAGGTGGTGGTTTGCATCCCAACTGCCGAGGTGTGTGTGTGTGTGTCCTCAGGGAGTGACGGGCAGGCGTGCACCTCTTTTCTCTCCATGCAGGGAAGGGCAGAGAAGACGGGGTGAATTCCCCATAGGCATGGGCCCACAAACACACACACACACAAACACACACACACACACACACCCCCCCCTACCCTCTCTCCAAGTTTGCCCCAAGCCACAGCAGCTGTGGGGGGACCCACAGGGACCCCAACACCAGCCTTCTCTCTCAGCAAGGGTATCCCTGCACCTCCCATGCAGGGTCAGGGATGGCGGGTTGCTACGAAGCCCCTAACTTCAGTGGGTGCCTGCTGGTTGTCCACTGGGTCCCAAGCTGGGACAGGAGTCCCCATGGGGCTGTTTCACAGGACATGCTGCTCTGGTGGCCTTGGGTCCATCCCCATCTGTGAAGCCTGGGTACATGACACCAGGGTGGTGTTGTGGGGTCTAGGAGTAGCTGGGGAGATGGGGGAAGTTATTCTGCCCCTGAGGAGACAGAGACTGATGGCTATGCCAAGGGAGCCAGTCAGGAGCGTGGGACTGAGGTGGGGGGTCAGTACTTGGGGGGAGCGGTTCAAGACCTGGGGCTGGTCAGGGGGGTTCAGTTAGGAGCCCAGGACCAGGCTGTGGGTCAGCATTGTGGGTGAGCCTTGGGGTAGATCAATGATGCTCAGCTCAGGGGGACCATGTGGGTGGCCACTGCACTGCCATGGGGCAGTCACCATGGGGACTGTCAGGGCAGGGGTCATCACTAACCCAGCCAAGGAGAAGGGCAGGCCAGGGGAGCTAGGACCAACCTCAGCTTGGGGCATTGGGCACCTCCATGGGGATGGGACAAGGCCAGAACAGGATGTCAATTGTGGGTCAAAGTCCAGGTCTGGATCAGCAGGACCAAGCTGGAGCTCTGGTGGGGTCCAGCACAAGATCCCCAGCTCAAAGCAGCTCCCCTGGGCAGGGGTTGGCACCAGCCATGACCTCCTTGCAGTGTGGGCTGGAAGCCTTCTCCAACCCATCAGCAGCAGCCCTTGGCTGTGCTGGCCCTGAACTAGTCCTGACCCTGGGGCCAAACCTCCAGGACTGAGGATGCTCCCAGGACCCTTAGACCTGCAAAGACACCACCACACACACCCAATCCTACTTCTATGGATTGCTGCTCAGGGAAAATCCCCATCATGTGTCTCTCTGACAGATGGTACCAGAGTCTTTGTCTCTGATGTATCCAACCTCAAGACCCTGCTTTCTCTCCAGGATCCCACTCCCCGAGCTTTGGACTCTCAGGGCAATGGACCAGCACTCTTGGAACTCTCTCCCATACCCTGTACTCTGGCTTGAAGTTTGCTAGAGGACTGCACAACCATGCAGACACACCATAGGCAGATTGTTTGTACAAAAAGAGTTAGAAATAAAGTTTACTGGGAATATAGAACAGATTATGGCGATGAGATGTAGGGCATGGCCAGAGAAGCACGTTGACCAGCAGCCTGCTTACATGAGCTTGGCTCCTTTCATCCCTTGCTTCTCTCTGTTTCTCATGACCTGTCCCTCCATGACCCACCTTGATCTTTACCTTTCTGAAGCATCACATAATTCCTATAAATCCACGAACTCTCTTGATCAGGTCCACATCTCCAAGGCCTAATGAGTCCTATTCACCTTCATTCAATAGTTTCCCTTAGTTTGCATACCTTTACACAGAGACTGTTTCCTATTGAACCACATTTGTGGGTTTTGTACCAGGAATGACAGTTTTAGGAGCAATGAGTTCAGACAGAATTAGGTGAGCTGTGGTCTCACTTGATCACTTTTTCTCTATTCACTGTTTATTTATCCGAGTAACATTCAGAAAGGTAACCGTACACTTGTCACTTCCTGGCATGTCAAATGTGTTCATTCAAAAACCGGGTAGTTGTGGCACTTCGGGATATGGTTCAGTATACATGGTGGTGTTGGGTCAACAGTTGGCCTTGATGATCTTAGAGGTCTTTTCCAACCTTAGGGTTCTATGATTCTATGAAATGCAAATCACCTTGGCAAGGATGAAACTGTCCTTCTCATGATAAAATAGGAGAAAATTAAGATATTTTGCATGATCCTTCATGTCACACAACACTTGCTTACTAAGTAAACTGAGAGGAAAGGAAGATATAAATATTTAACTTTTTATGGGACTGGTTGCTACTGATGTCTACATCAACCAGTCCGCTCTGTCCATCCCAGCCCATTCATGCCAAGCCATTGCAGCCTGCATGCCCGCTGTGCACGGGGTGTCACAAGACGTGTTGCATGAGGATAACGGTGAACATTGCAATAGCTCCCAGGAGGGACCTCAGCCTCTCCCATTGCATCAGAGAGGGATAGGGTGCAACCCCATCATCCCCATGCAGATGGATCCCTTTCTGATTGGCCAAGGGGAGGCGTGTCAGCAGTAAAAAGTGCATGTCCCACCCACCAGCAATGGTATAAAACCAGGGTGTTTTAGCCAAAACAGTACTCCTTTGACCCAAGGACATCTGGAGACAAGTGATTCCTCTTGGGTTTGTTAGTGCTTGAACACCAAGACCTTCATCAGGTAGGTAACTGCGGGGTCTCTTTCTGGAACACTGCCCAGTCAGCTTCAAGTCCCATCACTCTGATTGTGTGTTGAGCATTGAGTGTTGGCACAAGCATCTCCTGATGTGCAAACCTTCTCTGCTCTGGCCCTTGGTTAAGGAGAGGCAGAAATGAGAGATGAAAGTCACAAGCAGGAATTTCAATCTGCTTGAAATCATGTCATGTTTCCTTCCTTGATTGGGGGCAGCCCTGGAGACAGAATGTTTCAAGCCATAGGAATTTATCTCCTTCAGAGAACCCTGGAGATTTAGGTATTTCCAGGAATTGCGGAGTATATATGTATTTTGTTAATGAGAAAATTGTTTGATACATGAAGCATGAGGGAGTAAAAGTTCATGAGTTCTGTAACTTTCAATGGGAATTTTATATCTGCATTTTCCAAATTTCACTGGACAGTGTTTTGATTGAATTGGCAAGAGTTACCCTGAGGTCGGTACTCTCTGCTTTGAGGAAGGTCTGTGGAAGACCTTTGAAAAAGTTAATGGAAAAGCATCGGCTTAGGTGAAGAATTTCCAAGATATTGAGACATCATGAAATGCTCTCAAGATATGCAGGGTGGCACAGACCTAAGAATTAGTCTTAAAAGAAAGGTAGAGGAAACATCATCTGCTTTAGTTGAAGGTAGCCAATCTGCAGTTTGATAACGACAGTGCCCAGGCTTCTGCACCACCTGGGATCCCCCATGTCTTTATTGCCTTGGTGTCTCCCCTCTGCAGCCCCGTGAAGACCCGGGACAGGCGTCAGCCATGAAGATCCTCTACCTGCTCTTCCCCTTCTTCCTCCTGTTGGTCCAGGGTGCTACAGGTGAGAGGAGAAGAGGGATGATGGGGTGAGGTGTGAGCCCCCATCAGTGGGGATTTCCACGTCCCACAAAGTGACCACGTTAGTTGGGGCGGTGCAAAGGTTAGGAGGAATTGAGCAAAAGACATTTTCCAAGTGCCGTGGACTGGGGGTGGAGAGAGCCCCTGGAAATAGGAGCCTGGCTTCTTCTGTGGCTCAGGAAGGGGTTTGGTTTCAGGCCTCAGCCCTGAAGTTCCCAAAGTTCCCAAAGTTCCTCTTTGGGAGTCTCTGGATGATGTTTTGCCTTGTGCAGGGAGGGGAGAGAGCCCCAGGGGGGTGTTGGCTGGGTGGGTCGCATGGGACACAAAACTGTCCCTTCATGTGGTGTCTCAGCTGAGTGTCCCAAAACCTCCTTACCCCAAGGCCTGATCCCTGCAAGGGCTGGGCAAGGACTTTCCATCAGAGGTGACTCAAGGCAGGGTGCAGCCAGGTCAGGGACGTGGGATGCGCTTGCCAGCTCTGCTGGTTCAGGCAGGGGTGGACACGCAGATGGGGAGCCAGCACGGCTCGCGTGTGGCCTCTTGCTGCTCCTTCCCACTGTCTGTTCCTGTGTGCACCCACTTCAGAGTGAAAGAAAGAGTCCTTCTGGGTGACACACGTTGCTACTCAAGATGTGGCTATGGTGAGGTTGAAGCTGAGCCCATGTGATGGCCTGAAATGCACGGGGAGTGTCAGCCTTGCTGCAACCACACACTGCTGCACCGAAGCATCACTCTCATTCTTCTGTGTGTTTCATTCCTCATGGAAATAGGAAACGTATTACAATGCAACCGAAGAGGTGGAATCTGTACTTATGGGCGCTGCCGCTACCCTTCAAAAATAATCGGCAGATGTTCATATTTTCAGCCCTGCTGCAGAAGGTAAGGTCCAGATCCCTGGCTGAGCAAAGAGGTTCCTGCTTTGTCCGCAGAAATGTGTGTGGAACATTTCTTGTTAGCCAATGCCTGGTAAATACTCTCCTGCATTTATGCTTTGTGGGAGAGACCAAGAAGGAAGGGAAAAGCCCTTGTGGGATGGACCGACCTGCTGTGGGGCTGAAGGAGCCCAAGGTCAGCCAGCACCTCCCCGCTCTCCTTCAGCCCCACGAGGCTCATGTGGGCTTTGCAGAGGGCTTCCCCAAGCTCGCAAGGAGTGCAGCATTCCCTGTCCTTGGACAGCAGCATCGAGGACACAGTGCTGTTCCTTCTGCATCTGCACAGGCTTGGAGTCAGGGCTGCCAACACCAAGATAACGCGGGTCCAAGCTGTCTGCAGTAAGGACTGGACCTCAGCTCTCTTGAGCCTGATTCTCTTGCCCCACAGACTTGCTTGTGATCCCAGGGGAGGTGGGAGAGAGTGGGAGGAAAGGTGAGTTACAACAGGTGATGTGCTTCTCTGCTTTCTTCGTACAGTATTTGGGGCTGAGACCCTGAACTCTGCAAGCAGGACGTCCCCCTTGCTTCTGGCTCCTGGACCCATCTCCTGACGTCCTCTCCCCTCCCTGCCTCTGCCGTCCCCAGGGGCTGTGACAGCAGGAGTGGAAGCGCTGCTCCTGCTGGGTGCCCAGGCGCTCGTGGGCCGCAGACATCCCATCAGGGACCCGGTGCCGTTTGGGCAGAGGCTGCTTTTCCCGCCTTGAATAAAGACGAGCAGCTTGGCATTGCAGCGGCTGGGACGTGTGGCCGTTTCCTTGGGATGGGGGGTGTGCGGCGCCTGCTCGCGGGATGGGGGGTGGCGGTGGGTTGGTGGCAGGAGAAGCGCCTGGGGATGCTGGGGGTCACCACCATGGCTGTCCCTGCAGATGCTCTTGCATGGGGACACCGAGCCGGGCAGTCCCTGCCAGAGCAGAGTGTTTGCTGTGGGTGTGATGGAGCTGCTGTGTGGATGCTCCCTCCTGGGGAGCGGGAGCCGTGTCCTGGTCCTCTTGGTCCTGGGTGTCCCTGGTCCCTGGCAGCCACAGCTTCATGCGCAGGGCTGTGCTGGATGGTGTGTTCCTTGGCCGCGCATGGCCAGGGCTGCCCACCCAACCTGTGCTAGAGGCCCTGCTGCTCCTCCTCGTCCTGCTCCATCATGCTCCAGCCCTCCTTGCTGTGGGCCATGTGGGAGCTGTGCAGCTCCATGCCCCATCCTAGGTGGACATAGTCAGCTAAGAGATGGGCACGTTTGTGAGCGTTCACCACCTCCTACAGGTGTGTTCCTGCAGCAGGTAATGTGGTGTTTGCAAACTAACCAGAAAAGCCTCTTGAAGTGAAATGAGAGCTAAAGCTTTCCTCATGATGTACCGAGGTGAGCAGGTTTGCAATAGTCAGCACAATCTGGTATGTCTTATGCTAGCTGATTATTGATATCATCAACACAAAGAGAGGACATTTGTTTCCTGGACTTGTGCAAAGCATTTGACACTGTCCCACATGACACACTTGTCTCTAAATTGGAGAGACATGGATGCGACGGATGGACCACTCGGTGGATAAGGAATTGGCTGGGTGGTCGCGCTCAAAGAGTTGTGGTCAATGGGCGGATGTCCAAGTGGAGACCAGTGACAAGTGGCATTCCTCAGGGGTCGGTACCGGGACCGGCACTGTTCAGCATCTTTGTTGGTGACATGACATGAGATCGAGTGCTCCCTCAGCAAGTTTGCCAACGACACCAAGCTGTGTGGTGTGGTTGACACTCTGGAGGGCAGGGATGCCATCCAGAGGGACCTGGACAGGCTGGAGAGGTAGGCCTATGAGAACTGCATGAAGTTCAACAAGGCCAAGGGCAAGGTCCTGCACATGAGTCAGGGCAATCCCAAGCAGCACAACAGGCTGGGCGGAGAACGGATGGAGAGCAGCCCTGAGGAAAAGGACCTGGGAGTGCTGGTTGATGAGAAGCTCAACATGAGCCGGCAGTGTGCGCTGGCAGCCCAGAAAGCCACCCGTGTCCTAGGCTGCATCAAAAGCAGCGTGAGCAGCAGGTCGAGGGAGGGGATTCTGCTCCTCTACTCCGCTCTGCTGAGACCCCATCTGAAGTACGGCATCCAGCTCGGGCATCCCCAGGACAAGAAAGACACTGAGCTGTTGGAGCAAGTCCAGAGGAGGCTACAAAGTGAATCAGAGAGCTGGAGCACCTCTCCTGTGAGGACCTCAGGCTGAGAGATTTGGGCTTGTTCAGCCTGGAGAAGAGAAGGCTCCGGGAAGACCTTATAATAGCAGCTTTCCACTAACTAAAGGGGGCCTCCAGGCAAGCTGGAGAGGGACCGTTTACAAGAGCGTGGAGTGACAGGACAAGGGGTAATGAGTTTAAACTAAAAGAGAGTCGATTCAGATTCGATGTTACAAAGAAATTCTTCCCTGTGAGGGTGCTGAGGCCCTGGCACAGGTTGCCCAGAGAAGCTGTGGCTGCCCCTGGCTCCCTGGCAGTGTTCAAGGCCAGGTTGGATGGGGCTTTGGGCAACGTGGTCTAGTGGAGGGTGTCCCTGCCCGTGGCAGGGGTGTTGGAACTAGATGATCTTGAAGGTCCCTTTCAACCCAAACCATTCCATGATTCTATGATTCAATGATTCCATGATTCTATGATTCTGGGATTCTATGACGTAGCAACTTTTTCCTCTTGCTAGTAATCCCTGCACCAACCAGTCTGCTTTGTCCATCCCAGGCAGTTCAGGCCAAGCCCGTGTGCCCGCTGTGTGCAGGGTGTCACAAGATGTGTTGCATGAGGATAACGGTGAAGATTGCAACAGCCCCCAGGAAGCACCTCAGCCTCTCCCACTGCAGCAGGGAGGGACGAGGTGAAACCCCCCCCCCCGCCATCCCCACGCAGATGGGTCACTTTCTGATTGGCCAAGGGGAGATGCGGCCATGGGAATCAGCGTGTCTCACCCACCAGCAGTGGTATAAAACCAGAGTGTGCTGGGCAAAGTGGTATTCCCTGACCCCCAGGGCATCTGCACTCGAGTGATTCCTCTTGGGTTTGCTCGTGCTTGGACACCAAGATCTTCATCAGGTAGGTAACTGCGGGGTCTCCTTCTGGACAGCTGTCCATTACACCTCTCTCTTCACCTCGGAAACTTTCTAACTGACCAAGTGGTGGAAGTACCCATGCATACAGTGAGGCAAGGGGACCTTTCCAAGAGTGAGCACTAATTGTCTTTATGAGCCCGTGATTATTGGAGCCCAGAATATGCTGAGAGTGAAACTGGGCTTCCTGGCTACAAGAGGGACGGGAAATGGGTCTTGAGGAAGGTCCCTGAGACCTCACGTTCTGGGGCACATGGGAACTGTTGTGGACAAAGCAGGGAGATGCTATTCAAGCAGCAGTGCAGAGATTTTCCATCCTTTCAGGCTTTCATTAACTCGGGAAGCTGCTTTGTACTGTCCGTACTGGGCACCAGGGGCCTCCCTCACCAAGCGCCAGCTATCTCTTGGTACATGCATTGTCCTACCCTCCAGAACCTGGGTCAGTTCTTGACCCCAGTTTGACTACTGGCATTGCGCTGAGTGTTGGCACGAGCACCTGCTGATATGCAAACCTCCTCTGATGGGGGCCTTGGTTAAGGAGAGGGAGAAGTGCAAGACCAAACACACCGGCAATGCGTCTGGTCTGGGAAGTGCACGTGAAAGTCTCTCTTGTCTCGCCCGCGGCTCTGTCTCTCCAGAAACGTGTGCAGTTCTCCTGGAGAGATAACTGTTGGATGCATGAGGCCTGCGGGAGTACAGTTTCCAAGGGAAAATACATCGTTTGCATTTTCCACACGCCTTTGAGTGTTGTTTTACCTAAAATGCAATAGTCAGGCATTACCTCCCCCATGTGTCCTTTAAAAAAATACAAAGAGAAAAGGAAGAAATGAGATGACAGCCAGACATCAGCCGGATTGACCAACAGTGTTAGCCGATACTTCCCCAGCTGCTGCCAGGATATCCAACAGGTTCATATGTGACAGACATCCTTTGGAAGAGGCCACACAAGTCATTGTCCTCCGTTACGTGAGACAGCCCCTCTGCAATTTGACATGTTGCTGTGTGCTGCCATCTCCAGGAGTTTTGGTGTCTCCCCTCTGCAGCCCCGTAAAGACCTGGGACAGGCGTCAGCCATGAAGATCCTCTACCTGCTCTTCCCCTTCTTCCTCCTGTTGGTCCAGGGTGCTACAGGTGAGAGGGGAAGAGGGATGATGGGGTGAGGTGTGAGCCCCCATCAGTGGGGATTTCCATGTCCCACAAAGTGACCATGTTAGTTGGAGTGTCCTTCACGTGGTGTCTCAGCTGAGTGTCCCAAAACCTCCTTACCCCAAGGCCTGATCCCTGCAAGGGCTGGGCAAGGACTTTCCATCAGAGGTGACTCAAGGCAGGGTGCAGCCAGGTCAGGGACGTGGGATGCGCTTGCCAGCTCTGCTGGTTCAGGCAGGGGTGGACACGCAGATGGGGAGCCAGCACGGCTCGTGTGTGGCCTCTTGCTGCTCCTTCCCACTGTCTGTTCCTGTGTGCACCCACTTCAGAGTGAAAGAAAGAGTCCTTCTGGGTGACACACGTTGCTACTCAAGATGTGACTATGGTGAGGTTGAAGCTGAGCCCATGTGATGGCCTGAAATGCACGGGGAGTGTCAGCCTTGCTGCAACCACACACTGCTGCACCGAAGCATCACTCTCATTCTTCTGTGTGTTTCATTCCCCATAGAAATGGGAAGCATTGAAAAATGCAGGCAAAGAGGTGGAGTCTGCAGGACGCGCTGCCGCTACCCTGGAAAAATTGTTGGATCATGTGGACTTTTTCGCCCATGCTGCAGAAGGTAAGGTCCAGATCCCTGGCTGAGCAAAGAGGTTCCTGCTTTGTCCGCAGAAATGTGTGTGGAACATTTCTTGTTAGCCAATGCCTGGTAAATACTCTCCTGCATTTATGCTTTGTGGGAGAGACCAAGAAGGAAGGGAAAAGCCCTTGTGGGATGGACCGACCTGCTGTGGGGCTGAAGGAGCCCAAGGTCAGCCAGCACCTCCCCGCTCTCCTTCAGCCCCACGAGGCTCATGTGGGCTTTGCAGAGGGCTTCCCCAAGCTCGCAAGGAGTGCAGCATTCCCTGTCCTTGGACAGCAGCATCGAGGACACGGTGCTGTTCCTTCTGCATCTGCACAGGCTTGGAGTCAGGGCTGCCAACACCAAGATAATGCGGGTCCAAGCTGTCTGCAGTAAGGACTGGACCTCAGCTCTCTTGAGCCTGATTCTCTTGCCCCACAGACTTGCTTGTGATCCCAGGGGAGGTGGGAGAGAGTGGGAGGAAAGGTGAGTTACAACAGGTGACGTGCTTCTCTGCTTTCTTCATACAGTTCCTGGGGCTGAGACCCTGAACTCTGCAAGCAGGACATCCCCCTTGCTTCTGGCTCCTGGACCCATCTCCTGACGTCCTCTCCCCTCCCTGCCTCTGCCGTCCCCGGGGGCTGTGACAGCAGGAGTGGAAGCGCTGCTCCTGCTGGGTGCCCGGGCACTCGTGGGCCGCGGACATCCCATCAGGGACCCGGTGCCGTTTGGGCAGAGGCTGCTTTTCCCGCCTTGAATAAAGACGAGCAGCTTGGCATTGCAGTGGCTGGGACGTGTGGCCGTTTCCTTGGGATGGGGGGTGTGCGGCGCCTGCTCGCGGGATGGGGGGTGGCGGTGGGTTGGTGGCAGGAGAAGCGCCTGGGGATGCTGGGGGTCACCACCATGGCTGTCCCTGCAGATGCTCTTGCATGGGGACACCGAGCCGGGCAGTCCCTGCCAGAGCAGGGTGTTTGCTGTGGGTGTGATGGAGCTGCTGTGTGGATGCTCCCTCCTGGGGAGCGGGAGCCGTGTCCTGCTTTTCATAGGTGCAGACTTTCTCTTTCCTGGACCTTACATGCATGTCAGTCTGGCTTTGTGGTGGGTAACAGATCTTTCTTTTGATGAGTGCTTAGCATAAGTGATGATCCAGCCAAGGAGGCATGCTACTCGGTGGGAAAGGAGTCTCCTTGGATGCTATGCAGCAGATTTCTGTGCCCACATGGACCAGTACATTGCTCCAACTGGAAGGGTCAGACTGCACATTTGTGTTTATCTATTTATCTGTACCCACGCTGGAAATTCACTCTCAATCTCATTATTGTTTGGGTAAATATGGGACAAGCCTGAGCCCAGGAAGGGCCCCTCTGCTCTCTGCAGATGTTGGCCTGACTGTCAGCAGTGTTGGTGGGAGGTGTTGGAGGATGCCGGGTTGTTACAGCCCCAGCAGCAGCTCCCAAGCCGGGCAGTGCAGTCATGTCAAGCCAGGGGTGTTCTAATGTCCTGGGCTGCATATTCTCTCCTTTCTCCAACAGCCAAGGGAAATTTTCCAATGGAAAACAGGGTCATGTTTATGGCATTTGGATGGGATGTTCACTACTGTCCTGCAGCAGTCTCCAGAAGACGTTCTCCAATATGTCTGCTGGCTCCCTCCTGGCAGAAGGGAGGACTCCAAGGGTGGAAGCAGGATCTGCCTCCCTCCCTCCTTCTCTCCAGCAAGGCTAATATGCTCAGTGACGCTGAATTGGAAAAATGGGCCAGGAGGTCTGTAGAGGTATTAAGGCTAAGTGTTGGGTCACAGAATCACAGAATTTTCTTTGGAGAAAAAGCAGCTCCGGGGAGATCTAATTGCGGCTTACCAGTACCTGAAGGGGCCTACAGGGAAGCTGGAGAGGGACTGTTTGTCAGGGAGTGTAGTGACAGGACAAGGGGTCATGGGTTTAAGCTGAAGGAGGGTCGATTTAGATTAGATGTTAGAAAGAAATTCTTTACTGTTAGAGTGGTGAGGCACTGGCACAGGGTGCCCAGAGAGGTTGTGGAGGCCCCATCCCTGGCAGTGTTCAAGGCCAGGTTGGATGGGGCTTTGGGCAACGTGGTCTAGTGGAGGGTGTCCCTGCCCACGGCAGGTGGGTTGGAACT
The DNA here is from genome assembly GCF_011004875.1 of Balearica regulorum gibbericeps. Taxonomy (NCBI): domain Eukaryota; kingdom Metazoa; phylum Chordata; class Aves; order Gruiformes; family Gruidae; genus Balearica; species Balearica regulorum. The sequence goes on along the minus strand of NC_046186.1, from coordinate 4,257,877 downwards.
AGATGATCTTTAAGGTCCCTTTCAACCCAAACCATTCTATGATTCCATGATCACAGAATCACAGATTCACAGATTAGTAAGGGTTGGAAGGGAGCTCTGGAGATCATCTAGTCTAACCCCCCTGCTAAAGCTGGATCACCTACAGCAGGATGCACAGGATCCCGTCCAGGTTGGTTTTGAATATCTTCAGAGAAGGAGACTCCACAACCTCTCTGGGCAGCCTGTCCCAGTGCTCGGTCACCCTCAGAGTGAAGAGGTCCTCAAAGAAAGGGTTCTGCACCTGGGTCACAACAACCCCAGGCAACACTACAGGCTTGGCGAAGAGTGGCTGGAAAGCTGCCCAGTGGAGAAGGACCTGGGGGTGCTGGTTGACAGCCAGGTGAACATGAGCCAGCAGTGTGCCCAGGTGGCCAAGAAGGCCAACAGCATCCTGGCTAGTATCAGGAACAGCGTGGCCAGCAGGACCAGGGCAGTGATCGTCCCCCTGTACTTGGCAATGATGAGGCCGCACCTCGAGTTCAGTGTTCAGTTTTGGGCCCCTCACTACAAGAAGGACATTGAGGTGCTGGAGTGTGTCCAGAGAAGGGCAGTGACGCGGTGAAGGGTCTAGAGAACAGGTCCTATGAGAAATGGCTGAGGGAACTGGGGTTGTTTAGGCTGGAGAAGAGGAGGCTGAGGGGAGACCTGATCGCTCTCTACAACTACCTGAAAGGAGGTTGCAGCCAGGTGGGGTCAGTCTCTTCTCCCATGTAACAAGTGATAGGACAAGAGGAAATGGCCTCGAGTTGTGCCAGGGGAGGTTTAGATTGGGTATTGGGAAAAATTTCTTCTCTGAAAGGGTTGTCAATCACTGGAACAGGCTGCCCAGGGAAGTGGTGGAGTCACCATCCCTGGAGGTATTTAAAACACACATAGATGTTGCACTTAGGGACATGTTTAGGGGTGGACTTGGCACTATTAGGTTTACAGTTGGGCTTGATGATCTTAAAGGCCTTTTCCAACCAAAATTATTCTATGACTCTCTCAGATGGTATCAAAACCTCATCCCTGGAGTCTTTGTTACAAGGTCTCAGCTCTGATCCCAGGTGCAAAACCTGCAGCAGGAGCCTTTTCTTAAAGATATGGGGTGTGAGGGACCCCAGGGAAGATGCCATAGCAACCAGGAAAAGTCACACATGACTCATTATCTCAATGGAGGAAAAATAAATATTTGAACTAACAGGTTTGGCTTCTGACTTCTTTCATCTGCATGACGTCTATAGGGAAACATCATTGTCTACAGGGCAGCTTCACTGTAGTATCAGATAAATCCTCCATTTGTCCATACATTTAATTCAGTCATATCTTACCTGCTGCACCCTGGAGGAGGAGAGCACAGAGGAGAGGCTGGAGTCACTGGTACCTCAAAATGTCTAGCTCAAAATCTCCTTTTCCTGATTCGCCTCCCACCAGAGAAAATGAGGCATTGCTTTCCTCTTCTGACACCCCTGAGCAGGATTCCCAGGCCTCCAGCCCGGGGTCTTGTGTCATTCCGCCTTGCGTAAGGGCTGTTCGGTGCTGTGGTTTGCTGGACACGTCTTGGGACACATGCACACACACACACACACACACACACACACACTGCATCCCTGCTCGTTGGAAACCGGCACCAAAGTGCTGCCGTACCACAAAACGGAACTTTTTCTGCCTCTCGTCAAGAAGCTCTCTCAGAAAAACCTACGATCAGCCATATGGGCATGTGGACCCTCTGCTTCTGGTAAGCATGCAGAAGGTATCTTCCCTCTTTTTTGAGATTGTTATCTTGCCGCCGTGACTTCACATCTCAATGGCATTCAAGGAGAAAAGGCCGAGAGGCCAGCCAGCAGGTAACCCCCTGCAGTTGGGGGGACCAAATTGCTCTTCCAAACCCTTGAGAGGCAGCTGGCAAGTTGGGCATGCAGCACAACCTCCTCCTGCCTGGCAATGACTGCCACTTCTCCTGATTGCAGGAATGGCATCAAACGCACTGGCTTCACAAGCGATGACCACATCCATCTTGTACTTCTTCACCTTGGATGGCTTTAGGAGGAGATGCAGATTTCTTGGATCACCTGGTTTACAGACCTTAATATGTGTTCCCGTGTTATTCTCACTTTAGCTGAATAGTCACTAGAGAGATAGTGTCATGCTTATCACTTTTGACAGGTCCCGGAGGAAGGTGTTCTTGCATTGTCTAGAGGTGGGAGGGTTTTCAATATTCTGCATTTGCTTGCACATCACATGCTAGCTGATTATTTAATCAGATGAGAAGAGACCAAACAGGACTCCCTTCTTCTGGGACTGGGCTGGTGCTGATGACTACACCAACCGGTTACTTTGTCCATCCCAAATATTTTTCAGCAAGCCACCGCAGCCCGTGTGCCCTCTGTGTGCAGGGTGTCACAAGATGTGTTGCATGAGGATAACGGTGAAGATTGCAACAGCCCCCAGGAAGCACCTCAGCCTCTCCCGCTGCAGCAGGGAGGGACGAGGTGAAACCCCCCCACCCCATTCCCACGCAGATGGGTCACTTTCTGATTGGCCAAGGGGAGATGCGGCCATGGGAATAAGCGCATGTCCCACCCCCTGGCAACAGTGTAAAACTAGGGTGTTTTGGGCAAAGTGATACTCCCTGATCCTAACACTTTGGGGTGCAAGTGGTTCTTGGTTGGATTGTCAGAGCCTGTTGCTGCCTTCGTGCACTCTGAAGCGACACCTTCGCCAGGTAGGTGACTGCAGAGTCTGGTCCAGGCTGGCCACCCATTCATTCAGCCTCTCTATGGAAATCCATCTTCCTGGAATTGTCTAAATGACAAATTCTTAAAAGTGTCTCTGAATGTAAACAAGCTTCAGAGCAGATGCTGGGAAAGAGAATAAAAACCTTCATATGAGTCTTAAGAGCCCAGAATATGTGGAAGATGGAACCAAATTTTCCTAAGTACAGGAGAGACTGGAAAGGTGCCTTCATGCTGGAGGAGGGACCTGAGATCTTCTGTTCTGGGAGAACAGCAACTTTCCTCACTAAAGTAAGGAGATACTTTTCCCACAGCAGTACAGAGATTCCCTGTCCTTTCAGGCTTTCAGTTAACTCAAAAGGTCGATTTGTGTTTCCATTTCTGGCCACCAAGACACTTCCCTACCCTCTTGCTCCTCCCTGGGTCAGTGCTGCATGGGGCAGGGGCAGTGAGTGTGGGGCTGGGCAGTGTCTTTGCCGGGAAGCCTGGGAATGGTCTGAAGTTGGGAATGGACCCTCCCAAGCCACACTGGGAGGCCTTCCCTGAGCCCAGGGAAGGAGAGGTGACTCTACAGGGTAGTTTGGGCAGACAACTTTGGACTGGCTGAGGTGATGGAGAGCACTGGCTAACCCTTCATATAGTGTGGCATCTCCAGGTACAAGTGTTCCCCTAAATTCTTGACCTTGGTTTGGCTGTGGGCATGCCACATGTGTTGGTAAAAGCACCTCCTGATGTGCAAACTTTCTCTGCTGTGGCCCTTGGGTGAAGAAGAGGCGGAAGGGAGAGAGCAAATGCCCTGTTGGTAATCCTGGTCTACTGACTGTGCTGGGAAGTGTATCTTGTGTCTCTCCTTGATGCTGTCTGTCTGGAAAATTCTGCTCAGGGGACAAACATATGCCCTGCGAAAGTTCTGAGGGACTGTAAGTTGTAAAATAACTTTTCTTTCCTTATAATCTGAGTTTCAGTGGATGTTGTTTTGAGGAAAATGGCAACGACTAGGCATGAATCCTCCAGTCTGTGGTTTGAGGAAAACATCAGGAAGACCTGTGAAGAAGACAATGGCATAAACTCCAGATTGTCCAACAGGCTGGTGCTTCCCAAAATTCTCCCAGGATACAGAAATCCCAGACTGGTAGGGGTAGGAAGGAGCTCTGGAGATCATCTAGTCCAACCCCCCTGCTAAACAGGATCACCTACAGCAGGTTGCACAGGATCACATCCAGGAGGGTTTTGAATATTTCCAGAGAAGGAGACTCCACAACCTCTCTGGGCAGCCTGTCCCAGTGCTTGGTCACCCTCAGAATCAAGAAGTTTTTCCTCATGTTCAGATGGAACTTCCTGTGTTCCACTTTGTGCCCGTTGCCCCTTGTCCAGTCACTGGGCTCCACTGAGAAGAGTCAGGCCTCATCCTCTTGACACCTGCACTTTAGATGTTTATAACTATTGATCAGATCCCCTTTCAGTCTTCTCTTCTCCAGGCTAACCAGCCCCAGCTCTCTCAGCCTTTCCTCATACCAGAGATGCTCCAGACCCCTCATCATCTTCGCAGCCCTCCACCGGACTCTCTCCAGTAGTTCCCTGTCTGTCTGGAACTGGGGAGCCCAGAGCTGGACACAGAACTCCAGATGTGGCCTCAGCAGGGCAGAGTAGAGGGGCAGGAGAACCTCCCTCGACCTGCTGGCCACGCTCTTCTTAATGCACCCCAGGACACCATTGGCCTCCTTGGCCACGAGGGCACACTGCTGGTCATGGAGAGCTTGTTGTCCACCAGGACTCCCAGGTCCTTCTCCACAGTGCTGCTTCCCAGCAGGTCAACCCCTAGCCTGTACTGGTGCCTGGGGTTGTTCTTCCCTGGGTGCAGGACCCTACACTTGCCCTTGTTGAATTTCATTGGGTTCCTCACCGCCCAAATCTCCAGCCCGTCCAGGTCTCGCTGAATGGCGGTGCAGCCTTCTGGTGTGTCATCCACTCCTCCCAGTTTTGTATCATCAGCAAATTTGCTGAGGGCACACTCTGTCCCCTCATCCAGGTCACTGATGAATATGTTGAAGAAGACTGGACGAAACATTGACCCCTGGGGCACACCACTAGCTACAGGCCTCCAGCTAGGCTCTGCACCACTTATCACAACCCTCTGGATTCTGCCATTCAGCCAGTTCTCAACCTGCCTCACTGTCCACTCCAATAAAAAAAATCCATGAATTTACAATGCTAAGAATGATGACTATCTCTTTTTGTTGGAGATTGTGCTTCCGCTTTTTGGCTCACCATGTATGCTTAGCTTGTCCATGTCCTTTCTTTGTTGTCCTGATGTCTCCTCTCTGCAGCCCTGTGAAGACCCGGGACAGGCATCAGCCATGAAGATCCTCTACCTGCTCTTCCCCTTCTTCCTCCTGTTGGTCCACAGTGCTGCAGGTGAGAGGGGAAGAGGAGAGACGGGTGAAGTGTAAGCCCCCATCAGTGGGGTCCCACATGTCCTGGGAAGTGACTAGATTTGTCAGATATTTATAAAGTTTTGGGGGGATTGGCTCTGCTGAACAGCTGGGCAGCTGAGGAGCCAGCATGGCACTTCTTGTACCTCACAGTGGTCTTTCCCTGCGACTTTCCCCATGTGCACACACGCTGCTGCAGAAAAGATAACTTCCTGCCAGAGATGTAAAAGTGTTGGGTTTGGTGCTCGGTGCATGTGGGAGACTGAGATCCAGGGGCAGTGTCAGTCCCTCTAGAACCACACACATATTTTACAGTTATCCCATACCCACTTTCTCTGACCTTTTTCACTGTGCAGGATCCTCCCTGGCTCCAGGAAATAGAGAAGAATGTCATCGACAAAATGGCTTCTGTGGATTTCTGAAGTGCTCTTTCCCCTTTATCGTCAGTGGAAAATGCTCAACGTTTTTCTTTTGCTGCAAAAAGTAAGTTTTGGAATTAGAAATGCTACTGTGATGGCAGAAAGAGTTGCTGTTCTCTTTAAGTGCTCATGACTAGCTAATAGCTCAGTGCTATACAGGCTTCAAGGCAGGATTCCAGGGGAGTAAAAAACCATGTGCTTGGACTTACCTGCTGTGGGGCTGAAGGAGCCCAAGGTCAGCCAGCACCTCCCCGCTCTCCTTCAGCCCCACGAGGCTCATGTGGGCTTTGCAGAGGGCTTCCCCAAGCTCGCAAGGAGTGCAGCATTCCCTGTCCTTGGACAGCAGCATCGAGGACACGGTGCTGTTCCTTCCGCATCTGCACAGGCTTGGAGTCAGGGCTGCCAACACCAAGATAACGCGGGTCCAAGCTGTCTGCAGTAAGGACTGGACCTCAGCTCTCTTGAGCCTGATTCTCTTGCCCCACAGACTTGCTTGTGATCCCAGGGGAGGTGGGAGAGAGTGGGAGGAAAGGTGAGTTACAACAGGTGATGTGCTTCTCTGCTTTCTTCATACAGTATTTGGGGCTGAGATGCTGAACTCTGCAAGCAGGACATCCCCCTCGCTTCTGGCTCCTGGACCCATCTCCTGACGTCCTCTCCCCTCCCTGCCTCTGCCGTCCCCGGGGGCTGTGACAGCAGGAGTGGAAGCGCTGCTCCTGCTGGGTGCCCGGGCACTCGTGGGCCGCGGACATCCCATCAGGGACCCGGTGCCATTTGGGCAGAGGTTGCTTTTCCCGCCTTGAATAAAGACGAGCAGCTTGGCATTGCAGCGGCTGGGACGTGTGGCCGTTTCCTTGGGATGGGGGGTGTGCGGCGCCTGCTCGCGGGATGGGGGGTGGCGGTGGGTTGGTGGCAGGAGAAGCGCCTGGGGATGCTGGGGGTCACCACCATGGCTGTCCCTGCAGATGCTCTTGCATGGGGACACCGAGCCGGGCAGTCCCTGCCAGAGCAGGGTGTTTGCTGTGGGTGTGATGGAGCTGCTGTGTGGATGCTCCCTCCTGGGGAGCGGGAGCCGTGTCCTGGTCCTCTTGGTCCTGGGTGTCCCTGGTCCCTGGCAGCCACAGCTTCATGCACAGGGCTGTGCTGGATGGTGTGTTCCTTGGCCGCGCATGGCCAGGGCTGCCCACCCAACCCATCCCAGAGGCCCCAGAGATTCCACCACGCAGTGGGATGGGACCTCCATCTCGCTCATCTCCAGTGGGGCTGAGTGTTGCAGAGCAGTCCCCTCTCTGGTGCCAACCGCACATTACCAACCCCTTGACCAGTCCCACAGCCCCTGTCCCTGCCATATCCCTCCTGGAGGGGCCTGATCCTGCAGCCAGCCCCCAGGGAGACCTTTACAGGCCTTGGAGGGAAGTAGGTCTCCCAGGCTGTCTGTCCAGCTCCTCCTCAAGGTGACCTCTCCAATGGGTCCCATGGACCACAACTTGGAAATGTCCAGAAGTGTAGTCTGTCCCATCCCACTCGGTGGGTTAGGGTGAGGTTAACTTTTTAATTCTCTGCGTGGTACTCAGGAGTAACGAAAATTACTCTAGAGGTTCAAACAAATCACAAAGAGAGTGATGGAGAGGAAAAGAAAGGCAGAAAGAGAGAGATAGAGAGAAGATATCACCACCCTTGGACCCAGCGATGTTCTCTGCTCGTAGTTGTGGTCCTCAGGTGGTGGGCGCGCGCCGAGAGTTTGTGTTTCCCCTTTTTATAACCCAAAATGCTCCGCGTAGGCAGGGGTCTGTCATCACTGAGCAGGTGCAGTATGTGCTCAGGAATGTTCCAGAAATGAGTCGGTGGGTTGTGGGTGTCCTGGGGGTCTCACTGTGCCGCGCCTCGGGGTTGACTTAGTGATGGTCTTTCACGGGCACGCACGCACAGGACACAGATGGTCTTTTGTCTGCATGTTTTGGGAATAGGGGAAGGGGCTCACAAGACAGTATCCTGCCTCTGCAGGTTCTGTCCTTGGCCGAGACGGATGCCTGTGCCATTCCCTCGACATTCCCTCGTTATCAGTTTATGCCTGCTTGGGTCGAGACGGATATTTGTGACATTCACTTGTTATCAGGGCCTTACATAGTCCAGCAGAGAGAAAGCAGGGTGTCTTCTCCTCTCTGGCTGCCTCAGACACACTGGGATTGCAACGCTGTTCTCCGCCAACAGCCAGTGACCTCGACATTTCTGCAAGTGCAGACCTCTGCCCTCTATAGTTAAATACAGGTGTGTGTCCATGCACATGTGAGTATGTCAACAACTAGTGACCCTGCCTGTTTTACTGAATCCTTCCCATTCCAAGGAAGCAGATAATCCTCAGCAAGCAGATAATCCTCAGCACTCCATCCCTAACTTCCCCACCTTCTGGGTCTGCAGCCCTTCCCAGAGCCACTGGGCTGATGCCTGCATTTGCTCCCACAGCATCTCTGCTCTGGTCCTGAACCTGAAGATCCCTGCTGGATTTGGAGTAGCTCAGTCTCCTGTGACATAAATTCCTGTGAGAGAGTTGTAGGAGTGAGTGGGGATCTGTATAAGCCCAAGAGCTGTGTCCACATCAGCTAGAGTCTTTCCTCACACCCACCAGCAGCTCCCACCCTGATGTCCAGGTCCTGTACCCAGCACAGCAGGTTCCCGCTGACTTTCCAGGATCATTTCCTTCACATTCATTCATGTATCATTTAACTGAATATTTAGCAGTCACCAGGAACATCCTTTATCTCAGCCATGTGAAGCTGTTCCACTGTCCCATGGGCCCATTTGCCCAGAACATCCTGAACAAGACTGATGGTGTTGTGGAAAGTCACCCCATGAGTTTAATATAGTAGAGATAGAGCAAAAACAGAAAGAAAAAGAGAAAGATCATTGGATAAATTATATTTTCTGTTACACATGATATGATATGAGTTACATGGAAGCAGTGAACTGGAGGTGTTGATATATGTGTGCATTTGAACATCAGCTCATAAATGCATGCAGCAATCAATAAGTTATTTCCAAAACATCTGATGAAACTTCAAATAAAAGCAAAGACAAAGCCCTTCTTATAATTTTGAAAGGTGAGAAGGTTTATAATATTCCTCATGTTATTGCACATCCCATGCTAGGTGATTATTTTGTCAGATTGGAGGAGACAAGGAGAGAAAACTTATCTGCTTTTTTGAGGCTGGTTGCTGTTGTCTGTACCAGGAAAAGTCCAGGCAGTTCATGCCAAGCCACCACAGCCCGTGTGCCCTCTGTGTGCAGGGTGTCACAAGATGTGTTGCATGAGGATAACGGTGAAGATTGCAACAGCCCCCAGGAAGCACCTCAGCCTCTCCCACTGCAGCAGGGAGGGATGAGGTGAACCCCCCCCCCCATCCCCACACAGATGGGTCACTTTCTGATTGGCCAAGGGGAGATGCGGCCATGGGAATCAGCATGTCTCACCCACCAGCAGTGGTATAAAACTAGGGTGTTTTGGGCAAAGTGGTTTTCCCTGACCCCAAGGGCATCTGGAAGCAAGTGATTCCTGGTGCATTTGTTGCTACCTGAAGACCAAGACCTCCCCTTGTCAGGCAAGTAACTGCGGGGTCTCTTTCAGCTTGGCCACGCATTCAGTCTCTCTGTTCAAGTCCCATCATAGTGGAACCATCTAAATGACAAACTGTTGGATATATCTGTTCATATAATGATGTCATTTGAGCTTTCCAGGGAAAAAAGTAAATTGAAAATATTCATTCCTTCCCATTAGAGCTTTGAATCTGCTGAATCTGGATCCAGGGTTTCCCCAGTGCAGAAGAGATTGGAAATTTTCTGTGATGTTTGAAGAAGGACATGAGGATCTTGTATTCTGGGGAAATGAGAACTCTATAACTTAAAGGGAGGAGCCACTTTACATGTGGCGATATAGAGAATTTCCTTTCTTTCAGCCTTCAGTTAACCTGAAAGCTCATGTTTTCCTGATCTCTTTGGCCACTGAGACAGCTGTCTCCCATTTTTCTCCTATCTGGGGAGCTGCTGCACAGAGTAATTTTGTGACCATAGCTTTACTATTGCTTTTGCATTCAGCATTGGCACAAGCATCTCCGAAGCGTGTAAACCTTCTTTACCTTGGCCTGTGGTAAGGAGATGCAGAAGCAGGAGAGCACAGGCACTAGGCATAACCCTTAGCTGATGAGCACACTTGATAGCACACCTAGTCTATCCCCTTAATTCTGTCTTCCTAGAAACAGAGGTCTGCTTTAGAGACAAGTGTGCCATGCCTAAGGCCCAAGGTACTTGCAAAGGTAAGTTTTCTGACTGCATTGTCTAGATAGCTCTGTCTGGTTTTTTTACTTAAAACAGCATGAGTCATCAGACATAATATCTACAGTCTGTGCTTGGGAGAAAGCATAAGGAAGAGAAATGAAAAATACGTGTTTAGGTACTGCCTTGCCTGAAACTTGCTGAACTATTCACAGGCTATTCATGAAGTTGCATAGGTAGCCGTTGTTCTTGTGAATAGGCTACAGACAACACCTTCTTCTTTTGTTCAGGACAACACATCTGCAGTTTGGTATACCACTGTGCCCAGACTTCTATACCTCCTAGAGTCCCCCATGTCCTTGTTGCCTTGGTGTCTCCCCTCTGCAGCCCTGTGAAGACCTGGGCTGGGCATCAACCATGAAGATCCTGTACCTGCTTTTCCCCTTCTTCCTCCTGTTGGTCCAGGGTGCTGCAGGTGAGAAGGGAAGAGGGCAGACAGGTGAGATGTGAGCCCCCATTAGTGGGGTCTTCCATGTCCCAGGAAGTGACCGTATTTTCTAGAGATGCTCAAAGGAGGGAATGGTTTTGTGGCTTTGCTGCAGCATGAGAAGTCATGCAATAAGATATACCAAAGGATGCTCTTACAATTTCCGAGCAGAGGGACTCATGTGAAGAGAGCCATCCAGGAATAAGAGCTTGGCTCTTTCTGTGGGTTAGGGCACATCAAGCTCTGGGCTCCATCCTGGGCATTTAGCTGCTACTCTGGGCGGGGGGGGGTGTCTCCAGATGAGCTCTATTGCAATTGCTGAAGTCTCAACCTATGGGGCCTACCCTGCTCACCCAAAAAATGGATGGGGAAGTCTCTTGTCTAATCACAGATACTTAGCACCTAGATGTGTGTGATTTTTAGATATCAAAGCCCTCTACTCCAGGCTGGATGAGCTAGACAAGGCTTTGTGGAAGAGCTGCTCCTTCTGCAGGGACAGTGGGAGGAAAGAAAATACCCCTTTGTACTGCAAATGGCCAGGGACACCTGTGCCTCAGGGCTTTAGCTGATAGTCCTTCTAGGTAGTTAACTTGCTATTGAAGGTGCAAGTATGGTCATTTCAATTCTTGGCCCACAAAGTGGGTTGAAATCTTAGTGGAGTGCCAGCCCTTCTGAAATTACAGAATATTCTCCCAAATTGTCTTTTCCTTCAACTGTTTCTCTGTACAGGTGCATCTCTGGTTCCAGGAAATGAAGGTCAATGTAAGCAAGAAGGGGGATTCTGTAGTTTTTTGACGTGCTATCACCCTCATCACATCTTTGGAAGGTGTTCAACATTTATAGTTTGCTGCAAAAAGTAAGTTCTAAAGTCAAACATTCAGGAACTGGCCCTCTGCTTTCTTAGCCGGAATAGATCTGCTGTTCTCTTTACATCCACACTGCTGAATTACACCCTCCTGCATTCATGTTGAGAGGCAGGGGCCAGGGAAGGAGAGTTAAGGTCCCTTGGTAAAGCTGCTTGAACGTGCCCTGTATGGGGCTGAAGAAGCCCAAATTCAGCCAACATCTTCCCCATTCCCCCTCAGCCCAGTGAGACCAGACTGGGGGCTTTCATGAAGACTTTCCCATACTGTTGGAAAGTAAAGTGCGCTCTTTGTGTAGTGTGGGGCACAGGACCATCTCCTTGAGGTTTCTGAAGAGCCTTGGGTTCAAGGCTGCAACCACTAAGAAAAGCACAGGTCCAAGTCATCTGCAATAAGGACTGGAGTTTTTGTGAGGAAGGGTTGTCCAGTAATTCCCTACAGGTCCTTATAATAGGAGACACGCCAGAGAGACTAGAGGAAGACAAAAAAGGAACATAAGAAATAAATATCGGTGACCACATATTGTGCTTTGTTTATGCAGGAAATGGTGATGAATCCCTGGACTTTCCAAGAAGGACTTCCCCCTCGCTTCTGGCTCCTGGACCCATCTCCTGATGTCCTCTTCCCTCTCTGCCTCTGCCATCCCCAGGTGGTGTGACAGCAGGAGTGGAAGCGCTGCTCCTGCTGGGTGCTGATGGGCTGGAGTCATCCCATCATGGGCTGGAGACATTCCATCATGGGCCTGGTTGGGCAGAGACTGCTTTTCCTGGCTTCAATAAAGACATGTAGTTTCACAAAATCACAGAGTCACAGACTGGTTGAGGCTGGAAGGGACCTCAGGTCCTCTGGTCTGAGCCACTGGCTCAAGATGATCACCCAGAGCTAGTTGCTGAGGACTGTGTCCGGATGGCTTTTGAATATCTCCAAGGATGGAGACTCCACAATTTCCCTGGCAACCTGTGCCAGTGCTCAGTCACCCTCACAGTAAAAGAGTGTTTCCTGATGTTCCAAGGGAGCCTCCAGTGCATCAGTGTGTGCCCATGGCCTCTGGTCCTGGCGCTGGGCACCACTCAAAAGAGCCTGGCTCTGTCCTCCTTGCACCCTCCCTTCAGGTATTTATATACACTAATATGATCCCCCCTGAGCCTTCTCCAGGCTCAGCTCTCTCAGCCTTTCCTCATAGAAGAGATGCTCCCATCCCTTCATCACCTTGGAGGCTCTTTGTTGGACTCTCCGCAGAATGTCCATGTGTCTCTTGGACTGGGGAGCCCAGAACTGGACACAGCACTCCAGGTGCGGCCTCATGAGCACTGAGTAGAGGGGAATGATCACCTCCCTCATCCTGCTGGCAATACTTGGTGTAATGCAGCCCAAGATACCTTCAGAATAGTCATCTTTGCCACAAGAACCCATTGCTGGCTTACATTCAGCCTTCCTGCAAAGCTGCTTTTCAGCTGGGTGGACCCCAGCATATATTGGTGCATGGGATTGTTCCTCCCCAGGTGCAGGACATTGCGCTTCTCCATGTTGGACTTCATGAGGTTCCTGCTGGCCCATTTACCCAGCCTGTCGAGGTTCCTCTGGGTGGCAACACAACATCTGGGTGTATCAGCCACTCCTCCCAGTTTGGTGTCATCTGCAAGCTTGCTGAGGGTAACCTATATCTTAAAATTTGCTGATTTCCAGGGAAGAAACAGAATGCCTCCTCCTCCTTTCCCATCTGGAGACCATACAAACCACCCCTGCTGCTCTCTGCTATGAGGCACTAACCTCAACCCTTCTACAAACCAACATGCAAAGCTCTGCTGCAGCTGCAGGCGAACACATATGTTTGTCCATGTGCAGGTCTGCCGGTGATCAAAATACTTGCCAGGGAGCAGCGAGGCCAGGCTGTTCCATCAGGGAAGTGTGGCTTCACAGCAGCGAGGCAGCTCCAGGTTTAAACCAGGGAGGCAGGTCAGCAAGGTGTATAGCCAGGATCAAAGCTGGCAAAGCTCAAGCAAGGGCCGGGGAAAAGAAATTGAATGTAAAAGCAGTTTTCAAGTGATGTTTGGGAGAGTCCTGCTTATCACAGCTCCTTCTCATGTAGCACTGTTACTCATGGCCATGTAGCAGCCCCAGGTGAATCCTGGCTTTGAAAACAGACAATTAAACCTCTGAAAGGGGTGAGGTGAGCACAGGACATTCCCTGTATGTGTCCTAAGAGATGACGCCTGGACTTGGAGATCCCATGGCTTGGCTTCCCTAGGAGGGATGTTCACCTTTGTCAAGACGGGAAGTAACTGTATGTCTGTGCTGTACTTCTTGATGATATGTATGAATCTGCTTTTTGAGTAAGGTGGAAAATGTAAACCTCTTCAGAGCCTTCTGCTCCACAACTCCATCACTCAGTAGAGTTTTGAGGCCAAGTAATCTCCCTGAAGACAAAATTACAACCGCTTTTTTAATGTGTTGCATTTCTGAAAAATAGAGTCAGCATAGAGCCATCATCATAGCAAGCGAGAGCTGGATTAAGCTACCCAGTGAAACATGACAGAAGCAAATGCCAACAAACAGAAGCCTAACATCTCTGCCAGGTGCTACGTATCCAGCTGGAAAGTTGATGATGGCAGAGAGTGGCCTTCTTGGAAAGAGAAGGCTTCACCAGAGTCATTTCTTAAGAACACGCGTGCTCATGGATGCACATACATATTTACCCTCAGGTGGATCACAATCATGGAGGCATTTTGTAGAAAGGGTGAGGTCAGCCTGATGGCAGAGAGCAGCCAGTCTAACCTCAGGTTGTGTTGAGATGGGTGGAGAGGAGAGGACTCCCTGCCCACTCCCTGCAGGACTACCCATCTGATCCATGCACCCCTTCAAGATGTCTTCTTTGGGGGGAGATGGACAGCCAGCCTGGGAGATCTAGTTCCAAGTTCTACAAAGGTCTCCTTGAGGGTTGCCCATGGGATCAGCCCAAGTGCTGATGAGGGCAAGGGAGATCCCTCCATGCTGCATGGTGCGATGAAGCATGGAGCAGCACAGCTCCCATCAGGGCCTCCTACAAAGAGGGTTACAGTGTGCTGGAGCAAGATGAGGAGGACCCTGGGGCCAGCCAAGGGACACACCACCCAGCACAGACCTCCATAAGTACCTGCTGCTACTGGTGCCTGTGGCTGCCGGGGACAAGGCCCAGGACAGGGGTGACGTATGGCCGTTCATAGCAAGCAATATCCTGTATACTGAGGCCAGAATTTTTGTCAAGGTAAAAGTCAAGACTTGCAAAGCGTCAACTAGAAATTTCAGCTTTTGAATTGTAGAGAAACCTCAACAGTTGGTGGCCAGCTACTCTCTAACTCCTGCCATGTTGAGAAATAACAGTGTTTCCTGTCCCTCACTTCCACAGTGTGCACTTCATTTCCAGACATAACTGTAAAAGGTTGCATTACAAGTGGTGCTACTCGAGGGAATATTAAACGTTTGGACAAGTTCAGGCAGAACTGTAAGAGGTAAGAGATGGGCTGAGACAAGAAGAAATATCTCAGTACCAAATATTATGCGACCTGTGAAGTTTACCATATCTTCCACAATATCTACTGCATGCAACACATTTGGGGGGATTCACTTCCTCTCACTTAATTTGGGTGACTACAGACGCAGTGGTGTCTAGACTCCCATCACAGTTAATAGAGTCAGGAGAACCAACAGACCGGTGAGGATGGCTTTAGTTCCTTGAACATTGTCAGTAGTGGAATTTCTAGCACTGTGTGATGTTCTGCCTGGGCTCCATGTGTTGTTGTGGAAGAGTCAAGACCTCTTGCGGTTTCTGTCTATTATGGGATTGTAAAACTAAAAATTTGTAATTTTAAATGTCATAAATCAGATCTTCTAAGGACCTTCTCTGTATAGTTCGTTAACACCATCCAACACCGTTTAGTGTAGGAAATCCTGCAAGGAACAACAGGCTAGATGTTACGTTTTCATAATGTATTTGGGCTAAAAGTGAATAAAATAAAATAAATAAAATAAAATAAAATAAAATAAAATAAAATAAAATAAAATAAAATAAAATAAAATAATCCTGCTTATCTGCTGGTTAAGGAATAGTCAACAATTGTATTCTTTGTAAGATAATTCCTTTGTACGCTTGCGTTTCTCAGCAAAACTTACGACTTCTGTCATGATGACAGCTAAAAAAAGCCTGATGTTTTCCAGGCACAGATTTTCACTGCTTTGTCTCTATTCTGGTACCTTTTTTCCCTTCTTAATACAGAGTGCTAGACTTGCTTTCAACCATAAGGCTCCTATGCATTTTCTTTGCTTTTCTCTTAGCAGTGTGTGAGAGAGAGCAAGTCTACAGTCTATACCAAAGAGAAAAAAAAAAAAAAAAAGAAAGAAACACTCAGAGGCATTTTTCTATAATCTACCCAATGAGTTTTGAACTGCTTTTTGATGGTGGACATAATCTAGCTGCTGTAAATGCACTGAGAAGAGGCCTGAAGCATGACATTTTGGCTGAATGCATGGCCATGTTGCGTGTTGGATGCTTCCTCTAGATAAGTTTCCTCTGGGGGACAACAGTACCCTCTCAGCCCCCTTTGATGTGTGAGCGAGCCCTGCCAACTGTCTCACTGCACGACAGCGCCGGATTATCAGCTAGCACCAGGCAGAGGGTCTACTACTTCTCCAGGCATGCATTCCTCCAAACACCCATTTTCCAAAGACTTTTGAGTTACATTACTGTAGCAAAGACTTGAGTATAGGAAATCACGCCACGGAGGATTAGAAGTTGGATGGGACACCTGAAGATAAGTTTGTTCCCTACTAAGTGCAAAGAAATAGTCATGGGACATATAAATGTTGCAATTTTGGCAGGAAAATAAAATCCCTTCCTGAACAACATTTCAGAAATGTGTGTATCTCAACAGAGAACTGAAGGGAGTGTGCCGTATGGTGGAGAGACTGGGAGAAGAGTCAATGAAGAGAGACCAGTATAAGCTGTTCTCCATCTATTATCTTTTATGCATCCTCTCAGAGGGACAGGTGGGGAAAAAAAGGCAAAACTTACATCCATTGTTGTGAAATTATGCAGGACAAACAACTTCTAGAGAGAAAATCATAGAATCATAGAATCACAGAATGGTTTGGGTTGGAAGGGACCTCAAAGCCCATCTAGTTCCAACCCCCCCTGCCATGGGCAGGGACACCCTCCACTAGATCACGTTGCCCAAAGAATGGGGCATCCAACCTGGACTTGAACACTTCCAGGGAGAGGGCATCCACAGCTTCTCCGAGCAACCTGTTCCAGTACCTCACATAAACTAACATAAATTGTTGCACTATTTAAAAAAAAGAAAATAGGCCTAAATCTTTCCCTGGATGCTCACAGGTATCTTCCAGAAGCCAGAACATTAAGTCTCATATGGTGATGGTGGGTGGGTGCCTGGGTTTTTACTATTTCTATTTCTCTTTCCCAAAGAAAAGATTTCTGCATAGTAAGAAAAAAGGGATTTGGGCATCTGAGCACATTCCTGCAAAGGGAAGCTGAGTCCTGCCAGCCAGTCTGCCTCTTGGTACTGGAGGGTAAGGTCTTCAGTCTGTATCTGTCTAGCCCTGGACAGCTCAGAAAAGCTCAAATTAAGGAGCAGTTGGTGCTGTAAATTGTTGCCCTCTGGGGTTTGTGTGTCAAAACCCAGGTAGGATCATCGACCTCAACCCATGCAACAGACACCCATGTTTCAGTGAATGCTGAGCAACAACGATTTATTCAAAAGGAGGGAAAGCAATGCAGAATACATTTGGCTTTAACTCTACATCATGAAGCTTTTTGCATTAAAAAATGAAAGGTGCATGCAGCTTTGCAGCAGGATCAGGTGGTTTTAGCAGTAAGAGGATTCAAAGCAAATTCCAAAGTTTACAAGAAATTTTCATCACTCTTGAATGGGCAGTCCATTAAGTTTTATAGATTCCATGGCCTGTACAAAGGAAAAAAAAAAAAAAATATTCAGATTCTCTTTCTGCTTTTATTCTCTCCCTACTTATTCTCATTCCATGTGTATTTTCCTCTTGGGTATAAATACTTTCCAAAATACTCAATGATGTCATGTGCAGTCAAGCTGGGACAGCCCTGTGCACTCATACCTGTGAGTAAGAGTGTTTTGCTATTGCTTCAGAGAAAGCAGGGAATTAAATTGATATCACTTGATATTGGGGTGAATGCATTCATTCCCAAATGAAAATAGGTGGTTACCTTTCATATGATAATTTCTTTTTACTGTTGCACTTTTTGCACACATTTGATGGAACTCAGAGATCTGTGTTCACCCTGCAGCTTATCTGAATTCCCCTCTGTTCCCCATACAGCACAGCAGCCCAGTTCTGCATATACCAAACCCTGATATTTTCCTCTGGCATAGGAGCTGTAAAGGGGTCAAACAGAGCTGACACAGCACAAGGCTGACAGCTCCAACCATATTTTATCCTTCTTGCTGGGGCAGATCATGGTGGACATCTCAGGAGAAGGAGCACTGTGGAGCTCAACCTACTTCAACGCCTGACTGTCCCCATGGTGTAGTGAGTTTTTTTCCTTATATCTAATCTGAACATTCAATAGCACCTTGGGGTTAAGGACACAGGCAAAACAGATTTGTCTGCTCATACTGCAGATAAGATTGGTGAATGTCAAACTCACGCTTTGCAGCAGGAGCGGAACCCAAAGCAACTTCCAACTCTAATCAGATGGATGGGACATCTTCCAAAGTGACAGGACCCTTTTCTACAGAGAAACATGTCCCTCCGGGGTGAAGACAGACCTGCAATGATAACAAAACATTTCCTTCCCTCATTCTGCAGGGCAGGGCAATGCAGTCGTGATGCCAGCAGGCTTTCCCATTCCTTCATCCCATGCCTTCACCACCGACTTGCCTTAAGGACTGTTGCCCAGATTTGGCTGTGGTGAAAGGCCATGTAAGAGGTGCGATTGCAAAGCAGGTCTACACCTTGCAGAGGTGGGATCCCTACCTCACAGTGCATCTAAATGGATGGCCTTAAAGTCCAAGTGCAGAATGAGACAGACCTCCTGACTCATTGTCCTTTATAGAAAAACGTCATGGATCCAGAGGCTTTAATACTGGCTCCTATCCAAAAATAGTTTGCCAGGCTTCATTTTCATCTGCATATGCTCTGCTGAGTGTGCCGTTATCCAAAGATCACAGACACATCTCAGGTGTATAACACCAGAGCATTTAGCATGATCTTTTTAGGAAGACATCAGAAGTGAAAATTCACTTTTCTGCAGAGGTCATAACTTCTCCACCTTTGAAAGAGTTTTAATAGGGGAGCACTGAGCTATTCGACTAACTACTGCTCAGTTTCTAGCAATTTTAACCAGTAGTGGTTAAAATGTGCTGGAAAGTTGACTTCAGGTGCACAAAAATCCCCTTCTAGCATCTCTTTTCCATCTTACCTGGAGAAACCTGGAGTGCCAAGAAGAGGAGAGAAAAGAGCAGGTAAAGGATCTTCATGACTGCGGATTTGCTGTGTCACTGTAGGAAAAAGCACCAAGAAAGGTGTATGACAGACAGTCCCTGGGATTTACAGTCTTCTGAACTGTACAAATACTGCGTTAATCAAAATGACATTTATATTGCCTTTTTCTCCAAACTTTAATAAATAACCAGTAAGACCCATATGACATCATGACTGCTATGTGATCATTATGTTATTTTACTAGTTTAATTGCTTGGATTTCTTTCACATTTTGTAAATAGTCCTTAGCCAAAATGCAATCGTGACTTTATTTTTAGTTAAATGTTTGAGCTAATAAATAAACAACACTAAGCAAAATGAGGTGATTGTACAGTCAAACTTACAAATTTCAGGGGAAAAAAAGTTTATTTTGAAATGTTAGAATTTATTAAGAAAAAACAGCTAAAATCAACTGCTCAAAATCTTCAGTCTTATTCTACAGGCAGCAGTTCTAGGATGGAAACGTCCAACCAAATCAGTTCGCATTTGACAAATGAAATTTGAAAAACAAACATGTAATGCCTTCGTTGAAAGAGTTAATAATTGAACTAATATAAGCGAAATGGGATAAGATGTCCTAGAAGGGGGCTTATGGATAAAGAAGAGGTAGTTAATGTCTATCTTGGCATTAGAGAATCTTCTGATCTGTCACAAATTATGTTATCTTAAGCAAGGAAGGGAAATGATGTACTGAAAAGTCATATTTCTGTAAATGGAATGGTAGAGATTGGCTCAAAACAACTTTGAAATTAGTATTAGAAGTTTACACAAATTTCTATATATTTAAAAATATCAGGAGAAACAAGTAGGCAAAGTTAACAATTCTGACAATGAAATAAAGTTCTTAACAGAGAGACATAGACAAAAAATATATGCTGGTTTCTATCAAAGAGATCACCAATTTCTCTGGACCACAGACCTCTCTAAAGTAACCTGAGCCAGCCAGATTTTTTCCTAGAGTTAGTAAGCAGAGTATTTTTATCAAAGTATTCTAGGTATTAGCACGTATTTGAACTTCTTATTCAACTTGTGCTATTTCTGGAAAACTTACATTAACCTTTTGTAGTAAGCTACAAATTTAGGTTAATAATGCAGAGGTTTGGAGTTGGTTTTGGGTTTGGTTTGGGGTTTGTTTTTTTTTTGGGGGGGGGGGGGGTTGGTTTTTTTGAGGAAAAGACAACAGCAGACATTGAAAGAAAGACTGAAAAGAACTGAGAAGTTACCAGGTATCAGGTGAGCCCAGAAGCCAAAGACCTGCTCTTGGTCCCTTCCCTCCAGAAGGCTTTGGCTGTGGGGCTGAGAGCCTCTTTTATAACGTGTTTCCTCAGGGGTGTGACAAACGCTTTCTCTTCTCAGCAAGTACACATTCAGCCAATCAAAAAATTACCCATTTTTGGGGGGGACTTCTAATCCAACCAGAATTGAGTAGCTTTTCATTTCCCAGTGAAAAAGCAGGGAACCAATTGAACCAATTGAAGCTTTTCTTCTGGAAACTCACAGGTTATTCACGCAATACCTCTTGTGACACTCCAGTTTGTGTAAGATACGTTAAGCCACCATGGTATGTGTCAAACATCTTGGGACATACGCTGAACTGTTCCTGCTCAGGAGCGACATAATCCATTGCAATACAAAACATCTGTGTGCTTCTCTGCACTCCCAGCTAGTTCATTTTCTGTTCCATAAATATATAGTATAAGAACACGGAATGGACATATGAAACTAAAACAAATCTCCATTGGCTTAGTGGGCAGTGGCCACTAAGGATGCCTAAGTAAAGAGCATAAAATGTACAGAAATAAGGTGAGTGCATCGTGGTTATGTCCCTGTACACCTTTCCAGCTGATGGAAAATAGATCAGTTTAGGGAAATCCAGTGCCTCAGGCTGAAGAGCTCCTGACTCTGGCTGATCTTCTTGTACTTCTGGCCTCACAGCACCTTTGGCTGATAATTCCACAAACATATTATGCCTTTGCTGAGCATTGATTTTTTGCTTATCTGCTCTCAGTCTGCCAGTTGATCACTTCTGCTTATTCTGTCATGGGAAGAAGCAAATAAATACTCTATTTTCACTTCTCTACATCACTACTGATCCAGTGATCTTTTCTTACACTCCCCCTTGTCTGTCTATTTTCTCACCATGAAAAGAGGGATTCTGTCAACCACATCTGTCAGATAAGTCTTCAGATGGATCCATCTATTTCAGTGGATCACTCCCGTTGCACATTCATCTTATTTTTTTTCAATTCTATTACACCCTTTTGGGAACGGGATGGTTAGAATTGCATGCAATGCCCAAAATGCATCTTGGATTTTTATAGTGCCTAATCATATTTATTCTTTTGTTTTCAGCTTCTCCCCCCGCCCCCTCCCCGCCAAAGCCTTGCCTTTTTGTCCACAGGTGAACACATTTCTAGGGTGGTATCCACAGTGAAGTCTACAATTGCATTAGTGCAGTTTTGAAGTCACCTCCTGATTGTCCCCTGTGACGGCATGCTGGTTCAGTTTGCAGAGAGGTTTTCATGTGTGCAAACTAGATTCCTTAGGAGGAAAGTGAACCAGAAGTTTTGCTTTGAAGGTACTCCGAAGTACCCTGAAGCTATTCCAGTGCCTAGTGGGGCATGAACCAACGTGTGGGCTACACCACCTCAAGGTCCTGTAGAGTGTACATAACATTTCTTTCTTTTGGAAACCTGGAGAGTTCGGACTGTGGCATCGGCCATTTGAAGAGGAGCTGAAGCACTCATCTTTGTTCAGCTTGAAGAAGACATGGCTAAGGGTCATCTAATTGCTGGTCACAACTACCTAATGGTAGCTATACAGAAGATGGAGCCACACTCTTCTCAGAGGTGCACAGTGGAAGGATGAGAGGTAACAGACACAAATTACAATGAGAGAAATTCCAATTAGATATAAGGAAAAAACCCTCTCACAATGAGAGGCTGGAGTGGGGGCCCAGAGGCTTTATAGAATCTGGATCCTCATATAGATATTCAAACTCAACTGGAAAAAGCTCTAAGCAACCTGGTCTGTCTTTGAAACTGGTTCTGTCTGGAGGGATGGAAGGACCAGATGGTCTCCAAAGACCCGTTCCAACTTACATTGTTTTGTGGTTTATTCAATAGAAAAATCCAAGTCAAACTGAATTCATAAATCCATGTAATGAAGAACTGAGAAGCCTCAGCACAACCTCTAAGAACTAGTGATCCTTTCCTTTCTACTGATCTTCCATTGCATCAAGTCACTTGCTGACATACCCAAATAACCATGCAAAACCACCAATACTAAATACTTTTTCAGATCATATTTTACTTTACATCTCACTTCATTCAACAAACATTGTTCATGCAATATTTTAATATGACAACTGAAGTACATCATAATAGTTATGATATGTTTGGTATTTTGAATGACTGGTGTTTCTAATTGACCAAGATCTCTGCAAATGTCACCATGTCTTACACATCATTTAGTATCAAACCTAAACTGAAATATTTTAATTACTAGTGATGTGATTTTTTTCAATATTTTGATATTAATCTCTCAAGTATACAAAAGTATACAAATATGCATACATGCACAGACACACACAGATACATATGCATGTGAAAACATGCCTACAAATGATTTCCCTTAAATGCATACACTGATAATTGAAATAGCTTTTTATTTTCTACATATTTTTATAAGTGAACTGTTTTTGCAGTAGTAAAAAATGATAGTTGAATTTCTGGTGTGTCTATGAACTTCTGGCCATAAAGCAGAAAACAGAGGGAATACAATTACAAAAGTTGCAGTTACTTCACAACGTGCCAAGAATTTGCGGTTAGCTTGCCTACCAACAGTTATTGTTACTCAACCTGATTCCTCAAGGAAATAAAGATGCATCGTTAATTTTTACCATGTCCAAGTTCCTGTGTGCAAGTAATGTCAAGGATCTGGCCTTAACACTGAGCATTCTTGTCACCGATAAGTACAAATTCCACGTAGTTGCTCTCATCATTACCATCAAAATGTCTCTGCCTGGAGATGGGCAAGGGAGAAGCAGAGGAGGGATGGAGTACCTTTGGTTGTCCAAAGCTCATAGAGGTGAGGCCAGCCTTATAGAGATTTCAGTTTGTGGCTCTCAGGGTGGAAAAGCTTTCCATCCCTGTCTGCAGCTCCTGGTCTTATGAGCAGGAGACAGTCAGTCAGTTTCATACATCAGGAGGGACATATCAATGTTTTGCCTTCCACAATCCCAGCGTTTTTCTCCGGTGCCTTTTGCTGGCAGACCTGACTTACACCAGGATCACAGTAGCACCAACTACACATTCC
Source organism: Balearica regulorum gibbericeps (assembly GCF_011004875.1). NCBI lineage: Eukaryota > Metazoa > Chordata > Aves > Gruiformes > Gruidae > Balearica > Balearica regulorum. The sequence goes on along the minus strand of NC_046186.1, from coordinate 4,234,834 downwards.
TTCACCCAGGGTACCTGGGTAGGAAAGTGCATGGGATCCAGCCCAGCTAAGTTGGGCAGCACCTCACAATCATTTGACTCGTGACATTAGGTAAGTAATCCTCTCTACCCAAAGCACCGTCTACTTTCTCACTATTTTTGGTGCAGAGAGAAAGGGAGTCTTCATGGAGAGTTTCCTTCTGCTTAAGTAACATGATTCTTTTGTTTTTCTGTTTCATCAAACTTCAGAAGATGATCCAGTTATGCTTCTTTCTATCTCCATGGCAAGTCCTCACTCCAACTTCTTCAAGCCAGAGTTCACCAACAGTGTCACAATCTCCTACCCATTTCAGGTCCAGTTTACCCAGTCCTCTTTGGAGGAGAAGGACAAATATTATGATGGGGTCAGCGTTTTATGCAATATACAGTGTTTAGAGCCCTGGCACAAGAACTGATAGAAGAAGCTTGAAGTGCTGCTCTGCCTGATGCAGGTGGGATACACTATTAAGGGAAGTGTCTTCACAATGAGGCTGCAGAGTGCCGTGAGGAGAAATGGCTTTCACCCTTTTCAGATCAAGAGGTTTGGGTAATTGTGCCAAGATCACTTCCCAGAGAGAAAGGAGGATCTTACCTCCATGTTAGGAGTCTGTATCTAGCACAGCAGGTGGGGTAATTATGAGCAAAAGGGAGAATCTCAAACTCTGCTCCTTAACAGTTTTCTGGAGAAAAAAAGCAGCAAATATTGGGGAGGTCTTTCAATAGTGTCACCCCTATTTAAAAAGCTGCTACACAAAATACCTGTCTGCTGTTCTACCCCTCACCTCCAGAGGACAGTTTGTTCATGTCAATGAAGGCTCCATGCATCTGGAAGTCATTGGATGAAGGCACAGCTGGAACATCGGATGAACAAAAGGCTGAGCCCTAGCAGCATGCCAAAGAGCAGATGTTTTAGTGTGCTCCAAAGAGGAGCTAGGTTGAACAACAGTGATGGTTGGTGGCCTAGCAAACCACGACTGCTCCTCAGTTGTACGGTAACATCATCTCTTAGCCTCCTTCACATACGCTGAACCAAATTCTAGCCATAAGGGATAATTGTTGCACAGGAGATCAAGGTATTTTGATGCCACTGTGGAGCGTATAGTATAGAAATTCAGACTCCTCTAGATTAGCTGCAAAAGCTGTTAGCCACAGTTGCACTGCCAAAGTAGATCCACCAAAATGAGGATAACCAGTATTTAGAAGTTGTTCTATAGTCGTAAGTTAATTTGCAAGGCATGTACTACATTATAGTTAACAGATAAAGTTTTGATTCAAGTATTAATCACCTGAATCAATAACAAACTCATACACAGTCATAAACCTCAAACAGTACACAAGTATTTAATCAAGATCAAGACTTTAATGATTATGTAGTTATCTTGAATAGCCAGGGAGAAATGATGAGATTAACATCATCTGTATGAACAAATCTGCCCTCCATTTTATTTTTGACTTGACAGCTGATTGAAGGTGTCAGGGTACCAGTGCAGAGTCCAGCCTCTTGGTCTAAGGACCACACTGGGACTGGCAGGCATGTAATGTGTCTTCAAAGCTCCTTGGCACATGTAGCCTAAAGTTTCTACAAACCGAAGAATGTCTGTAAACTGAATCATATTTTTCTAGAGACAAATGGCAGGAGTGGTCTCACCAAACTTTAGAGGTCCTAAAGGTAAACATCAAAGTCCAAGCTATTTTCACTGCTCTTCATTTATAGTTAACGGAGAGAAGTTGTTCTCAAGATTTTTGACTGAAGTACAAACATTCACAACACGAGCGCTAGAATAAATGCAAAAGTAACAGTAAGGAAATACTGAAAACCCAGAAACGTTGCATTATGAGATGTTGTGCTCCAGCATCTCCCGCAAGCTGAAGAGCCATAAGCATTCATTCTGCAGAACAGTATAAATGGGAGCTGTGTCACTGACAATGCCAGCATTTCCCCTTCAGAGGGTTTTTTAACATATGTGGGCACCTCTTCAAACCCACCCATCAAAACCATCTCAGTTTGGTAATGTATTTGAGTGGGCACTGTTCTGTGCACATTCAGCAACTGCTTCTGAGAAGACAATGGCCAAATCTCTACATTGCGCATCCATAACTTTTGGAAATGTGTTTGCTAGTCTCTTTCTCTTTCGCTCTTTGTGTCTTTTTTCTAGCTTGTGTCACTGTCAAGGGTCTGATGTTATCCAAAATGTTCCTGGTTTTCTCTTGTGTGAGGTCCCCTCAGAAGTGAAATTTCTCAGATGCCTCCAGGCCCTCTGAAGGAAGCATCTATAGATATCTTGGCATTTTCTATACTGCCAGATCATGATGGCAGGGCAAAAGAGACAGAAAGCATGGATTCTGTCTCTGACATCTCAGTCAAAAATCCTGTAATACCTTCAAAAAGTATCCTGGAAACTACCAGAATGTGTTCCTGCTGGACACAAGTACCCATGAAATCATCATGGAGAGAATGTAAGTTTCATCCCTGACAAAGATACCATGGTCACTACAGGAGTATTCCAAGAATATGGACATTGGGAAGTGGGGGATGAAATGACCTCCCTTTTCCCTGGAGGTGAAGTGGGGTGCCAGTGGAGAAATGCCTAGCTGTAAAAGCCACCAGCCCAGCTGTGTGTTATTGCCCGTGGTGCGAGCAGTTCTATGAAATATCCCCTCCTTCCCTGGAAAAAACACCCAAGGTTCAACAATATGACTGCTATTATAACTGATTTTATTAAAGGGCCGGGGGGAGACATAATTTCCACAGTGTTGCATGGTTCATATTTATGTTTTTGCAGATGCTGATGTTTGCTTCACTGAGAATGAAGATTTTGAGAGCTTTTTGTTGCAGCAGGAACTGGTGCCACTGGGAGCTATAGCATCAAGGTGATTTGGAGGCCATTCGGTAGAAGCAGAAAGGATTTCCAAGGAGAATCCAAGGAGTCTTCAGAATCTCCACCCCCTGCATGGTGAAGAAGAGACAGTCTCAGGTTACTCACCAGTAGGTTTTCTGCAGTGGCATTCTCTTTATTTCATGGCACCAGAGCAGAGGTTGCCATGGGATGCGAATGCTCCCTGAGGACCCTCTATGCCAGCAGGTTTGGCATTGGAGAAGTGGGACAGGATGGTGTCAGGAGCTGGGCCTCTAAGAAAAAATTAGCCCTGGAAAAAAATTAGGAGGATATCAGTCATTGCCATGGTGATCTCTGCACTTCTACATACCTTCTGCAGCAAGAAAATCCATTATAACATGTTCCAATCCAGTAATATGGCCGCCGACATATGCCTGGGAAGCAGCGTCCGTTTTGGACTAAACAAGGATATTCCGGCCCAGGAATGAGGTGCTGACCTGCACAGTGGAAAGAGAACAGTCACTTACCATGAAAGTGAGCAAAAGTGGATACTCTCTCTCTCTCTTTCTCCTTTAATTCTTCTCTCTACCCCCCTCACACCTTACCTGCAGCCCCTTGGAGCATCATGAAGAGGACAACCAGGAGCTGGTAAAGGATCCTCATGGCCACAGCTGGGATGTGAATTCCTCACCTGTAATGAGCAGAGACCACAAGACCGAAAGACACTGAATGGAGGGTCTCCTCCTGACTGTGAGATGAGGAACTGCTTAAAACATGCCCTGAGTGACCAAAGCCAAAATCTTATAAAATGCAAGGGACTTGAATGAAGAACAGAGTGAAAACTGCATCCTCGGAGATATTCAAAATTTCACTGAATATACCTCTAAGCAACCTGACCTAATTAGCCCCAGCTAATTAGCAACCCCCTAATTAGCTCCCTTTGAGCACGGATTCAGGCTAGAAACTCCTGGAGTCCCTCCCAACCAAAGTTATTTTGAGATTCCATTGCAGGTTTGTTATTTTAATATTCATCTTATACTGAAACATGATATTCCATATCTGTTCAACACCAGACAGGTTACTGTGGAACCAACACAGACCCACGAATTATTAATCTTCAACCTAGTGTAGTTCACAAAGTGTTCAGAGACCAAGCCGGCCATCATCCTTAGGAAAGTCTGACAAAGACATTTGTGTCTCTTGAACACCAATTAAGGTGACAAATCACTAAAAATGGTGCTGGAATTCAGACACAATGTGCAGCCCAAGATGTAATTCTGAACTGCTGTGCTGGCTAGATGCCTGTTTCTATAGGAAGCTAGACATTTCTTAACCAACAAGCCCTCTGTCTCTGATGTCTCAAGTGAAGGTTTCTGGGTCTCTGTCCACATCCCTTGGAGGTCAGCAAACACAGTTTCCTCCTGCAAGCCCTGCAACCGACCCATGGTTCTACAGGACACATACAGACTGGACACACTCACTGGAGTAATGAGAAGGAAGGGGTTAATGAAAGCAGAATACTTGTTAGAATTGAGATTAATGAAAGGAAAATAAATACATAAAACAAAGAGGTGGGAGTGCCTGTCCAGAACCAGGCAGAGAGTTACCAGCAGAGGAGGTGGAGGATCAACTCTGCTGTCCGTCTCTCTTCTCCAGCGGGTGCCCCAGACCCAAACATGCCTCTTTATATAGAGGTTTGGGGATGTTGGCAGTGCAGTCACAGGCCAATGAAAAAAACCTTTTCTGGGCCATTTTTTTCCTGTACTTTGGTGTCTTCCAATGAGAATAGCAGGTCTGGTTTGAGACTGCTTTCACCGCAAAGCCCCTGATCTTTGTGCAACCCATCTCAGATGATCCAAGTTTGTGTAAGATACGTTAGGCCACAGGGTTACATAAAATACCTGGGAACATGCAATGTCTGCTCCTTTTGGTCCTGCTGGATGCTTATTCCACCTTTGGTATGCAGCATAACCATCTAATTTGCAGCCATAGCATGGTCATTGTTTCCCTTCATAGCATTTTGTCCTTTACATCTAACCTTCTGGTTGTCTTATGTCAGCAAAAGAATAGGCATTTCTTATTTTTCAGCTTACTAATTACAAAGTTAATAGTTTAGTGCATAATGAAATTATGAGTGTGTTGGTTTTGCGTGGCAAGGTTTTGGTAGCGGCGGGGGCTACAGGGGTGGTTTCTGTGAGAAGCTGCTAGAAGCTTCCCCTGTGTCTGACAGAGCCAATGCCAGCCGGCTCCAAGACGGACCCGCCGCTGAACAAGGCCAAGCCAATCAGCGCCTCTGTGATAACATATTTAAGAAAGAGAAAAAACAGTTAGAGAGCGCTTTTGCAGCCAGAGAGAGGAGTGAGAAGATGTAAGAAACTCTGCAGACACCAAGGTCAGTGCAGAAGGAGGGGCAGGAGGTGCTCCAGGCGCCGGAGCAGAGATCCCCCTGCAGCCCGTGGTGAAGACCATGGTGAAGCAGGCTGTCCCCCTGCAGCCCATGGAGGGAGGATGAGGGGGTGTAGAGATTCCACCTGCAGCCCGTGGAGGACCCCACGCCGGAGCAGGTGGAGGCACCTGAAGGAAGCTGTGACCCCGTGGGAAGCCCGTGCTGGAGCAAGCTCCTGGCAGGACCTGTGGATCCGTGGAGAGAGGAGCCCACGCCAGAGCAGGTTTGCTGGCAGGACTTGTGACCCCGTGGGGGACCCACGCTGGAGCAGTTTGCTCCTGAAGGTCTGCACCCCGTGGGAGAGACCCACGCTGGAGCAGTTGCTGAAGAACTGCAGCCCGTGGAGGAGACTCACGTTGGAGAAGGCCGTGAAGGACTGTCTCCCGTGAGAGGGACCCCACGCTGGAGCAGGGGAACGATGAGAGGAGTCCTCCCCCTGAGGATGAAGAAGTGGCAGAAACACCGCGTGATGAACTGACCGTAACCCCCACTCCCCGTCCCCCTGTGCCGCTGAGGGGGGCGGAGGTTGAAGCCAGGAGTGAAGTTGAGCCCGGGAAGATGGGAGGGGTGGGGGGAGGTGTTCTAAGATTTGTTTTTTTTTCTCATTCCTCTACTCTGCTTTGCCTAGTAATAAATCAGATGAATTCCCTCTTTAAGTTCAGTCTGTTTTGCTCGTTATGATAATTAGAGAATGATCTCTCCCTGTCCTTATCTCGACCCGTAAGTTTTTTTTTCTTTGTACCTTTTCTCCCCTGTCTAATGAAGGAGGGGAGTGATAGAGCGGCTCTGGTGGGCACCTGGCCCTCAGCCAGGGTCGACCCACTACAATGAGGTATGAAATTATAACATGAATACAATCTTTCACATGAAATTTTACAATAGATCACCTTTTCATTTCTACTACTTCCTCTCTGGATTACTCTTGTTTTTTTTCCTGCTGTTTCAGGGTCCTCGCTGATATCAACTTTTACTCAATCTTTCTCAGGCTGCCCAGCCTCTGGCAGGATAACCAGCACGCCTGCCAACTTCTTATATATTTCTCAAATAATCTATAAAAGATAAGCAGTTTATTAGGAAGAAATTTCATTTCTAATCCTTCCAGTTTTGAACAGCAGTCAGTAGTCACATATTCTCTCTATATAAATGTGCATGTATATTTGTATATGCATGTTATACATGGATGGGTATACATACGAGTATTCAAACACTAAATATTTACTTCTAAGGTTGTGAAGATTTTACAGTTTCTGAGCCATGAGCACATTTGCTGTTACTCAGCCTAATTCCTTTCTGGGACACAGAAGCAGCAATTCCCATTTCTGAAGCACTTCTGAGTCTAAACCATATGAAGAACACCATCCTCTGTCAGAACTTCTTTGGTGACAGTTTATTCCATGTAATCCAGGTGAATGCAGCTAATTCGGATGGGTAGCACATGTGAGTGGCCCAGTTAGGAAGCGCTGCTGAGGCTCTGTCTCCTCTTCCATGGCAGTGACCGATGTAGCTGGCCATGTGTTTTGAAACCCCTGACAGTCCACCAAGTCAGCTATAGCACAGAGGATTAATTTTCTGCATTTTTTTTTTTTTTCACAGGGAAACATTTTTAAAAAAATCTCTGAATCTTCAACACTGATTTGATTGGTAAACAAAGTCAAATGAGGAGATTTCTGGCATGGAGAAAATGCAGTTCTCCCTGTCACCTGTGTCTACTGGTGAGCAAAACTTTCCTCCAGCTTTACCTTTAGTCTGGCAACTTTATGTGGTTTTTCAGTTATTATAAACCCCACACAGTCCCTTTCTCTCACAGCAAGAAATGTTCTTTCTTTCTACCTTTCCTTATCCCCATCCTGACGAGATGCCTGGTCCCTCTTCCTTTGGGACCTTCCCGCTCTCCCGTACTACTTTATCTCCTCTGGATGTATCTCTGCTTATCCCACTGTCTGCTCCAGAAGATTTACCTTCCAAAAATATCAACAAATAGCTGTCCATGAGCCAACAATTTAAAGTCAAGCCATGCCTTGCAGTAGCGGATTTGTTAACCCATGGCACAGGGAGCTCATTTCCATAGTTGGAGGATGGTGGGAAGACCCAGACGCACACAGCTGCTGTCAGTTTGCCCGTCAGAGACTTCGCTGTGCTGTGTCCCACCAGGCAGGAGATCTGGATCTGTGGTGCCCTTGTCCAGAGACTGCTGCCTTGCAACTGGGCTGTGCAAGGCTTGTGCATCTGGTGGTGTAAAGGGGAGAGACGGGAGGAAGCTGTGGATGCACAACAGTAACGAGAGGTTTGACACCACATGAGATGGGTCATCAGTGTCATCCTGGCTGTGTGGTGCCTCATGTTTCTGTAAATCCCCATTTGTTGATTGTTTTGGGTTTTTTTCCAGGCATCTTTATGTGTGCAAAGGGAGGATTAACAGAGAGGTTAATTTATTACAGCTCTTAAACCCTGCTTGCTCAGTTCCACAGCATCCTGGGCCCGTCGTGAAGCTGGGCTGGAACAGAGCTGAGCACCGCTCACGGAGAGCTGAAACCTGGGCTGTAGTTGCAGGTTACAGAGGGGTTTATGGAGAGACAGAAGTAAAAGTTGTAGGAAAATAACACTCAGTTCTTTCTTTCTTTCTTTGCTATCTCTCATTGCTTAGTTTTACACCACATAATTCGCTATTCTTTTTTGAATAACAAACTATATCCTTCAAAGGATACTCCCTGCTGAGTTTTGCAGCATGACCAGAAGGAGCAGCACTCCCCATCTCTCTCCCAGAAAACTGATTCGGTTTCATTCCAGTTGTTTTCCCTATTGACCATTGCACAGCTGTGTCTATTCTATTCCCTTTGGAAAAACGTGTGGCTTGAAAAAAGCAACATGGACTTGCAGGGAAATTACACAGAGTACAAGGGCAATTTTCTGGCTAGGGCTCTAGCTGGAGATGGGAGCTGAGTGGCACCGGGTTTCATGGACATTAATTACACTGGTGATGTTGAGCTGGAGCAGGAGTGCCCAGGGAATGCCTGGTTATGGCTTCTTTATGCGAAAGAAAAAACTAGGTTTGCCTTAAAAGATGCTGGGACTATTCCTGATTTGGGCAACCCAGTACCACAGTAGCCCAAAACTTGCATGAGACATTGCTGGGTTTGAATTGTGCCATATGTGTAAAAATGCTTTAAAACCACCTGGGACTAAAGGAAGAGGAAGAAACTAAAACTTCTGTGAAGTCCTGGAGTCTTGAATTTGCCCTTTGCAACAACTGTGTCCATAAGACAATGTCCCAGTGTAATAAAAATAAATGTGTAACAGAATAGATGTCACTGACTTCCCCTGGTGACTGCTGCGGTGCTTCACAGACCTTCTGGGCCACGTAACCAGGAGGACCAGAAACCTTGCTGCCCAGGAGGGATGAGGAAGAGGATGTTTCTCTCTGCGGGACTCTATGTGGATGATTTTAAGAAATCTTGGAGCTGGGAATATCTTCCTCAGGACCAGCTTTCAGCTTTATAGTTGCTTGAGTGTCCTGAATGGAAAGGAGCTCAGATGTCCACCTTCAGGTTTTCTAAATCTGTATTTTGGTCCCAGCTGGGTAAACTCTCCATGTGGCATAAAGCCTGGCTTTGCAGTAGAGTCAGTGAAGCACAGATTACTCCTGCTGCTCTGCAGATGTAAAGTTGAATTCCTGCTCTTTGGTTCCCAGAGCAGCACATTTCCCCTCGTATTTCAAGGTCTCTGGAAGCAACAGGCCAGCCCTCTGTTTGCTTGTGTCTTCTCTGAGCTCGGGGGTCTCTGCAGGTGGGAGAGGTGCAGCCCAGCCGCCGTGCCTGGAGGGATCAGGGGGCAGCTCACTCTGCACCGCTGCACAAAACACCAGGAACCAGCTGTGATTTTCAGACAGGTTTTGGACAAGTCAGTTCTGGGCAGGTTTCCACCAGGCTGGCCAAGGCCACTGAACGGACAGCAGGGCTGTTCCCCTGCCAAATTTCATGCTGTTTTTGTAAATTGTGGACGTGCTGTGAGGACAAGCATTGGGCAATTGTACCAAAGGTCTGTCGTCCCTTCCTGTCGTTTGCACAGAGGACACGGGGCGGAGAGGATGGCACAGAGAAGGTGAAGGATCCTTATGGCTTCAGGTTGGCTGAGGACATCCCATCATCAGAGGTAAGCTGCGGCAAGACAGAGGTGATACACGGACGCACAGGGCTTAACTCAGTTGCCTTCACACCGGTACGTAGAGCAATTTTCAGTGCTCTGGACTGTCTGAGATGTCCACCTGGGGAGACCAAGCCTTGCTGGAGCAGCCGGGGAGGCCAGGTGGGACACGGGGACATCTCAGGTGGCACTTGTCTAAGAGTGAGCAAAAGAATTGAGACGGGGATATTCACAGAGAACAGGAGTCTGTGGCATGCTGTGTGACAAAAAGCCAGCTGTGATTTAGAAGAGTCCTTCCACATGTTTGTATCAAAAACATTATACAGTTAGTTAGTCAGTTAGTTAGCTAGCTAGTTAGTTAATTAGTGTGGATTCGCTAGGAGGACCACAGAGAAATGTGAGAGTAAGAAATGCCGTCGTTACAGCATATGTGTCACTTTAAATAAACAATTACTTAAATTACTATTCTGACTGTTCCTGAGCAAATCACAGATTAGAATATCTGGATTATTCTTTTCTGTTCATATGTTCTTCAGCTAAGATAAAATTTAAAGCAGTTTAGAAAATGCAGCCTTTATTTCTCTTAGAATATTTATTTATTATGAATAAATACATACATATACACAGATATACAAATATATATATACTCATATATATATATGTGTGCTTGTATATGTTTTCTGTATAAAAGAAAAACATGATTTCTGGCCTCCACACAGTATCCTTTACAGCACTGCAGAGAAAGGAAACTGAATAAGACATACAGCTGTCAAAATACTTTCAGTATAAAATATTAATTGATATGCAATATTAATTCATTTATTAATGTGTTTAATTGCCAAGAAAAAAGTTAGGGAAATATATCCATTTTGTAAGCTTGAGTAGCCAAAACAGTATTTAAACTCAATAATAGTATACTTTAATTAAAATAACAGATAGCTTAATTACCATATTTAAGAAATTTAAGGTAATTTTACCAACGAGTATAGCAACAGATACAATTCATTAACTGAAGATCTTATCCCAGTCTTGATTCATATTTAAGCTTTGATGTGTTTTGTACCCCACTGGGCAGCTGACAGAGGCACAAAGCAGGAAACAGGAAAACAGTCATTTTATTCTATTTTAAGGTCCTTTTCAGGATTATACAGGAATGGGATTTAGTAAAATAGCTATCCCTGGGCGGTTAAAGTGCCTGTTTGGATTTTTCCTATCATTTCACTTGGACCCAAGTAAACAGGATTGTGGTTCAGCGACTGATGATTTCCAAAGGAAGACGTTGTGTCCCACCTCTGTCCCACCTCCGTCCCACCTCCCCATGTGCTCATCGTTGGCTGTCTCCAGGTACCAAGCCAGCGGAAATCCCACACTCCTTCTGCCTGGACCTACCTCTGTTACTTGTTAGGTTCAATGTGATTTTTCAGAGCAAGGACTGGCTTTTTGTCCATTGCAGGAGTCCACAGCAGATTGCAAAACACTGAGAGCTTTGAGGTTGGACTGTCAGAAAACATAATTCACTAACATACCAATGCCGGGAGTCAGAGGACATCACTATAATTAAGAAGAAAATCCATAAAACCCTGCTGTCAGAATAATTTATGTGCTCTTGACTGAAGAAGGCTGCTGGAGAGAAATTTCGGTGTTAGCTCTTCATTGCCCTCTTCTGGGAGGCAGGTGACCTGGGTAGATGGATGCTGTTTGGATGGCTCTTCGGAGTGAAGAATGTTGGGTTTTTTCCTAGACTCTGAGTAATATGATAACCAAAACACAACTTCTTTTTCTGGGCTTACCTGGGTGACTTCAGGGTCCAGGACATACCAGTGCTGTCGTCAGTCTTTCTGGTCCAAACCCTCCAGGGGCACATGGGAGCAGTTTGACCAAAACATATTTTCTGGAGGTTGTTTCCTTTGGCCACCTGGAAAGTGGGTGTGTGGAAGTCAGTGCCTCTCTGAAACTTTAATTATTCAAACAATAGTTATTTCCTCAGCAATGAATAGAAAACAGGCATGGCAAATGCATGAAAATGAAAATATTATTGGTGCACTAATAAGCATGCTCTTCTGTGTGATCATGCTGCTGCAAAAAGATTCCTCCAACTAGGCTGGTTTCTCAACTCCTCTCTGCTCTCAAGACATTACCTACAGCACACAAGATCTATCAGGAGGTGTTTTGGTTTGGGTTTTTTTTTTTCTCTTTAAAGTCTTGTGCAAAAACTGAGCTTTCTTAATGTAGCTGTTTAGGTGTTGTGGTAGATATCTCTTTCAGATAGGCTTTAGAGAGGACCTTTCTGCAGCCAGCACCAGGCACCATGGCCATGGGACAGCCCTGTAGAATTAAGTCCCCGCTGGAGCCAAACCAGCAGTTTTCAGTGTATGTCCCAGAATGCTTTTGTCACAGCCCATGATGGATCAATGTGTTGTACACAACCCACGGTGGTGTAATGTGATTTTTGGAAGACCTAACTCATGTGCCAGAGAAACGAAAGGGAGTTCACGAGCGGTCACCATTTCTCATCGGCTGCTGGGAAGTGACATTTCAGCTGCTGGAAATTGCTGTGAGAAGCCCATGTCCTTGGCCAGGTGGTCTGTGGCAGCTCTGTCATCAACAGGAATATATAAAGACAAATCGTCTGGGGGCAAGACATCATTGTCTGAAGCTCCCCATTGAAATGAACCAGGTAGGACAGACTGGCAGCCGTGTCCCCTCTCCTGAAGTCCTCTAAGGTGAGCTGAAGGTGTAGTTTCCACACCATTTTCAACTGATAAGGAGAAAAATGCATAATTTTTCACAATATTCTTTGCTTCTCTAAAAAGAAATTCATCATTCCAAGATGTATAATTTTGCAGTTTCATTAAATCCTCATAAACAACTATGTACAGTGCTTGGTATTTCACTAATGCGTTTGGCTGATTATTATAGTCAATAACGGTGATTCTGAATGGTTACAGTAGTTTGTATTGTTTTCAAAAGTTAATTGGAATCTGCAACAAGAAATGATGGTGGAGAGATACTTTGAGGCTTTCAGCTGGCACATATTATAAAGGTGTTATGGAGAGAAGGGACAGATGACTCCTTAGCTTTTTCTGTAACTATATTTTCAAAGACTTACTACTGGCTTGTAAGCTACAAAATTTACTATTATTCAAATAATTAAAGTTTCTGAGTGTTTATTATCCAAAGAAATTAGAATGGTGTAAGTAATTATCTACAGATATCTGAAGCAAAATGTGTGATAATTAAATAAAATTGACATTTTAGTCATTAAGTGACTTGCTACAAACATCAAACACTGCACCATATGGGCTGCCATGAAGAAACTTGACTCCATCCCAGCCAGACCCAGTACAGTTGCTCAGACAAAAATGGATAAAGCTCTAAATGGAAGTACTGATGATTTTGTGCACGTAGCAGGATTGCCTATAAGTTATAAAGGGGACTTAAGAAAATCTTTGTTATTTTATAAAACTTGGATAAAAGTTGGAAGAAACTAATTACATTTCTTACTTTTTTTTAAGTTCTAACATTCAGGGTGTAATGGATTCAAATATAGGAGTCTTCACTGGACATGGTATAACCTATCTTTGCAGTTGATGGAAAGAAAATCACAATATTCATCTCATTCTTTTACATTTCATAGGCATAAATGCATTTTCTTGATCTTATGCAATGTGCTTTCAAACATTTCTTTCCTGAAAAAGTTGTATGTCACTAGATTTATTCTAGACCATTTACTTTATAGCATAAATGACAATTTTTATCAACAAATTGCAGCTTATATGTCATAAATAGTGTTTGGATTGGGTAATCACAAATGCAGGACAAATGCATAATCTCTTTCTGTTTCTTTTTTTTAGTGGCTTTTCTATTTGGCAAGACTAAATTCAGACATGAAGATCTTTTCCCTTTTCTTTGCTGTTCTCCTCTTAATGCTCCAAGGCACTTTAGGTAAGAGCTACATAAAATCAAAGGAAATGCAGAGGGAAGATTGTGAGTATGGAGAACCTAAAAATAGAATGGAAATAAAATGGGTTTTAGTCTCTTTTGCCCCAGGCCAACTGGTGCTACCAGCATGCTGGGCACAAACTAGCAGTGAAAGACATGAGCTGGGTCCATTGGATGTACTGACCCTCCTGCTTCGGAAAATAAGGGAATTTAATGGTATGGATGGGGCAAACACGCAGGCAGACTAGACTACTGATGTCACCCTATAACCCTAACTTGTTCTTAGTCTTCTTTGGAAAGGAAAATCACGACTTGGGGTTTTTTTGCACAGGTTTCATGCGTGCACCTAATAATGATGTGCAGTGCAAACAGGCTGGGGGTACCTGTTCCACTGACCACTGTCCTCTACCCAATACGAGGTCCTTCGGACGTTGCCAGCAAGGGGTCCCTTGCTGTCGGACTGTGGTGAGTTATGGATTTAAATGAAGATCAGGTGTTTCTTGGGGGAATGGGTTCATTCAATGGACCAGATCCTCCTGGAAATTATGATAAGACACATCGAAAATAAGAAGGTGATTTGTGACAGCCAACATGACTTCACTAAGGGAAAATTCTGCCTGACAAATTTGGTGGCCTGCTATGATGTGGTTGCAGTGTTGGGTGGATAAGGGAAGAGCAACCAATGTCAGCTGCCTCGACTTGTGCAAAGCATTTGACACTGTCCCACATGACATCCTTGTCTCTAAATTGGAGAGACATGGATTCGACGGATGGACCACTTGGTGGATAAGGAATTGGCTGGATGGTCGCACTCAAAGAGTTGTGGTCAATGGGCGGATGTCCAAGTGGAGACCAGTGACAAGTGGCATTCCTCAGGGGTCGGTACCAGGACCAGCACTGTTCAACATCTTTGTTGGTGACATGACATGAGATCGAGTGCCCCCTCAGCAAGTTTGCCAATGACACCAAGCTGCGTGGTGTGGTTGACACGCTGGAGGGAAGGGATGCCATCCAGAGGGACCTGGACAGGCTGGAGAGGTAGGCCTATGAGAACTGCATAAAGTTCAACAAGGCCAAGGGCAAGGTCCTGCACATGAATCAGGGCAATCCCAAGCAGCACAACAGGCTGGGCGGAGAACGGATGGAGAGCAGCCCTGAGGAAAAGGACCTGGGAGTGCTGGTTGATGAGAAGCTCAACATGAGCTGGCAGTGTGCGCTGGCAGCCCAGAAAGCCACCCGTGTCCTAGGCTGCATCAAAAGCAGCGTGAGCAGCAGGTCGAGGGAGGGGATTCTGCCCCCCTACTCCACTCTGCTGAGACCCCATCTGAAGTACGGCATCCAGCTCAGGGGTCCCCAGGACAAGAAAGACACTGAGCTGTTGGAGCAAGTCCAGAGGAGGCTACAAAATGAATCAGAGAGCTGGAGCACCTCTCCTGTGAGGACCTCAGGCTGAGAGATTTGGGCTTGTTCAGCTTGGAGAAGGCGCCGGGAAGACCTTATAACAGCAGCTTTCCACTAACTAAAGGGGGCCTCCAGGCAAGCTGGAGAGGGACCGTTTACAAGAGCGTGGAGTGACAGGACAAGGGGTAATGAGTTTAAACTAAAAGAGGGTCGATTCAGATTAGATGTTACAAAGAAATTCTTCCCTGTGAGGGTGCTGAGGCCCTGGCACAGGTTGCTCAGAGAAGCTGTGGCTGCCCCTGGCTCCCTGGCAGTGTTCAAGGCCAGGTTGGATGGGGCTTTGGGCAATGTGGTCTAGTGGAGGGTGTCCCTGCCCATGGCAGGGGGGCTGGAACTAGATGATCTTGAAGGTCCCTTCCAACCCAAACCATTCCATGATTCTATGATTCAATGATTACTCACTTTCACACATCCAATCTGCCTTTTAGATGTGAAACTCCTCTAGTGCAAGCTGACAAAGGAGCAGAAGCTCTGTACACTAAGATACAGGATTTCCTGAGGATTTCCTCACTAGTTCCCCATGTACCATTAATGATGTAGCTTGAGTGCCGTATGGTAAAGATCACTGTCAAATGTCTTTGGCAGAGATAAGTCATTAGCTAGAAATGAACTCTTCTCTCCGCTGTTCCCATTAGCTGGTTAGAACTGCTTATGATGAGTCACACATGTTCCAAAGGACACATCTCTCGATGTACACACTGTCTGGAGACCTGGGACATTTGGGTCAGGTTCATAGGAAACGTGCACATTCCACATTGCAAAATGTGCCAGGTCTCACAGTCAGAACAACCTGAAAGTCATGTTGTTCTACTAGATATTTTCTCCAGTTGCATAATTCTCCCTTTTTAGACAAAAACGAAATATAAAATCTTAATTTTTCTTGAGTTCCTTACCAGAATCCCAAAGTTCAGTGTGTCTTTAGTCCAACCTGAAACTGCAGAAACAAATAGCCACAATGATTCTAATACTTCTTTTTCTGTTCTTTTTTTGCTGTAAGATTCTGTAACTTGTCTTACTTTGGGAGGATCTTATTTATATGTACTTTGTTCAATATTAGTAGCAGAGATGTTAAAAACAAAGCATGACCTGCAGATGTACACAGAGAAATTCCTCTCCTTAAAATCTCTCCATCAGAGATTTTAAGATGAGAAGGAAGCTTCAGGTACAGAGACCTGGCAATTCATTATTAAATAAAATAGAAAGACAATGTTTAAAAATCAGCAGCAGCAGGACTATGAATATACTACGAAGAATTGACGAGTTATCCAGGATTAAGAGCTCTTGGTGCTCATTCAATTCCTTCTGTGCTTCTTATTAAAATCTTTTCCTGGTTATAAGTACAAAATCTGAAAGTTTCTTTCCTTTTTTTGCAGTATGATTAGTGACCGTTGGCATCTCAGACTGGTTAAGCAAAGCTTCTGGCAATTTGGGACATGCATCATCCCATCGGAAAATCTGGAATTTTGAGTTGAAAATACGTATTTAACACACACACACGTGCATACACCGAAACATGAACAACAACTGAAAGAAAACGAACTCCTCCACAAACTTTTAATGACCTGAAGAAACTCCAGAGCAATTCTTAAACCACTCGGAAAAGACCAATATTTCTCATCTTTATAAAGCATTTTTCTGTTGAAACTATATTGTGGCCACCAACACCTATCCCAGAGAGCAGATCACCAACATGCAGAAGTTTGTCCTTATGAGAGGATGCAGAGCAGATTCCTCCTTTGTCCCTCAGAACAGATATTCATTATTTTCTTTTCGAGTTTGCAATAATGTGATTAGCACTAGAAGACAAAGTCTCCTGGAGACACTGAATGCTAAGCTGGGGTGTTCGTATTTCATAGTCTACATATCTCCATTTGAATATACATGCTCCAGAAGACCTTGTGTCTGATCCTTGTATCTGTGAGGAATTGTCTTGGTGTGTTTTTGCTGGAGGATCTGGCTCTCATCTCACCTGGGGTCATTGTGACACGTCTTGTGGTAAATTTCTCTAAGAAGAGGAGAAGAAACTGAACCCGTTTACGGACAGGAATATGACCTGGTCCTATTCATTATCAGGTTGACCAGTAACAGTCAAGAATAACTCCTCCAAACCCATTGTGAGTAGGCTAGCAGAAAGCTGTCCCAAACTGACCATGTTCATGGCCTGTGGCAGTCCTAAAACCACCTATAGCAGCTCATGGCATGGAGACCACAGATACTTTTAGTGATCCCTTATCTCAAATCCTTTTGGCCTTTGCATTAGCACTCTGGGATCCTAGGCATGGGGAAGGGAAGCGGGGGATGTGCCTATACGTTGTAACAGCAGATGCCGAGATTCCAGGCTGATGGACATGCAACCCACTGCCTCCAGAGAGCACAGTGCAGTGATAAATAGTTTTATGAGTTTAGGATCCAAAGCAGTAAAATCCCATTGACATGATGTTGGTCTAGACTAAATAGAGGCTGCAGGACCAGGATGACGTGAACGTGGTGAGGCACTGTCATGGTTTAGGCCCAGCCGGCAGCAAGGTACCACGCGGCTGCTCGCTCACCCGTCCCCCAGCGTGATGGGGAGGAAAAGTATAACAAAAGGCTTGGGTCGAGATAAGGACAGGGAGAGATCACTAATTACCGTCACGAGCAAAACAGACTGAACTTAGAAAAAAGAGATTCATCTAATTTATTACTAAACAGAACAGAGCAATGAGAAAATAACAACAAGTCTTAAAACACCTCCCCCCACCCCTCCCATCTTCCCGGGCTCAACTTCACTCCCGGCTTCAACCTCTTCCCCCCTCAGCGGCACGGGGCGGGGGCAGGGGGGAATGGGGGTTGTGGTCAGTGCAGCGCACGTTGTTTCTGCCGCTTCTTTGTCCTCAGGGGGAGGACTCCTCTCAACTTTCCCCTGCTCCAAAAATGGAGTCTCTCCCACGGGCTACAGTCCTTCACGAACTGCTCCAGCGTGGGTCTCTCCCACGGGGTGCAGACCTTCAGGAGCAAACTGCTCCAGCGTGGGTCCCCCACGGGGTCACAAGTCCTGTCAGCAAACCTGCCCTGGCACGGGCTCCTCTCTCCACAGGTCTACCGGTCTGGCCAGGGACTTGCTTCAGCCTGGGCTTCCCACGGGGTCACAGCCTCCTTCAGGTGTCTCCACCTGCTCTGGCGTGGGGTCCTCCATGGGCTGCAGGTGGAATCTCTACACCCCCTCATCCTCCCTCCATGGGCTGCAGGGGGACAGCCTGCTTCACCATGGTCTTCACCATGGGCTGCAGGGGAATCTTGCTCCAGCGCCTGGAGCACCTCCTGCCCCTCCTTCTGCACTGACCTTGCTGTTACATCTTCTCACTCCTCTCTCTGGCTGCAAAAGCTCTCTCTAACTGTTTTTCTCTTTCTTAAATATGTTATTACAGAGGTGCTGATTGGCTCGGCCTTGGCCAGCGTTGGGTCCGTCTTGGAGCCGGCTGGCATTGGCTCTGTCAGACACAGGGGAAGCTTCTAGAAGCTCCTCACAGGCGCCACCCCCATAGCTCCCACCCGCTACCGAAACCTTGCCACGCAAACCCAACACAGACACTTTTAAGACCTAAAGAAGCTGGCCTTCTGCCACCCTGGGGTTTCTCTGCATTTCCATTCCCAGCACTTCAGGCTGGGCTAGCAGACACAACCCTGCAGAGGAGCGGAGGGGTGACCTTGTCTCCTGAACCCCAGCTTGGTGCCCTGGACTAGGATGGAAGAGGGAATGGGCTCTGGTGCTTTTTGATTTATTAATAAATATGTTGCCACACAAATCACTGCAACCCAGACACTGTGCAGGACAATTTAACAGGACTCAATAACACATGCGATTAAATTAACTTAATTTAGTTAAATTAACTTAATTTAGTTAAATAAACTTCATTTACAGGTTGATTTTTATAGACAATAGGAACAGCAAAAACCACCCTGACATATATAAGCAAATGTCAGCAATGTGGTTTCACAGTGACTTGCTTTTATTAGAATTGAACCTGCAAATCTTTTTATCAGGGTACAAGAACTCCTCCTCAGATCTTGTGCACCTAAGGATCTTCACCCCCCAGGGAAAAGGCTCCCCAGGCTTGCTCTGAGGCTGGGATCCATTGATGTCAAAACTGGGAGATGTCTCAGATGCCCAGAGCTCTTGTCTGCGTGGTCAGTGAGGTGTCAGGTTTAGGAACTGGATGTCCTGCAAAGAAAAATCAGGTGCTTAGCTAGTCCACCTATCTCCATCCAAACCAGTACATTATACCTTGCCATCTCAGACTGCCATAGACATAAGGTAACACATAGGGCTAAAGACTACCAGGGATCCTCATGATCTGGACCGCTGACCTGTGTTTTCTGGCCATAAGACAACCTAGATAAAATGGAGGATGTGGATGTTCCCACTCAGCACACACCACAGCTCTCTGGCTGCAGCTGCTGATGACCCAGAGTACCTGCCAGGGTGTAGTTTAAGAATAAAACTAGCTTAAGAATAAAGAGTTGCACTGGAGAAAGTGGCTGATCCTCTCACTTTCCTCCATGCCCTTTTTCTATGAAAAAGGGTGGCAGTGCTGCTTACTTTTTTTTTTGCATCCTTCAGCATGATGTTTCACAGAAATCCAATTAGATTAAATAGAAATGCAAATAATAATAATAAAAATAAATATCAAATAATAAATAACAAATAATAAATAATAATGATAAAAAGATGTATGGGGTCCAAAAAGTGGTAGATTTTTTACAACTCCTTTGGTATGAAATGCCACCAACCACAGAGCTGGACCATGGCATATTACAGCATCGCTTTGCATGGGATTTCTCCTATAAACGCAGATGCTTTCTCACTGGTGCTGATGAAGACATGCTTTATTCCCAGAGGGTGGAAAATGTCCTGTGGCACTTTGGTCTAATATCTGGCACTTTACACCAAATAAAGTAACCTAGATGGAGAACTGCATCACTGGTATGAGTCCTGACTTGCTTAATGGTTATTCTGTGCTGATAAGCTTTTTTCTTGGTAGCACTGCTGCCTGCGTGCATTGAGGGGGAGACCTCAGAGCCGACTGTCTGAAGTCAGTTGTGTCCACCCTGCTTAGTAGAGGCAGAATCAGCTCATGGTCAAACTCTGCCTCTACTAAGTAGGGTGAACACAACTGACTTCAGGTTCCTCCCTGCTTATCATCAACTTCTTCCTGAGGTTTTTCTGAGAAAGCAGA
This sequence comes from Balearica regulorum gibbericeps, assembly GCF_011004875.1. NCBI lineage: Eukaryota > Metazoa > Chordata > Aves > Gruiformes > Gruidae > Balearica > Balearica regulorum. Next base: position 4,214,775 of record NC_046186.1, on the reverse strand, counting down.
TTGGTATTTTTGACACAAAGCCCAGCAATTAAAGGGTTTTATTGGAGGGTGTAGAGGGCTGGACAAGGTGGTCTGTTTCATGCCAAAAGGGGGAAAAGCCCAATAAGTTGGTTTACTCTTGGTGCAGCGGCATTTTTTTGGAGGAATCCATCTTACCATTTGCAGCATTTCAGCTTCCCACCGCGGCAGGTCCCAATGTCAACCAGAGGAGCGGAGCATGCAACAAACGAGCAGGAGCCCCGGTTTTGCCGGCATGCTAAGGTGTCAGGAGCTTCTTGGCTGTAAGCTGCAAAAAAAACCCCCAAACCCCAAGGGAAAATTCACGTTCATTTGTCAAGGCAGAGGATTGGAGAGTTGCAGCATCGGATTTACCTGGTGTGCTATGTGGTTTCCTGCCTGGTTTGTGTTTGGGGTAACCTGATCAGACCTTCTTAAGGTCTTTACATCCATATGAAATGCAAACTAACCAGAAGAGCAGGTTGTAATGCTAGCATGGAGAGACAGTCTGCCTGATTAATAGTGACCCGAAGATAACTGTCTGCTTCCTTAGCATTTTTCCTGGAGACATGTGCTTGTCATTCCAGTTACACACAAAAATAATATATTATGTGAAAAAGCCGTAAGAAACACAGAAAATTTTTTTTTTAAAACTAATCTCACATTACTCTCAGAAGAAAAAAAAAAAGTGATGGTATTAAAATAAAAATGTCCTAACAGAGTTTCTTCAAACTTTCAGTTCAAGTTTCAGCAAATGTAAAGCATATTTATGACTCGCAATCATTACCTCCTACTTTGAATAACTTCCTCGCAGGAAGCATTGAGCATTGCGAGCGTGAATAGCATGCTCACAGGAAACTTGTGCGCTGTGTTACCATGTAAAATATAGCTAACACAGATGGCATAAAGCTTCACAAAAAAAAAAATTTAATCACAGCCAAACCAATGGAACTAACATTTGCCCAACTAAAATGTTGTATATATCTAAATATACACTCTAAAATAAAGTCAGTGACTGTTGTTGCTAGTGTTGCATATGGTTTAACTAGAGGCTATGCTGGTTTTACTGTGCCAGTATGTTTGGAACTGAAAGGCCAAATGTTCAGGTGGTGGCAAAGACTTCAGGTCCACCATCATCAGGGGATCTGCCTGGGCTTATCCCAGCTGAAAAGCCAGCTCCGAGTCTGGGTTCAGAGTATTTCCAGGCTAAACATTACTTGTTCCCACTGGGATGTTCAGCCTGAGGTTCAAATTGTGCTATTTTTGTATGTTTTAAATGGATCTTCTATATCACCTAGAGCCTTGTATATCTGTACATTTAAAAGGCAGAAGAGGCCCTTATCAGCTGCCCCAACTTCTTGCTAAGCACAACCACAATCATCCTACCCAATACTTTCTATGCCTAGCTCAATCCACAGCTGTCGTCAAACTGGACTCTATCCATAATTTGAAAGGCCTGCAAGCTGTATTTGAAATTAGATCTACCACATTTCAACCAATTTGTCCTAGTGGCTCTCAAGTCTTTTCTCTTAATTGCATATTATTCAAGGATTATGTGTTGCTGATTTCACTCCGCTGATTTTAAAGACAACATTAGACCTAGGTTTCCCTTGTCTCCTAAATTACAAAACCCTGTAGTGTTATGGGTCTTTTCTGTGCATAGTTCTTTATGAAGAGATATAAAAAAAACTTAATGCCCTTTTGTGCTGGTTTACTAGCTGCTATGAAGAAAGTTAATTCTATGCCAGCCAAAACCAGCACACCTTTCCCAGAGACTCCACTGGAATTGCACCAGCCCTGCAGCCATCTCATGGGCCACAGTTTGCTTTGAAATCAAGAATAATTTTGTGATGCACTAAATAGGAAATGCCCAAGAAAGCAATCCAGAAGCATGCAGTGCAGGCTTTGTCTAAAGCTCCTACCAATTGCAGCTTTTGGCCTACATCTCTTCATTGAGTAGACAGACATTTCCTTGTCTAGGAAAGTAAATACAAATTTGAGTCTACTGCAAGCCAAAGCAGGGATGGAGATATAGCTTAAACTTCTCTGATGTCCCCCAAACATCCTGGAATGATGAATGTGCTCCAAACTCTCTTAATGCAAATGGACAGGATAGACTCCAGGCAAAGCCCCACTGTCACAACTACTTTTTTAAAAAACATAGGAGATCTACTAATGTATGCAGTCAGGAGGTGGGGGTGCAAATGTAAGAAGGGAAAGATCTCACATTGTAGGATGGTGTCTTAAGTATCAGCCTAAGAATTGCCTGAATACACAGGAGCATCTTTCTTCCACCACATTGTCATGCAACTGGAACATGAGATGCTAGAAAGAGACCATCAGGAAGACTATCAAGGACCTTGACTCAGTACCTTAAAGATTAGGACTATGACTAGGCAAAGGGACTTCTAACATGAAAGGCATGGAGTCCAAGAGCACAGAAGTTACCTGAACCTCAACACTAGGTTTTAATGGACTTCTCTGCACATGCACCCTTTAAGTCTCCACCTCTCCTATTTTCAATCTTACCTGGAGCAGCCTGGAAGAGGAAGAAGAGAGCAGCAACGAGGAAGAAAAGGATTCTCATGACTGCCAGCTGGTAGTGGCGCGAAGATACTCAAAGATGGACAGAAGTTGATGTTCGAGGCAGAAGGTGGCTAGTGCTTGTACTTATAAAGGCTCAGGGATGGAGCAGTGCAGAGAACTGGAGGGGGCGGAGGAGTGGTTGTCTGAGGAACAGCGAGTTCATTGCCCTATTAGTATAGAGACTGGTGATGTATGAAGATGTTGCAACCCAACACATTTGAAGATGCCTGACCTGAGCAATGACCAAATCACGCTTGCTGACCAAATCACTCTGTGCTTGCACGCCCTGTGCCAGCTGGTGGGCTGCACCTGGGGAGGACACGGGATTGGAGGGGGAGGGAGGTGGGTTCCTGTGATCCGCAATACTGTAAACCATGCCAATCTGCTGATGCCCCATGGCTCTTGGCCATGGTCTTGTGACAGCCCGTCCTCTCCTCAGTCACCAGGCACAGTGAGCGTATCAAAGGCAGGGCAGCTGGCCTGCGAGGCTGCGTGCAACAAGGAGACAACAAACCCTCCTTGAATGCAGGAAAGGATCAGAGCTTCAGTCCTTGCTTGGATCGGAGTTGTAGGGCTGCAACTGAAGAAGGCAGGTAGGAGTGAAAGGGTTGTGGATGTTTCCCCTCCTGGCTATCTGCAGACAGTGTAGTAGCTCCATTCTCCTAGATTTTCTTCTAGCATGGTTCAGAGCTCAGTTACTCTCTGCATCTTATATTAGTGACTTCAGCCATGAGTCTGTACCAAAACTTGAAGAAGAAATCATTAGAAAGGACTGGACACCACTGTCTGTTGTGCCACACTATCATAAGAGACTACATCCCAATCCCTGTTCAGCAATCAGCTAAGCTCTGTCTTGAAAACGGTGAGGTCACGTTGCTTGCTGCTGCTACAGGCACTGAATTCCCATACCCTACTCTGACGGTTTGAACCTTCCAATGTCTACCCTTTGTGGGGAGTCTAAACCTACTCATTCACTGCCCAAAATGACTGGTTTAATAACATTTTCCCTTGCTGCTAGTCACCTTCCTGAGGTGGTTATGAAGAGACTCATATGTCTCTTTATGATTTCATAGATTCAACATACCAAGTCTACTTGCGTGTGATGTCTCCACATCTCTTATCACTTTGTAACCTTTTTCTATATCTGAAAAAAAGATCCAATTTTTTTTTCATACAAGTGAAGGACCAGCCATATATATATATAATGTGGACCAGAGGAAGTGTCACCAGAGCTTTGTAAAGCACTCTTAATACTTGTACTTGTCTCCAAGAAATGCCATCCCTGAGACACATGAGAACTGCAAAGGTGGGGGGTTTTTCAAACAGTATAAGCCAAGAATCATTAATGAAATCAAGTCATGAGGGTGCTTAATCTTTTACTGCTTCAGTGAGAGCAGCAGACTGAAGCGATGGAGAATAACCGCAGGAGGTGAGCTATGTCTGCACGCAGAGGGCAGAGGGGTCTGTTTGTGGTAAACCAGCTGCTCCAAATTCAGCGTAGGGCATGAAGAGAGTGCTTCAGTTTGTGACAAAAACCACATTCTCTTGCTATGTCAGGACTAGGATTTTAGAAAAAGGCAAAAATTTTCCTTACAGTGGAGGGTAGAGAAGGAGGTTGAGGAAGGGTAAGAGGACGCAGGTGGCAAAGCAGACAAATTCCCCTCCATGCTTCACGAACATTTGTCCCTGCTCAGCTGGTTGGGCAACTATGTAATGCTGGCAGGACAGATAGGACTGGCAGCATTGCCATGGCCCCCAGAGGTCCAAGGGAAGGAGGAGAAGCCTCATATCTGTCTGGCTCATCTGATGGGTACAACACCCAGAAGGTGCTTGGGGGTATCAAGCCCACATGTTCCTCTCTTTGCACCTCCATGACTGCCAGTGGTGGGTTGCTGTGATGAAGTTCTTGGGGAACGTGGTGAGAAAATGGAGCTTCAGCCCTCTGCCAGGGAGCTGTGGGACTGGGGTGGTCAGTGGTGCTCTGGGGAAAGGCCATGTATTTTTACACACATTGTTGAGGCAGAGGCAGACGATCTTAAACGGGCTGTTTCCTGATAGCTGACGCCTTCACCAACCCCATCGGTGGAGATGAGGGGTACAGGAGGTGAAATAATTTGCACCTCGTTGTGTTCTGTACTGTGTTGCCTCCTTCTTTAGCTTCAGGCAGGGTGTGAGGAAGGAACCCTCTGTCATCTCTCCTCTGTTTTCCTCCTGAACATGGGAAAGAAGTTCTGAGTAGTCAGTCTTTTATATTAAAACACTCTGCATCTGTGTGTGTGCTGGAAATTTATTTTAAGCAAGCCATAGGGAACATTGACCAACTCTCTGATTTCTGATCTGTAAGCTAGGACATAGATGCAACCCCACAACCCAAATGACCCTGTGCACCTCCTCGAGGTTTCAGACAGGCACCCCATCCACATGCACACTCAGCTTCATTTCTGAAAACAGAGCATGGCCAAAAAGGAGGGAAAGAAAAGGGCAGTCTGTGATCATAAAACATGGCCAGCTATAAACAAATCATCAAGGGTGAAGTTTGCTTGCAAAAATAACAGGATTTAATGGAGAAGGAAAATGCGCCTGTCTACTCCTTGCATAATTCTCCTCCTGCCTGTCCCAGGCGGCACAAGGGACAGACGTGTTTGTTTTGGGAAGTGAGGCTGCTGAGCAAACCCCGCAGGGGTCGGCCCACAGTGTCACACGTTGTTCGATGCTCTTTGGAACCAAACAACATCAGGGAGAGGGAAGGAAAGGGGAAGCAGCTCCATCCTCCTCACGTCCCTCCGCAGCTCCAGCTGGAGAGCAGCAGCGATGTTTGTCCCGGGCCCAGGCTCCCTCCATTGAAAGGCGAATACACCTGGGGTGGTAACAGCCCCCCATGAAGACTGCTCGGCACTGGAGAAAGGGAGCCTGGGCAACATGTCCCACTTCTTCCTTCTCCTCGAGCACCAGGAGAAGATGCTGGCAAACAGTCACCAATGTGCAGAGAAAGCAGTAAGGCTGTTACTGATGGGAAGCTATTGATTTTGAGGTGTCTGTTAGAGTTAATATTTGACCAGGTAGTAAAGGAGTGGGTGGAGGATTTCGCATGGGACCTGCCCTTGTGAAGAAATGGAAACTCATCACCCAGAAAGAGTAAATTAATCTCTTTGGCTCACTGCTACTTCAGGGGACTTCTTGGTTTGTTGTTTGCCTTTTCAGCTTGGGAATTTGCCACTTGTAGTCTGTTTACTGGGCTGTAGGGCAAAGAGTGGAAATGTCTTTGGACCAGATGGAGAGTCCCTGCTTTAAATTACAACTGATGGACAATTAATCTGCCAGAGTAGAAGGGGACAATTAGTTTAGTGAAAACCTCTTATAGTCTAGGAGTAAAACGCAGGTGGCAGCAAGCAATGGTGTTGAGTTCCCCTGTCCCAAAGTTAAGTGCAAGGAAAAAATGACGGTGAGAGGCACAGACATTTGCCGACACAATGAAGATGACAGTGGGTGGAAGGTACATGGTGTTCGTTACCCTTGATGTAGCACTTGATAGAGGCTGCTCATGCATGAAACTAGGTTTCAGTGGGGGATCTCCAGTCCTAGTGACTGAAGTGGCTGTCCAATCTGGCTCTCTGCCATGGAAGAGAGCTGTGAAGGGAAGTCACTGGTCAGCAAATTTCTGGAAAGTCCCTATCCCAATCACCATTTTGAAAATGCTTTCATTCTTCAGGTGATCAAGGAGATTTTCTGCATTAGCTTTGGAACGTGTGCATCAATCAGGTGATCTCTTTTCTCCCATAGCTTGAGTTGCACTATCAAAGTGTTTGAGTCCAGCTGCCTTCCTGCCAGTTCTCCAAGGGAAAAAAATAAAGGTGTCCTAGGAGAGAAGTTCTCAATAGACATGGAATGAGGAATTTCTTGGGTGGGACTCTCGGTGGGCAGTGCATGAGAGATATAAGCCAACAAACAAACTGATGCGGGAGAAGCAGGTGCCTGTAGAGCAAGTGACACAGGAGAGCTGTACCAGCCCCAAGGCTCCACTCAGGGGACATGGGGAGGGCAGAGGTGAGAAAGAGACTCAAGGAGCTCCATGGAAATTGGGCAAAAAGGGAAGGGTGATCCTGAAGTTCCTCGTGTATGGCAGTGAGGGTAGATGTTGGGATGAAACACAAGACCTTGATGGACGTGAGGTGCGGCATCTAGAGACAGAAGTGGAGACCACCCTGTTTGGAATAACACATCTATGACTTAAACACTAGAGATGTGCTTTGTTGGGACAGGGGAAAAATCTGAGGCACAATCTGTCCTGAGTTTATCTGGACTTAATACCAGAGATTTTCTTACACGAGAAACTTGAGGGATGGAGAACAGATAATTTATGTCTGTAGCAGTAATTTAAATAGGATCAGAATATGGGCAGTGAGATGTTCTTGCTAAATGTCTAAATGTTATCAGACCTTTGTTGTAGCTTAGGATTGGGTCAGCTAGCCATGGCCTGAACAAATCCTGGGCGTGGTTCAGGGGTTACCACAGACCAGGAACAGTTCTTGGTACACGTCTTGAACGCAACAGTCTTATTTTGGAGGCAAAAAGATCTGGTGAGTGTCTTGCACTTTGCCAGAAATCTGTCCTTGGACTTTTTAGTTGCTGATATAAATGTACCCAGTCAGGCAGATTACTTGAGGCAGCTTCAAGCACAGATTACTTCTAAATCCTCAAGCTAAGCTAAGAAGCCACTGAAGTAGTTGGAATATGTAGCTCTTAGGTGTTATTTAACGTTTCCAGAGTATGTGCCTATTGTAGATGTTGATTTAGAAGAAACTGATCTAGCCTCATTTGACAGATCCAAAGCTGCAGAAGTCAAGAGATTTTTATTTTTTTTTTTAAATAAATACAGTTCATAGAAATCTTGTGTAAAATCTTTGCAAAATAACAGGGAAATGTTGGACATCTTGTCTTCCTCAGACTAACAGGACAGGAATGTTGTCAATGGGGAAGTTAAGACAAGAACAATAAAATAAAATGTTGCACAACTTCTGTGTTAATTTGACCTTTTTAATTTCTGCATTACTTTTGTGTTTCTGATTAGAGTTCTTTTTAGACTATTTAGATACAAAAAAAGGGCTACAGTTGTGGGGAAGGATCAACTCTTTTTTTGGCTTGATAGAGCTCCAGATTCAGAGACATGAGGATCAATTAAATTGCTTAAAAATAGGCTCCAGTGCCATGGTGAAACCCCTAGGTTTTTTCTAATGCACCTGGATGAAAACAGCCCTAATATCCTTTCAAGATAAATCATAGAATCATAGAATATCCCAAGTTGGAAGGGACCCATAAAGATCATCGAGTCCAACTCCTGGCTCTATACAGGACCAGCCGAATCAGAGCATATGACTGAGAGCATTATCCAGATGCTTCTTGAACTCAGTCAAGCTCGGTGCTGTGACCACTTCCTTGGGGAGCCTGTTCCAGTGCCCGACCACCCTCTCAGTGAAGAACCTTTTCCTGCTATCCAACCTCCCCCGTCGCAGCTTCATGCCGTTCCCTCGGGTTCTATCACTGGTCACCAGAGGGAGAAGATCAGCACCTGCCCCCTCGTTCCCCCTCGTGAGGAAGCTGTAGGCCGCGATGAGGTCTCCCCTCAGTCTCCTCTTGTCTAGGCTGAACAAACCAAGGGACTTCAGCCTCTCCTCACACGTCTTCCCCTCTAGACCCTTCACCATCTTTGTTGCCCTCCTTTGGACACTCTCCAATAGTTTTATGTCCTTTTTGTACTGTGGCGCCCAAAACTGCACGCAATGCTCGAGGTGAGGCCACACCAGTGCAGTGTAGAGTGGGACAATCACTACCCTAGACCGGCTGGCAATGCCGTGCTTGATGCATCTCAGGAATACAGTTGGCCTTCCTGGCAGCCTGGGCACACTGTTGACTCATGTTCAACTTGCTGTCCACCAGGACCCTCAGGTCGCTTTCAGCATGGCTGATCTCCAGTGTCTCATCACCCAGTCTGTATGTATAGCCAGGGTTGCCCCTTCCCAGGTGCAGAATCCAGCACTTGCCCTTGTTAAACCTCATGCGGTTGGTGATTGCCCAGTTCTCCAATTTAACCAGATGTCTCTGCAACTCCTCTCCACCCTCGGTGGAATCAACAGTTCCTCCCAATTTGGTGTCATCTGCAAACTTGCTCACAACACCTTCTGGTCCTACATCCAAGTCGTTTATGGAAACATTAAAGGGAACTGGCCCTAAAATGGAGACCTGGGGAACCCCACTAGTGACTGGCCACCTGATGTAACCCCGTTTGCCATAACTCTTTGGGCCCGACCCATCAGCCAGTTGCTCACCCATCACACTATGTTTTTGTCAAGCTGTATGCTGGACATTTTGTCCAGAAGGATACTGTGAGAGACAGTGTCGAAAGCTTTACTGAAATCTAAAAAAATTGCATCAACTGGCTTGCCTTGGTCAACTAGATGGGTGACCTGGTCATAAAGGGAAACTAAGTTTGTTAAACAGGCCCCTCCTGTCACAAACCTGTGTTGGCTGTGACCAATGACTGCATTGTCCTTCAAGTGTTTTTCTATAACTCCCAGTGTAACTTTCTCCACAATTTTACCAGGCACTGAAGTGAGACTGACAGGCCTGTAATTACCAGGGTTATCTTTCTTGCCCTTCTTGAAGACTGGAACAATGTTTGCCAGCTTCCAGTCAACTGAGACCTCTCCAGATTCCCAAGACTGTTGGAAAATAATCAAGAGAGGTCTTGCAATGACATCAGCCAGCTCTCTGAGCACCCTAGGATGAATCCCATCAGGCCCCATGGACTTGTATGCATCCAGGTGGAGCAGCAATTCCTGCACAAGTTCGGGGTCAGCTGGGAGTTTATCGTTACCACAGTCATGGTCCTCCAACTCGGGGCAACTGGGGTCCCAGAGCCCGTCGTCAGTGTTGAAGACAGAGGCGAAGAAGGCATTAAACGTCTCTGCTTTGTCTATGTCCCTGCTTGTAAGGTGACCATTCTCATCGAGCAATGAGCCAATATTCTCTCTGGTCCTCCTTTTGTTATTAACATACTTTAAAAAGCCCTTTTTATTGTCCACCACAGTACTGGCCAGTTTCAACTCTAACTGAGCTTTGGCCACACGAATTTTCCCTCTACAAAGGCGAGCAGCATCCCTGTAGTCCTCCCACATTGCCTGACCCTGCTTCCAGCAGGCATACACTTTCTTTTTCCACCTAAGCTCTAGAAGAAGATCCCTGATGTAGGAATGTAGGAAATTTACTCAAAAAACTTGACTTCTTGCCTCCATGACTAGCTGTAATAGGAGAAAAGAAATTGATTGTGCATCTGTAACTATTGGAAGAAACAATGAAAACTGCCTTGGGTTTGCATTTTTAGCTCTACAGACCTCATGGCTACATCTGTACTACTGAATTGAACAGGCCATTTAATTTACTTTTATGACAGCTACTGAACACAGGTTTGTTGTTTTCAAAAACAATCTTATTTCTGGGTAGAGATATTTCAGACCCCATCACTGTGTTTATGAAATAGGGGGGGTGTGTGTATGTGTGATATATATATATATATAAAGTTTGCAGTTCTGGAGGTGTTTCTTGATTGCTGTTTTGTCATCCAATCGCTCACTGCCAACAGTTGCTTGTACAGTTCTTCACACTCAATTTTTAGGCTTGTCAATCTGAATACTTAGGTATCATCATCAAACCTGGTTGCTGTTTTAGCCATCCCCTTTTCCAAATCACTTGGGAACATGCAAGACTTCATGGACTTATTTGTTTAAAAAGATTACATGACACAACAAGCCTTGAGTTAAAACCACAGAGAAAATTGCTGTTAGTAACAATAAGAGATCACAGTTACTGGTTTAAGAAGACGTTTATTTTTGTAGGTGAATAAAATAATAACATATTGTTTCACATCCTCCGAGACCTGCATGAACTTGAACTGATTGAACAACCAAACATCCCCGTGAGGTAGGCTGGAATAAGTGGCCAAGGTGCCAAAGTGGCTTGTGTATTAAGAGCAAAAGAGGGAGTGACTTCAGCAAGGAAAAACCTGGATCTCCAGAAGCAGTGTGCTAACAGGACGTGCCCTCTGGAAGCTTCTTTTAATGCTCATTTGCAGGAGGGTTTAGACAGAGGAGGAATCCATCAAAATCACCTCCTCAAGGTAGTGGAAATGTTGCTGGTACAAGGGCACTGACCCAGGAAAGCTTTCTCTTCTTACTCTGCCAAAATCCTGTAAGGATACAAAGTGATTTGTTATTTTGCCGAAGTGTAATCTAAAATCAATCTCTGAAATCCTCAATACCCATTAATTACCTTTCAGAATAAATGTACAGGGTAGGTTCAGCCTACAGGTTTAAAAATCTATATTTAGATGGAAGGGTCCCCATCTGTGCTGGAGTTTTATGTCTGCAGATGTCCATGACATTGTTCATAGGCATGAACTATGGTCACTGGCAAACTAGTTGTATTACCACTAGTAATAAAATTTTGATTCATCTCACCCTAAAATAAAGATGAGGGATTTGATTTAGTTACTGAATCACACAAGTCTAGTGCCATTTGAAGAGCTCTGGGGTATATGCTTGGCCCCGAGTCATCTTTTCTGAAAAGCAGTGTTTTCCCATAGGTCATGAGCTATATCTCAGCCAGATCTGTATATGTGGTTTAAATACTCCAAGACACCTCAAATGCCACTAAACTTCTCAGTGTAGCTTACTGAATCAAACTCTTTGTGTCCAATTTCAAAGATTTCTTTTCAAGCAACTCAGTAGGCTGAATCCTCAGCTGGAAAAAAAAAATTATATTGTACCTCAGAATACCCTGTTGGTTTCAACTTCTACTGCTGTGGTGATCAACCCAGCTGAAAATCTCACAGCCCAATAGGAAGTTTTAATCCTGAACATCGTCATCCATCAATATCTACATATGGCTACATTCTTCTGAGAAAGAGTATTTCTGTAGAAAAATTACACCTGGAGCCGAACTCAAGAAGTCTTGTTCCTTTCCCTGCCCCAATTCTCCTTTGATCAGGCCTAACAGATGTTCTTACAGAAATTTGATGTTGGAGACCTGCCATCTGCTCCTAACAGTCTATTTACTCTCTGTAGAACTTGCTTCCTAAAGAGAATGATTGTTCACAGAGACTGAGGGATCGCATCATTCCTTTGTAAGATCATCTACTAGTAGGTTGCTTCTGTACCATTTACTTTCCTGAGTTCCTAAGTAGATGCTTCCTTACCATCTTAATCTTCTGACAACAAACATGTCCTATTACAGGTATTACTTGGGTTTCCTGAAACCACTGTCTGACTGAGGATCCATCCCCATGAGCTGAACTAGTGTCATGAAACCTCTTCCCTAGAGACATCTCATCATGCTTTCTTCAGTTTCTAGGAACGTTTAAACCCTGGCAGTTCTATAAATAACAGAATAAGGAGTTGTGGAAAGTTCAGAAAATACAGATCTGAGCTCTCTATTTTGAACCAGGGTCTGTTCAGTCACTTCAATGACTGAGGATCTGCTTGAATGTCTCTTGCTGGGATGAGTTATGTCAGCACACCTGTCCTTTTTGTCAATAGATACAGGAACTTCTCCTAATTTGCAATTGAATTCAGTATATGTGATAATCACTGCAGCTGGCAACGATCGTCACGTGGCCATCAGTCGAACAAAACTATTGTAAGAATTAAATGCCTGAGGAATATGTTTTATCTTAGGCTAAAGTGCATTCCCCAAAAGCATGTTCGAAACCTTAAGGAAAGAAAAAATCTTGTTATCAGGGAAACTCCAGGCATTATTAGAAAGTGGTCTCCAGAGTCAAAAGTGAAATGCACACCCAGCTGTCTTCAGTCACTAACTAATTCTTCTTCATCTTTATATGAGCTGCACAGTGGTGGGAGGAAGGAAAGATGGGAAGAGAATGAGAAGCAGAGTTCTGTGAACAATTTTCCTCCTTTAAAATTGAATTTTCCAGGTCATTTTGGAAATTAAAAGAACAGAGGAAGGGAGGAGAAATTGTTTTCCCTGATGGGTGAAAATACTGTGAAATATTTTCCTAATAAATTCTTGAAAAAAAATTCAAAATAAAGCAGAAAAGACTGTATTCTGGGAAATTTTAACCCTCCTGAACTTTTTCTTTCATACATGACCTCCATCAAAATGAATTGTCTCCTCAAACACACAACTATGATGGATATATGTTCGTCCTCCGTCTGGACTTTCTCAGAAATGGCTGCCCTGAAAGCCCCATGGAGTTGTGCATATTATTCAGAGAAACAGTAACTAAAGTAGCAGAACAAAAATCCCCTCTGATGCCCTTTAGTCCTGTGGCACTTACTTTGAACAGCATTTCAGCAGCCCCCCGTGGCACGACCCTGAGACAGTGAAGGTGGGTGGGCATGGCCCAGCGCGGCAGAAATTTCCCTGGCTCCTGCACGCTGCAGTGTCAACAAAAGTAGGATCTGCAGAACCTGTGGGAAGGGAAAGATGTTAAAATATCAATTTTCTGTCTAAAATTATGATGGATAAACATGCAATAAATCATGTGTTGTCTTTTTAGGAAGACAGCCATCATGAGCACAGATGTTCTTGGTCCCAGTCACTACAGAGCACCATCCCAACACCGTCAGACGCTGCCTATCAGCTGATGGTTGCTTTTTTCCTCCTATGCACACACTTCTGCTTACAAGCCCTTCCATTCTTTGTAGGATTTACTTTGCTTCTCACCTGGTGCAGCCTGGAAGAGAAGGAAGACAACAGCGAAAAGCAGGTAGAGGATCCTCATGGCTGCCAGTGGGTTGTGGACTGTGTGTCCCTGCAAAGCGCCTGAAAGACTGATGGAGGATGAAGTTTGCTTGAGGAAGAGGCTAGAAGAGCACCTGGTATTTATAGGGCCCGTGGGGTTGTGCAAGCTTGACGGCTGAGCGCTTTGTCAATAAGTAACTGCACCCAACCTTCTGGAAAGCAGAATGGTTATCCCCCTTATCGCAGGTTGCAATGAAATGTGCAGCGAACGTGTTGCAATCCCTAAGGGTGAATTTCCACTGACCGTGTCAGTTATATAACGTGACCATCAGCCAAGCCCCACCGAGCTGCACCAGTTTGCACGGCTTTTGCAGAGCCGTTTCCAACATGGGCATGGGGATGGGTCAGGTGGAGGGCTTGGGAGTCAGCCACCGTTGGAGTCTGGTCCCAGTGTTGACTCTGGATCTGTCAGTCACTGACAAGTCACGTAACATTTTGTCTCAATGTCCCCATCCCCGTCACCAGGTGGATGATGTCAAAGACACAGGAAAGCATTGGGAAAGATTTGAACTAATGGGACTTTTCTTTGTCACTTTTTAAACAGGTTTCAGGGCATCCTCACCCACTGCAGAGGGCTGACACAAAGCCCTCTCCCTCCTTTAATTCTCATTTACATTCCACCTTGAGTGCTTTGCATTTTTACCAACTTTTGATGTCCCCTTTTGTTTCCCCTGACATTGCCCCAAAATGTTGGGAGAATGGGCTGATTCCACAAGAATCTTCGCGGACATAACGCGTCAAAGTGCAACATCTTCTGGGGCTTCACTTCAGAGCATCATCCCCATGGCTGTAAATTTTCTGAGAAGCATTGCTTAGGGGATCAAAGCACTGAAGGTTCTTCTTCACGAAGTCCTGGTCTTGTAGATGTCAAACGACTGCAACAGCTTTGCACCCATGGGAATCCTCCCTTTGCCCAAATGCTCTCACACACAATAAACACGTTAATCTCTGTCAAAGCCCAGACCTTTCTGCAGCTCCTAGCTCTGGCATTCTGGTTCAGCGATTCGTTTCCTTATTACCTCGCTTATTATATTTAACTGGGAGTTAATGGTATTTTTGTTCTGAGAATTATTAGTAGGATAAAAACATTACTGATGTTTATGTTTAATCTACATACTAACAGGCAAGCTTAAGCGGCTGGGAAAGTAGCAACAACATGAGTTACTTAAGTGTTTATGCAGCAAATAACAGTAAGATAAACAGTGATTTCCCTCTTCTACCCATAAAATCTAATTAACCAGGAAATGCCAAGCACTCCAGAATGTCCTTTTTTTGTACCCTTGCATCAGAAATTATCTCCTTTTTTTTTGCCAGCAACTCTCCAGCTTTCCCCAGTTCTAATGGAGAGGAGAGCAGATTTGTCACTCCTCTCTTTTCTCTTTCAGTGAGTTGTCAGTGGGACACCCTGGCAGAGAGACAGGCACCTGACCTGCAACACGAACATGAAGAAATCAGGAAATGAACCCCCTTTTTTTTTTTTTTTAATGGAGACCCATTGAAATATGAATTTCCCCCCACTTGTCTCTCACATAGGCAGGACAACGGAGTTGTGATGTTTTGCAAATGAAAGTGCATTTTTTGAGCACTCATTGCTCCCTAAAGAAGTTCTTGTTAGGGAGGAGTCGTGTTTTCCCCAAATAAAATCAGAATGTGGCACTGGGGAACATGGCAACTACTCTTTGCTATCACATCAAGCATTTGAACAAGCTCTGCTTGCATTCAAGGTTGTATTAGAGTCAAATTATTTAAATTTCAGTGATGTAAATTGCCATAGCATTCACAGATTTTGCTGAACAACCTTATTTCTTGCAGAAGGAAAGCAGCCCTCTAGGAAAGTGAGCCACATTTTAAGCCCTGCTAGCACAGGCAGACTGAAAATGTCATTCAGAGCAATAGGAAAATTCCATGACTTTGTCTCCTAGTGAAAACAAAGACAGGTGCAAGCTGGTTGCTTAAAACCAGGCCAAACTTGTATAAAACACCCGAGGAGCAGAGCAATTTGTACAGCACAGCAGTGACCTGGGGCTGGACCATGACAGAGTGTGCGTGGAGCTGTGTCCCACGGCAGTCATGGCCAGGAGGGAGTTCTGGGGATCTCTGTTGAACGTTAACTTCCAGACATAATCTGGGAACTCAAGGAGTGGTAGGTACCACCCCAGAGAAATCAAGATCGCTAAGCAAATAGGTAAAAAAAAAAAAAAAAAAAATCTTAAAATAGGTTAAAAAAAACCCTTAAAATTTTATGCAAGAAAACTGATGCAAATAAGACATAAAGAATTCCATTTTGCTGCCATATTGGTAGCAAATGAGAGAAAGAGAGGACACACATGACACTCAAAAGGCATTTAATTTTGTCTTTGAGATTGGGAAGAGATGGCTGGCTTATAATAGTAGAAGTTGCCTTACTTGTGCTCCAACAGCTAAGTACAAGAGAAGGACTTGGTACCTCAGCAGATCTCTGGATGATCATGAAGGATGTGATATCTCAGAATGGTGCTCCCTTTATTTCTCCCCATTTACTAATAGGAAATTTTGTAAATCTGCAAGGTATGAATAGGTATTTATGTCTGATGTTTGCAATCCAATTTTGCTGGATTTTGCCCTAGCAGCACAGCTTTCCAAAGGTCGTATTGCAAGCAAAATATGAAATGCTGAGTGGGGCCAGCCCTTACAAACATCACCTCTCCTAATAAAGGAGCACACAGTGACTGAGTAGATTTCTTGGTCTCCTGCAAGGCAGGCATTTTTCTTCTTTTCTTCTCACCTTGATTGACAAACTACCTCTCATAACAGTTCATAATGAGCGTTGTATATGGTGTTGATGATTGCTTTTGGCATCAACGTTTTCTCAAAGACATTCTCTTAAGCACAACTTAACAGCTAACGGCTAACAAAATGTTGAGATTAGGGGGTTTTAGAGTCTAAAAACTATTATACTTTTGAGAATCATTTTTTATAATGGGGCACATGTATTTAGACACTGGTAAGACTTGATTTTGCTATTTTAACTATGAGTATGCATTTAAAACCAGAAAACACAGGGGTATTTAGGAAAGCATATGCTTACATCCCACTACAACCAAGTTCCTGTTAGCACATACTTCAGTATGCTCCTGGCTTTCCTGATTATGGCACAAATCCTTACAATACATGCAGAGTGATTTATGTTTTCATTGCTTCATCTTGCATTAGTCACCGATAATTAATTATGATAATAGTATGTTCTTCAATTGTGCCCTTTGACACTTCCAAGTTTTAGCAAACGATAAAAGAACATAGGTTGAAATCTTACATTCATTTTATCACCATCATTGTGTAAAGACAGGGCAATTTTAACAAACATTTGGTTTTTTCCTACTTTTGTAGCTGGCTAGTCTGCCTTTACAATTTCCTCTCTGGAAATCAATGTCAATCAAATTTACAGCCCTTTCCTTTGCAGTGTAATTAATGGGGTTATTCCCTCCCTGAGCTGACTGCAGATACCTGTTGGTAAGAGATGTGCATTCTTTGCACATCTGCCTGGATAGCTACAGGTGAAGCTGGCATCCAGCCTGCTTCTCCACTGCATCTTACATCTCTTGACACATAGGCATAGCACTCATTGTTCAGGGAAGGAGCAGCTCAGACCAATCAGTGTGCAAATCCATGTGGACTCTGGACCGCCTCCATGCCCATTTATTAACTTGCCATCCCACAGGGTATCCTTTGGCATCTTGCTAAGGGCACAGTGAGAATGGAAACATGAGGGCAGATGTTGCTTCATCCATGGAGCTACATTAGTGGAAATCCTCTAATAGATATGCTTTGCTCTTGTGCAAAAGATTCTCACGTGCAACTTGTCAGTAGAGTGTTTTATGCCGTTTCACAGGGGCTAAATGGGTGCCCAAGGCTCAAAGCAATGACTATCAATCAGGCACATTTTACCTCTGGTCTTCCATCAGTTCTCACTGTGCTTGTGATAGCTAAAATGGTCCTCTACTAGAGAAACTCTTTAAACCTTTTAGAGGAAAAAAGTACAGCAAAGAGCAGTTAAAGAATCCTGATGTGCAAAAGACGTGCTGGCATCACTGAAAAGGCACAAATCTGAGGTGGGCAGAAGAGGTGGCTGCAGAGCCTCTGTGCATGTAAGGTTCAGGGAAGCTGCAACGCTGAGGTCTGGGAACCTCGTCAATTATTACCTAGCCTTGATTGCTTTGATCTCAATTGCATGTGTCCTCATGTTGCAATCCATACAGTGAGTCAACATTAAATAGACCTTTACATGACAACACTGAAAATCAGCACAGAGAGTGTAATGTCCTCTGCATCTCTAAAGCCCATGCGAAAGGAAGGTTCCTCTGTAGGGACGAGGTAGAGAAGGAATAATAATCAGTGTTTGAGGGGAAGGCCGGGAGGCAGGATATCCTGTATGTTATGGAGAAAGGACTAGAACTTCTCTGGTTCTTCATGATGAGTTTCCTGATCTGCCACACAGCACTAATGCTGCTGGAGTGATGCTTTTCCTGGAAGGGACTGAGGCTTCTGTGTGGATGGTATCATATAAAATAGCACAGAAGCTTTAATTTTTAAGAACTACTGTGCAGTTGATGACAAACTAAAAGACCAGAAGTGTTTTCATTAGACAGTGAGCAGCGTCTAAATGCTTCCCTCTGTGCAGCACCAAAATGTCTACTCCCGTGGTGTATCGGGTAGATTTCTGTTGACTTTGGCACCATCATCATCAAAAATAAAATCACAGGAGCTCCATTGGCTCTTATTAGGTAGGAAGCTGCTAAAGCTGCAGCCACAAGAATGAGAGTCATATATATCAGACAGGTCAGCATGGCATTGACCTTCACCCGCATATGCATGCTTGTTTTCATGTGTGATAGACAAGTTTGTTTTGTCTGCTACATCCAAGATCTCATTATAACCTATCAAGTTGCAGCTAATACAGTTAGTAGAGTCTGAACAGTCATTCAGCTGACCTGTGTCTGTACAAACAGACTAAATAGCGTCAAGATGTGATCACTGAAAATTGAACATCTGTAACATTAAATTATCAGAACAGCCCTGGCACTTTTGGCATCTGCTAGCTCTCTGCCAAAAATTCTTGGGCTGTTTCAATAATTAGTCCTGGCTAGGAACTATTCCAGTAGGCAGTCTGATGCGATAACCTTGTTTTGGAGGCTAAGATAGTTGCACAATATGGGTATGGCCACACCATGCCATAGGATCTCAGGAACTAGAGAAAGACACTGTTACTGGTACAGATGTATAGCTTTCCAGTCTGTATTTGCAACTACTGATATTACAGGTATTCATATTTGTCTGGTTTCTCACCAATTGAATCTTTAATAAGGTGCTCAAGCAACCACCTCCCTTCCCTCTACCCATAGCTCAGCTGTCCCAAACACCTCTTTGTCCTGCTGCTAGCAATCTTTATTGTGTTGTAAACAGTTTGGGATTAAGACAACTATCTTCTACACAGATCGGTGTCCTAAGTAAGGTTGGAGTTCCACGGAGTTTTCTCCCTGTGCCTGTCACAGTGATTAGGTGCTTGTGAATGACGTCTAAATCCCACATTGGAAGCCAGCCGTTGCAGATCTCTGCTTGAACAGATGACGCACAGTGGGGCATAATACTAAAAGCAAATGTATCACCTATCTAACAAACAAAATATGTCCGTGGTGTTGTACAAGATGCATTGAAATATAATCCTTTAAAGAACAAAGAAAACAAACCACCTGGAGGACTCCCTTTTAATAAATATCTGAAGTTACTTCAGTTTACTTAATTACTTCATTTCTAGGCCTCTGGAAAGCAGCTCACATCTTCCGAGGTGTCATGGTTTAGCCCCAGCCGGCAGCTGAGCACCACGCAGCCACTCGCTCCCTTCCCCCTCCTCCTTCCCCCCCTCTCCCCCCCGCCCCCCAGTGGGATGGGGAGGAGAATGGGAAGGAAAAGGCAAGACCTGGTGGGTCGGTATAAGGACAGTTTACTGGGATTGCAAAGGGAGAGGGGAAAACAAAACAAAACAAAACAGTACTTAACAGAGCATACAAAACTGGTGATACACAACGCAGTTTCTCACCCGAGGACCATACAACTCAGACCGCACGCTCAGACCTGTCCTGAAACCGAACTGTCCCCAAGCCACGCATCCTGGAGATGCTGCTGCCCCTCCCAGACTAGCCCCCCTTTTATACTGAGCATGATGTCACACGGTATGGAATACCCCCTTTGGTCAGTTGGGGTCACCTGTCCTGTCTGTGTCCCCTCCCAACTCCTTGTGCACCCCCAGCCATCCCGCTGGCAGGGCTGTGCGAGAAGCAGAAAAGGCCTTGGCTCTGTGTAAGCACTGCTCAACAACAGCAGGTCCGTAGAACAAAAACATCTCTATATTATCAAGGCTGTTTCCAGCACAAATCCAAAACATATCCCCATACTAGCTACTGTGAAGAAAATGAACCCTTTCAGCTGAAACCAAGCCACGAGGTCAATATCACAGGCAAAACCTGGTTATGTAAACCATGACATAATCAAGTACATAATCAATTTCCAATGAACTGATCAGTGCATTGTGTAATGCACACAGAGGCTGGAGGCGTATGTGGTATTTGCTTTCTACCACCCAGTGGGCTACTTCTGCTGAGGATGGGAAGAGAAGGGGCAGCGCCTGGCTGGGTACCAAGAGCTCTTTCCTTGTGCCTTCATCACCAAAATGTTTGCATCCCAAATTCTAGTTTAAGACAAGTTTCAGTTAATTTTCTGGCTGGAACTGTGCCCTTTGTGGGTTGAAAACACCTCAATATATGACTATGCCATTTCTTAGAGGTCAGAGACAGGACCCTAAGCCTCTCCTTGATATCTGCTGTCTCTGTCCCTAAAATATTTCCTTGAGATAAGGGTAGATAAGCATCTATCAGGGGAACCTCTGGGAGCACCATGTAAATCTGCTCTCTGTCTCTCTCCTTATTTCACCTCCCCATCCACGGATGGTGTTTCCACACCACTCTGGCCCCCATGCTGGGGGATGAGACTTGGTCCAATCTTAGCTGGGAGCAGGACTGATACTGCAGCATCTGCAGAGGCCAGACTGAAAGAGTGCCTCAAAAGGAAAAGGAAGCCATTGAGGTGTTAATTTTTGAACTCCCTTGTTCACAGGCACACCTATAGAGCCTGATTTTCATCTGCTGAAGTTGACAAAATGGTCAAGGCTCTTTTTCAGGGACCCAACCCCACAGTAGCTAAGAGGGTCACTTCCAGCCTTCTGCATAAAGGTCTCCACAGAGCCACCCACGGCTAATAGCTCCCGCTCCCCCGTGCATGACTTTGCCGGGAAAACATGCCTTTCATGGCAGCACCTCAACCCCCCTGCTCCTAGGATGGGATTCCTAGTGGGTAATGAGCCAGATACTGCCAGGCGAATGACATTTGGAAAGGCCAAGACTTACTAGCAACATTACGGGCTGCATTTCTCAAGAGTCCTCTGTACGGTTTTCACACCCACGTCTTTGCTGGGGGTCTAAAACACAGTTTCACCCACCCTTCACCTTTATCTCCAGCCCTTCAGAGAAGCACCGTGTATGGTTTTGTGAGTGTTGGTACAAAAAGTACGTGTAAAAGTTTGGCCTTGGTAAGGAATTAGAAAAATACAGCCAAAAGTCTAAATACTTATCTATGCAAAAATGTGTCACCTCTTCACAGGCAAGCCCCACAGACCACTGTTGTATAGATAAGACTTGCAAGGCAGAGTCCTCTGGGCTGCGTAGTCAGATCACCTGAACCTGATTGTGAATAGGTACATATTTGGCCTTAAAATCTGGGGTTTTATTTTCTGTCTAACTTCTTCCATTGGGTTGGGGCAGAAGGATAGATGATGAGCAGGGAAATTTTAGCATGCCAAAAGATATTCTGGTACACATTGCTGTGTGCTGATGGAGTCTTGTGATGGGTGACAGTGGAGCCAGTCTGGCAGCAGGTCAAATGGAGATTGCCAGAGGAAGGATGGGAAGGAGAGTTGCATCAACCATGCAACTAAACATGACGGGGACACTTCCTAAGACAACTAGGATGGCTGGCCACATCCATACTGTTAAACTCTTTCATCCTCCAGAACAAGGTGGCTGAATTAAAACTATCTGTTGGGAATGGTCCCTGGTGTATGCCAACCCCCAGCTGTGCCCAGGACAGTTTGGGTTGGTGCTAGTAGGTCTGGGCCCAAACTGTGCCCAGCTTGGTGATACAAGCTGAAAGAACAGAGCCTTGATCCTGTACCTCTGTTCCTACACTGGTTGACTTGCCTGAATGGTCATCATTGCACCCCAGGGAATTTTGCTATGGATGTTCTCACAGGAGAGGGTAGATAGAGCCTTTCCCTCTCTCCTTTCCCTCCGTTCACTCCTCCTGCCCTAAACCACTCACCGGTTATGGTGTATTATTTGGACCAAAGCTGTGCAATCACTGCACAAATAAGTGAAATCTCTTGCTTTTCCCCAACTAATTTGCCCTTTTCATTAAAACAGTTCAGCCATTTCAACAGTATAAAGAACATAGGTCTTGTGCAGATTTAGTTGCCAGAACAGTTTTGAGTACAGGAATATGGTTTAAAATCTTAGAAGCATAGAAGAAGGAACGAAGCAAGCCAGCAAGCTGAGGAACCAAATCCCATTTAGCAGATAGCTCCTGTTCTTCCATAAGTGACAAAATCCCAGGGAAAAGTTCATAGAAAGGAAAGACAATATGTGGTTGATTTTCCATGCACAAAATACTAAGGAGCAGTTGTTCATTTTCTACTGGCACAAATTCTGTGAAAAGAGTGTGCTGAGAGAATATGGCCATGAGGTCGGGCATCCAAGAAAATTGTACTGATAGTAGCCAGGTGAGAAGGTCTGCCAGGTCTCCAGGCTCTTTCAGATAGGGGGATTAAAGTTACCCAGATATGCTGCACCTGCATGGCTTTTCCCTGCCTTTCTTCAGTTGTGTAAAGTAGGGAATTCCTGCTAGGAAAATGGATAAACAGTGCATTTTGCCTTTTTTCCTCATATAAATAAATGCCCTGTAGGCTGGAACAGTGAGGTTTTTATAAACAGCTCTCCATGCCTTGTTAATCACAATTTCCTTTGCACTGGAATTTGGTAGTCTCTGTTGTACCCCACCTGGGACCTGGACAGGCAGTTCCTTAGTGGGGAGTCACCAGCTGGAAAGGGAAATAGAGACACACAGAGAAGCAGGCAGAGGAGGAGAGAGCAGCCAGGAATCTGCTGAGTCTTGTTAAGGTATTGCACATCATTACGTGGCATCTGAACTAATGCAACTAATTGATGTTTACAGCAAATTTCATTTATTTGGGACAGCAATAGAAGTGGTATCTGAGCTACTCTGGAACCATCATCTGTGTGTCCTTTTCTCTCCTAGTCAATGAGAAAAATTGCTCACAAGTGTCTTTCTGGCAGTTTGTATATTTGAAAATGATCAGGCAAATTCCTAGGAAACCATGCTGGAAGGGGGGTGAACACACAAACCTATCCCATTTCTGGAAGTAAGTGTCAGTGGGAAGCTCAGAGAGTGTATAAAGGAAAACACAAGGATCAGCCTGTCTTTTTTCTTAATATTTTCTGTGGACATCTGGGCTGCTGTAAGAGACAGGACCCTGGAGTAGATGTGGAATGACCGTGCACAGCCTTTCCTAACTTTCATATGAGATGACTTGCCCAAAATCTCACAGAAGGTTGGTCAGGGCAGAGCCTTTCAGGGATGGCATGGTGAGCTGCATGTGGGGCCTCTGAAGACACAAATTTGATTTCTTGCTTCAACAACCTGTTCTCAAGAAAGTCTTTCCATCCCCATGTTGGTAAAACCAGGAGACGGTTTTCTCTCCTCTCTTTCCCAGGGGTATTATAAAAATTAATGTATGAGTGGTGACAATGCTCTGTTGTCCCAGGGGATGCCGATAGATCTGAGATGCTGTAAGGAAAAGGACTCTTGGTATTATTTTTCTATCAGCCTTGGGAGAAGGGGAATGATGTGCTGAGCAGGGCTATATGTTCCAGCTCTATCTTGCCACTTTCTTTCTCAGGAGAAATTCACATCATGACTTTGTCACTGCAAACATAAGGTGTGAAAAGTGTCTGGCACACTTCTGGGGCTTTGAAAACTCAATGAACTGTGATAGAGCAGTGATACTATTAGAAGACTAGTTACCTTCAAATTGATGAGCTCTACTTGTATACCTGCCATTTAGGCATTTATCCATTTAAAAAATTTACACTTGATTGCATCTCACTATCGGCATTGGTGTCTGCTCACGAGGGTGGTCCTTGTGGTCCTTGTGATTTTTCTAGGTCTTCTTGGACTTTGTTCTGTTCCTAAGGAGCCAACCTGACATTCACTCAGGAGTATATCCTGGGCCTGATTAAAAAAATCATTGTGAATGCAGGTCTTGAACCTGGTGCCAAAAAGAGATTTGAAGATTTTGTGGAAATTGTGGCATAAAAAAAGTTAAACAATTTTGGCTTAAAAAAAAAGTCATCTAAGAGAAAGGTGCAACCCTAAGAGAGAGTGAGAGTGTGTGTGTGTGTTGGGTGTGTGTTTTCAGGTTTGGGGATTGCAACAGAGGTAGATATAAGAAATTGCTTTGAGTCTTTTTTGTTGTTGTTTTACCCTGAAATCATTCCAAAGAAATATTTCTCATGGATGTTGGCTGATAATCCATCTCATACCACATCTGGTTTATGGTCTGATTTTAAAGATACCAGCGTACCACCTGAAAGCCCTTCTGCCTCCTGATATCAGCCACATGCTCTCATCAAAATATATATTGGGAGAGAAATAATCCCCAAAAACTCTCTGCTGGGTCAATCATGACCTCACATTATAACATAAGAACACAGCAATGACCTATTGGACCGGCTATGTTTAGACCTTTTTGACCTTGCTGGTACTGTCTGCCTTCACAGCTTCCCATGGCATCAAAGTTGACAAATTTGCTGTCTGCAAATGTCAAGATGTCTTCTCTGGGTTGTAACTGCCAGTCCAGTGTGACAGTCTGGGTTATTTTCCCCTAGATGTAGTGTACTGAAGCACTTCTATGATCTATTTTTCCACTCACTACGTTTTAAGAAGTTTCTTGCAGCTGGCAAAGCTTTTAAATACCTGAAATAAAAATTGCAAACCTGGAGATTTTACTCTTTGCTTTTTTTTTTCCATGTCATTGCTGAAGATACAAAAAATCATCCACACATTGAAGATTGGGGCACCCCATGGATGACCATTGGTCACAACCCTGGCACCTCCATCCTGCCCTGCATTGAGGCAGGGGTGGGCCTTAGATGTAAACAGGTAAAGGCGTGACCAGAGAAATCAAGAGACTCGAAGGTGGGATTTAGCTCTTAATAGACTCTATCACTTCTCCAGTAGCCACTTCATCAGTGATTCAGATACTGAGGGGCTAAAAAACTTCTTATTGGCACCAAAGCCTAGGAGTTAGCCTCCCTCCACAAACAGGAGGATCTTTATCCTTAAAAAAAGCTCCAGCAGAACAAAAATGACCTTACCTTGACCACTAACAGGGAGATGTGACCTTGTCCTCAACTTAGACACTGAGCCTTGAGTCAACAGGGTGGAGGGAAATGAAAATGAAACTTCAGCTTCCAGTGCAGTCATGAGATCATGCTAGGAGTGGCACAGATGCTTATACGGTCTGACAATATATTTAAGGTATCTATAATTATCTTCACCAGACACAGAAAATTCAGAGCTGGACCCAATCTAGTGCTGTGAGCAGGGGTCTCAACTCAGGAAGGTTGAGCTTGTGCTCACAGGCTTCATGTCCTCCTCTGGTCAAGCTCACTGTATGTCAATATTTAGAGTAAACTGTTTTGTATAATGAACCTTGATAAGACTGATCACAATTTTCTGAGAACTGGATTTTCATTGGAAAATAAAGACATATCTAAACCAGCATTTGTTACAAGGATTTACAGTTTTATGGAATATTTTTAAGCCTTTCTCCCTCACACTTCCCTATCTGACACGGCCTCAAAAATTTCCACATTTATGCAAGATAGAGTGTTTTAACTAGAAAAAAAATCAAAAAGTCTCAAGATTATGAAATAATTTGGTTATTAAATAACTTAGGACAACTTCTCTTGCATGGGAGACATCAAGTTCTACTGCCTGGTAAACCGTCCCTTTGATTAAACCTCATCACCAGCCAGGTCTTGCCTACACTGTGACTCAAGTCACTCCTGCTTAAAAAAAAAAAAAAAAAAAAAAAAAAAAAAGACTTTAAAAAGTCTTAAAAGTTCAGCCCGTTGAAAAGTGAGAATTATTTTAAATCTCAGTGTTTTTTATGAATGTAAATGTAAAAACTGTTCCCATTGGCTGCAGTGAAAATTATACATCTAACCAGAAGTACACCAGAATAATACTTACCAGATAGCGCTCTTTCAAGAATGTGCTAGCACTCCCAGCAAAATTGTCTAGCAATCTCTGCTATATTGTGGGGTTTTTTCAGCTGTGGAAGATCTGCAAAAGGAAATACCTGAGTTTCTTTCCATTCAGAGAAGTTAAAGGGACAGAAAATCAGATTACAGAGACAGAGTGGTGATATAAATCTTGCCCCTGGTTCAGCAGCAATCGCAGCTGAGTGAATGCACTCAGCACATACAGGATTTGGCATGTACAGATTCCAGCTGAGACGTTTTCCCATGTCACAGCTATGTGCATTTGGTCCACAGTCAGGAGACATCTCCCCTACCTTTGGGTGCTGCCCTTGCTTATTCGGTTTTTGTAAGAGCCAAGGACATTAAACAGTCAGGTAGTGACATCTGGAGGACAGCCACTGACAAAACCCTCTGCTAGCAACCCATCGGTGACACACCAGGAGTTTTGGGATGTGAAATAGGGGCCCTTAGGTCTACGTTCATTGGATAAATGAGAATGGGAGTCACGGAAGGACCTACACTTAGGTTTTTGGCCCAGGGTTAGGAACACCCTGAAAGACCTTGTCCTCCTTGGTTGATCAGATTCTTCTGCCTTCTGTCTGTGGACCACTGTCTGTGGATTCTCAGGCAACGTCAGGCTTGGGACATCCCCAGGGCTCTCTAGAGCTGTGATGCCCAGATGTGTGATAGTCTGAGTCCAGGGGTTGCCTATTTTCCCCATTGTCCCCATCCCCCAAGACACCTGTGGATGGTGCCAGGCAAGCTGTGGGCAGAAAGGGGATCTTCCAGGGCTGGGACAGGACAGCCTGTGTCCAGGTAGATTAAGATTCTTGCACTTTCAGGCCATCATCATTGTGTGCAGGATGCAGAACTGTGGGACTTTGCTTCCTGCTAAATGCCAGATTCTGGCACAAGAGGTCAGACCTTACATGAGTAACGGTTCATTAAAAGTAGCTGAACTGTTTTAAAGGCTCTTTAAAGGTGATTTTAAAAGATGTAAATAGGAGGCATAATGAAAAGAGACAACGGAGCAATGAGAAAGGCAAGAAAAGTGTAGGGAAAGAAATAATTAATTTCTCCAGATGTACCCACACCAGGGGTGTACCCTGCCAAAGCAGGTCCAGCCTGGTCATTCCCACAGCTTCAAGTCTCCTTTTTTTCCAACCCTCCATCCCCTCTGTCCATCTAACCAAGAAATATATGGGGAACCAGGAAGAGAGTAAGTAGAGAGTTAAAGATCCTGATGACTACTCCTCACACCTTGGTTTCAGTTCCTCACAGCCAAGTGTTTCAACAAAATCAACAAAAAGAATATGCAAAGGGATCTTATCCCAACCTTCAACCACCTAACAGCAGGCTACAGAGTATATGGACCTAGACTTTTCTCAGAGTGCACAGTGATAAGGTGCGAGGCAAAAACCACAAACAGCAACAAGAGAACACGCTGCAATGGGGTGCCAGGCTGCAAGGGCCAGTGCTGCAATGGATAATGTACCCTGCTATGGATAAGACTGCAGGCTGGGCTTTTTGTAGAAGTCCTCATCTGGAGTCAGATGCCCTTTCCCTTCTGGAGGGGGATTGGGACCAAGAGAAGCAGAACCCAGATGTGGAGCCACAGCTGGGATGTCCACTAATCCTGTCTTCTGTGTAGAGGCTGAAGATACTTCCCAACGCTGGTCCAGCAAGGAAAGACCAATCTGCCATGGATTATTTACTGCCCTTCACCAGGGCTGTGGGGTACAGAGTGGGACAGCAAAAACAACTGCCCATGAAATGCCCATCTCACAGTGCTACCCCATGGAGGATGGGACATCCTGACCCCGGTGTGATTTGAACACACAGCCTTCTGATCTGGAGTCAGACGCGCTACCATTGCGCCACGAGGTCAGGGCTGGGAGGTGATCTGCCCAAATGTCCTCCTGCACTTTATGGCCATGGGCCGTTCTTTGAGGGAAGGGGACTTAAGATTCATCTGAAAGGAGTGGGAGTGTCTTTGCCAGTTGCCACACTAAGCCTGCAAGGAGGTCTCTAAATGAGGTACTTTAGAGGAGCAAGGCCAAAAGAGGACCATTGCCCAGAGCAGCCCTACAGGGCCTCTCCCAGGAGTAAACGGGCTCCTGAGCATGTGTCTCCAGAGGGGCAGGAGGGATGGTGGCCCACCACCTCCCTGGGGAGAGAGGCCCCATTGACCTGGCAGATGTACAGCACCCACCTCAAGCCCTGTGGCAGGAGGGACCCTCATGCCTTTTGCACAGTTTGGCTGGGGTCACCTTCCCCTCAGCAAGGGGATGGAGTGTGCTTTCAGTTCAGTTGCCCCCACATATCCTAGATCCATTGCTATTCACTCTGCTCCGTGCCTCCCTGGGCTTTTGCTCTCCAGTCAGGTAACTGCGCTGTGGGCACAACTTGTCTGGCCTTTCCTCAAGGGGTTGTCTTGTCCTCTCCACCTCTCATAGCCCTTCTCTTGGGGTTCCCCAGTCACCCCTGGGGTGGTCCCCATGGAGAGGACATCCCCACCGCCCAGGCTGGGGTCCAAGCCGGGGAGCTGCGTCCCTCCACCCCGACCTCGTGGCGCAAGGGCAGCGCGTCTGACTCCAGATCAGAAGGTTGTGTGTTCGAATCACACCGGGGTCAGCCTTGGGACACCGCTCACCACCCTTTCTATTGCCCTGCTTTTCTGGGGGGGCTGCTCTGCGTGAGGGGCAGGGCTCTGCAAGGCATTGCCCAACTCTAGGGGGGGCACCTCAGGAACGGCTGAGGGGGGAAAGGAGATGCCCAGAGCTTTCCTTTCAGCAGGGCTGGACGTTATGAATCACGATCGGAGGGGAGGCCAATGTTCAACGGGTGTTGTGGTGGCTCTCTGCTACAGCTGGCCTCATCAACAAGCTGAAGGAAGTGAAGTCTTCCTCACACAAGGGCAAGAAGCTCCACAGCTGGAGGCTCAGTGCCTCCTGGGGGACGTGGGCTTACCCGCGGCAATACTTGCCTGGCAGAGTAACGTGGGGTGGTACAGTCAGTCCGGGCAATTCTGGAAGGGATCTAGGACAATTATTCAGTGTGGGATTATGGAAACGGAGACAGGTTTCTGATGAAGAAGCAAGAGAAGTTTTTTCAAGAAGAGGAGTAAGGGGAAGGATTGGGGGAGCTCTAATCTGGTCAGCCTCACCAAAAAGCCCAGATGAAGACCGAGGAAGAAATACTCCTGAGAGCCATCCCCAAATGAAGGAAGGATGGAAGATGCTCATGTCCAAATGAAATGACTGGAAAGAGTGTCCATGGATTCATTAAAACCAGACCACTCTTGGCCAACACGGTAGGTTTCTTTGAAGAGACGACTTCCTCAGTGGTCAAGAGGAGACCAAGGAACATCATTTATCTTGACTACAATTTGATCTCTGACAAGGTCTCCCAGACCTGTCCCTGTAGCAGGACACAGAGACAGAGCGTCTAAGCCGAATCACAAGGCAGCCGGCCATGTGGTTGGAGCAGGGGGCCGAGGGGGCTGCGGTCAGCAGTTGGCAGTCCAGCTGATGTTCTTCACTGCTTGGTGTTGCATTGGATGGTGTTTGGTGTCTGTGTGATGGGCGCAGAGGATGTTCTACAGAAGGACGGCACGGGCAGCCTGCCAAGGGCCCTGGCGGAACCAGGGGCCGGGGCCAGTGGCGCAATGGACAACGCGCCTGACTACGGATCAGGAGACTGCAGGTTCGACTCCTGCCTGGCTCGACACTTTTAGCCTGGGGGGGGGGGGTTCCTCCTGCTCCCTCTGCGAGGTCCTGCCTTCTCCTGGACGTTGTCCATCCTCGGTGCCTTCTGCAGGGTGAAGGTGCTGGGCTCTTCTCTTCCCCTGCAGAATGGAAAGAGTTACTCCAGACCTTTGTCTCATCACTCTCTTCTACTCATAGAATCATATAATTATAGAATGGTTTGTGTTGGAATAGACCTTGAAGATTATGTAGCTCCAACCCCTCCACTAGCCCAGGTTGCCAAAAGCCCCATCCAACCTGGCCTTGAACACTTCCAGGGATGGGGCATCCACAGCTTACGGGGCAACCTGTTCCAGGGCCTCACCACCCTCATAGTGAAGAATTTCTTCCTAATATCTAATCTAAATCTGCTCTCTTTCATTTCAAAGCCGTTCCCCCTTGCCCTGTCACTACTTGCCCTTGTAAACAGTCCCTCTCCAGCTTTCACTGCTCACTACTGACATCCCTCTAGTCCCATTGCTTATTCACGTTCCACACTGAGAATACTGCATGCAGCTTTGAGGCCCCCAGTATAAGGACACTGATGAACTGGAACAAGTCTAGTGGAGGGCTGTCAAAATGGCCTCATGTTGGAGCACTCACTGTATGAGGAGAAGTCATGGGAACTGGGTTTATTTGCCTGGGGAAGAGGAGGTTTCTCTGAGGATCTGATAGCAACCTTCCAGTACCTATGAGGAGCTCATCAAGCCAGGTAGTTCATAGCATTTCATGATGAGAGGATGACAGAGAATAGGTATAAATTGAAATGGGACATTCTGGCCAAATATGAGGGAAGATTATTTTCCCAAATTTTTTGTCATTGATGAAGGTGGGAAGGAGAGAGGGCTAAAGGGAGGGAGTGAAGAAGGGAGGAGGCTGCAACCAAGGCATGGGAACAGGGGCTCAGCAGGTGCAAAAGCCGCTTGGTTGGTGCCAAGTACAGTGACTGAGGCAGGGGAGACAGAATGGCACCTCAACAAAAACAGATTAGATCAAGGAAAATCTCTATTAGATGACAGTAAAAAAAATTCACATATCACCATATCGTAGGGTAACATTAGAACAGGATCCCAGAGAGGTTTTGCAGATCCCATCCTTGGAGTCATTCAAAGCTCAACTGTAACAAAATGACCTAATGTGAAAGATTTTTGTGCTCTGACGGATCTGCCTTCCTGGGATCTCATTAAATCTATTTTTCCCTACACTTAACTAATTTCTCTTGCACTTTCCCCTGTTCCTCTCACAAAGTCCATCCAGCGATCGGAAGCCCCTGGAACTCCAGGAGGACCAGGGCCAGTGGCGCAATGGACAACGCGCCTGACTACGGATCAGGAGATTGCAGGTTCGACTCCTGCCTGGCTCAGCATTTTCCTGCCCAAAGCCTGGCCACACTGATGGTGACAGGGGACCTCTTTCTCTATGATGGCCTGATTTTGTCTGGTGTTTCTCCCTTCTTGCTGGGCTTCCTTCACAGAAAAGGATTCCTTTGCATCAGTGTATGCTCTGACTGGATATACTGGCAAAAAAATATTTCACTTTGAGGGTGGTAAATCACTGAGAGAGGGGCCCAGAGAGGTCGTGAACTCTTCAGCCTTGGAGGTATTCAGAATTCAGGCAGGCAAAGCACTGATCTGAATGTCATAAGAAATTTGGACTAGGGACTTCCACATGTTGTTTCCAACATGAATAACTCTATTATTCAATGGGAAATTCCTGCTTCCATATTCTTTTGCAGCTCCATCCTACATTGATAGGCTCGTGGGCTTGTCACCACCTTTCTGGTACCTTCACCCTGCATGTGGCTTGGACAAGGAAGGTCAAAGATGCCCATGTACAGCCTAACCCAGACTAAGTGGCCATCATGCAAGATCTCACTACCCACAGCTCACCTGCTCTGCCCTCTGTCATTCAAAGGAGGTAAGTAAGTGGAGGACAAAACAGGTGGCCTTCGGCTGAGCTCAACACTCAGCTTTGCACCACGACTCCAGAGACCCCTGAGCTGCTCCAAGCCGTGCGCTGACTGGGAGTTGTAGCCACACCTCCCATGGAGAAGGCAAGATGTCTCCTCCAACCCACCAGAGCAGCTGAGGGGCTGGAGGTCACCATCTGCATTTGCTTCCTGGCATCCTTGTGGGGGGACTCAGCCAAGGCACCTCTTCTCCTGGGTGGTGGGACCAGTGGGACCAATACAGATCTCTCACCCATAAGGGTAGAGTAGGATAAAGCTGTCATGGATGGGGCAGGAGGGAGCTAGGTGAGGTCTTCTTGCCACTTCTCTTTGTCCAGCAATACACCCAAGTGGTACAGAAAGCACAGTGGGGGCACCAGGTGGAACCAGGGTCTGGGGCCAGTGGCGCAATGGACAACGCGCCTGACTACGAATCAGGAGACTGCAGGTTCGACTCCTGCCTGGCTCGCCCTGAAACTGCCTGGCTGTTGTGAGATGACAAGGGACAGCTGTCTTCATCAGGTCCTTCCCAGGCTTTTTGTCCATCTCTCTGGCATCAGCATCACAGGAGCATCATTTTACAACACACTGCATCAAAGCTGCGAGCATGCCACCTGCTTCAAGAGCCGCCACTCCTCAAGTCCTTTTTGTCCTGGCCTGCTGAGTTCCTACATTGATGGGCATCAAGTTTACTCCTGAGGTCTCTGAGTGTGTGTTTTCCTCATAAGCCTTGTGCAGATCTCCTCTCTGTCTTCCTGAGCACCACTGAGTGAAGGCTACCCAAAGCCTCACTAGTAACTGTGGGCAAGGGGGAGGTGGAAAATGGTCTGGAACATTGGCTTTAAAGGGTTGTGGTCAGGGGCTGGAAGTGCAAATGGTGGTTAATTGCTCCTAGTGCTCCTCAGGGGTCAATGCTGCCACTGATATTATTGAACATCTTCACTGACATACTCAGTAATGGGATAGGATGAACCCTATGTGAGTTCATGGATGACACCAGTGGGGAGGGGAGCAGGCGACACTGGCAGGATGGCCATCATTCAGAGTGACCTGGACATGGTGAAGGAAGTTCAGCAAAGGCAAACACAACATCCTGCATCTGGGATGGGATAAGCCCAACAGCACTATAGACTGGGGGCAACTGTCAGGAAAACTGTCGTGCCAAAAAGTGCATGGAGGGTCCTGGAGAACAACAACCTGAACAAGAGTCAGCAGGGTGCTGGGTTGTCCTGCCAAGAACATAGCTACCAGCTCAAAAGGAAGCATTACTGCTCTTCATCCAGCACTTCGGAGACCATCACTGGGGCACTGTGTCCAAGACTAACCTCAGTACAAACAAGACACTGACAACATGGAGCAAGTCTAGCTTTGTCCTTTTCCACACATTTCCATACCTCTTCAAGCTTTTCCCCTAGTTAAAGTTTTTTAAAGTCTGCTGGCAGACATACTTTTGCCTCTTCGTGTCTGATATACCTTGTAGTCTCCTAGGCAATCCTAATTCCTAAAAGAAGGTTGCAAAGTTATAAAAGTGAGGTGTCTGATTTGCCCGGGTGCTGCACCCCTCCACCCTGACCTTATGGCACAAGGGAAGTGCATCTGCAAGGGGATCACCAGGTTGGGTGTCTGAATGATGCTGAGCCAGGCTTGGGACAGTGCTGAGGGCAGATGGCCAGTCTGCTTTCCACAGAGCTCATCGAGGTTGCATGCAGAACTTTGCAAGGCATCAATAAACTGCACAAAGACCGATGTGGGCCTCAAAGGTAGTTGGAGACCAGAGCAAATAATCTGCCAGGACAGTCTCAGAGTGCTGGGTCTGTCCAGCCCACAGGGGATCCATTGAAGAGGCATCTTCATTCTGCTGTGGGATTTGCTGTGGTGCTCCTGGCTGTGGTGTTGGCCCCAACTCTGCCCATTTTGGGGTGCCCAGCTCTGCTGAAAGGTCTAGAAGAACTTTTCCATTCTGCAGGGGAAGAGGAGAGCCCAGCACTTTCACCCTGCAGAAGGCACCGAGGATGGACAACGTCCAGGAGAAGGCAGGACCTCGCAGAGGGAGCAGGAGGAACCCCCCCCCCCCAGGCTAAAAGTGTCGAGCCAGGCAGGAGTCGAACCTGCAGTCTCCTGATCCGTAGTCAGGCGCGTTGTCCATTGCGCCACTGGCCCCGGCCCCTGGTTCCGCCAGGGCCCTTGGCAGGCTGCCCGTGCCGTCCTTCTGTAGAACATCCTCTGCGCCCATCACACAGACACCAAACACCATCCAATGCAACACCAAGCAGTGAAGAACATCAGCTGGACTGCCAACTGCTGACCGCAGCCCCCTCGGCCCCCTGCTCCAACCACATGGCCGGCTGCCTTGTGATTCGGCTTAGACGCTCTGTCTCTGTGTCCTGCTACAGGGACAGGTCTGGGAGACCTTGTCAGAGATCAAATTGTAGTCAAGATAAATGATGTTCCTTGGTCTCCTCTTGACCACCGAGGAAGTCGTCTCTTCAAAGAAACCTACCGTGTTGGCCAAGAGTGGTCTGGTTTTAGTGAATCCATGGCCACTCTTTCCAGTCATTTCATTTGGACATGAGCATCTTCCATCCTTCCTTCATTTGGGGATGGCTCTCAGGAGTATTTCTTCCTCGGTCTTCATCTGGGCTTTTTGGTGAGGCTGACCAGATTAGAGCTCCCCCAATCCTTCCCCTTACTCCTCTTCTTGAAAAAACTTCTCTTGCTTCTTCATCAGAAACCTGTCTCCGTTTCCATAATCCCACACTGAATAATTGTCCTAGATCCCTTCCAGAATTGCCCGGACTGACTGTACCACCCCACGTTACTCTGCCAGGCAAATATTGCCACGGGTAAGCCCACGTCCCCCAGGAGGCACTGAGCCTCCAGCTGTGGAGCTTCTTGCCCTTGTGTGAGGAAGACTTCACTTCCTTCAGCTTGTTGATGAGGCCAGCTGTAGCAGAGAGCCACCACAACACCCGTTGAACATTGGCCTCCCCTCCGATCGTGATTCATAACGTCCAGCCCTGCTGGAAGGAAAGCTCTGGGCATCTCCTTTCCCCCCTCAGCCGTTCCTGAGGTGCCCCCCCTAGAGTTGGGCAATGCCTTGCAGAGCCCTGCCCCTCACGCAGAGCAGCCCCCCCAGAAAAGCAGGGCAATAGAAAGGGTGGTGAGCGGTGTCCCAAGGCTGACCCCGGTGTGATTCGAACACACAACCTTCTGATCTGGAGTCAGACGCGCTGCCCTTGCGCCACGAGGTCGGGGTGGAGGGACGCAGCTCCCCGGCTTGGACCCCAGCCTGGGCGGTGGGGATGTCCTCTCCATGCCGGAGCAGGTTTGTTGGCAGGACTTGTGACCCCAGGGGGGACCCACGCTGGAGCAGTTTGTGCCTGAAGGTCTGCACCCCATGGGAGGGACCCACGCTGGAGCAGTTGGTGAAGGACTGTAGCCCGTGGGTAGGACTCACGTTGGAGAAGGTCATGAAGGATTGTCTGCTGTGGGAGGGACCCCAGGCTGGAGCGGGGGAACGATGAGAGGAGTCCTCCCCCTGAGGATGAAGAAGCGGCAGAAACACCGTGTGATGAACTGACCGTAACCCCCATTCCCCATCCCCCTGTGCTGCTGAGGGGGAGGAGGTTGAAGCCGGGAGTGAAGTTGAACCCGGGAAGATGGGAGGGGTGGGGGGAGGTGTTCTAAGATTTGATTTTATTTCTTATTCCTCTATTCTGTTTTGCTTGGTAATAAGATAGATGAATTTATTCATCTAAGTTCAGTCTGTTTTGCCCATGACAATAATTGGTGAGTGATCTCTCCCTGTCCTTATCCTGGACCCGTGTGCCGTTCGTTATCCTTTCATTATCCTTTCATTATACCTTTTCTCCCCTGTCCAGCTAAGGAGGAGGAGTGATAGAGCAGCTCTGGTGGGCACTTGGCCTCCAGCCTGGGTCAACCCACCACACTGGGGAACCCCCAGCAAAGCTGTAGTTATGGAGGGGAAGGGGCAACCTGAGAAGGCAATGACCATGGCCTGGCTGCAGAAAGGAGCCCAGGCTGGAGGATGAACGTGCAGGGTGGGATGGGGTGATCTGCAGGCAGAAAGGCAGCCCAGGGCAGATCACAGGGAAGGGACCAGGTCCCTTCCTGCAACACAGCCCAAAGCTGGCTTTGGGTATGTACCCAGAAATGGTGGCGGACAATTTTAAGAGCAGACAGCCCATGGGCTCAGTCCAGTCACAGCTGGATACTACAGCTCCTGATGTCCTGCCCCAGCCGAAACCCTGTGTTGGCTGGGAATGGCAGCTGGACCTTCTGCAAGGAAGGGAGGATGTCCCACCAGTGCAGGCAAGGTCCACCAACAGTGCAGGCAAGGTCCGCCGCCAGCTCTGGCTGCCCAGTCTTTTCCCCATGGGTGGTTAGTGCATGGTTGCTATGGACAAGGGTGTCAGAGAGGAGGTGAAACCTTCCTTCTTCCTCTCCAACTCCATGCCTACCCAGCATGCTGGAGGAAGTCTGCTGGGTACCAGGTTGACAGGGGCAGGGACATGGTGGGGGGACAATACGGGTGGGGGGCTGGGGCCAGCGGTGCAATGGACAAAGCACCAGGAGAGTCCTGTCTGGCTGAGCCTGGTGCTGCCCACAGCCTGGCCACGGTGGAGGTGATGGGGGTCAGATTGCTCTGGTGTCCTTCTGGAAGTGGTGGGAAAGTGGCCTTGGGTTTTGCCCTGGCTCCGACTTATCCCCTTTCTCTGTCATGTATTCTGCCAGCAGTAAGATATTTTTCTATCAGAAATCCATTAGGCATTTTTCTCAAAAACAGTTGTTACACCTCATTCACGAATGTCCCATTTCATCTGAACCTCCTGTGGACTGGAGAGAGGCAGGGTGGCTGTGTCTCCATCTGTCCCATTCCCTTTCTCTTTCAGAGCATGTTTTTTTCTGCTCAAATCATCTTTGCTTTTCTCCACCTCCATTTCATCCCACCTTGTTCCCCACTGCCCTACCTTTGGCCTTATGTCACAAATTCTGACATCTTTGCACTCAGTTCCTGTTTGTCCCAGAGCTCCTATTAAAAACCTTGGAGTTAGAGCTCTGACATCACTACTAATATATATGTCTTTCCTTTCAAAGAAAATAAACTATTTTATATATACAAGTTTGTGATGCAATGCTGAATTTATTGTTGTTATTAAGAATGATCCCTTTCAGAAAATTCCTTGAGAAATGAGGACAAAAATCGAGAACGTTGTTCATAAATGCAAATAGAAATTACAGCACCCAAATGAGGTATGGCATAATTGATAGTGTAATAGATGCATTTATTTTCTGCAGTGAATATAGTTATCTGGCTATGCTTAAGGCAGTTTGCTTGAATTGCATAGCCAATGAGCTACTTGTCTATCATCTGTATGTACTGTGTATAAATACATGAGAGACACAATATTCATTTTGAGGGAAAGACTGCTGCTGAACTTTATTAGATTTCTATTTATGGATAATTGTTTGGGAGCAAGTCACAGCGCTCTCACCTGGGCTAGTGGTAGAGTACATTTCTACATGGAAACGTTCTTCTCTTGTGAAAGAAAGAAATCTCAGCAGAAGACTCTGAAATCCTGCATTTTCAAGGTTTTGAAAATGAGTTTTATTTTTTTAAAAAGCAACTGACATCATGTGGTTACTACTCTCTGACTGTACGAAGCAGCATTGATTAGCAAGGTATGAAGTGCTAGGGGAAGGTCTCCTGGGGTGGGATGCTGCTTTAGAAACTTGAATGTGTCTACAAGGGAAGTGCCTACCTGTGCACTAGGCAGCAGAGCTCCCATTATTACTATAGGTTTAAAAAGTTATACAAGTGATATAAAATTACATGAATTTAGAAAAAAGTTAACTTTGTAGTTACACACTTATCCTGAATGTGAGCAACTCCAGTCCCTAAAATTCGATGTCTGAAAGCAAAACCATTCCTCTCCAACTGTATTAATAATAATTGTCACGCATATATTCCGTAAATTATCGATGCTGAAGATGGAGCAAAGAGGCAGGCACCTCCCTTTCCATCTGAGCAAACCCTGCCCTCAAGAAGGGCTCTGCTGTCCCTTCTTCCGCCAGCATGTCCCCCCACAGGAGGGAGCCAGGAACCAGCTCATGGGCTCCTCAAGCTGCAAAGCCAGGCTGGAGATACGTTTTGCTCACTGAAGGACCACCCATCCCTAGGCCAGGCTGGAAATTCAGCTTGTTTCCTTCCTGGAAAAACAATTCTTTCTCCACTTTTTTTGTTTGTTTGTTTGCTTTTGTTTTTTTGTTATTCATTTATTAATCTAACCCCATCTGCCCACAGTTTTCTAGAAGTGCAACCTCAGATGAAGCCATAACCATAGATGTGGCCATAAGGAGCTTTACCAGCTGCCTGCTCCCCACTGACCACCTCACAGCAGCATCTCTCCTCATCTATCCCACTTGGGTACTTGCTTAATTTCCAACTGCATGATATAATGGAGAGATTCAACTGCCTAAATTCAGACATCTAGGGATGCGCTGGTCTACATTTGCCTCTCCAGAAGCACCTGAGTATCCTATAGACCCCTGTCCCATGCATATATCTTGGATGCTATAGTGATATTATGTTCAGGCAACTGAATCCTGCCTGAGGGTGGGAATAAGCTGAAAGATTTGGACAAATAAGGTAGGTGTCTCCACACAAGTATATTTGCATGTTAGATAGTTGATACATCACTTAAATATGTAAAAATGGCTTGAAAGGTGCAGGAGATACTTCTGGACACTTGTCTTTTCTGTATTCATTTTTATTTTTAAGCAGAATATGTCAATGTCTGTATGATATCAGTTTGATAGAATACTGAAATTTTCAAATTTCTCAGCAGAACACTGCATCACCCCCCCAATATCCAACTCCTTACAATGTTATAAATAAGGTCAGTTTTTCAGCTAGTTTGAGGAACACTGCAAACCAACCACAATCATTTACACTGTTGATTTACATTGCCATAATGCCAATCTGTATAAGCCCTTGAGGAAAGCAGATGTTTCCCATAATTTTAGTGTCCCAGGTTGCTTCAGAGCTAGCCCAGGCTCATTGACTGAAAACTTCAAAATGAAAGAGAAGCCCTCCCTTCTCATGTATACTCCCCTTCCACACTTTCTCAAAGTGATATGAGTCCCAGGGAATCACAGAATCACAGAACGGCAGGGTTTGGAAGGGACCTCTGGAGATCATCTAGTCCAACCCCCTGCTAAAGCAGGATCACCTCGAGCAGGTCGCACAGGATCGTGTCCATGCGGGTTTTGAATCTCTCCAGAGAAGGAGACTCCACAGCCTCTCTGGACAGAAAGAGTCATAGTTTTCTGAATCTACTGAGAGAACAGACATTTCACATGACAGTAGAAGCTTCTCCCTCATTGCTGTCTGCTACTCAGATGGATCTACATCTTCTTCAGCATATCCCTACTCCAGGACATGTAGCTACAATGATTTCACCTGGCAGACACTTCTCAGGAACCATCACAGTGATTTCAAGGTGAGAACTGCCTGGTGAAGAAGTCTATGGCTGTCAGGTCCATGACAGAGGAGCTCACTGCAGCACTGGAGGACTCTTCTGTGGCCAGACCCTCTGCAACTTTAAGAGAAGTCAATCCATTGTGTCACCTGGTTTTCATCCTGTATTGATAACTGCTACACGCTTCCCCACCAACTGCAGCAGGAATGCAAGCATCTTCTGGAAATACCTGTAAACACCTCATTGCTTCCTATGCCCCCATCAGAAGAGGTGATGCTCCTGGTGGGATTGATACCCATAGAGTACATTTTTCAGGCTATTGTTAAATTAGCTAATATAACTGGGTGAGGTGGCTAGGGATGCTACTATATGGGCATTTTATATCGCTGTGGAAGTCAGGATTGGTAAGATCTGCTCCACGGCAGAAAGATCTCTAAAGGGTTTATCTCTATTCCCCAGATTAAGAAACAACCATCTTCCAAAGCCTGCCTATCTCACTCACCTTAGACACATACCTCAAGACAGCGTTGAAGTCTCCTCCAGAAGTCCTTGTGTCTCCATTGACTCCAAGGGAAAACTAGAAGATGATGTTAGGTTAGACAGCTGGGATGGGTTTCATCCCACCTCTTTTGGAGGTTGACAGTACAGATGCCTCCATCTGAATAAGTCTTCTGCATTTCCTTCATAGTCAATGGAGAGAAGCAAGTACTGGGTGAGCCTGCCAGAATATCACATTGTAGAAGTGACACTGGGTCCCTGACTGGCTCCAATGCAGGCTTGAAACTGTAGACATCTCAAGTAGGAGACGGGAACCCCACTTGTAATTTTCATGTGTCTAATGTGAGACATACTCCACCCAAAGCCACAAAACAGAAGATCCCAAATCATGGGTGATTCATCTTAATAATGCTAATGACTAAAATAGTGATTAAACCAACCCCGCTCAGAATTCTGCAGTTGCATTTTCAGACCCTGCATGGAAATGCATGAAAAAGTCTCCAGCAGTCCTGTCTGCTGGTTAAACTGGATGAACTGGGAACCAGCCTTTCCTGTGACCACTGCAACACTGAGTGTGAGGAAGCTATTGACTCTATGGAGGGTTGGTGACTTTCTCCAGCCCCAGTTGTAGATCAGCTGCAGAGCTGATCATTAGGCAAGGGGCAGAGCTTTCCCCATGTGTACGTATTTCTTCTGTGATCCGTATAAATCTTGTCTCTTACCTGGAATAACCTGGGAGATGAGGGGGACAACAAACAAGAGCAAATGGAGAGGCATCAGATGGCACTCCAAATCCAAAGATTTTTTTTCTGGGATAAAATTCCTGATCATACTTTGAAAGGGATTGTGATTGTACAAACACTTACAGCCTGACAGTGAGGCCATTCATGTGCAATGGCTGGAAATGATAGGGACGCATTTTGAATGTAAGATTGTTGGACAAGCACTTCTCCTCTATCAGGTTATTAACACACTTGAGCTTTTGCGTGTGTCCTTCGCTTCAGTGAAAAAAAAAAGCCAACATTTCCAGTCCCTCATTAAAGAGAATAGGACCTTTTTTTTTTTTTTTTTCAATTTTAAAAATAACTTTGCAGAACTAGAAAGCTCAGTTCCTGCTCCACTCTGACAAAGTACAATGTCAAATCCTGTCTGAGAGCTGAGGTATTTCCCTTGGCTTCAGTAGGAACCTGAGCCAACTGAAGTTTTCTTGTCAAGGTCTTTGTTTCATCCATTTCCCTGGAGTGCCTGAAAATGGACATAAACAGCTCTCCTGCCACATGACTGCCCAGGAGACTCAATGGAGCCTCCAACTTTGCAATGAAAAGCTAACTAGGAAACCACAAAGTCAGAGAACAATGCACATTGACTAAGGGGAAGGTTTATATTGTTGATATCAAGGCCACTGGGTCAGAACAACATCAATAAATATCACTTATAGAAACAGGCTCAAGTGACACTGGTTTCGTCTGCTCCGAAGGAGAACCTGTGCTGTCAGCTACCATTTCAGTGTGACTGTTGGTAGCACAATTCAAACACTGTACGGACATATCCTTATGAAAACTGTCATGAATCTCACTTGTACTCTGCTCTTTATACACCTGCAAAACCGAGGGTGCTGCTCATGATATCTGCAAACTGTGATAGTCTGCACCTCATGTATGACCCTGTGGTATGTCCTGTGATGCAACATGGTTCCCAAGAGAAAGCAATAAGGGGTAATGGGCATCCCAGCCATAAACATAGCAAATAATTTTATTTTGAAAGGTGCTGTGAAGAAAAAAAAAAATCCTTTTTGTTTTTCAAACTATCCTTGCAAAGCCAGAAAAGTGACAAAGCATTTCCTCAGGGGTCCCTGGTCAGTGCATGGATAAATACTCATTTCTAGTTTATGGGCATCCCTAAAGCATTTGATTTGTGTAAGAGAACAGCATGAGCACCTGGGGGTTGAAGAATGGCTTCAGACAATAGGTACAGAAACCCACAGTGCTGACTGCTTCTAAGATGGCAACATCTTACTTTTTAAGTAGAAAAATGGCATTTTTTTTTATAATACATTATATTCCATGGAAATGAAGTCCTGGCAGCCCAAGCACAAACCAAGCTGGCTAGCTCTAGATTGCCATAACAGCTTGTTCTTGGAGTATGGCATTTGAGGAACTGAAGTGTGGGAGAGCAGTGGGACAAACTGACTCAGCTCTCAGAAGACTTTCTGGCAATTCCCACGTGCTTTTATTTAAATACATTTTGAAACCCAATGAGCTCTGCAGAAGTGCAGGTTGATGCATTTTGACTGATACGTATGTTTTCCATAAAATAACAAGCCGTTCAAACTGAAATCATGTGAGAGGAACCTTAATTCATCTGCACAGATTTCCTTCATAGCCTGTTACTTTACCTCTGCGGTCTAAGTTCTTCCTAGTTCTTTAATATTCAGATGCTTGCTCTGCGTGATGTAAGAGTGGAGATGGGAAATAACCCGTGGTTTGTGCTGGCTTGACCTGAATGGGTTAACTAACCATCTGGATATTTTCCAAGGTGTTTGAAAGCAAAATAAGCAAGTGCAGCGTCCTGGAGATCCAGTTACCTAGCCACTGACGAGATCTGTACTTTCAACTGCAGCCTGGAGATCAGGGTCCAAGGCAGATTAGGCTTGCAGGGTAGGAAGCATGCGGCGTGGTAGGTGGGAAGAGAGGAGGGTAGACCAGGTACAGGGCACAGGATTTGGGCTGTGTTTCTGGTGGTTTAGGGGATGAGTTAGAAGGATGGTAGATTTGGATTCAGAAGGTCAAGGGTGCAGAAGAGAGAGAAGAGCTGAAGGAAAGCGAAGTCAAAGCCCCAGGAAAAGAGTTGGGAGGTTGCTCCCATACATCCAAGGTGGTGCATGCAGTTGCCTTCAATATCTCCATACATCTCTGTAGATGATGCTCTGTGATACTGCTGGCAGCCCATCATGACTCTGTACCTACGTGTGCCCCTCGTCATCTGCTGCTGAGGGGAAGATGGTTTTTCCAGAGTCCCCGATCTGACAGAGGGGTTATTAGCAGGGTCCTTGGTGGCAATTACCAGGGATCCTAAAGCAATGGCATGGCAAGGTGGACCTCCTCTCTACCAGTGCAGGCAGATGGATTTCTACAGGACTGATCCCTTCATAGACCTCTCCTCCTGGGAAAGAACGGGTTTTCCTTCCCCTCTTCCACCACTGTCTCAGAGACTCAACTGATGCCGCAAAGCTTCCCTGTCTCTCCTGTGAGAGACACTTTTATTCCACTTGAAATGAGAAAAGACATTTTTCACACATACACACCATTGGCATGGAAAAGCGCTTCTAGAGATGTTTGTAGTCTACGTTGATTTAGGATCCCTCCTTCCCCTTTCATTACCTACATTACACCCCACCCAGTGTGGGTGACATTTCAGTTGGAGATGCTGACTGTTCCTCAGCTAGTTTCTATATACAAAAGACAGGATGGAGTTTGGTTCTTTCTGCTGCTTCAAAGCCTGGATTAAACTAAGGCAGCACCACTTCATGGAGGGGTTTCTAAAGACCTAACACTTACTTCCTTTGTGTCTTACACATGCACAGGACAAAAAGTTTCATTTCAGTATGAACGTTAGTTTTCACATTAAGTGAAATGTAATTTATTTTTTTTTTCCAATGGCAATTTCACAGCAGTAACTTGGAGAAGTCCCAGTTCACTCCAGCCCAAATCAACCCCCTTTCTGTTTTCCAGCTCGATGCGTCACGCAGAAGTTCAGCTATGCATACAACACAGGCTGTAGATTACTCACAGGGACCTAACCACAAACCTAGAGGTCTGATAACATTTTGTACCTATCCTTACCAGAGTACAACATGTTTTCTGTGTGCAGGCAGCAGGACGTGGGACATCTTGGACACTTTCTGGTGTAGTCCTAGAGGAAGCTGCAGATACTACTGTCACATCAATGAGTATCTGATTAGAAGCTGCTGTAACAAATACAGATGTTGTAAGAAATACCCAGGAATATCCTATGTACTCAAAGAATAAAGAAAAAGGAGGTGTGTTCTTAGCTTCAATGATATCTCTGCTCTTTAATGTAGGCTCATTAATGATTCTTCAATAAAAGGATTTTTCTTCTATTTTTGATGTTGAGTATATGCTTTCCCTGTTTTCCTTTTGGAGTTAACTTCTCACACTGCTAGATGCAACAACTTGGTTTAAAGGGAAAAAATCCAATTTTAGCCACTAAAAATATAACAAATTAAGACATGTTGTTCTGTCAGTGTGCCAGATTCCTGTATCTCATACAAAGGAGGAGGATTCATATTTTATTAAGATTTCATTTTGTTAATGAATATTTTATTAAGCTTCTGCTGTAACTCATATTTGTCATAAGGACTGAGAAAAAAAATACATACATAACGTTCATTAAATACTCTGAAGACAATTATGTGGATGATTTAACAAATTTGATTAATATATAAGATTAAGAGTTTGGAAAAAAAAAATATCTTCTACACTTCACCTTACCAGAAGTTTCAATGTGGCTTCTCAGATAAGTCTCTCAAAAGGGAAAAAACCTAAACCCCCTGGGTATCTAAATCCATACATACTCAGATACATGAAACCAGATATCCAAGTATGAAAATCAGGGGTAGGCTTGCTCTCTAGAAATAAATTTGGATTTTGTTAGACCAAGGCAAGTTGGTAGATGCAGCTTGCATTCACTGCAACAATTCATGTGGAAGAAAGACTTTTCAGGGCTGTTTCATACAACACTGCTGGGTAAGAGGACTTTTTTTGTCCGACAGCTCTGTAGCTTGGATATGTGAGACCTAGCTCCAGTTCTGTTCTCCCCTGGGGTACTTAAATCCATTA
This sequence comes from Balearica regulorum gibbericeps, assembly GCF_011004875.1. Classification (NCBI taxonomy): domain Eukaryota; kingdom Metazoa; phylum Chordata; class Aves; order Gruiformes; family Gruidae; genus Balearica; species Balearica regulorum. Next base: position 4,170,399 of record NC_046186.1, on the reverse strand, counting down.
GTGCTCCTTTTCAAACTATGGAGTACTAAAGAAAAAAAAAAAATGTTCATTTTATCTCCTTTAACCTGTTGTATGCGGTATAAAAAAAATCATGCATCTACCAGAGTAGGGCCAGTACCTCAGGTTTCCATGGAGGGGTGTAGAGAGCACAGTGGTGTTTGGGGACAGGATTCCTTGCTACCAGAAGTGCTTTATTTTGTATTAAAATTTTTGATCACTGCATCACAAAGCAGGACCTTACAAATGATTCTATAACCTTCTCTTTTTTTCTTTTTTCTTTTTTTTTTTTTTTCCTACAAAATGACCACAACCAGAAGTTAACAATTAAGAAAAACATTTAGGAATTGACCCAGCTGCCCACACATAGAGACTACAACAGCCATTTGAGAGGCCCCGTGGCATTAGAAACCTCAATGTCTGCTGGGGGCTGGCAGATATCCTGCAGGAGCTATGGGCGATCTGCACCCTCACGGAGCAGCAGCTGGAGGCCAGATGGGATCCCCGAGTTATCTTTAATGACAATAGATGCCCTTAGTTATGGACTTGGCCAGCTAAGTACAAGTATCTACAGTGCAGGTTTCTTCATGTGTGTTGGCTTCTAAGGTCCCACCATAGCTAAATAAGTGATTTGAGTCCTGGAACCACTAGTTAAACATCTCACTCCCATGCGGCCACATGCATTGTAGGTGCTTACATCTCAGTATCTGAGTCTAGTGCTGACCATCACCATTGAGCTTCAATCAGTTGACCACACATGAGTGTCCAGTGCCATTTTAAATAAGTTAGGCCATACACATGGCCATCCATTTGCCCCTCTAGTCATATGCAGATTGTCTCAGAGGTCCTATGTCTTACTGGGTAGTCCCATGAGATTCTTGGGATACCCTAGGGCAGCTCACAGGAATTAGACCTACACATTTGAGCAATTGAATTGAGTCAATAATACAACCAACTAATATTTTTAGAAATAAAATTGATTGTTTAGTTGGTTCAAATGTTCTTTTTCAGTTAGGAAAATGATGCAGAAAAAATCATTTATTTGCATTGATGAATGGAGACTGCAAACGTTGCAGCAGCACCTTGGACCTTCTGCTATAGTCATCATCATCATCACCATCACCAACAGCATTCCCAGGCACCTCTCTCCCACCAAAACAATGGCTAATTTTCTCTGGGTGGTCCATTACCAACCACCTTGAGTTTTGAAGTTAACAAGTAATGAAGCTCTCCAGGTGGGTTGGTATTAAGAAGCAGCCTTCCCAGTGGCCGTGTGGGGAGGTATAGTTACCTCTCTGCTTGCTTTTGTGACCCTCTGCCATTGTTCGGGTTTAGCCGTGTGCGGCGGTCAAGCTGTACTCATTGCCTTCCACACTGACCACTGCCAAGGTCCCCTGGACAGACAGCTCTCCTCCCACACCCCTATAAAAGTAAGAATGCTCCCTCCTCCCCTGCTCAAAGGTTCTGGCATTGTGGCCATCTCCACGCTGCAGCTGAGACCTTCCACCATGAAGCTCTTCTGCCTCATGGCTCTTCTCCTCCTCCTCCTCCTCCAGGTTGCTCCAGGTAAGGGCCAAGACCCACGCCTGTCTGCCTGTGTAGGAGGCACAACTAGTTTGGCGGTGGTGCAGACTGTACTCCTCCATGCTCTTCAGCTCCTTTCATTATAACTGTTCCCTATTTCTCAGCCTAGAAGCAGAAGTGAAAAATGAACCTATGGTGACCAGATGTCAAACAAGAACCTCCCCACAGAAGCCACTAGCAGGTGTTGGCTCCTTCTAGCTCTAAAGTCTCTTTATGCCACTTTGTGGCACTATTGGAAGATGTTACCATGGAAATCATCTGCCTCTTCTTACCCCAGGGTCATAAATTTTCTCCTCTGTGTACGGTAGAAGAGCGGCAGAGGCGTTCCCTTGTATTACTCAAGTTGAACGACACCAGTGAAATTTACTTAAGCTCTCTGAATATGCTGGTTCCTCTTCCTCAGCCCTTCTGCTGCACTGACTCATTTACTGATTGTGCTTTTAGCCTAGCTTTTCTTCAGGATTAATGAAACTGCCCACCCTGGAGTAAGTCTTTCAAAGAAGGAAGGAACTGGGCAAACCTCTTGTCCCTGTTAACTGGGCTAGATCCCAGCTTTTGATTGTTTTTAAGTCATAGATACATCTCAGGGCATGCGAGCACCATGCTGTCCCTTGCATGGCCAGCCTGCAGCATTGCAGCCCTAGAGCTTAGAAGCATCCAAAGGCTGTGCTGTCCCTACCCACTACAAGATGCATGACCAGGGTATGTTCAAAAACTTGTCATCAACAGCTACATTTTTCTCTAGTTATACAAAGGCCTTCCTTGGAGTCCTGTGAGGTCCCAAAACTTCTTGAATAGCTGCCTTGGACTTTGGGGGTATTTGTATCAGACCCCTAATTGGGGTCCATGGGGTTTCAGCAGGAGGAAGACCACGAGAAATGGACTGATCCTGCAGCACAGGTGGGAATGCCATTCTTCCTGTAGGTCTCAGCTTGCCCAAAGACACCTTACGTTGTGTTGGATACCATGGTTTCTGCTTCCATTCAAAATCCTGCCCAGAGCCGTTTGCGGCGTTTGGAACTTGCTCTCGGCGCCAGAAAACCTGCTGCATAGGTACGTGTGGAAACCCTGCCCAGGCAGGCAACATTTGGAGAGGAGATTACTGAAGTCAGAAAAATGCTCTCTTGCTCTGTCTCTAAATGGCCTAAGCCACCTCGTCTCATCTACAAAGATGGACCTGGCTGTTCTTCCATTAGTGGCAGCATGGAGCACAGGGACAGAATTGTCATTTTGGGCTGGCCAAATACCAAGTAGCCCGATGTCCTATCTCCAACAGAACAGATGCCTGGGGAAAGAAAACAAAAATTGTACCCTACACAGAGTCCTCCTTCCTTGATATATCTTCCTATAATGATCTGTTGGGGAACTCCTGACTGCATCCACAGTGCTATGTTTCATACATGCCGGCTGACCTCTTCCCTGTAAATTTATCTAATCCTTTCTGGAGTTGCTTGTTTTTGGAGCTCCTCAATAGTCAACGTATATCATTAAGTCAATACATGCTTTACAGCCAACCGTGCTAATCAGACCTAAGGTTCATCTGATCCGGCATCCTGTATCTGTCCGTGGCCAGAAATGAATGTTTCTATACACAATGTGTGTGTAAAATGACTATAAATAAACACCACAACCATATAATTACACTCCCTTATATATTCACCTGTCTTTCATGAATTTGCAGCTCAGGACTTTTAGGTTTAAGCACTTTTTTGTTTAAAAGTCTTCATTGGATTCCCCCCCCCCCCCCCCTTAAATTAGGAATTCCTTTTGTTTGTTTTAAACCCTCTTCCTTCAGAATTTTATTCAGTACCACCTACTTCTATACTGCAAATGAAATGTAGTCATTCTGCATCCACGTTCTTCATACCTTTACAATATCCCTCCTTCAGTTGTTTCTTTTCCAAGTTGATGGATCGCAAATCCCTCTGTTTATAGAAGTGTTCTGATGACCCCCATAGTCCTTCTTTTTGTCCTTGCTTTTGGAGACACAGTAACTAGAACTTCATGACACTTTCCACGTATGAGTTGGTTCAGATGGGGATGTAATGTTTTCTGTTTTGACTTAAATCCTTTTCATTGCAGACACAACATCAAACTTCCATACCTGTCAAGACGAGGGGGGTCATTGCGTACCTCCACAAATCAAATGTCTGCAAGAACAAGTGGGACTTTGCCCTCGCAGAGGATGGAAGTGCTGCACAGAAGTGTAATAAAGACCTCACAGGATTGCAGAAAACCACAGAAATCCATGGACAAGAAAACAAACAAGTTTTCTTCCTAATGTTGTAAAGAAGATGTCTGGTTTTCTTGACGTGCAAAGTGCATAATTAACTAGAGGTGGCATGTTTCTTTATATAACAAAGGCAATACTAAATAAACAGATGCAACAGTCGGATATGTATGGAAAGAGGCAGAATGTCTCTCTAGTACACCTGCACACAGAAATCCACAGAAACATTGCTGTAATGTCCTTGGAAACCACATCCCCTCATAATCCAAACCTCATCTCCCTCTCTTTTCTTCCTTCCTTCCTTCCATCCATCAGTCCGTCACAAATCAGGCAGGCACGTGTGGCTTGCAGCTGGAAACAGCAGAACTCTTCCTGAATCCACATTTTTTACCCAGGATGGAGTACTAAAGGGAAAGAAAGGTTTAGAAATTATTTGAGAATTTTTTTAAGCATTTTGGCTTTGATTGTTGTCTGCCCTTTGTATTTTTTGCTAGAGAAGAGGGAGGGCAATTTATGTAACAGGGAAAAAAAAATCTCAAGGGAGGAAAAAACCCACAAATATATAAGCATTACGTAGTAGATGCCAGTCCAGGCTGACGGTCTGCCTACACCATTTGATCTGCATTATTTTAGGAGGTTTTAATGTCAGCAACTCTTCCTGGAGAAGTCTCAGAAGGATAAGTGTGAACAGAAAGTCGTGGAAAGAGAAGCGATGCTGCAGATGGCTTGTCTGGTTCAGAAGTGGGTAGAAGAATCCAATTTTACTTAATTTCATAAGGGTTTTTTTGAGAAAACTGACAGTGACTATGTCTGAAGGAAGGTGCTGTCCCTGGCTCTCTGCCTCACCTCGATGCCAGAGGTCGCGCTGTGGGGGAGTCATCAGAGGAAACGTCTGCTTGCAGAGCTACGTCTCTATTACAGTCTTCGTGATTAGCCTGATCTTGCTTACCAGCATCACATTGTTATACTTGGATGCTTTACAGGATTGAGGGCAACTAAGCTTTTTTTGTTGAAGGAAATGGCTAATAAAGAAGTGAAGCACAGAGGGAGTTTGCAGGTGAGAGGCTGCTCTCAGGTCACTCCACCATTTCACTATGACTCTAATGGTTGCATGACACGAGCAGAGCAAGGTCTGTACACAGAGAAGGCCAGCGGGCACAGCTGGAACAGTTGGATGGGTTTGAGCCCATAAGCCTTTATCCAGACCTGAAACAAAAGTCGCTCTTGCAAAGCTCGATGCAAGTTTGAAAAAGTGTCTTGTTGACACATCCTTGATGGTCTGGAGAAAGAGGAGAGTTTAATGAGCCAGGAACCACCTCTCCACTGACTCAGGCATTCAGATACCCAGATGTCCCTCATCACACACCATGCCAGACAGGAACATTGCCTACTCCTCCCCATGAGTTACATGGCTTTTCCAGGGCAGCAGGATTTAAGTGATATTTTATTAATCAGTAGTGGTGTCTCTGAGTGCCCTGCTGAGCTATTTACAGGTCATGCCCCAACCAGGATAGCTGGTCCATCAGCCTCAGGAGCAATTACTATTGCAGCAAAGATGAGATGTCCACCCATTATCAACAGGCACTAAAATGCTGCAGAGAGAGAGGGATATTTGGAGTTGGCAGAGGAGTCACCTGTTGGAGAACTGTCCTCAGACTTTAGACTGGGCTTGAAAAACATAGTAGTTCTTCATTAAAAGAAATGCCTGCTAGAAGGATTTTTGGGCACAAAGCTCCTTCTGCTTTGCTACTCTGACCTCCTCCCCCCACCTGTCCCTAGTGCCATTGCAAGTTATTATCCAGGAAAAAAATTATTTAAGTCTTAATAGCCTAGGTGTTTCTGTCTGGCCATCCACTGCCCAGCATCTGCACATTTCACTGTCTTTAAGACAGAAAGACTCTCAGTGAGCTTCAAAGTAACAGCAACACTGACTCCCCCTTGTCTGCACCCACAGTGGTCTTTACCCAACAGAAATCCAACTCAAAATCTAGAGGTGCAAGCATCAGAGAAGCCTTTGAGAAATGTCAAGGATGAAGTCCCAACATGAATTGCATCATTTAGGCACTTTATTGACCCAAAGCATGTGTTGGGGTTGTTCCAGCTGTCTCTGAGGCTATGTCGTGTTTGTAGTACAAGCAGAGCTGGGCTGAGGCACTGGAGCTGGATGATCTACACCAGTAAATAGTCAGTGTGGTCTTTGTTGTGGTTATGGCTGTCTCCTTCCTTTTTTTGGGGTGGTGGAGAGTGTTTTGGAGAGATTTGGATTGATGAACATGTTTAGATCAGACAGAAGATGAGAGGGAAGGTAGTAGGGAAATCATCTGCAAATCAGACACAGATACACAAATAACCAGATGACAGATGTACCCTTGCCTCTACAAGACATTTGGGCACATGTGTAGCCCTAAATTCCTGTGTTTTCCTGATGTCTTCAAACCCCAGGATCATACTGCCAGTCAGTGCAAGATGGGGACAGAGCCCAAGTCTTCTCTGACCCTTAGATCTTCCAAACTGAAAACTCACTCTCAGAAAACTCAGTAAATTTTCATGCCAATTCAGTATCTGCTACAACTGTTATAGCAAGCTGAGCAGTCTCAGGGCCTCTTCTCTAGCCCTGAAGCCAAATATCATAATCTGGCCATGTCCATCCTCTCTTCTCTTCCAGAAACAGATGGCTACATCCAGACCGCCTGGTGGGCTGATCCCAGACACACTTGGCAATTGTTTGGGAGAGAAATAGCCTGGACCAAAACCTTTCCAGGGATACGCTAAGCATTTCACAGTTTGGATGATCGAATCCGAATGGTAATGGCTTTAAACTGAAGGAGGGTCGATTTAGATTAGATGTTAGAAAGAAATTCTTTACTGTGAGAGTGGTGAGGTACAGGAACAAGTTGCCCAGAGAAGCTGTGGATGCCCCATCCCTGGAAGTGTTCAAGGCCAGGTTGGATGGGGCTTTGGGCAATCTGGTCTAGTGGAGGGTGTCCCTGTAGATAAAGCACACAGAAAAGAGTCACAGTCTGCACAGTTCCCAAAGAAACTCATCAAGGGACTCACTGAGGTCACCATAACAACGGATGAAAGCCCTCCCTTGAAAGCAATTCACCCCGATGCAAAGACACATTGCAAACCCAAAACATGGAATGACCTGGGGATGTGAAGGAGATCCGCAGCTCAGCAGCCACGTGGACTGGTGGACAACAAGGTCCCAGCAGCTGCAGCTGTCCAGTCAAGCATTTATCATTTCTCAGAAGATCCTGGGTCAATGCCAAATGAAAAGGACTGCACTCAGATTTGCAGATGGTGTGCATCCAGTGACTGCTATGTCATGAGGTAGTTTTAAAGCCAGCATCATGTTCCTTCAGCCTTCCTAAGACACACACAACCATCACTGGCTGCTCTCCATGGACCAGAGTTATCTGAGGGCAGGAGTATGGGCTTGTTGAGCTGTATACCCCAACACTGCCAAAGAGGTGGAAAGGATCTTGCTTATCCATGTAAGTATAGACTTATTGCACTCAAAACCCTGGTACTGAGTATCTTGCCTTTGCTGCCCGTGTTTTAATGAAAAAAAAAAAATGTTTCTCCCCAGTCCAGTTACAAAATTTAGCATTAGTAGCCCCTGGAGTTAACACAAAGGTGCATCTGTACTAACACGTTGGTCCATCACTTGCTTTGCATGTAGATGTTGGGTACTGGATTGTCTGTACTGCATTCATAACCATTTACACCCCTTTTCCATACCGGAGTGAACCAGCTGTGTGCTTGTTTGTGGAAAGCCACGTGCAGAATCACACGCTGTGGTGATGAGGTTGTCCACACTGCCTGGCCCAGGGAACACAGAGAAGATGCTGTTAACAGCAATGGTACTTAGATATCCATGGCTGTATAGTGTATGTAAATCCATTGCATACATGCCCTTGGGAGAATGCAGCTTTGAATATGGCCACACTCCAGGCAGGGGAGTGGACCAGAGACCTGTAGCGGTCACCTCAAACCTGATTTTTAATTTATTCTAACAAACTGTGGGTATGTGTGTGCTATCAGTGGGACAACTCCCTTCTGGGAACTGCTGTCTCAAAAAGCCAATGATTATTTCACAGAGGTAAAAAGCAAAGAGGTGAGGCGTTCATTTTTGGTAAGACTGCAGTATGTCCTACTCCTTCCGTACAAACTCTTGTCCTGTGATTCAGTCACAAAAGATGGCCAGATGTGCACCTTCTTTTGCCACTCTAGATCATGAAAGACCCCCCAAACTCTCTTTGCAAGGCTGACCTGATACAGACTGTCATGGGCCACAGGCAAGAAAGCTTTTCTTCCAGCTCAGGGGTTGTTTCACTTCCCTGAATCCTGAGTGGACCAGCATCTGGGACAGCATGAGAAGGGTCCTAGCCTACCACACGCCTTCCAGTCTCAGAGAGAGCAAGGAGCATCAGGCAGTCCTACAACCCTTTCAAGAGAGGGTACATCTCACCCTCACACAGCAACAGTAGGACCAGACAAGCATTGTCATCAGTTATAAGGCATGAAGAGGATGAGGAGAGGGGAGTAATGTCGCTTGGGAGGGGCTACAGGGAAAAATCAAGCCCACCTCCCTGTGTTGGAGTGGAAATGGACTGAAAAAGTAATACATCAAAAAAAAAAAAAAATAGCCTGGGGAGAGGAGGTAGAAAAGTTCTGTCTTTTCCAAACCTGAGCAGGCCCACCTGGAAATTATTATCAGACTGCAGCAGGCAGTCTGCTGGCTCTGCTGTTCCTCCAAGATCAGTATCTCTCTAGCATGAAATGGTCCACAGCTTCCAGCTCTTTTGCCAGACCTGCCTTGCACGTTTGCCCACCACATAGCCCAGAGGGGCAAGTCCAAACACTACAGTGTTCAAACAGTGGTGTAAAGTCCCAGACCAGCTCCTTGCTCTAGCTCCAAGGGAACAGTCCCACTCCTAAGGGACTAGTTCTCATTCCAAGAGGGTGGTTGGACCTATTTCTGGTCCAGAGATGACCATGGAGAAATGGAGTAATCAGAATATTAAGTGGACAAGGAAAATGAAGGGTTTGCCAGCACCTGACTGCCCTAGATCAGGACTGATCAGCCTGTGAATAAGATGCTTTCACCCATCTGAGCCTAGAGACAGACAAAATCTGTCTTTTGTCCTTCTTGGCTTTAGGGCCAGACTCAGTTGCCCACAGCTGGACATTGGTGTCCCTTGAGATGACCCAGGGTATCATTCTGGGCTTCCAGAGTGTCTTGTCTCTGACTGCCACTCATGCATAAATCCACAATGCCTAGTGTCATCTCAAGTGACATAAATCAAGCTCTTCATGCCTGCTGATCCAGGACAGCAAACTTTGACTCTATCAAGTGCATCCAAACTACATTTTCATAGGGAGAAGGGAATTTTTAATCTTGATCTTTCAACTATCCGGTTTAGGATGTATTCACACAAACAGTTATAATAACACAGCTGAAGGGACAGCAAACATCAGGACTATGCAGGGGCAGCAGCCAGGCGAGGGTAGCTGCAATATCACAGGCTGATTTTACAGCAAGAGCTGCATATCTATCACATAATTATCACCAAGTGGTGCATTGCTGAGCTAACCAGCTACCTCCTCCACCAGTGCTATGTGCTCATCATGCTCAGGAATGAAGCCTCCCAAATTCCTCAGAAGCCAAAGCTGGAATGGCCTTTCTGGCAGGAAAAAATCACACCCAGGTTTCAGCTGAAGAAAATATTCACACGAGCTCAGATAAAAAATGAATCACTCCTAGCCTGCACGGTTCTCCTCCTTGCAGCTCCTCAGGAGTCTTTCCTTGCTGGTTGCCACCCTCCCACCCATCACTTCCCCGGGGACTTTGGTGGCTGTAGGTGAAGGGCAGAGGATCCCCCTGAGCCTCTTTTTCCACCAAGCTGCCTGCAGCTGGCAATCTACCAAGCCAAAAATGCCAACTGCCGGGGAGACGAATCGGGGAAGCCGATAACCAGCGAACATGAAGCAAGTCGACATTGTTTGGAGCTGCAGCACTGGGTCAGAACGACACGGAGGGTTTCTCAGCAGCAAATGTTACTCCTGAGACTGGAATATAATTAACTCCTGCCTACTCCCTCCCTCTTCACGGATGCCATCCAGCATGCCAGCAGCACGCAGAGGCTTCTGCAAAATCTCACACCCAGCCCTGCGATTTTCCAGCAGAACCAAAGCAATGGGGATCCTTTGGTTCATTTTAATCTTCATCACCCTGACCGGTCACGGTAAGACCAGGAAGGCCGAGGGTGGTAAACAGAGGTATCTGGGAACAGGGATAATCTTTCCTGCCTGTGAAATCAAGTCAAAATATTTTAGGTACTGAGGAAAGGTGTCCTTAGGTTTCTGGATGAGATAGTGGGTGAGGTACTGTGGTAAAATGCATGATTTAATCCCTTGGGGTAATGCAAAAATGAGCAGGGAAGAAGCTGTGAAAATGAGGCACCTCACTGCCTTTGCAGGAGCAGACTGGTTGGAGAAGCCCGAGAGGAGATGTCCTGTGCTCTGGGAAAATGTTTCTGCCTTTTCTCAGGCTGCAGTTGCCTCCTTGGTAGGGTGAGGACAACGGCTCTGACCTCCCGTGCTCGGTCTTTGCCAATGTCCTGAAAAAACAACCGGATGATAAAATGTTCCTTGAGTGAGGTTGGCTCTGGAACTTGTTTTTTTTTTTTAACACAGATGTTTGAAGCTGTCCTTTGGGACAGGGATCCCGGGTGTGCTCTTTGCAGCCATGCGTGCCCAGGATCCGTGCACACTCGCAGTGCTGGCTTGGCTGGTCGGGCACATGGTGCCAGAGGAAGCCCCACACATTTTACCCACCAGCTTGGTGCTTCTTTTACAGGAGATGCTCATGGACCAGACAGCTGTAACCATGAAGGGGGCTTGTGCCGAGTCGGAAACTGCATTTCTGGTGAATATCTGGCTAGGTACTGCTTCGAACCCATCATTCTCTGTTGTAAAAGTTTATCACCCACTACTGCAAAGAGCTGAAGATTTCCAAAGGAGCAAACTGAAGCACGTGGAGGGCTGCAGGCTCCACTAACAAGGAACGAGCTGCTGTTGGGAAGGAAATGTTACGTCTTTCTGTGACTGTTGCTCCCCTGGGAGAACATTGCTGTGGATTCACTCGTGAACTTCTGAACACGTTGCTTTTTGCTTTCGCTGTGACTTTCTAGGTAATACTGTGACAAGAAGAAATTGGGGCCACCCAGACTGTATATTGACCCTTTTGACATCTGGTTGTTACCTGTCACACACAAGTGAGAAATTGCCTTTCTTCTTACCTGAAAGCAATAAACCTGAAGTTTAACAGAACAGCAAGCGCCCGTCTGTGACTCCTGCTGACACTCAGCAAAGCTGCCGGTGGTGGGATGCATGCTCTCCCACTAACCAGGAGTGAACACAGGAGCCCACACCTTCCCAGCAGAGCAGAGTGGCTCTCTCATTATTTCCCTTCCCAGAGAAAACAGTTGCAATGGGGGCAGCCTTTTTTCCATCGCTTTTGGTACAAAAACTATCCGTTTTGACATAAATCCCTGTGTTTCTTAGGCAAACCTCATGCTACTTTTCATTTCCAGGCTGTGCCAAGTTCTTACAGGCACTGGGAAGGGCTGGCCAGAGAAATAAGGCACAGAAAAGGAGCAGGGATTCCCCGCACGCATACAGACCCCTTTGCTCATGGGGTTCATAGCAGGAACGTGCTGTCCATCAGCCACCACCTAGACCAGAAAATGCAAAACCCAGTGGGGATGTTCTGGGTTCACCCCTCTTCCACAATGCAGCAAGACCAAAGAAGAACCCAGGCTTGCTTGTTTTAAACGTGGTGGGGAAGGGATCTGAAAGTTGTGTACTACTGCCTTTGACAGGCTGCTCTCCTCGTCCGTGGACTACATTTCTGGTGCTCCTCCTTTCCTCTGTAATCACCCAGCAATAATCACAAAGCAATTAGCCTGTTTGCACCTAACAAACAGCTTTCTGCCTATGAGCTGCATCAGTCTAAACCCATTAGCTGTCCAAATTCACTCTCAGCCCTTCTGTATTTTTTCAGCATGAAATTTTGCCACCCCGCTGCCTTTGTCAGTTAGCTCTCGGTCTCCCTTTCCAGGTAAAATATTTGTCTCTGGGTCAATCATGTCTGTGAAAGCAAGAAAACAATGATGCAATGAGAGAGCTATGCCAATTAGCTGAGGCGTTGGTCAGAGCCAGGGAAAAGTCCTCCCTGGGAGATGAAATTCTTGCTGTGATGAATCAAACAGGAAAATTCCCATTGACCTCACCAGGGTCAGGACCCATCACCAGAGGTCCAACAATTCATTCATCCAAACGACTCCATTCTCCCATGAGCAGCCCAGCTATTCTCTTCAGGTCATCATAACACAGTCCAGGACACTAACACACGCAGGGAGACGCCAGTGGTCCCCTGGAGATCCCCTGCAGTTGGATGAACCACCAGGAGAGCCGGATTATCCAGAGCCTGCTGTTGACTTGGGAACCGCTGCTGAAAACAGAGACGGGGCTGAACCTAGAGCCAAATTCCTCCCCAGATCCAGCCCGACTCTCCGACGCACACTGATGTACGAGTATAGCACAGGCAGGCTTTGAATCAAGGCGCCTTTCCAAATCAAACAGTTTATTTCTCACATCCGTCCACAAAGTTCATGATTCGTGCTCCTTATCTGGGGGACACTTGGCCACCATATTTATACCCTGGTTTCCTAAGAAAATGAAACGTATGGGCTCATGCAGCTCACCTTGTAAATATCCCTGCAGATTGCTGGTCCTTCTGCCTCCCCCCATATTTTGAACCTGTTGGTCAGCCAAATTTCAATCAGGGAAGGTGGAAATGCTCAGACAGTTTGTAGACAACATCATCCTTCTGGCAGTAATGTAAATACTGCTAAAAGGCAAGGTCCCACTCGCCCCTGGCTGTGTGCTCCCTTGCTTGACGATCTGGTTGGAAATAACCCTAAAAAAACCCAAAACACAACCCAACAACAACAACAAAGCATCAAAACTCCATCATCGTTTCTGCCTGATGAACAAGATGAACTGATTTCCCTTTCAGCTACCTGGTCTGACCCAGAGGGAGGAGAAAGAAAGCACTGAGGACATGGTGGAGGGTGGACAATGGCACCCTCCAGTCCCTCAACCCTACACAACTGTCTCTTGATGTGGTTTCTTGACCCATTAACTCGCCTGGGGCAGAGCACCCAGCCACCAGCACAGCTCATGAGGAGTTATTTGAACATCAGTATGACATGCTTTTGTGTTAGTGCATGATAGTGAATGCTGCTCAAATTAATTACCCCCAGATTGGTGTATCCCGTAACCCCAGGGAGGAGGAATCACTAAACTCCTCTGGCCGAGTGACCATGTTCATCCACTCAGCACAGAGCTGTTTGCATTCACCATGAGACCACACTCCTACAAGCCATCAAACACCATTTTCCAACCCTTTATATCCAAAAGCCAAAAAATATTCATTGTTTGAGGCACTTGGTAAAAGTCATCCCCAGTGTGACCCTTTGCCACAGGACTTCCACCCATGACCAGTGGTCCTGCCCAACTGGGACCATTTCCCAGAGCCACATGTAGTCACTGGAGTTCATCTGAATCCAACCCTTTATCTGCAGGATTGCATGTCAGAGTAGAGGCAAGTGAAGGTGGAAGCCGGAGTAGCAGATGAAATGAGAAGGTGAAGTCTACCATCCCTTAAGATATGCAGGCTGGTGAGAAATAAATCAGGCTAGCAGTCCACTCTGAAAAGACATTAAGTTTTTGCCCTCATGGGAGAAAGCCAAATGAGGAAGAGGATTTTTGTTGGAAAGGCTAGGTTGAGCTTTTACCTCCAGCTACCTGTACCTGACAGAGCTCAGAAGGCTGCAAAATAGGGGTTGTTCAGTAGTACCCTAAGAGTCCTATACCATCTCCTAAGGGAGACCCAGAAACCATCCAGACATCTTGGGAGGTATAATTGGGGTCTTTGCAGCCATATAGACAGCCAGGGTAGAGCCCTACCTTCATGCCTAGTCTGTTGACCCGCACAAGCCTTTTGAATAACTGGAGATGTTAGTTCATCAAAGCACGGCATGGACGTCCCTCTTGCTGGAATTTGTTTGCTGTTCCCAGGCAACAGGCCAGTGTTTGTTTGGCAGAGAGATACAGACAGAGATGAAATCCTCCGCTTCTGCCCTAAAAATGCCATTGTAACGGAGCTGTGAAATCAGGAGCAGAGCGGTGGTCAGATGGGCTGCTGCTCGGGGAAGCCGAGATGTCATAGCCTTGGGCAAGCCCCTTAGATCCCCAGCAATCCCATGCAAACCAATGCAACCACCTGCGTGCCGGGCTCTCCCTTCATCCCCATGCAGGAGAAAGGGGGTCGTATTCAGCCCACTCACACAGCTGCTCTTCCACCTCCGGTGGAGTGGGAGATATCACCACCCTACCACAGCCCAGCTCCAGAGACATGATAGGAACTTAAAATGGGTCTGGATTCAGAGGCTGTATCTACGAGAGTAAATCAAATCACGTGAGGCTCAGACATTAGCAGATACTCACCCATGCTATTAAACCATTAGCATTATCCCTGGCACAGTTTTGGCCTTGGCAAACCAGCACTTTGCCAAACTGCTCCTTTGGAGGTGGGCACGTTCCAGGGACCATTCATAGTAGACGTCTGGATGTGGCCATGCGGCTGGCGGGGAGAGCTTAGATGTTCAGACATGAGGAGTGTGTGCATTTTTTTGCCAAAAAAATGAGGAGCAATGAGGGATTTGCAGATTCAGACCATTTAAATTGAAATCTTTTTCTACTCAGCAAGCAAATAAGCTGCAGCAGGCTGTGAGACTGGGAACATAGCAGGTTTCACAGGTGAAGTGGAGCATGGTGCAGGACAAGGCCGGCATGAAGTCTAGCTGCCAATGTAACCAGTGTGATGTGGTTCGCCCACTAGGTACCAGATGTGTTTGAGATGTCCAGCGTATTGGTCCAGACCTCCAGCTGCCACAGCAGAAGGGCTCATAGATCTGGTGTCACACCTACCAGCCTGGTGTGGGTGTCTTTATTACCCCAGAGCATCCCAAATGCTAACAGATGCCTGTTTAGGTGACTGACACGAGTGCTAGATCTTCACAAACTTCAGTGAGCACTTAGACATCTGATGAGCCTGAAGACTTATGGGTTTTAAGGGATATATATGATGCTGTAGGTCTGCACGTGCATAGGGTTTGGGGATTATCCACAAATATCCCCCCTGGGCTCGTGGGGAACCTGGGGAGTGGGCAGGAGCCATGGCAGAACCTGCTGGACAAAAGTTGAGTCCAGAAGCATCTTTTGCAAAGCAGGACTGGCGTTGGGTGGTTTAGGGGGGTATGGCAGAAGTCTAGAGGATCGGGAAAGTCTGCTGAAACATGCTGAGGGTGAACAAGGTCTGACTGTTTGTGCTCTCATCATGCACAAGAACTATTAGGAAGCTGCTGAGAGACACATCTAAACCAAACGAAAACCAAAATGTTACTTTATGCAACTGGCTGCACACTCATGAAAACTACTTGTTGAAGGATATTGCCATGTAAAACTTCTCTCCACATACCAGAAAATAGCCTGAGAGCAGGAGAAAAGTTGAGATAAATACCAGAGATGTGCTAACTCTAATTCAGGCCTCCCCATATGGCCGCTGTTACAGGCAGGAGGTGGATGATCGTGTGGTCTGGGGCTGTATCGAAAGACTGCGCACGGCCATGGAGGGTTTCTGGGCCAGAGATGAGCCCAGAGCTGAGCCCACGGTCATTTCTTCATGGGCTGAATTGCGGAGGTCTATCAGTGCTTGCTTGGCTCGAGGTTTGGTAAAAAGCCAGAGGTGGGAGGGGAAGGTAGACACGGCATCGCATGCTGGCAAGGGTTCAATCACCAAAGGATTTGCTCCTGCTGGCATAAATGCTGCCAGGCTGCATGTTGAAAATCAGGCTGCTCAGGTCCTAGACCGAAGGCAGATGAAATCAGTGAAGACATCCCTCCCATTTGGGGCCATGGGGCGGATACAGATTGACTTGGCCCCTCCCCAGCCTTAAAACCTCTGACCTGCCCAGGACCTATTTCTATGTTGCGTGTCGCTGAGCACAGATGAGCCTTTGTGCATGGTGGGCTGTGAAAAAAAACATCTGGTGGCAGGTTGGGGAGCAGGGAAGGGCGTGAGGCTGCTGGACCAGCCCCAGTAGGCTCATCAGAGGCTGCAGCCAACATGGCGTAAGGACCATGGTGGAGGGAGCAAGCCCAGCTGCTGTCCGAGCAATTGCCCAGGGGACAGAGACTTCCTACCCCTGATTTCTTGGGGAAATCTGGTTTATGTTGGTATTGTCTGTTTTTAACTCTCTTTCCCAAGGCACGTTCTGCAACTCAACCCATGCACCGCAGCTGCAGAACAGGGATTTACAGTGGTGTGGACGACGCATCCTGACCACCTTTGTGCCTTCCCCTGTGGAGCCTGCAGCATTCAAAAAGTTCCAGACACAGCTCATCCGCTGAGATGGTGCTGCTCCCACCAAGGGAGAGCAGCTGAGCTAGAGATAAAAGATGGCGTTTTGCCTTCCATCATTGGGAACACCACAGCCATGTGGTACTCTGGCTCCGTGCTAAACCTCCTCCCTGGAGTGCATTAAGCCGCCTGCACACACATGTTCAGGCACATCAGGTCACATACGCAGAGCAAGACACTCATATGAACATCCACATGTTCCTCCCTGCTCAGGTTGTAGCTCAAGAGCCGCAATCTCATTTTTGCTAGATAAACTCTGCCCCAGCCCCATTGCACCATCTCCCACATTGGAGATGTCGATCCTCAGAGGTACAGGGTGGGTTATGGTCTTCCACCCACTGCACCAAGCAGTACCACCAGATATGCAAAGCACCAACACTTGTAGAGAGGCTCTAACACACATCCTTGCAACCATCCCTCCTGCAGATAGGGTTACAGACTCATTTTCTTTCCCCAGGTTGTGTGTGGCCAGTTTGCACGACACCCTGTTTAAATGCTCAGTGTCCTGTGATCCAAAGTCCAGCTGGTGAAGGGCGCCTTATCTGCACTGTTTGATGAAGGTGATCCTTGTTCTGTTCAAGCAGCCTGAAGGCCGTCGCTTTTACATTTTCCAGCACTACCTGGCACCCAGCCTGCAAATAAAAAGCCATCAAGGTGACTTATAAAGGGAAAATGGAAGACTTGGTGATGCCCTCCATTGCATCGTTGCTGTAAAAAGAAACCTTTGTGCAGTTTCTATTTCCTCTTCCTCTATTTGTTGTTGGTTGGGGGAGATTTCTGTTCGTTATTTGCTTTGTGTTGTTTGCCAGAGTTGAAACTCAGGTCCCACCTCTACTGATTTCCTGGAATGGACCTGGAGAACTAGTACAAACCAGAGAGCCTGCCAGCATTCTTGGAAAGCTGTAATGCACAAACTTTCCTAACGCTCCTACTCCTGATAATTACAAGGACGTATCCCAGCTTTCTCATTTAATAAGTGCATAAATGAATAAGATTCTAAATTGCCATTTTTTTCCTGGTAGTTGTAAACAAAATGTTAGCACACAGACTCTTTGCAGCCTAGAAGTTGGGAAATACAAACAGACCTCTGATTTTCAAGGATCCCATGATTTTCAAGCCAACTTTGTATGTTGGGGAGTGCTGAGGAGGAGACTTTGGATTTTTTCATGCTTGACTGTGTCAGCGTTAAACACAGAGAATGGAAGCTGGAAGTAATAAAAGAAAATTGATACTGGAAACACTTGGATGGGATTTTAACATCACATGCTTGATCCTACAAACACAAGAAGAGCCAGACTGGGTCAGCACCAACATCCTGTCTCCAGCAGCAACCAGTAGCAGACTCCCCAGTGCTCAGTGTAATTTGTTGACAAAACCCTGCTTTTTTTTGTTCTTTTGCTTTTGCTTTTTTTTTCCTTTTCTTTTTTTTTCCCCCCTATAACATAGTGTGTCCGAGAGTGGGCACATCCCAGTGAAACTGTTTGCTGTCATGTTGAAATGCATCTGAGATTGGCAAAGTTCCCTCTGCTCCAGGAGCATTACACAACCCCCCGGGCACTATAAATCCAGGATTTTCCTCTTCTCCGTCTCTTTACGGCCCTTCACTCCTCCTCGTGGTGGAACCTCCACCCACGTTCAGCCATGAGGATCCTCCAGCTGCTCTTTGCAGTCATTGTCATTCTCCTCCTCCAGGACGTTCCCGGTAAGGACAAAATACTCACAGGGGTTTCTGCAGGACTGTGGAGAGAGAAAAGACAGGTTCCTACCCCGAGGTAGTAAAGGACAAGACAGGGCTCTCAAGTCAAACCAAGTCAAGTCAAGACTGACCTGACTCTTGCTTCCAAGGAACAAATGTCTTCTGAAATGGTCTCCATGAAGTTCCTGGATGCAGGTGTCCTCTCCATCCTCTCCAAACTCAACCAGAAATGCTGAGCCTAAGACAGGAGCCTGAGCTCTGCTCCTGACCAGGAACCAAGCCTCATCCTCCACAAAACAAGGAGAAACCCAGGAAATCAAAAAAGTGTCTTTCAGGGGAAAAAGGTGGGGGGAAAGACTGCTAGTTTATTGTTTTGTCTGTCTGTTTTCTTCTGGGATTCTGTTTTAATAGAAAAATCTTCCCTGGCTGGGCTTTTTCACTGGCTGCTTGTATATATATATATATATATATGTTAAGAATTCAGGT
Source organism: Balearica regulorum gibbericeps (assembly GCF_011004875.1). Lineage (NCBI taxonomy): Eukaryota > Metazoa > Chordata > Aves > Gruiformes > Gruidae > Balearica > Balearica regulorum. The sequence goes on along the minus strand of NC_046186.1, from coordinate 4,151,850 downwards.
TTCATTCAGCCGTAAGGTCACTAACATTCACAAAAACCAAACCTGATGACCAAGAAGAGGAGATTTATTTGCTTACCCTGTTTATGCTCCCATTTAGTTATCTGAAGTCCTAGGGATAAAGGAAAGAGAGAGAAGGGTTTGCCCACTCCACTGATGGTGGATACCCACCAGTGTATCTTTCCAGAAACCCCAAACTTGGTGTTCCTGCTGTGTGTAAAGAGAAGCAGCACATATCCTTTTTATCAAAACAGAAAGATTTTTAAAAAAACCCAACCAAATAAAAAAACCTGAAACACCAAGAAACCAACAACCATTAAAAAAATCCCAAACAAACCAATAGATAAACCACCTGTTCCAAAAAAAGACACCTCTCCGCCTTTTGATGTTGCCCAAGGGATCCACCTCACCTAACTCATCAGCCTAACTTAGCCAACCCAAGCCATCTCGCCTAGGCTGTTAAGAGGCTTGCTGGAGGGAGGTGCTCCTCCCGAGCATATCTCACCTTCTCCATGAAGCCAGCTGAATTTCCTCATTGCCAGCTGCAAGCATTCTGTTGCACAGCCAGTGACACTAGTGGGTCTCCAGGTGGGTTTGCAGGTCCCCCCTCCCTAAGGAGGTCTCCTGTCCCCTTTCCCCCTGCAGCAAGAGGCCTTTCGGACAGCCAGCAGTGCAGAAGTAACCGTGGTCACTGCCGGAGGCTTTGCTTCCACATGGAGCGCTGGGAAGGGAGCTGCAGCAACGGCCGCCTGCGCTGCTGCCGATGAGAGCGGCCACGCTGGGACGGACCCCAGAGACCCTGCGACCACAGCTGTATGTAGGAGCTGCTCTTGGACACCTCTGCACCTACACCTGCAGCTCGGTTTGTCCATCACCAATAAACCTGTTGGTTTTATATGTTCTTCTGGGTTCACAGTGCAGCTGTGTTTCCCTCTGAGATGGACCATCTTGCCTAACGCTTGGGGTTTGATGCTGCTTGAGATGCACTGGGGTATCCGAAACATCTGCACAGGACCAAGGGGACACCCGTGCCCTTCCAGGGTTGTAGCAAGAGAGGGATCTTCTGGGCTTGTCCATGCCATTATGAAGCCTCTCTTCTAGCTCACACTTTTATCACTGTCTCTGTCACAGCCTTTATTGACCTCTGCCTCTTGTTCCGTCTATAGAAGAGACCACAGCAGGGTCCATCCTCTTCAAGGAGATGGATCCAAGACAGAGGTATGATTTACCCTCTTCCTTCCCCATAACAACAGAGTGAACCTGGGCAGATGGCTCATGTTATCCACCTCTGAGACAAGGTAAAGGTGGGTGAGATGGAGAAATCCCACTCCCGTGGGCAGAATGGTCACACAGAGAGTGTGGTGTGCTCTGCATCTGCCCCACCTCTGCATGTGAGGAACTTCACATCGAATCTGGCTTGCATTGAGCCATGCCAGGGTTGCATCTGGAGGAGGGACATCTGGCACAGACCAAAAGCCTGTCGACAGTTTCAGTCATGCCTCATCCATACAAAGTGTTCTGGGATGTGAAAGAGAATAAACTCTTCTATTTCAGCTGTGGCACTAAGAAGGAAGGGGAATTGCCCACCACAATGTGCTCTGGACCAGGATCCCAGGAGTAGGTTCTCATCTAGGAAAGCAGGTGATGTAGGGTGAGCAAGAAGAGAGATGTCTTGGAGGTGTGAGGAGAGAGAGAGGGCATGGAAAGATATTAAAGTCTCCTTGAGAGAAAAGTTGGAAGGTTCATCTCTGGAAAACACCCAGTGTGGTATATGGGACATGCAAGCAATGAGGTGGCCAAAATTCCCACCCAAAAGCTTCCTTGAACTGCAAAACCCCCAGCTACACACCTGGCTTTAACCTAAACCCACTCTGCTGTCTACTGCAGAGGGACTAGTCTTGTCCTGGAGGAAACAGAGGGAAACCAGTAAAACCAGTGACTCAACTGTGCCGGTTGACACCCGGTGGAGATCTGTCCTACCTCTGTCTGGACTCTGAGCAGGGAGAGATTCCCCCACTCCTCCTATCACTGTGGGTTAAACCAGCAAGGGACTGGGCTCCCGTGCGCTCCTGAGCTGGGGATACCCTCGTCCTTGCTCCTCTCGCTCCGCAGGCTGCAAGCACGGCGCAGTGCCTTCACACGGTCCCCTCTCCTGGATGCTGCTCCTCTCTGTTGAGTGACGGTCCGGCTCCTCGGGGACCTCGGAAAGCTCAGCCAGAGGTTAGCAGCCACTCCGGCTCGCTCGAGCCATCAGTCCCATCAAGCAGATAAGGCTCCCCTTGATAACAAGACCTGCCAGAAACGAGCCTCCAGTTTTTCCACCTTTTTGAAGTCTGGCCAGTGAAGTTTTGCAGAACTTTGTCTTCTTGCCAAAGTAACCAACTTCCAGCTCCAGCCTTCGTCTTCTCTCCTTTTCCCTGACCTTCTCCCCCCCCCCGCCTTCCCTCTTCCTCCTCGCTCCTCCATGCAGACACCTCTCCGTGGGGCTGATAGGGATGCTGGGGAGGGGGGGACGGAGGACGAGGGAGTGATGTCATCTGTTTTTGGCCGCTGCTGGAGGAGGCAAGGGTTAGACATGTCTGCCTCTACCCAGCCTGGCGCCGGGAGCAACTGGTAGCCTTCCTTTCGCAGCCGCCTCTGCACCTTATCAGGGGCAGGATGACATCCCGGGGACAGGCTGCTGGGGTTGCAAGGAAAAGGAGGTGGAGAGCCCCTGAATGTGAACCTTGTGAGAAGCATGCACGCCTGGGTGTGCACATGGATACGTGTCTCTGTGTGTGCCTGTGTGTGCGTGTGTGCTCGCTGGCAGGAGCTGCAGAGGGAAATTGCTCCCAGCAGGATGGAGCCGGCTATCAGCCGCCACGCAGAAGAAAGCGCCTCTGTGCTGCAGCCCGGCTGGAGTCAAGGGCCGTGCTGCTGCCCAGCTTTGAGAGTTTAACCTCTCGCATCCCGGGCAGGCAACCTGGAAAATCTTCTGTGACCATCTGCAAAGGGTTGAAAGACACCCCCGCCTTGCCATCAAAGGAGGAGGCCAGGGCAGAGGGAGGGAGGTGAATCCATCTGCCTCATACCCAAAGCTTGGGGTCGGGACTGATCTCAAGCAGGGCTGGCTGCAAATTTGCCATGTAAATGGTTTTGAGATGGAGCATTGGTCCTCCTCTAAATGTTTCTGGCAATTTTTCCCAAACTTTCGAATGGAAAATCTTCATTCTCCATAAAACACCAATACCCCCTAATGCTACCCCCTCTTCTTTTCTCTTCCCCAGAAATGTAGTTTGATCAGAAAAGAATGAAATATTTTTGGCTAAACCCAGAAACAAACCATGCTTCCTATCTCCTACAACACTTGCCCTTGAGAGGGAAAAGCCTCCTTGAGCTGCAGCCCGAGGAGACAGACAGTTCCCTACAGCACTGGTCTTTCAATATTTTTATTTTATTTTATATTATTTATGAATGGTACAAAAAATAATTTCTTCCCCCACCCCAATGGATTGTCCTGCTCACACCCCACTTTGGAGACCAGTGGTCTAGAGGAAAATGGAGACTTTGGGGAGAGGAACTACAGCCCCTGAGGCATGGGGCAGAAAAGTAAACACTGAGTGGTTCTCTTTCCAGCTGGAAAATTTATAAAATTAATTTTTTTTTTTGGCTTGGAAAAAAATAAGATTTTCTGTAAAAATCATTCTCTCTTGTTATAGTTACAGTGAGAAAATAAATACTGAAAACCTAAAAATGCTACAAATTCAGGGTCACCTTCAGGGACCCTTTCACACCTCAGCCCTGTTTCAGAAGAGCTCCTCTCATCTCAGGCAGAGCCAAGCCCTTGCATCGGGTAAGGGACTTGAACATCTACAAAGCAAAGGCTCCATCCCCTTGGCCTCCAGAGATCCCTTGAGAGCCAGAGGAACAGGCTCTGTGCAGCAAGAAATTATGTCTTACAAGGGTTTTCTTATCTCTGTGGATGGCGAACGGAGCCCAGGGTGACCCACCACGGTGGAGACACTTCTGTCGGTCAAATGAACCTCTGCCAGCAAAACCTTGGTACGTGTTTTACATGAATAAATCGATGTCCTGTTTGCACGCCCCTACAAGGGGACTCAGAAAAGATGCAGCCGCTGGGACTGCCCTGTGCTGACCTCGGCTGTCCACGTCAGAGTGAAAGCCTGGCAGTCGGTCAGCCCTAACGTCTCAGAGGCTGTGTAATAAAGTACATTTTTTTCTAGGCGTAAATAAATGACTTCACCCTCCTGGCGAGGTGTTCTGGGTGATTTCGGCAGCCCCACCGGGAAGAACAGCAGCACTGGAGCAATGCAGCCCCTCTCTCCCCAGGGTGGGAGTGCTGACCGGTGGGGATGCTCCAAAACAAACACAGCGGCGAGAAGCTGCCAGGCTGCTCCACAGTGTGCTGGCAAAGCCACCTGCAGCCAAAAGTTTGTATCTCTTGGTTCGGAGACACCCTGGGGATGAGAGGTGATGCTAAATTTGGGGAAAGTGTGGGGGAAAGGCTTTGCACCCCAGATGAGGGAGGGTGAATGAGCCCTTTCCCCTCTCCATCCTCCTCCTCAGGGCCACTGCTTGCAGGACCCTTCCCCAAGCCCCCAAGCACTTGCCCCTTCCTCCAGGACCAGGTCCCTGCGCCTGGGACAGACATGAAAGCTGTCAGGAGGCTTTATTTTCCAGATCTTCGTGCTGCTATCAGTGACTCCCACACACTGGAAGTGAGATATGTGTGACAACATTTTTTCCATCGGCGAGCTTATCGTTGCTGAGAAGAGGGGAAAGGGCTGGGGAGAGGTGATGGGGAGGAGGATGGGGGAAGGAGGGGAGGTGCACGGGCACGAATGCCTACCTACCTCATCCTTCACCCTCTCCATGCTCCTCAAAGCTATGAAAGAAAGAGAGGAAAAATGGGGTTTTGGAGGAATGTGTTGGCAAAGCAGTTGTGTCAGACCTATGGCCTGCTGGCCCAGCAGAGACAGTCCTAAATTCCTTGGGTAAGATCCTAAAAAACTCTTCCTGAAAACATATCTCTTGATTCATATGGGTGTACATACAAATGGTGAGACCTTCTGCAAGGATGTTGGCTGGGCTAGCAGGACCCCAAGGGGTATGACCTCTCCTTGGTGTCAGACTGATCCTTCCCAGGACTGGGGGAAGCTCCAGCCAGCAGGAAAGATATTTATACAGCAAAAAGCTCAGCTGTATCAGACACAGACAGCAACTGGGACCCCACCTCTGGGGCTGCAGTTGTCAACTGCACATTGCATCTTGCTGGGTTTTTGCAGGGGTCACTTTTATCAAGCCTGGGAAGACAGGGGCTTGGCCCACAACACTGTTTGGCAGAGCATAGCCTAAAACCTGGCTTTCTCAGTCTTTGCCCAGAGAAGACAGAGGGAGCAGAAGTAAGGCATGGTTCTTCAAGCCTGGCAGTCCATCCACAGCCTAGAGGACCTGATGCCATGGTCCTGGGGCACCAGGAAACAACGAGCTTTGTGAAGCTACAGGAGATGCAGGGACAAAACCAAATCTGCAGCCAGATGACGGGAAGGCTTCTGCTGGGTATCTGCTTGGTCCATGGCAGCCCTTTGCAGCAGCCACCTCAAATAAAACATGGTTCCTGAGATTAAAAAACATAGATTAAATAACATTTCCCACCAAGCTGCTGCTTCCAGGGAAAGCCTGAGACAGGGCTGCCCTGGTTTTGCTTCAAGGCAAGAAGTTTGGCAATGCTGTCTCTGGGCCATGGGGAGGTAATTGCCCAAAGGAGTCATCTCCCCAGGCAGAGGTGAAGCTGAGGTCCCCCTTGCTGGCATGTGAGTAGGTTTACCTCCCCAAGGAGGACAGCTATGGACTTGCCCCACCAAGCAGTGTGATGCCCATTAAGTGCATTATGGACTCTCCAGGCTGGTGTTTCCAAGGATGGGGCTGGATGGCAATATAATCTTTTAATGTATGGTCCACAGATGAGGAGCAGCCCTATCTGAGCACCAGACATCTCCTGACACTGACCACATGGGAGAGGAAACACATGAGAACACACAGCAGGGGAACAATGTGCATGTTTTGTTCTGTTCAGTGATGTGATTACTTCTGGTAGCTGGTGTGGGGAGGTGGCAGCTGTGCTTCTGTGATCCACGGGAGGTTTCACCATCAGCATCATCACTCCCAGGCTGCCTGTTCCTTGGGGAGCTGCTGTCTGCTGGGAGATGATGGTCTTCAAGCACAGTTTGTTAGCAGAGTCCCCTGGAGGGTGACAGACTGCGGTGGGTTAAGCACAGGCTGGAAAAGGGTCCCTTGCATTTTGTGAGCTGACACAGTGGGGGATGAACCAAGGTCCTGCTGAGTGTAGGCAGAAGCAATTTTGGCTCAGGTTAATCCAGTTATCAGCCCCCACTACAGCCCTGTCACTCACCAGATCCATGTGGTGAAAGCCTTCAAAATGCCTTCAGAGACAGGCAGAATCATCCCACTAACCATTGCCAGCCCCCGAGCCACCAGCTGAACCATCCTGAGATAAAACTGAGTCTCAGAATATGTGTGGAGACCTTCTGTGACGTGAGCATGGGACAGAGACGGGTGGGTTTCTCATGGATGAGTCTGCAGCAGTAATGCTCTCATGAGGGCAGTGGTCATCCTTACATCAATAAATGAGGTTTGTGAAGGAAGGTGGTGTTATAAGGCCAACAAATATCCTGCAGTAGGGTGGGGAAGGAGAAGGTGCCTTCTTTTTTCTTCTTTTCTTTTTTTTTTTTTAAATTCTCTATTATCTGTGCATAAGCACAATGCATCCATGTCAATGTTGTGCTGCTCTTGAGAACAGAAGACTTCTGCCAGATTGCCCTTTCACCATCCAGGTAACGGAAGGGGTGAAGAGTTTTCCCTAGACCCTCAGAAGGTCTTCCAAACCTGACCATCCAGCAGATAAGCAGTCCACCTGGACTTCAGGGGTGACCTGCCAGAGGTCACAGACACCTCAAGTTGTTTCCTTGCCCAGGTGCTCCTTGCACTTCTATTTGCTGTTCTCTGTCTTCACAGGCTGTAGGTCACCAAAGTGGGGACAACCTGCTCTGGAGGGATGGTATCTACACCAAGGAAGGAAGGTGAGCTAATGGTACTGGAGGTAAGGGCCCCAAGTCCTGAGGTCATGGACTAGAGAACACAGATTAAGCATGGACAAACTTGCATGGACCAAGACACAACGGCACAAGGAACTAGCAACCAGACAGTAATATATTGGCCAAGTGTCAGAGGGCAAACCACCACACGCCATCAGGAACGGAAAGAAGCCAGCTCTCGTGTATAGCAAAAGAGCAACCCTGTTTCTTTGAAAAGGTTGTATTTTTCAACCTGCTATGCCCATGTGTCTATGTGAGCTGTCCCCAAGGGTCACCTTACCTGAAGCTGGAAGCTCTGCTCCCTGTGCCTGGGACTGTCCCTTGAGCTCAAGAGGTATCAGTGGACATCCTTCTCCTTTCCTCTCCTTTCATCTCTTTTCCTTTTCCCCACAGGGCAGTGAGTACACAGATGTGCTTGTTTTGAAGGATGTGGGGAAGCTCCTCCATTAGCTGGGAAAACCTGGAACCCCATCCTTGTGGGCGCATCCTGGCTTGGATCGGGCAACCACTCAGCAAGAGGTTATGAAGCTGCAGACCCAATTCCACAGCGTGCAAAACAACCATGAGCAAAACCAGGGTTCCCTCTTCCCTCCATAAGCGGGGGTGATACAGAGAGTCGGAAGCGTCCATGTCATTGATTTGCCAAAATCACATCGGGCATTGCTGGCTGACCCCAGTGATACATTTCTGGAAGGAGATAGCTCCCAAATTAACATTCAACCATGCACTGATTAGCTGGTGAAATCATTTGCACGAGCTGTGGGAGGAACAGAGAAGAGGGTTCCCCTGATGGTTTGTTCTCCTTGACAAATCCCGTGACTAAACCAGATCTTTTTGACTCATTTAGCCCCACACACAGCAAAACTGCTACCAGCAGTGTTCGCTTTCACAGGGGTGTTGCACCAGCCCAGAAATGTCCCTGGTGCCGGATGCTCCTCCCAGACAGTAACAGAAATGCTGAATCAAAAAAAAAAAAAATCAGTGTTTATTTTCTGGGCTGAGCCTGCCTGAGCCAGCGTACCAGCAAAAGGGAGGTCAGTAAAGGCTTGCTGTGGGAAACTGCCTTAAGGTTTGGCAATTGTTCAGATTAAGGATAGAGTTTTTTCTAAAGCATGTGACCAGGCACGTGGAGAGTTGGTGTCTGCTCCTGCCTCTGAACGGCTTTGCAAGCTTTCCTGCCTCAGTTTACCCATCTGTAAGATGGGGGCAAAGACAACTCTCTCTTCCAAAGGTGAATGCTGGAGAACAGCTCATGAAAACACAGAGTGACTGAGGCTGCGTGGGACCTCAGGAGATCTCTGATCCACCCCCTGCTCCAGCCAGGGCAACCTCGATCAGCTGCTTTTGGGGAAAGTTGAACGAGGTGTCCCAGGGTGTCAAAAAACATTTATTAGATTTTTAAGAAATATCTTAGAATATGATCTTTATAATATCTTACAATAGTAAAGGCATTTTTTTCTTTTGTGCAAAATGAAAAGCAAAAGGAAAATTCCTCCATATACCATCAAAAGAAAAAAAAAAACCAAAGTCCAAAAAAGTGATTTTCACTTCTTACCATGAAACTTTCCTTCTTGGGGGTGGTGGAGGGGGTGAACCTGTTTCCCTCCCCACCTGCCATCCCTGGAGAAGATGGACCAGTGGGGGGATCACGCAGCCCCCACGAGTGGGGCAGCTCCAAGCCGTCCATGGGGGTCTCCCCAGGGTGAGCTCCCGGTGCTGCCTCCCTCTCTGCCGGTCCCCAGGGTGCCCCACCGTGCCTGGAGAGACCGTGGGAGTTTGGCTACCGCTTCCCAGCTCTTATCGGCACTCATGTGCAGCCTGTCGCCGATCCCACTTAGCTCAGCCACTGCGCGCCCACCCTGGGGCCGGCCCCGTCTCGGGGGGACCCCCCGCTATCTCCAGCACTGGCTGAGACATTGGTGGGGGCTCACAGTTTTCTGGCGGCAGAGTTGCTGCCCCAGCTCCCCTCCCTCTCCCATCGCCCCGCTCCCCTCCAGCCTCTACCGCTGCCACATCTGGCACAGGCTGGGCTGTTTCTTGCTGACCGAAATAGCAGCAGAGATAACCAACCCAGGCAGGGACTCTGAGACAAATTTCTATTAAGAAAAATGTTCTCCCCACCCCTTTGAGGAGGACAAACCTGCCACCACCATCTGGTGTGGACCCCTCTTCTTCTCCCTCTTCATCTCCAGCCTTGCAGGCAGGGGAGAGGGGATGCGGTGATGTGACCGAGGTCGCACAGCCTGCCGGTGGCAGAGCTGGAGGCTGATGGGTTACCAAGTGTTCTCCCAAACCCACCGCCCTTCATAACAGTGTTGTAGCTGTTTTACATATGTATGGAGGAAGCAAAGCCGCTGCAAAGAGCAGACCATGCCTCAGGGTCTGGCTTCTGCTCTCACTTGTTTCCTTCTCTCTCCCAGTGATGCTGCCCTTTGGGTGGCTCAGCAAAGGAGACAAACCCAGTCCTGGGCCCAGCAATTCCTGGAGAGCAGCCCTGGATGGAAAGCGTGCCACTAACAGACTAATTAGCAGGGCTTCACAACAGGTTAATTAACAATTTCCCACAGGGCTGTGCTTGGAGCATCCTGGCCAAGTGTGTGACAAACCACGCAGACAGACCTGCTGGAGCATCCCCAGCTCCCGCTTTGCTGTGAGGCTGAGGCCTGTTTCCTAACACGATGAGAAAGATTTTTCTGGGCCGCCTTTGTCTCGGCAGCTTCCCTTCGCGGCACAATGTCTGCCGTAGGAGAAGCTGGGATCTTCATTTCCCTCCTACCCTCCATTATTCCTCTATATTCCTCTTCCAGGGTCTTTTCCTTATCTGCCACCACCTTCCTGTTTTTCTTCCTTGCTCAGCACCCTCCAGCCTCCCTGGCTCCTGGACCATTGGCTCCTGCCGAAGAGCTTCCTCCTCTGGCCGATGTCCTCCCAGCGATAGCCTCAAGCATCCCAGGGGACCGCGGGCATCCCGCAGGGCCCCGTTGGGAGCGGGTGGTGGTGCTGACCCCGTGCCGAAGGAAACGGTGCTGGGAGGAAACTGGGCTCCCAGAATATCTCTGCAAAGGGCTACCCCAGGGATGCAGAGATAAGCAGAAAAAGCCTCATTTGGGGGGGAAGGAGGAGGAGGTCAGGGCTGTTCGTCTGACGTGTTTGTGTGTCTTCTGGCATAAACACCAGTCTGGGCTTTCTCAGCGGGCGCCAGGGTCCTTTTTGGAGCGGGGGCAATTGTTTATGCAGCCTCTGCTCACCTTGGGATGTGCAGCTCAGCACCGCGGTGGGGAGGAAGATGGTCAAGACCATGGAGAGACAATGTTAGGAGGGTCAAGCCCTGACACTGCAGCTCCCAGGAGAGGGTGCTCTCTTTTTCAGTGTTTGCTGCCTTGCATGGGTGCCAGTTCAGGGTTAGGACCTCACTATGCCTGATGCTGGAAAGACTCAGGGCTATCTCTTGCCCCTCAGGTGGGACCTACAGGCCCTTGGTGTGTGCACAGGTACAGGGTGACACAGCCCATCCCGTGGAACAGCTGCCTGCCTTGTGAGGACTACCACAGATGATGTCCACCACAGTGGGCCAGTCTCAGGAGCCCGTGGCTCTTGCAAACACCAGCACACAGTATTTGTTGGCTACAAGTCCTTGGAAAAGCTACACATGCTCCCTGGGCTCAGAGCATGCAGTGAGGCCCCTCTGGGAAGACCCCATGGTGTTTTGTGAGCCTTCAAACACGGAGGTCCATCTCCTGGTGGATGATTGGGTGCCTCAGCACAGTGGAGGCTACAGCCAGAAGTCACCACCACCTCTTTCCCCATCCCAGAGGCTCTCCATCCCAGGAACCTCCTGCAGAAGTGATGCCTCGGGATGGGGAACAGGAACGAGGACCTGGGGGACAGCCCCTTGGCCCCCACTGCATAGGTGTAGCTGGAGACACCAACAGGACTGTGCACAAGGGCTGTGTGTTGGGACATCTGCCTCCTTTTTCCCCACGTGAAGAAGGCCGCCTCATAGCTAAAGAAGACCCATTTCAATCTAGCTGACTTGCTACCTCATCAGCTAGGAAACAACCCAGCTGCCAACTTCCCCTCCAAAACTCAAGACTTCTCCAAAGTCCCAGAACAGCATAATTTTACACTTAGGTCTCAGTTTCAATACATGCACGTGACTCTGTTGCAATGAGTACGAAGCACGCCCGCTGTCTCAGAGCCAGTTCCATCCGCTCTTCCCAAGCTGAACCTGCTGCCTTCCTCCTGCTATATTTATCAGAATGATTTAGTTGCTTGGAAAGTGCTTGGGGAGGCAGCAGGGGTGGAGAGACCTTGGAAATCAGCCATGGGAGAAAACCTGCAGCCGCCTCCATCCTGATGTGGCTGTTGTGAGATGCTCTCACATCTCCCTCGGGGTAATTCCAGTGTAAAGCTGGGAGGCTGCTCATCTTTGTTGAATTGCTCGTGCTCTGCAGATAATTTTTAAGTCTTTAGCACCTTTGTGCATGGCCATCTGGGTTCATTGCCCTTGTGCTGGAGACCTGCTCACCTCCCAAACCTTCACGATCCTCATCTCCAACTGGAGATTTCCAGGATGAGCTGATGCCACTTTTCTTCTGCTCAGGAGATGGTCCAAAGCAATTTGTCCTCCCCCCGTCCCTCAGTGCTGTCCCTCTGAACCCACAGGGACAGCAAGCCTAAAGTGGGAATTCTTACTAATGTGAGATTGGTGCATTCAAATACTTAAAAAAGTTTTGACACCTCCACTGTGGCAGTGAGATCAGAGGAGATTAACACGCAAAACCTCTTCAAAACCCCCACAGTGACAAAGGACAGCGTGCCGCTGCCTTTTACTCCTCAGTTTTTTACATCCCTTGGTAAGATCTGTCCCAGCTGGAAGCCTTGCCTGTGCCAGCCAGGAGGTTCTCACTCAAATCTCTGCAGCTGCAGATGTTGAGCAACCTTCACGAGCGATTTCTGCTGCACACCCCAGCCATGGAGTCCTGTTGGGCAACCAGGCTTGCAAGCACAACCCTCTTTGCTGTGGAGATTTTATGGTGCTCAGCTTCCTGTTCATTCCTGATGCACACACCCCTTGTATTTCAGCCTCTGATGTGGTTTTCTTTCTTGCTGTGCTGTGATGGAGCAGGGCTGTGCAGTTGCTTTAGTTAGCTGCCAGCAGGCACTTTAAACGCTCCCGCCGATTTCTGTGAAGGTCCATACTTGCTAAATGCCGTGCAATGAGGCTGTTTCCAGCCTGAGCAGCTGACAATGGTGTCACTGGGCTGGGATTTGATTCAATCTCTCCTGTAGACACAGATAAGGATGCTGCAGCTCCAGTATCTCATCATCTCTTGATTTTCCTTGCCTCTGAAGTGGATCTGCCTTTGTTTCTTTTAGGGAGGGAGAGAAAGAGGAGGGGGTCACCCAAGCCCGGTCTGTAGGGACAGAGGGCAATAGCCACATCTGGGGAAGGTTAGGGCTGAAGGCGAGGTGAACCATCCCTGCTCATCTCTCCCCACTTCCTCAGAGGAATGCTGGGGTAGAGGGACTTTCCCCCACAGGAGCTTCAAATGAGATGGGATGACATGTTCCAGCTCCCTAGAGGCATTTGGGACAGTAATTACCAAGCAGCCATGGAATGAGGTAGTGGAAGTCATCCTCTGGGAATGAGACCTGTTCAAAGTGATGGGGCCAGGTTTTGCGGTGCCCTGGGAAGCAGCAGGAGCAGCTGGTTGACTCTGCAGTTTTCTGTCTAGCCAAAGACATCTACTCCACACATCCCTTTGTAAAGCCTTCCCAGACCACGAGGTGGCATCAAAAACCAGTGTAGCCTGAACCAGACTGGTTTCCCCCTCTGGTCTGGCCTCATCCAGCAAACACAGAGGTCCTGAGTGGTATCCTGCTGGGACGGACTGCGCAGCGTCTCCCTCCTCACAGAGACATCCCTTCTGCCCGTGGGGAACTCCTCATTGGCTTCCTTATCCTGCACAATTTTTCTAAATAAATTAAAATGAAATAAAATGTGCTTCCAGTTTCCACCATATCCAAAACAGGTCCAGGCTGGCTTTTAGGTACCCGTCTCACCCAGTCCATAGTCCCTCACCACTGACCCTCAGAAAACTCTCCCAGCACTTTGCCCTTCCTGCCCCAGCTCCTTAGGAATGACCCTGATTTCCAGTCCCACCAGTCCTCCTCCTATTTCCATTTCCCTCCTGAGGCTCATATATAAACAAAGCAAAGAACAGGGTTACCAGGAGAAAACAGGTCCCGGGCGGCCAGCAGCATGCGACAGACCCTCACACGTCACAGAGTCTGGCACCATGCCTCATGTGATAACCTTTCACCGCAGCACCAAAACCCACCCATTTCTGAGGAATCTTAGGAGGTTTCCCTTCCTGCCAGGAGTAGCAAGCCTTCTAGATTTGCAAGCAGGAGAAGGGTACAGGCAGGGTGGCCAAGTGGTTGCAGAAGAGATCCCTATGGGACAGGTCTGCTGCTTTCTCCATCTGGGCTCACCATGGGATAGACTCTTTATGCCTCAGTTTCCCTTCTGCAAAGCGGACACTGACAATGGCTCTGCAGAGAAACTGGTATCTCCCTGAACCTGAATTCTGTGCATACAAGACACAGCCTCCATCCCTACATTAACTATTGAAACCAAACACAATATAGAACAAATATTTTGGCCTAAGGAACACCCTACAACATGTATTTCATGCTGTGAGCAGGAGAGATCAAGAGATGGAGATAAATTCATTGACACAGATTCTGAGGGTCTCTTTGGATAGACAAGGACAAGTACAGCCCCGTTTCTTGGCCAGTCACTTTGGGAAAGCATCTTCCCAACCCTGTATTGGGAGGGAAGACTCATGTTGAGTGTAGGAGCAAGCCCCATCAGCCAAGAGCCCAGGTGCCCACCTTGCTCAGGCTCTTGTCTTGGCCACAGCCAACCTCTGAGAGTGCAGGGGAAGGCAAAATTGTTAAACACTCCCCCAAAAAGCTGTGCCCAGAGCGCTCTCTGTAAAGTCAGGATGTCAAAGTTGCTCTTGATGGAAGGCACTGACACACTGGTCCTGCAGGACAGTAAAGGACACAAAAAGGGGGGGTTTTGCTTTATCTGTCTCTCTGTCCAGCACCCACAGAAAAATGCTCTGGGTGCAAATTTTCATGGTGTGTATCAGTGCCCCGGCTTCTCTCTTACTTCTTCTTTCCAGTGGATTTCCTCCTCTGAGGCCAGACGGAGGTTTCCTTTTGAAGCACAAGAGATGTCCCCATCATTGTTTTTTCTTATGCAAACCTGTCATCTGAGCAGGAGATGACCGCAGAGAGGCACTGAGGGGAAGTCAGCTCTGGCATTCCATCACAAGCCAGGACAGACAGATAGAGATTGTGGTCAGGTGGCTCAAAAGAACAAGATCAGCAAGTGGTGGAGAGAGGAGGTCAGGTGCCCAGGGAGAGCAGGTGAGATCTGAGCACTCACCACTGCTCTTGAATTTCCTCGAGGTTAGGGCACGGTAGAAGCAAGACCAAAACTAGGCATGTACCACAAAGGGAAATGAGGACGCAGGGGTAGATGCTGTGGCATCTGAACCCGCCTGACACCTCGGATGGAAAGCACATGGGAAAGGTGCCCTGGAGGTAAAGTGTTTCCCCAAGAGGAACATCTTGGTCTACCCGGGACCGTAGCAGCTGCCAAAGCCCCAACAAGCCCCGCACTGAGTAGGAGACAGCACTGGGGAGCTCGCCCAGCCCAAAGAACTGAGGAAGAAGACTCCTTGACAGAGAATAAAGTAGATGGAAAAAGTTCCCTTAAACTCAAAGATCAGCCAGAGCTGTGGGGGAAAAAAATCAGTTCTGGACTGTTAAACTCAGAGGTCCACCTCTGGCTCAAGAGTACCCCAGCCCAAAATTGCCAGGAGAGCTGCCAAGAGAGGCCTGGCCACACTGAATAATAATTGAGCAGTAATGTTCACACCTGGATCATGGAATCATAGAATCATTTTGGTTGGAAAAGACCTTTAAGATCATCAAGTCCAACCATAAGCCTAACACTGCCAAGACCACTGCTAAACCATGTCCCTAAGCACCACATCTACATGTCTTTTAAATACCTCCAGGGATGGTGACTCCACCACTTCCCTGGGCAGCCTGTTCCAGTGATTGACAACCCTTTGGGGGAAGACATTTTCCTTAATATCCAATCTAAACCTCCCCAGCACAACTTGAGGCCCTTTCCTCTTGTCCTATCGCTTGTTACTTGGGGGGAGAGACCAACACCCACCTGGCTGCAACCTCCTTTCAGGTAGCTGTAGAGAGTGATCAGGTCTCCCCTCAGCCTCCTGTTCTCCAGGCTAAACAACCCCAGTTCCCTCAGCTGCTCTGCATAAGACCTGTTCTCTAGACCCTTCACCACTTCATTGCCCTTCTCTGGACACTCTCCAGCACCTCAATGTCCTTCTTGTAGTGAAGGGCCCAAAACTGAACACAGTACTTGAGGTACAAAGGTCCGTCTCAAACCAAACGTAGGACATGTTTTGCTCTCAGCCTCTTACATACCAGACGTGAAGAAAGACATTTCCACCTTCGGATGAGAGCAGTTTGGCACCTCCTTGGGCTCAGCATAGACTTAGTACAGCTGATCGTGTTTGCTCAAAGTCAAAGAAGAGGAGACACCCCGGGAAAATGAGATGGTTGAAACAAGGGAACCAAGGAGCGCTTTTCAATAGAAAAAATGAAAAATGCTATTAATGTTTAATTTAGACAAGGATTTTTCCTTGCATTACAGCCAAAGATCAACTTTGTCACTGTGCAAAGTGCACGAGTAAATGATAGCCCTACCATTGCCTCCACAAACCCAGCCAGGGCAAGCAGGCTCTGCCCTCGCCATCTCTCTGCTAACCCAGATCTGGATTTGATTCATCCCAGCAATGGTGGGAAGAAAATTTTTGCTTATGTCACCCATTCCTGAGTCACCTCCAGGCAGTCACCCGCTTCCTCATGAGCTGGGCTGAGTCACCAGGCACTGCGGGGTTGCATAACCAGAGTTCCCTGTTTGCAAGGATTCGCAGAGTACTGGAGTTCCTTCTTTGCAAGGATTGCCAGGGAGCAGAGGGGAGGATGTTGCGGGATCCTCCAGATCTAGAAGGGGCCTTCAACCTCTTAGGGACCATCAGCAGTGTAAGGCAAAAGGGGTGCACAGGGGTTGGAGGACACCGAGACTCCCCAGTTTCCACCTACCTTGCTGCACAGATGGAAATCCAGGCTGGGTGTTGGATTTAGCTCTGCTGATGAATTTATGGCACGGCTGAGCGCTGCTGCCTCCTCCTTGGCTGTTTTTGGTTTAGATATGAACCAAACCTGTAAAGGGGAAAGGAGCAGAGCTGCAAAGCCAGGCTCTGCCCTCAAAGCAGCACTTCCCACATCTCCCCCATGGCCAGGGGGCCATCCCCATGGCATTGCGGTGCTTTGCTTATCTCCCATCCACAACAGGAGCACACAGCCCCCTCTTCCAGCCACCAACCAGGGCAGCCTGGCCAGCCTCTTGCTCAATGCAGGCAGCAAAGCTCATTTTCTGGCTGGGCAGAAAAATCTGGTCAACAAACCCCCAGCTGCCACTGGACAAGCCTAAAACCAGCAGAATTAGCCAAAAGCCAGTCCAAGGTATGTTTCGGTGAGCTTTTTAAAGTCACGTGCTCAGACAGTAGCTCTGGTAGCCACTGAAAGCTTCGGGAGCGAGGATTTGAACAGAGGATGTCCCAGCTCCCACGGAGAGGTGAGGATTACATCGCTGTCTAACCCTTCCAGTGAGGATTTATCAGGCAGGGTTATGGCTTTATAAAATCCTGCTTACCAGTTGCCCTGGGCGAGTTATCTACTTTGGCAGCTGATCCAGCCATAATAACCGTTATTATCCCCATCAAAACCCAACCGATGAGTCGCGGGAGATGTTCTGCCGCTGCGAGGGCGTGCAAGTCAGCTGAAAAACCTGCAGAAGCGATAGATCGCTGCTAGGGAAGTGGATATAACTCACATTCAAATCAGGTAGTTTGCAAGTTTGGGTACAAGATGTAGATCTGATGTACCCTTTCAAATCGCTGAGGTGTCAGTTTTTCTGTTTTACAGATGAAAACCTCAGATATGTTGTCTAAAGTGACATGGGTGACCAATCTAGGCTGTCTAATTCTCCATTTAAAGCAATAAATGCTGAAATGCACCCGTGAAGTAATGTCTCTTGGGTCAAAAATGCATTTTTATTTCATTAATTCCATTTACTTATTTTCCCAAATGTCTTATGTGAGGTGATCTGCAGTATTTTGTAAATTAAGTGGTTCAACGCCCAACAATAAGACAGCTAGGACAAGAAAAACTGGCATTGAGAAGGGCAGTGTTGACTTTTGAGGATGAATCATGATGCTTGAAGAGGGACACAAAGTCAAGAATAAAAATGTAAAGGAAAGAGGAGAGGGCAAGAATATTAAAGACCTTAAAGAGCAAATTCTGTAGTGCTGTCTTGGTAGTAAAATTTTAGTGTTTGAAAGTGGCTGATAAAGGTGAATTACAAAAAATCTGGGTGGATACACCCAGAAGAAAGTCTGGCAGCCCAACTGTGCAGCCCAGGCTTTGGGAGAAGCACGCTTCACTCCTATCCTAAGCCAAGCCAAGCTATTTGCTAATTAAATAAATCTGCATTTCATACCCTTGTCCTAAGTAATAATGATTTTAAACCCTGGACATGGAAAAAACAAAACAAACAAAAAAAACCGAAAAACCCCAAACCAAAAAAACAACCTTGTGTTATTTAGGTTTGCTTTTTTTTGGTGGGAGATGGATGTGCATAGAAACAATTTTTCTTAAACTTAGAGGTGTTGGTCCTGCAGCAGCTTCGTTAGGAGCTATTTGCTGCTTAATATTGAAGCAGGGACACCAGGAGTCGATCAGCAGTGATTTAGCAAACGATAAGAAAAGTTTGCCCAAGACATCCTGACTGTTTTCCTTATCTCATTGCTGTAGTGGTGGATTTTGCTTTAAAGGCTGAAGCTTGCCATGGCCTGAGCAAACACCATTTATTTCTCTGATACACTAAAAAGCCCACAAAAGCAAGAAAGAGTGGTTTGGTTTTTTTTCCATGTCTGGTTCAGGCACACAAGGGATTTACAGGCTGCCTGAAGAGTATCTCTAATGGGGAGACTTTCCCGGCTGCATTCAACTTCATATGTAAAAACAAATGATCTCCAAAATTGACATGGTTTTGGCCCAAATTGACTGAAAAAGGGATGGTAACGTCAACACTTCCCCAAAGAGGGCAGAAAGGCCAGCACTCCGTGCGGAGTTTTACTTCGTAGTTTCAGTTCTCGAAAAAACCCCAAAGCATTTGCAGAAAACCAGGTGGCTGCTCCCCCCCCCGGGACAAAGAGCGGAGGACATCGGCACAGCCCGAGGAACGGGCTCCGTGATGCCCCGTAACAAACTAAAAGCCGGTTTATAGGACCGCGCAGGTTTAAAATTGCTAATATGCAACTTTTAGGCAAAAAGCTATTTGGAAATGAGGAGGGATTGGGAATAAAGAGGTATGTGAAGCAATTGCTGGGGAAAATGAGCATTAGCGATGTCCTGACTCCCGCTCCCTGGCATCGCAGACCGTTCCTGCATCGCTGGCAGCGCCGGGGACTGCTGAGCAAGATCGTACAAAGGGCAGGACAAAAATCAGGGTTTTTTTGCCTGTGTTTTATGTCAACTAAACCTCACAGGCAACACGGAAAACTGCAAAATCAAACAGTAATGAGTAAGGCGAAGAAATCCTTCGCAGACGGAGGTTAAGCAGGTTACAAGTGATTTATTTACTTTTTTATTATTTTTTAATCACTAAAGTATAAATAAAAAAAACCATAGTGAAGGGCTTTACTCTTTGCTGGTTAAAAATTATTTGTAAAGGCAGGTAATGGTCCAAGGGTCTTTGCACACAGTGTATCGAAGCATAAATACACTTAAACACAGCAACAACATCTCCAAGTTTGCTGCACAAATACTGGGGTATACGGTCAAGTGTATTAAATGTTATTTTTCTGATTTTTTTCATCACTTCACTCGGAAGCCTTCTAAACCAAAAATCAATCTTTAAAAATGTGAATGTGACCAAAACATCATTGGATATAAATGGTAGAAGGGGAAAAAAAAGTATACTCACTGATTTTCTAGAGAAAATATATATTAAATCTTCCAAAAAGTAGAATTCCAGAACTTATGTAAAAATATGTATGAGAGGCACAATGCTGGTAAAAACCCAGCAGAGAGGGATCTCACCAACTGCCAAGGGATGTTTCGCTACCTTGCGGAAACACCCTCAGCTTGCTGGAGAGTTTGGAGCAGCCTTGCCCAGGCACCGCAGACAGAGCTGGGAAGAAATGAGCATTAATCATCTGCTTTTATTCCATCCTGTTCTGCATCTGCTTGCGTCCTGCCATAAAGCCTGAGCTCCTGTAAAGCATCTAAACCTTCCTGAAAGTCTAGAGTAGCATTGCATCCCTCTGGGCTTTGCAGACCAGCCCTTCTGCTCCGTCCGTGCAGCACCAAGCACCACGGACCATCCCTGCTGCTCTCTGTTCCTGCTAAAAAAGCTCCAGGGTTCCCCTTTTCAACATCTGAAATAAGTCCCAGCTGATTTTCTTCTGGCCTTTGGCAAGCTTTGATTTTCCACACTGGTTGCTGGATGTCAGCAGACTTTTCTTCACCGAGTCTGCCCATTTCTGAGAGCGGTGGGGAATATATTTTATCCCCACCTTTTCCCAGAAAGGGGTGAAAAAGGAAAAAAAAATGGTGTTTTTCATTAAAGAGATGCCTTAGCATCCTCATGGTTTAGAACAGAACTTGAGTCTGGCTCTTAAGATGATTTTTCTGTGCTGTTCATACCTCTTGTGAAAATTAGCCAAAACAGGGGGGGATCAGTTAGTAACACAGTAAAACCACAGTAACACAGTAAAAACTTGCTGGACTTGTAGATTAAAACTTCAAAGGACACTGGCAGGATGGAGGTGGGATGGGCAGAAGATGGAGATAGGATGGACCGAGGATGCAGGAGAGAAGCAGGAAGGATGCAGGCAGGAGGGAGGTGGGATGCAGGCAGGAGGGAGGTGGGCAGGATGGAGACAGGATGGTGGTGGGACGCAAGCAGGATGCAGACAGGTTGGAGGAGGGAAGCAGGTGAGATGGAGGTGGGATTGAGGAGGGACCTAGGCAGGTTGGAGGAGGAAAGCTAGATGGGATTGAGGCAGGCTGGAGAAGGGAAACAAGAGGGGTGGAAATGGGATGGAGGTGGGATGGAGAAGGGAAGCTAGACAGGATACAGACAAGCTGCAGGCAGGGTGGAGGAGGGAAGCAGGAGGGATGCTGGTGGGATTTAGGGGGGATAGAGGTGGAATGCAGGTGGGACTGAGGAGGGAAGCAGGTGGGATGCAAGTGGGATTGAGGAGGGATGTAGGCAGGTTGGAGGAGGAAAACTAGATGGGATTAAGGCCAGCTGGAGAAGGGAACCAAGAGGGATGGAGATGGGATGGAGGTAGGACAGAGAAGGGAAGCTAGATGGGATGCAGGCAGGCTGGAGGAGGGAAGCAGGAGGGATGCTGGTGGGATTTAGGGGGGATAGAGGTGGAATGCCGGTGGGCCTGAGCAGGGAAGGAGGCAGGCCGGCGAATGGAAGCCGGCAGGCTGGAGGCGGGCCGGGGCGGGGAGCAGGCAGGATGCAGTCACGCCGGGGGCGGGCCGGGATGACTCAGCCGCAGGGAGCTGCCCCTTCCCCCTTCCGCGGCCGCTGAGGGATCGCGGGGCCGTGCGGGGCTGAGCGGGGCCGTGCGGGGCTGAGCGGGGCGGTGGGTGCCGGCGGGGGCCGGGCGTGAGGAGCGCAGCGGGGGCAGGTAAGGGCAGGGGGACACGGGGGGGGGGGTGGCTGAGGGACCCCAGCCCTGCGGCCCGCGGGGTGCAGCGAAACACCCCCTTAGGGCAGCAGAAGCGTTTCTCTCGGTTTCCAGCTGCGTTTTGGGGTGTTTTTGGCCGTGGTGGGTCCGGGAGGGATGCTCTGCGGCACAGGGGTGAGGTTTGTTGCAGGGGAAATGCTGTTAACCCTCAGCGCGTCTCAAAACCAGCAAACCTCCCTGTAAGTGGCAGGGGAGGAGAGGGGAAAACCTTGTTTTCATCATGAAGATGGGGAAAAAAAAAAAAAACCAACCCAAACCCAAACCCCAGCCCTGCTCGTCAGCTGACGCTAAGGAGGTCGGTTTGGCACCCACCGAAGTGCTTCTGGGAATATCCCGTGATGCACGGCCGTGCTCGGGTCTGGCATCCGGACCGTGGCTTGGAGATGGCGCAGGATAAAAGCTGCCTGGCATCTGCCTGGCGTGCGATATATCTGTCGTCCGTATATCGCACTCGTGGGGTCGCGTTGCAGGCGTGATACAGCAAAAGTTGCGTTTTTTCTTGTGTCTTCCTCCAGGCTGCAAAGTTGAGGGCGCGGATGAGGGCAAGGAATTTCGGTAGCGCAGGGTGTTTGCAGCAGCAGCTGAGGTCTTGTGCAAGACTCTGGTTTATGGATTGGTCTGTAAGAGTAAGAAAAACAAAAAAAAGCAAAAAAAAAAAAATCAGTGCAGCTCCCTTTGGGAGGAACCTTGCACTTTCTGTGAATGCAAGCTGTAGAGGCGAGTGCTGCAGCTTGTCTCAAGGTGGATTTATTTTGCCAGTTATCTAACCCGTGCTAATGGTTTGGCTTTCCTGGAAAGGAGCAAGTGTGGGGAAGAGTGCCTGATGCTTTTTTTTTTTTTTTTTTTTCTTTTTTCTTAAAAAAGATGACGAAAAGTCAAGCTTTGATAATGCAGTAATAGCTGTAATGAAGTCACCGGGCCCTGAGTTTGGTGCGTTCCTGTGGAGCCACCAAGCTAACCTGGCCGCGCAGCAAGAGAAGCCGGATTGCTTTGTGTATAGGCCTGCTTTATTGTGGCTTAGAGTCACACACAAATACTGGCGGCCAGAACAAAGGACAAAGCTCGGCTTGGGTAAAGGGCTCCTTGCTGGAGGAGGACACATGACTTGGGCTTTGCCGGTACCTCAGACCCAGGAGGGATGGGGGTGTTACAGCTGTGAGGGTGGGACAGCTTTTATCTTCCTCAAACCTTTGGAAAAGGGTGTGTGTGTAGATGTGTCTGTGCCCAGAGGGGTTTGGTCCAGACGGTGGAGGAGCTGAGAGGTGCTTCAGGGCTGTGACTTATCTCATGGCCTGACCTGCCTAAACTGAGTCATGTGAGCCGGGCTTTGAGTAGCCTGGTTTGAGTTGGTTGGGGTTTTTTGGTTTTTTTTGTTGGGTTTTTTTTTTTGACTGTGCAGAGAAATGCCCAGTTAAATGGCACTTGTGGGCTTTGGTTTCTGAGTGATGCGGAGAAAACTTTTGTGGTGGGGCTCTGCAGCGGTGAACTGCAGAGGGATTTGCTGCTGCGGGTGCTGTTGCATCTCCCTGGGCTGCTGGTGGGAGGCTGCGGGACCCTGCTCATCTCTGGCGTAACGCGGTCCAAACAGTTGGAGCTACGTCCCTGAGAAAGCAGGCAGGGAACTGCCTCTGGCTCCAAGATCTCCTGCTGAGGAAGGATGGAGAAGGCACCTGGGTGATGTCACCTCCTTCCCTCCCCCCTGCCTGCGCTCTTGCAGGCAGCAACCGGCAGCGCAGAGGGACTGCGGGTACGTGGTGCAGCGCCAGCCGCAGCCATCATCCCTTCGGGTGCTCTCCTCCCTCGCACGCTGCAGCTGCTCTGAGCAGCTCGTGTTGGAGGGCCTTCAGCCTCGGTGCTTCCTCCTCGCTGGCTGGGAGGGGGCAGCTCAAAGGCTGCGCTCAGGTGGTCCAAACTTCTTCATTTTAAGCAACCAGCTGGCTGAATTGTGAGAGTCCTGCCCAGGGTCAGGTGTGCTGGTGGGTAGCAGCTTTCTGGAGTTATTTCTTGCTCATCCTTCAAGAAATTGCATTACCAGATAGTTCACATCACATCCCAAAGCAGGGGACTTGGCCGTAGCCCAAGAGGAGGTTGGGGAAGCTCGGGGGGGCTCTCTGCAAGCCCCAAACCTTCTCCTGTGATCTGGAGAGTTTGCCAGGGTGAAGCTGCTGCGTCTTAAGAAGTTCACCAGCCAAGCTTTGCTGCTGTTTTCAAGCTAATAGGCTGAGGTGGGATGTGACCTGGGAAAACAGCCTTTCCCAGGGTTATCCTGAAGTTGCAAGGTACCTCCAGAGACTTGGGGGGGGGGGGGGTGCAAAGGGAAGGGATCTCCTGTGGTGGCTGGAGAAAGTCCTCTGGCCTGTTAAATGTGCAGAGAGAAGAGCAGATATCTGTCAGGTGCAGCAGCTCTTATGCAAGATTGGTTTTGGTCTTGCTCTTTTGGTGGTATTTAAAACAGCCGTGGGGCTTTAGGGGGAGGGAGCGTGTGTGTGGGAGATAGGGGTGGCGGGGGAAGCACATGCGCGATAACGCTGCCACGGGAAGCGTCTTACCGCTCGTATCTGCGGGGAAAGGGTGGCGATGGTGGAAACCAGCAGCCTTCTCTTGCTTGCTGCATTGCTGCTGGGGTGGGCGGAAATTCGCCGTGCGAGCCCCGTGCCCTGTGTAAATGTGCTGTACGTGGGGCGCTCGCTAAAGCCGCGGAGGGGGGTAGGGAGGAAGAAATGACATGGGATCGAGGATTTCCCCTTCCTTCTCCACTCAGATCGTGGGATATTCCGTGCCATCCAGCTAAGAGTATCAGCACCCCCCCCCGCCCCCCCCCAAAAAAAACTTCATGCCCGCTGGAGACACGGCAAGAGGCTTGTTTGCTGCAAGGACCGGCTGGCTCCCAGCTATTTGGGTTGCGCTGGGCGATGTGTCGCTGCTCCTGCTGGGTTTGCTGGCCATCGGCCACGTCGTGGGGTGGATGCAGTGCGGCAGAGCTTAAAAGGCGAGCGCCTGTCGGAGGAGAAAGAGCCCGGGATCTTTTTTCGGTTTGATCTCGGGTTGCCTGGAGCTCGTATTCCGCAGCCGGTGTGGTCTGGTAACCTGAGGATTGGAGATCTCCCGTGTCCGTCCGTCCGTCAGGAGCTCGGTGCAAGCAGCTGTATCCATGCGGAAGGCTTTGCAGGGCGGGTTTCAGTGTGTCAGCAAATTTACAAGCATCCTGCTAAAAACAAAAGCGTATCAGGTGGCTTCTGGCCTCAAAACTGCCTCCCTTCTGTGCTACAGAAAAATTAAAGTTGACTGCAGGAAGTACGGAGAGGTTTGGGTTTGGTTTTGGGTTGGGTTTTTTTGTTTGTTTTTTTTTTTTAATTTTTTTAAAAGATTTTTCATTAGAAAAGGTGTTTCAGCTCAGGCCAGTCACCTATAGGCTTCCTATGGCCATGTTGAAGGGACACAAGGCAAAACCCACGTTAGCCTTAGAAATGCGTATTTGTTTCTCTGGGCGTAACCTCCTTCCTGCTGTGTAAGCAGGGGAGCACGGCGGGGACACCGGCAATGCCGGCAAGTGACTTGTCTAGGAGAAACCTCTAAGTGAGCAAATATGCATAAAACACCTTCAGAGAGGAGAGATGTGGAGGTAGGAGGACCCACGTGCTGCTGAAACGCAACTAGCTTTTAGGCTGAGCATCCTGCTGAAAGCACAAAGAGTGGGAAGAAAAATAAATGGTGGAAAGAGGAGGGAGAAGGAGGAAAGAAGAAAAAAAAAAAGCCCCTTTATACAGTTAGCTGCAGCCGCCTGGGCTTGTCGCTGGCAGAAAGTAGGACACTCCTGCTGGGTTTTCTTCTCTGGAAAGGCTAAACTTGGCTGTGAGTGGGTGGAGGCAGCCTGCATGGAAATGCGTGTGTGTCTCCCCATCCCCTGCTCAGCAAGCTCCGCTGCCGTGGGGCCGGAGAGCTGCTGGCAGGAGCTGCGTGTCTGGCTGCTCGGCTGTATTTGCCCAGAAGGGTTTAAGCCCAGGCTTGCAAAGGTGATTACACGTTCAGCTTGCTGAGATGAGTAGGAATTAGAGCCTAAATATCTCTGCGGTTCGGGCTGCTGTGGAGTATCCGAGGTCTTTGGTCACTCATTGGGATTGGGGCTCATCGGGGTGGATGTGGGGTTGGTGGAAGGGGAGCTGGGAGGTTTTGGAGGAGGAAGAGGGTGCCTTGGTGTGTTTGCAGAGGTTGAGCAGCTCGTGGTCCATCTGTGTGTCTGAGTCAGGCGTGGGGATGTGGAGCAAGCGGTGGCTGCTGGACTTGGGGGTTAAATTGGAGTTGGGCGATTTAATGTGAAGTAGGTTAAAGGAGGTGGGAGAGCAGAGAAGCCACCGAGCCCTGGAGCATCTTTGGGTTGGGTGATGCTTGTGCTTCTGCACAGGGGGCTGTGGTCCGCTCTTGCCGTGCTCCTGGAGTTCCCCTGTGTCTCCGTTCCCCAAAGCAGGACTTTCCTGGTGCCCTGCGCCCAGGGATGCGGCTTCCCGGCCTGCCTCGTGGAAAGGCCCGGCGGGAGGGGAGCACAGGCGGCTCTGGTGCATGGGCAGGGGGTCACTGCCCCAGGGCTGTGACCCCGATCAGGGTCCCCAGGGCAATGGTCTGGCCAAAATGAGGCTGTAAAGTCCGAAAATGTGAATTGGAGTGGTATCTTTGGAGGGAAGAGCACGGCACTAGGGCAGGGGCTGGCAAGTCCCCGGGGCTGCAGCCCTGCCTGCGGTTTGCCGTGGAGGTGGGGTGTCACTTACTCCTCCTAGTCCTTATTTTCCATTTTTGTGGAGAATAAATGCAGCTTTTCATACCCTCCAAATCCCTTGGATCTGCTTCAAAGGATATTTTCCTGCTGCTACTAATCCTGCAGTGGTCAACAAACAGGGTTGCCTTGTCTGATTTCTTTGAGCTGCAGGAGGGGGGGTTATTAGTCTTCTCCTGCTTCTCTCCTGACCTTTGGGGTAAATCAGGATTGGGAGGGACTTTGTGCAGCCACGTGTTTTATCCTCCCACGTGTTGCTGTTATGGTCCTTCTGCCAAGCCCTCGCTTGCGGTCCAAGCCCATCTTGGGAAGGTTTCCAACGATGCCCAAATCTGGCTGCAGGTGGAGTGTCCTCTTCTGTAGCCAAGATGTGGCTGTCCGTGTCCATCCTGTGCGTCGTGGTGGCCTTCGCCAATGCTCGCAGCGTTCCTTACTACCCTCCCCTCTCCAATGAGTTGGTCAACCACATAAACAAACTCAACACCACCTGGAAGGTGAGTACTGGGTTGCTTTTTGGGGTTTTGGGTGGGTTTTTTTGGGTGCGTTGTTTGACAGTCTTTGTGGGAGTTAAAAGCTGAGCTCTGGGAGTCTCACCACTGTGGTTGTATCAAACCAGCCTTGGTCCCAGTTGACTTCTCCAATGAATTGATGCCATCAGGGATTCCTGTGGTGACGGTAACTCTGCAGCTTCTCTTTGTAGCAGAGCACTGATGAATTCATAGACTAGGAGCAATGCTGAGAGGAGATTCTGTGGGAGGCTGGAAACAAGCAGCAAGTATCAAGCTGTATCGGTGACCCGGCCGAACCCACCTTGGCCAGGCTGCTGTGGCCAAAGCCTAGAATTGGACCTTAGCTTACTGGTCATGATGCGCTCATCCTAGAAGGAGCTGTGTTGTTCTGTGTCCATATGTAGTTTGGCTTTTGGCCCCTGGGTTTTAAAACAAGCGTTAGACACCAGTTGGGTCTGAGGGAGATCTGGAGCACCAGGCTGGTCCCAGCAATGCACTTGATGGCTATGGAGAGTCATGTCCCATTTCTCTGTGTCTTTTCCCAGGCAGGGCACAACTTCCACAACACTGACATGAGCTATGTGAAGAAGCTCTGCGGCACCTTCCTGGGTGGGCCCAAGCTCCCTGAGAGGTGAGAAGATGATGAGGGCTCTGTAAAAGCTTGTGTGGGTGCTTCTGGTGTGTCTGGAGTGGGTGAGGGGTTCCCTGGGTGCAGCTTACTGGACATCTTGCGTGGAGTTAAGCACAGGACCATGCATGGGCAGAACATCCATCTTCTGTCCTGCCAGATACTTGAGCAATCATGTAGCTTGTACTCCTTGAAACTCAAAACACTGGAGGAGCTGCCGACGTGGTCGGATGACTTCAGAAGTATTTATTCTCCTTCAGTAAGCAAAGAACAAGAGCACTCTTCCTCCAGGTCACCTTCAGAGGAGGTTGGGGAGTCCTGTTAAACTTGTGTTCCGATACAGGACTTCCCTCTTTTCACTTGCAGGGTAGATTTTGCTGCAGACATGGAGCTGCCTGATAACTTTGACTCACGGACGCAGTGGCCTAACTGTCCTACCATCAACGAGATAAGAGACCAGGGCTCTTGTGGCTCTTGCTGGGTAAGAGCGTTGGTGGTTTAAGGTCGTGTTGATACAGAGTTTGCCGGACAAAAAACATGCTGTTGAGTTTGCTACTTAACTGCATAAATGGGGGGACACGGGGGATCCTGGGCTTCTCAGTGGGCTTCTCCCAGCCAGGCTCACGTTTGCTGCACTCATTCCAGAAAGTTGCCTGTTTTTTTCTCCCTTGGCCAGCTCTAATGGTCTTCCTATGGGTTTCTGGGGCTGCCCACAGGCTTTCGGTGCTGTAGAAGCAATTTCGGACAGAATCTGCGTACACACGAATGCCAAGGTGAGCGTGGAGGTCTCGGCGGAAGACTTGCTGTCGTGCTGCGGCTTCGAGTGCGGCATGGGGTGAGCTGCTCTTGGTTCTTGTGCACTTAAAAGGTGGATGGGAAGGGCAGGGACACAACCCGAAGATGCTCGTTGTTTCAGCCCTGTCTCCCTAATGAGCAGGAAGCCCCACCAGTGGTTTGTGCTGTAGATGCTGGAGTTAGGTAGGAACATGAAGGTGACTTCATGGACTGAAAGTCCCTTGGGGCCACATCCTGCCTCCACCTGGGTGACGATGGATGGCGTAGGGAGGGCAAGCACATAGCGATGCTTCCCATACAGAGTTGGCAGCTGCCTAAGCCAAAGGCAGGATCTTTTAATAGCCCCAGAGCGTTGGATTTCAGGCACCAGCTTTTTTCCCTGTGGCTTTTGCAGTTGTTGAGAGCAGAGTGGGGAGGTGGGTCTCCAAGTTGCGTGACTTCTGCTGCTCCTGGCAGCAGAGGCTGACCAGGGACCTGGCAGGGAGGCACCGCTGCTTTGGGATTTGGAGGCATGGGTGCTCTTAGCTCCTTCTTGCCCTGAGGCTTTGGTGTCTCGAGGCCTAGAAATCCTGGGGAAGGCGGGGACAGACTTTAAAAGGTTCAATGTGCTGAAAGGTTCCCTTCAGCCATCCCAGGCTGGCTCCATTTCCCCCACCTCCCCAAAAAGAGGATGGCTCTGAGCAGGCTGTAGCTGGAACTGCTGCCTCTTTCTCCAGGTGCAATGGTGGTTACCCCTCTGGCGCGTGGAGGTACTGGACAGAGAGGGGCCTCGTGTCTGGGGGTCTCTACGATTCCCATGTGGGTAAGTCCTGGCAGATACCCTTGTGAAAGCAAAGAGAGCACCTCTGCTCTGGTTACAGGTTCATGTCCTGCAGGGTGCTTCTCTTCTGGTCTGCTCCCTCCTTTGGGGCTGGGCTCAAACACCTCTGCTGTCCCAGGTGGCTGCTCCTGTCCCCATGGCTCCTTCTGGTCACCCCTTTTGGACAAGGGTCCCTGAGCAGCAGATAGTGGCAGGAGACCCATCCAGGAAGGGATTACAGTAGCCAGACTTAGTAAACCCACACGACTGCTGCTTCCATAGCAGGAATGGATCAGGCTGTGCATTTTTTGGTTCTGCTGGTTTTGGAGCAGCTCAATACACTTTGGATGAGGGCAGGAGTCTTCCTGATGTGTTTCCCCCTCAAAAAAACAACTTCCAGACTGGAAACCTCTGCCTCCTCCTAGCATGGCCATGAGCTGGTTCATGTTTCCATCGCCTTGTCAAGAGGGAGGTGGTGGGAAGCAGGTCCAGCGGGGAAGCCCACTGCTGATGCAGGGATTGCTCCTCTGGAAGTGGCTCGCACCCCACTGACCTGTGGGGTTTCTGGGTCGGAAAGGTCAGACTCTTTCTTGGGGCATCTGTTGCCTTCTCCAGCATGGCTGTTGGACAAGGGTGCTTGGGGATAGCCAGTTCATGCCTCCTCTGTCCTCGACAGGCTGCCGTCCCTACTCCATCCCACCCTGTGAGCACCACGTCAACGGCTCCCGGCCACCGTGCACCGGGGAGGGGGGGGAAACCCCCAGGTGCAGCCGGCACTGCGAACCCGGCTACTCGCCCTCGTACAAGGAGGACAAGCACTACGGTAAGGGAGGTGGCCTCCAACGCTGCTCGATACACAGCAACTCCAGAGCTGCTCCTCGTGGTAGTTTGGTGGGGTTGGCAGGGTTGGACCTCTTCCTAAGCTGTTTTATGGTGGTTATTTTCTGTGCCCTCGGGGTGGGTGGTCCTGGAGCAAACATTAACCTGGCAGATGCACAGTTTGTATTTGCTGAGACTCAACTGAGATGTGGGGACTGATCTGAGTCCTTGTGGTGACCTGCCTGGGTTGAAGAGCATGATGCTGAGCCCTGTGGGAATCTGGTGTCAAAGTCACCTCCTTCCTACTCGGTGGTGGCAGCCAGCACCGTACATGTAGGAGAGTCTTCTTGGAGATTTGTTTTAGTCTTGAGTAATTTGGTTTGGAAATAAGGATGTACAAGGGAAAACCTTCCTGGTGTTTGGGTACAGAATAGGATATGGGTTAAATCATTCCCTCAGGAAGAGGCATGGTTGGAGCCCGCTTTCCCTGCCTGGTTGTGTCAGTGCTTCTGGAGCAGCTAGGTTTGAATTTAACCTTTAAGTGGAGAAGGCTTCTTGCACAAGCATGCCAAGCAGTCACTGTTCATCTCTCCCGAGACCTGTGTGGCCTGACAATGCTGTACTAATTGTGGGCCTTTTTCCCCTAGGCATCACATCCTACGGTGTGCCTCACAGCGAGAAGGAAATCATGGCTGAGATCTACAAGAACGGCCCAGTGGAAGGAGCCTTTATTGTCTACGAGGACTTCCTGATGTACAAGTCTGGTGAGCGTCAGCACCAAGGCTGTAGGGAGCCCTGTTCCCTACTTCATCCATAGGGTCTGTCTTGTGTGGCCCTTATCCCCCTACTCAAGCCTGAAAGGAGATCTCAAGCTCACACTTGAGTAACTGGTGTTGCCAGAACATGGGGAGATACCATGTCCTGCATCCATTGGGGTTTGTAGCAAGGGGAACAGGTCCTTGGGATTGGCTCGGGGGGAAGCCCCAATGGGGGACCCCCCAGAATTGCAACTGAGAACAACAGCCAGGATTTTAGGTAAAACCCTGGCAGATGGCTCTGCAGGTGTGGCCCCAGTTCCTGGTTCTGAACTGCTTGGGATGTGCCACCTTGAGGACCCTTGCCAAGTGTTCTGTGTGCTGAGCTGACACTTAGCCTTGGTCTTTCCCCCAGACTCTAAGCTAAGCTTCAGGTTTGCATTTAACCAAAAGCACCGCCTCAGCTGGCCTCTGGGCTTTGATACGGGATGTCTCCTGAGCTGGCAGTGGTCTGAAGCAGGGGGAGATGCCGTGTTCCTTGACATGTTGGCGTGTTGCCTTGCCAGGGGTCTACCAGCACGTGTCCGGCGAGCAGGTTGGAGGCCACGCGATCCGGATCCTGGGCTGGGGGGTGGACAACGGCACGCCGTACTGGCTGGCCGCCAACTCCTGGAACACCGACTGGGGGGACAATGGTGAGTGACACCCCCAAATGCTACCTGTGGGTGTTTGGGGGGGGGGGCAGGGCTGCCAGAGGGAACCCCCTCCCCGTTCTCCTTGGTGTGGTAGAGAGGTTGACTTTTGCTCTTGGTGTGTTTCCAGGCTTCTTCAAAATCCTCCGAGGACAGGACCACTGCGGCATCGAGTCCGAGATTGTGGCTGGCATCCCCAGGCCCGAGCAGTACTGGAAGAAGGTGTAACCTTCTTGATCAAACCACAAATAATCCCGAGTCCCCGATGCTTTTAACTTGATAGCAGGTTGGGTGCAGAGCCCCCCCTTCTAAGAGACTATAGTTGAAGTTACTTTATTAAAGCTTTTTATCTTCTTTTTTTTTTTTTTTTTTTTTTTAATGGTATGGTGGAGCTGGAGGTGGAACTTCTCTCTGCAAGCCCTCTGCTCCTGGTGGGTCGTAGCTATGGGGCATTCCCTGCGCAAAGGACTGCTGGAGGGCTCGCTGGCCTCTCGTACCGTGGTATTTGGTTAGCCTGGACCCCCTTCAGCCCAGTCTGTTACTGGGAGTGTAGGAAGCAGTAGCTTTATGCTGGGACTGGGGACTTGGTGGGGTAGTGGAGATGGACCTTGCTGGGAAGCCATGGCCAGGAGTGATCTGTGCATCCCTGGCTGGCTTGGTCTGACTGTTAGCACCCAAAACAAGCAGGGTATGATAGCGAGTGCCTTGAATTGGCTCAACTTAGACCTATTGATGACAAAATACTGACAAACTTGATGCAGGGCTGTCTCTGACCAGAGCTGTGTTAAGGCCCCTCTTGGCTGCAACGAGTCCTTTGTGCATCGCTTGCTCTGCCCCATCTGTTCGGCTGCTTTTTTAAACCACTTGCTCCTCAGCTCTTTATTTTGGGGTGGTTTTTTTTCCTGCTGTAGCCTGGGGTTATTGATCCTAGGGAAGGGGCTGGCTGGAGCTCCACGAGCCTTTGATCAAACGTTGTGCAAGCATCTAGAAGCACACTGGAAAAAAAACAAACCACTTTTTATCTGTGGCTTGGGAAGCTCGGCGCATGTGGCGGGTCGTGCCTTGGCAGGGGTGCCGCATCCAAAATTGGTGTGGGGCTTTGGGACTGCAGGTGCTGAGCAGGGATGAGGATGTTCCGTGGGTCTGCTGCAGGGAGCTCATGCAGGTGCTTGGAGGTATCTTGCTAACTTGCACACAATTGAAGCTTTTTTTTTTTTTGCCTTTTTTTTTTTTTTTGAGCCACAGGTGTTAAGGAAGAAGAAAAAACCCTTATTTTTGTTACTGGGGGGAGGTGTAAAAGCTGTGTAGGAGGAATCATGTGATTTGCCAACACTAATATAGCAAAAAAGCTTTTTTTTTTTTTTTTTTTAAAATTTTAAAGCACAAAGTATATCCCAGGCCTGGAATGCGTACAGCAGGCTCTCCCTCGCACTGTACGATAGCCCCTTACCTCTGCTTACTCAGACACCAGTGAGACAGAGACCAGTGTCTACGAATGGAACAACTGTGCCAATAAATGATTTCTCCAGTGTCTTGTCTCCTGACCCTTGGTTGCTTCTGCTTGGCTTCACACCACCTCCACCTCTTCTCCTGTTGCTCTCTGCGTGGTGACAGCCAGGCGAGACCCTTCTGTCTTCCTGCGCTGTGGTGGGTGCCAGCCCTGTCCTCTGCCCAGGCCGGTGGTGGCGTGTGGACTCCTGAGGAGCTCCTGGGCATCCCCTGCTCCGATGGTGGGGAAGGTGCTCCAACAGCCCCTGGCAGCTCTTGCACAGAGGTGCAGGGGGAGGAGGATGTACCAGGGAAGGTACTGGAGATGTGCCTGCAGCCCAGGGCTGTGCCACCGCTCCCGCTGCCCGCAGTGCAAGGGCCACTGAAGTTAATTTACTGACTTGAGCCGTCTCTTACCCTGGTACGGGAGAGAAGGCTTTACGGTGATGGGTCCTGAGGGGCAGCAAGGAAGTGTCTGCGCTTCATCTGAGCTGAGGGCTTGTAACTTGTGGGGAAACAGCACCAAGGTAAAAGAAATGACAGCTTAAAAAAAAAAAAAAAACACCCCCACACTTTTTTTTTTTTCCCAAAGAAAACTTTAATTTTAACAAGACAGGAAGCCGCACAAAGAGAGCTACCGCAAGTTTCTTTTAAACAACGGCTTAAAACTATCTACATTGGTACTGGTGGAGCAGAGGTCCTCCCTCTGAGTAACAGTCTGGCCCCACAGGCTGGGCCTTGGAAAGGCCCCTGAGCTGCACCTGGGAGGCTGAGCTCCATCCTGCAGCAGGACACAGGCTGTCCTCCCCTTCACAAAGGCAAAGCAGCATTCAGGGGTGATAGGGATCATGAAAAGAAAAATCCACCCCAGGAACATGGGACTTGCCTTTAAAGCATTGTTTCTTCTTGAAGTAAGTCCAGTCTGATGCGTTTCAAAACAGCAGTGGAAGCCTCTTCCAGTTTGCATGTCAGTCTAACCCAAAGCATCATCCAGGTGGGCCAAGGAAACCTGCCCTGACCCCACCCCCGGCGGCTTGAGCCTTCCCAGCCAGGATCACTGCTGCCTTTCGGGGTGGCCAATGGACCAAAGCTCCCAAAAAATCATCCCATGAGGGACGGCACAGCACAAACCCTCGCTCCCCTGCCTCGCAGAGGCATCCGGCGCCGCTGCGATGGTGCTGCTCTGCCGCAGCCACCCCTCCCCGGGGGCTGAAGAAGGGGTTCAGAGCCCAGACCCCGCAGTGGAGTCAGGCAGGGGGGTACCAGCTCAGGGCCATGCAACCAGCTCCTGTCTCCTCCATTGCATCATCTCCCCAGCTGCTAAATTACGAAGCTTTGCAAGTGCAGGGTGCCATCTGCTAGAGGCCAGGGAGCTGCAGTAGATGATTTCCAGCTGGGAGCGGGGGGGGCACATTAAAGTAGACAGAGCATTCCCCCCTCCTATGTATTTAACATGAAAAGGGCTTGTTTGAAGCCTAGTAGCCTCCTTCAGCACAACAACAGAAATGTGAAGATAGCCTCTGCCTGTTTCCAGGCTGCAGGATGTCAACCAGCCTGGGCAGAAGGCCAGAAGGTGGCCAGAGCTTTTTCCCTGGATAAGGAAGCATATTCCTCTCCTGTCAGTGCAGAGCAAGCACCAGAGGCGATGGGGAAGAGCCTGCCTAAGAAAGGGAGGCAAAACCTAGAAGATCTTGCTCAGCTCTGAGCTGGAAAGGTGTCTCAAATCTCAAGCAAGAAAAGAGGCAACTGGAGTTTCTATTTAAAACCATCCTAATCAAAAAAAAAAAAAAAATCAGGTAAACCATCCAACAAGAAAGAAGGGAAAAAAAAATATTCAACCCCCAAACAGTAAGACTCCAATTAGCAATTGTAACCATCCAAGCAGATGGCAAGGGCGGTGAGGAGCGGAGTCCGGCAACACCGCCCCATCGCCCCAGGGCTGCAGCTCACCGACGTCCCGTCCTCATCACCGTCCCAGGCCCCGTGGCACCCCGCTGCCGGGCCATCCCCACCGGCAGGGGACGAGGACCTCCTGCCTGCGCTGCCCATCTGCCAACTGTCTTTCCCCCCGCCCGCCCACCGCCCATCAGTTCTCGCCCGCCTGGACGTACTCCTCGGTGGCCTTGGAGATGGTGCTGAGGTACTGCCAGCTCAGGGCGGCCAGGAGCATGGCGCAGGACAGGTAGATGGGGGAGTAGTGGTGCCGCGATACCACGGGGCCGCTGGGCAAGCTCATGGCACGGATGGAGGCGATGATCTGCTGGGTCTTGTTGCATGATGGGTCTGTGCTTGGGATCTTCTGGTAGATCTGGGGGGGAGGAAGGAGGAGTTATGGTTCCACCCAAAGCTGAGGAGACAAACAAGACCACCAGGTAGACGAAGAAGCCTTAAGGGCCACCGTGTCCTCAAGAGCAACCTCAGTGGTGGACTGCCACTGAGCAAGGACCAGCGGCAAGGGATGCCTGGCTGGGGCCAGGGCCCACTTCCCTCAAGAAGTGCACTAAGCCAAGCAGCCTCTTGAGGGCACCCCATGACGGGAGATAGACCACACAGCGTCAGACACAATCCCTCAACAGCAAGCGGTGTTGCTGGGACCAGCAGTTCTTGCCCAGCAATCCTCACTCACTTGTGGCATGCTGCAGCCCACCCCAAACCCCAGTGTGACCAGCAGCCACTGTGACTGCCAGGCAACGGCCACCTTCATCAGATAACCCCATGGTCTTTGGGGTTTTCTCTTCACAATCTGCAAACCCCATGCCCTTTAAGGAACTTGTCTGCATGAGTCTTGGGGAGACGTGCACAAGCAGAGACCCTCCTCTGGACTAAGGTCCCTTGTCATGGGGTTGGCCAGCCGCAAAGGGTGCTCTAATAACCCATGGTTTGGGGTCTCCCTGGTGCAGAAGTAATGTCTTTTTATTTAACAGCCCTCACTGGATTTGGTTTTGGGGGTTGTTTTGTTTTTTTTTCCCCCATTAATCTATCCACCAGATGTTCCTCCACATGAACTTTTAACCTCCACAGTACCCTGAAGTTGGGAGTCCCACTGCTTTAACCACCCCTGAAGAGCTGCTCCACCTTATTTACTGTTGGCCAAGGAGCACAAGGAAATAACCACCACATCAGGCTGCCAGTTGCAACTATAGACACGGAGAAAACGAGACTGCTCGCTGGACCAGCCCGTGGGGAGATGATGCAACCAGCTCAGAAGTGTGCTGTGGGAACGGTCTTCTGTGCCTGCTCAGCCCAGGGGAAGCCCTGTGCTGTGACAGCCGACTCATCTCATTCTCCACCAGAAGGACAAGAGGACCTTGGTCTCTGCCTCTCACCACAGGCACAGACCAAGGATACATTCAAGGGCACCCGGTTTGGTCCAGGGCAAAACCACATCAGGGTCACCGTGCCCTGCCACCACTGAACGGAGAGACATAAGGAAAGGATTAACAGATTCACGCGTCTTCCCAATTCCACACCAGAAATGAGGATGGGAACAGCCAGAAATTACCTGAAGCAAGTTGCTCAACCTACCTCTTCCACATACTGGTACATGATGGCTTTGACAGCTTGTATGTTTGTGGCATCCATCATAAGAGTGACGGCTTGTCCCTTCCGGATCTTCACTACACCCCTGAACACCTGCTTGTTGTTATAGCAGGCAGACAATGTGGCAATAGCCATCACCTAAGGAGAAACACCAAGGAGTTTACCACATTGCGAGAAGCATGCCAAGGGAGTAACCTTGGCCGTAGTGAAATCGATGGCAAGACGCTCTGGAGCGGAGCCACAATCTCACTGGCAGCAGAAACAGCAGGTACCAGGAAAGAAGGAAGAGGTAGAAGAGATGGAGAATTAAACAGGCTAATACTGACATTGATACAAAACCTCCTTCACCTCCGACTCCTCATCAGCTGGGCGGCAGACGACGACAAATCACTTGAAAACGTAACTCACCTGGGGGATAGCACAGAAGTTGAAGACACTTTGGTTTTTCAGGCGGGATAAGTACGTGAGGACATCAGGGACATGGTGGAGGGCGTTGGTGATGAGCTCATTCAGACACTGGACAGCCATATCAATGTTCTCTGGTTTGGCAAGATCCGAGAGCTTCTTTGCGTATCTGCTCCAAACCTAAACATCAAGGTAAGGACTCACAAGTTGGAGAGTGCACTCATGCCGTAAGAGAGACATCACTAACAGTCTGCGGTCTGGGAGAGCAACAACAACCACCAGAGACACACAAAAACCTTGAAGGATTGGGGTTTACTAGGCTAACGAAAAGAAGGGTGGGCGGGCTGTGGAGACATGACAGCGGCCTTCGTATGTACAAAGGGACCGTAAAGGAGAAGGATGCACCTCATCTCCACATCTTCTCTCAGTAGGGCAAGGAAAAGATGCATCACACATCAGGCTGACATCAAGAAATGCTCTATGAGACAGGTGAGACACATGGAAAAGGGCGAGAAAAATTCTTGGAGGGCCTCAAGAAGAGCAGGCAAGCATCTGTCAGACACAGGCAAAGCTGATCCTGCCTTTGGGAACAGACCAGGTACCCTCTCGAGATCTTACCCAGTCTTATCCTCCCTCATTCCTGGAGCCAACATAACAGAGAGGGGGGAAAAAGCTGCCCAACACGTTCTTGGCAGTGTGCGGAGACATCATCTCGTCCCCCATATCTGTACCCAGACAGCTGTAGGTAGAGTGGAACTTGTCGGCCAGACGACATTAGAAAAACTGTTGTCATCAAGATGTACAACCAACAGTAGCGATCTTAGGCAGCACAGCTTTACTGTTGGGTCTTAGTAAAATTAAAGCAGACCATCAAGTCTCTCCTGTTAACTTTGATTTAAAAGGACGTGAGAGACGATACAATTTTAGCTGTGCACGTTCCGCTACGCACGCTGTAGTGCGTTCCCAAGACAGGTGTCCTGGGAAGCATGGCTGGTTGGGTGCATCCATTACAGTTCTGGGACAGAAGTATGGAATACTGTCAAGGGACACTAGCAAATGGTGGGGAAAACCCCTGGCTTTGGGGATTTCAAAGGAAATCCCAGCAGGAACCCTTCTAATGAGAGGATGCAACTCACTGTATCAGGGCAGCAACAACAGCACCTTCGGTCTTCATGCATTTCCCAAAGGGGCACAGCAGAAATGCTCGCCCCAGGGTGATGTTTTCCCTCACCTCTCTGGGCCAGAACTCCCTTCCCTCCAGCTGGTCCTCCAGGTAGTCACGGATGATGTTAGTTTTCTGCAGGAAGAGGCCCATGGAGTTCGCCAGCTCTGTGTCCTGCCCGACAATAGGATCTTCTAGCTCTGATGCAGAGAAGAGACGTGAAAGGCCGATCCCCACCAGCCCAGCAACGTAGTGACAATACTGCGAGGCACCGAGAAGGGAAGGGGCAGGAAAAAAAGAAAAAAAGAACAAAACAAAACAAAAAAACCCAAGATAAAAGGAGAAGTTACAAAGAGCCACAGTTTTACAAAAATGATGCTCAGAATTGACAGTCCATTTTCTGCAAGTTCTCGCAGCTCTCCCTGGGATGTCTCAGCTTTCCCATGCCCAGCAAACACATCACCAAGGATGTCCCACCAAGGTGACACTCTGCCCCCAGCAGCCAAATCAACTGCCCAGAGGGGAACAGCTGACGTGATAGGTCACCCAAAACACGTGCTGGTGAGCAACACCAACACTCCACGCCATCCTCCTGTTACCC
This sequence comes from Balearica regulorum gibbericeps, assembly GCF_011004875.1. Lineage (NCBI taxonomy): Eukaryota > Metazoa > Chordata > Aves > Gruiformes > Gruidae > Balearica > Balearica regulorum. Next base: position 4,113,828 of record NC_046186.1, on the reverse strand, counting down.
GCAGGACCAGGAGTCAGTCTCTCAAAGCCTTCCCAAGCCCACACGGCCTCCCTCATTCAGCTGAACGCTCTTTCTGCAGGGATGCTCTGTCTCCTCCTTCCCCAGAGACAAGGTGGACCCAACTCACGTTCAGTCCACTCCTCTGTCTGGGCTGACTTACCTTATCCCACTCATGCTGAGAGTCCACCTTCTTCTCCAAGAACTCTGCCATACCGACACCCATCTTGTGGCAGATATCCGAAATCACATCCTGGTAGACCTTTGACAGGTTCCTGAACTCCATGGAGATCTGCAGCACAAACCACCATGAAGAAAAAAAAAAAAAAAAAAAGACAGAGTCAGGAAAAAATAGCAGAGCTCAACCTTTATTACGAAATCAGAAAAAGACTGTTTACCAGGCTCTTATCCCACCCTGGCTGGAGATCTAGGACAACTCCCACAACCAGAGTTGTTTCAAGGCCCTTAAAGCACAGGCTGAGTCTGTTCTCAGTCTAAACGGAACGGTCTCTGGCGGTAGATCAGACACAGCAGTATCTCTGGGAAAGCTCTGTGGCCTTGGACTGGTATCATCTGGGAGCTGCAGGACAAAACTAGCTACGCTTGGTGCGCGGAGTTGGTGGGGTTTTTTGTAATTTGTGAGAGCACCCCATCACGCCAACCACAGGAAAAGACAGGGGAGGTTTTTGGTGCTCTGCTCTGAGCCCTCTCCAGCTCTGGCTCCGCAGAGCACAACTGGAAAGGCATCAAGCAACGGATACAGTGTGAAATCCTTCTTCTGCGTGTCCAATAACACGATTCAGTGACTCAATCGCTCTCACACTGAAAAAAAAAATAATTAAAAAGCGCATCCTCCCCTTCCCAAAACTGTGGAGCATCACTTTTTACTGTGCTGAGGTTTATCCTCCATCAGTGGGTAACTACAGCCAGCGCAGGGAGCGTGTCCGGGAAGGACAGCGGTGTGTACGATGACAGCTCAGACACCACCGCAGATCCAGGCTCTCCTCCCGACTCCATGCTCGGCTGCTGGCATGTCCCGGCCCTGTGTCTGAGCCTGTCTGGAAAATACGCGTTACCTGCTCTGCTTCTGTCTCAAGGGCTTCAGTCCACTACACAGCACGACCTGCGAGTACACCCCTAACAACTATTATTAAAATCATACGTGAATGGGAACTCAGATTGCCCGAGTAACACTCACACACCAAGAGAGAACAACAAAGTGCCATAAACACCTTCTCAAAAGTGTTTTTTAAAGTACCCAGCCATTGGCACACCTACTTTATCACTATACATCAAGAATCTGCTGACACAGCCACCTCCTATAGCACACACCCCTCCCATACAGGGCACAGCCACTGTTATCCCAAGGCTGAGCATCAAAATTTACAATACACCTCAGTTTTCCAAACAATTATCCCATTCCCACTGCATTTTAAATGGTACAAAGCTGAACAACACAGGACTTCCTCAGAAAACGAAATGCTCCTCACTATAACCATTATACTTCTTAAACAGAGCTTAAAAAAAAACCTAAAAAATAAACCCAGCTATTCTCGATCAACATGAGCAACAGCAAAACTGCAACATCCAATCAAGGGCCGGTCCATGTGCCCTCACCAAAACCAGATGTCTGTATCCCCAACCCAGCAGAGCTCAGCCTTGCATCTCCTTCTGCTGTCAGCTCGATGGATCCCCTCTAGGACAACTGGCCAGATGGGCTTCCCTTCAGTGCTGGGAGACGCGGCACCTCAGCGCGGCAAAGCTCCATCATCCCACTGCCTCCTGCTGGGGATGAAACCTGGCAGGAGCCCAGGACAAGCATCGTGGTTTCAGCTCTGCGTCGTGCCATCCCGAGCGCCTACAGCAGAGTCAAGGTCCTACAGCTCCATCTGCACCAGGAACTTCAGGATCGAGCATGGAATCAATCACCTGCATGGCCCCTGGAGGGCTTCTGACCCCAAGCCATCCCCAGATGGAGCTTGGGAAGCAGCGTGGGGCAGAAACCACTTCTCAAGGACAGTCTGGGATGCAACCACGCTGTTCTGGATGCTGAGAGAGTTTAACAGCTTGGACATGGACAGACTTTCCCAACTGGCCTCCAGGTCAGCAAACGGGGTCCAGGATTGCTTAGCCGGCTAGTGGAGATGCAGACTCTCTGTGGCTTCTTTATTTTAGAGCAGTAAGACTTAGGGCAATATGGTTACTAACAGTGAGGGTGCCTTCTATCTTATATACATGTCAAAGATCTGTGGACAGGCTGCTGTAGCTCTAGAGCAGATCCTGCAGGACTGCTGCAAACGCCGGTCCATCCATGAGCCAGATGCCAGCCAAGCTTTCCTCCTCTCCCTATCTGTCAGGGGTCACAGGACGCCCAACCCAGGCAACGCACAGCGTTGGGCAACAAATCCAAATCGCTCTCCACAAGCGGATGGTCATTTGCTCTTCCAACAAGAGAGGCAAAAAGCCACTTTTTAGAGCTGGCGCTTCTCCACAGCCAGGTTATCTCTGGCTCACAGAGAGAGTTGCACAATGTTTGTGTTTCTCACTCCAGCCTGCATCCCACCTTAGATGCTGGTGATGTAGCTCTGCTGAAGAGCTACGTGCTCACCAGGGACTGAATGAGCTCAGGTGTAACGTGGAGAGGCAACTGTGCACACAAAGATGACACAAGGCAGCTGAAGCAAGGAGGTGGATGCCTTACCGTTGGGAAGTCCTCGAGCACCTGCCGGTCCTTCTCCTTGCTCTCCATGTATTTCCACTCCGGTTGATAGAGATAGGAGTGAAACTCGTGCAGCATCGGGACCTTTACATCTAAGCTGATGGTCATGTCATCCTCTATAGTGTCCAGGGCACGGAGGACTAGGTAGAATATACAGACAGCATGTCTGTGGGGGGAGAGAAAAAAACAATCATTCTTTACTCGGGATCGGCTGTTAGGCAGGACAAACATCTTCGATTAACCACACAGCCTTCAGCAGAGGCAATTCCAGCTCAACACGACACGCACCGGCGCTGCCAGGTTGTTGATGCCTTTGGAAGACACAAGCACTTCCAGCACAATTCGCTTTCCCGTTCCAAGTGATACAGCACTGCAGCCACTGAGCAGTAGAGAAAGCGGTGATCTGAAAACCTTCCCGGCCCCCACCATTGTATCCCAGTGTCTCCTACAGTTTGGGAATCGGCTTTGGTCAAGGGATGTCCACATCCAATCCCTCTTCCATCAAATCACAGAATCATTGGGTTGGAAGGGACCTTTCCCTTCGTGCGGAGAACTACAGCATGATCTTGGCTGAGACGTGCCAGGTCCAACCGGGCAAGCAAGGCCAGCGCTTGCTAGGACCCAGAGGACAGAGCCTGAGGTCAGCTTATTGGAAACAACAAATGCAAAACAAGGAAGGGGAAAAAAAGCAGATGTACTTTTCCCACCACTTCCCCTTCTCTGCACCCAGCACCCTTTTATCCTGTTTGGGAGGGGAATAAGGGGGTCCTGTACTGTGCAACAGGAATATTAGGACTGGTAGACAGAACCAAAACCACCCCGTATTTTATATCTCCGTGCACAAGACACCGGAGCCAGCCTATGTGTTCCAGCACCCCAGCAGAAAGCTGCTGGAGAGCCGCTTCCCCTCCCGGTCCCACCAGCCCTGCCTTCCCCACCCAGGCTCCATATTTCTGCAGCTGAAGTAAAAAAACAAACAAAAAAGAAGTCCCGATGGCAAGAAATACCATATCTGACTCTAGGATTTATATAAAATAATCCCCCAGCTCTAAATGAGCACAGAGATACTTCGAGGAGATTATGCGTTTGTTAATTGTTTGACAAATGGAAACTAGCTCGGACTGCTTAAATGCTAATTACTAAGCGAAAGCGTTGCTCTCCTGGGATGAGAAACGTACAAGCGGTGATTAAGCAGCCAGAGAAAACTGACTGGCTCTTAGAGCCAATACTGTTAAATTTGGCATTTTTCCCTTAACTGACTGGTAATTAATATCTCCATCAAACCACACATCCAAGTGCTCACGAGCAGCTCTCTCGTGCCCTCCTGTTCCTTTGCACGACTGAGTTTTTCCATTTCAACTGGGCTGCAAAGGTTCATCCGACACGATGTAAGCGCCCAGGACTCCCACCCCCTTTCAGCAGCAACCAAGAAAGGCAGAGCAGAACCTGACGTGCCATCCCAGAAGCACCTCTCACGTTGTCGCCGTGCCAAGGGAAGAGCTAGCAGTAACTCCAGAGCCCAGCTTAGTTAAAACACTTCATTAACCCCACTTCTGCGCCCAAACCATAACTGCATCCCTAGCTTCCATCTTAAACTGAATTTAGCTCCATGGCAATTTGGGGAAATGAAAGAAGAGGTTCTTTCCCTGGGAGGGTGCTGAGGCCCTGGCACAGGGTGCCCAGAGAAGCTGTGGCTGCCCCTGGCTCCCTGGCAGTGTTCAAGGCCAGGTTGGATGGGGCTTTGGGCAACCTGGGCTAGTGGAGGGTGTCCCTACCCATGGCAGGGGGTTGGAACTGGATGGGCTGTGAGGTCCCTTCCAACCCAAACCAGTCTGGGATTCTACGAAACAGAAGACCATAAAAACAACTACACAGTGAGCGTGGTCTGCCTGCAGGTCCCCATTTCCCTGCAGGTCCATGGTCCCAGCTGGGCTCCAACCTGAGATCCACAGGGATGACAGGGGCCAACCAAAGCCACACAGTCTTCACCAGAAACCATGCCTGAAGAGGGCACTGCGGCATTACCTCCCCTTCGCACAACTGGAAATGCCCACGTCCAAAGAGCAAGCCCGGTATCATCTCAGAGCTTAAGCTCCAGCCCTGTCCTAGGCTGGTCCTCTCCACAAAGCAGCTTAACCTACAGGAATTGATCCTGAAGGGTCCTGGAGATGGGCAGGACCACGGACCTGGCAGCAGAGGAAGACAAGAACATCCCTCTCCTCCTCTCTGTCACCAGGAGAGGTCCATGATGTCGGCTCATTACTCCTCTCCACAACCGGGAGTTACGACGTTGGCTCAGCTGCCGACGAAGCTGCAGTTTTGAGCCTCCCACCTTGCAAAAAAAATGCCCTAACCATGGAGCAACGGGTCGGACAGAGCCCTGGACAGCAAGGCACACGGTTTATGGAGCCAAAAAAAATAAGCAAGAAGGCACCAAACATTTTAGCTCAGCTACCACTACGCTGGCCTGGGGAAGCACTGGTCCAAGCACTCATCCAGGAGTTCGTTGTCCAACAGTCCTTGGGGGACGCGTGGAGCCGGGGCACGAACCAGGGAGCAAGAGCTTCACGCTTCCCCAGCCTTCAAACAAAGAGATTTCACTCCAAAGAAGTCGCAAATAATGTTGTGGCAGGGGAGGGGACC